>NC_089494.1:98289697-98907304 GCF_036850765.1 Saccopteryx bilineata
TGTGGTTTGATGTAATCCAATTTGTTTATTTTGCTTTTGTTTTCTTCACCTGAGGTGATTGAAAAAACATTGCTATGAAAAATGTCTGATATTTTACTGTCTATGTGTTCTTCTAGGATTTTTATGGTTTCTAGTCTAACATGTCTTTAATCTTTTGTGATTTTATTCTTATCTATGGTATAAGAAGGTGGTCTAGTTTTATTATTTTCATATATTTATAAATATATGTCCTTTTTTCCAACATCATTTATTAAATAGATTATTTTTCTACTATTGTATGTTCTTGCCTCCTTTGTCAAATATTAATTCACTATAAAAGCCTGGGTTTTTTTCTGGGCTCCCTATTCTTTTTTATTGGCTATATGTCTACTTTAACGCCAGTACCATGCTGCTTTTCTTATGACAGCCTTGTAGTATAGTTTGATATCAGGTAGTATGACTCCTTCACTGCTGTTTTTTCTCAAGATCACTGTTGCTCTTCAGGGATTTTTGGTTTGTTTGTTTCATATCAATTTTTGGAATATTTTTTTAGTTCTGATATATGTCATTGATATTTTACTAGGAATTGCATGGAATCTATAGATTGCTTTGGGTATTTATGGACATTTTAATGATATTATTTCTTACTATCTATGGACACAATATATGCTTCCACCTATTTCTATCTTCTTCAGTTTCTTTCTTCAGTGTCTTATAATTTTCTGAGTACAAGTTTTTCAGATCCTTGGTTAAATTTATTCCTCAGTATTTTATTCTTTTTGAAGCAACTATGAATGGGATTGTCCTCTTAGTTTCTTCTGTTAGTTCATTATTGGTGCATAAGAAAATGCTCAGGTTTCAGAGTTTGGCTTACTTCTGAGCCATTCTCTTCCTTATGTTACACTTAATAGCATGAGCTTATATTGCACCAAGCCAACCATCCCTCCATTAAGGTGCATGGATACCTTCAAGCAAGGATCTCAAATTATCTTTGAGTGCCCATTCCTGCAACCAGCTAAGGAATCAGCTGCTCAAAATTGCTCATCAACAGAATCAAGTGCCTTTGTTGTTGGATTTTTTCTAGTAATTTTACTCTTCTAGTTATAGTAAAAAAAAGGCTCACTTTAACCACACTCCAGTACAGCTCACTTTAAGGTCTAATAAGTGATGGACTTTACTGGTGATCAGTGGTGGAATTCAGCCAGTTTGAGCAGTTTGGCAGATTCCGTTGTTAAAGTGACACATGTAACCAGGGTTCTATCTAAGGTGGGCGCCTGGACAGCCGTCCAGTGTGGAAATGACAATTTTACATTTCTTACTCTTTCTTAATGTTCATCTGAGCAACAGCATATTCTAAGTACCAGTTGTAATGTTCATTCTTTCCATAGGTGAAAAGAAAAAAAATTGCAAGTGAGGATGCCAATTAAGAAGCAATATGGAAATATCTTAAATAACAGTGGGTTTTTTGGTCTGAGATTATTTAATATTTTTATTAATAATTTAGAACTCTTTTTTATAACATAATCTAGCTTTTTAAAAATATTTATTTTAGTGAGAGGAGGGGAGGCAGAGAGACAGACTCCCGCATGTGCCCCGACTGAGGTCCACCTGGCAAAGCCCACTAGTGGGAGATGCTCTGCCCATCTGGGGCTCTTGCTCCATTGTTCAGCAACCGAGCCATTGTTTTAGTGTGTGAGGCAGAGGCCGGGAACCATCCTCAGCAGCTGAGGCCAACTTACTTGAACCAATTTAGCCATGGCTGTGGAGGGGAAGAAAGAGAGAGAAAAAGAATGGGAAGGACTGAAGAACAATATATTCACTTCTCTTATGTACCCTAAAGAGGAATCAAACCTGAGGCATCCACACACTGCGTTGATGCTCTACCACTGAGCCAACCGGCCTGGGCCAACATAATCTACATTTGTGTACCTCTTTTATTGTTCTTATTTAAATACAAAATGCATGAAATAATAAATTACAATACCTTTCTGTATATCATTTTTATACTTAAAATAGTCATTAGGGCAGAGAACCAGTTTTTAGTATATTTGAATTCCACCACTATTCCCTTTAATGTGTTCCTATACATGACATTATTAAAAACTAACCTGAGCATTATTAGGCTCATTGTTTCTTCCTTTTGTTGTAAAGCCTATTACATTCTTGAGAATAATGAAATTGTTACCTTATTAACTATTTCCAGAGAAATTTCTCTAGTTGTGATAATGAATATGAAACCAGCTTACTTGATATATGGCTACTCTTCAAATAGAAATTTCTGGAATCACAGATGTCTAAAAAATCTTGAAATGTTATTGCTCCAAAGTCCTTCAATTTTCGATTAGAAAATATAGCTCAGACAGTTTGAATGAAACTGTGTAAGATTATACAGATCTTAAGAAGTAAAACCAAGTATGAAGATCTTGCCTAAATTCAAGGTTTATCCTCTATCTAGAGATTAGAATGTCTAAATAGCTGGTGGAAGTTATATTCTGTACTACCCTAGACTTATTCTGGAAACTGTCTTAAGATATGGTTACTGTAATAAAAAGTGCCCTCCTTAACTTATGCTATGAATTTTCTCTAGACATTTAGTGGAAATATTAGTGTTTTATTTTGAATATGATGTTTATTTTTGCTTTTTCATTTTATATTTTTTATTTTTGATTGCTAGTATTATATATGAAAAAGATAAACAAATTTTGTAGGTACATCACTGAATTGGATTAAGTACAACTTAATATTTCTCTATTTCATTGAAAATTACATATATAAATACATATGCACATCTATTTATCATCTATCTATATCTATCTATCTATCTATCTATCTATCTATCTATCTATCTATCTATCATCTATCATCTATCTAATTTAATTAGTACCAAAGCTATAGCTCAAACAAAATGAAAAATTTTCTTTAGTAATAGTCCAAAAAGAATATGCTGTCTATGGAGGAATCAAAAGCAAAAAATCTCATTTCAAATTGTCCCTGGAAAATCAATTTAGTTGGAATATCTGGGAAAGAAATATTGAAGATAGGGTTCTCTTTGAAGAAGCCTTCTCTGAAAAATATCCTTAAAATGACTTATCTAATTATGACTTAATTCTAGTCTATGGACTTTTTTTTCTTTTTGAGGTGGGGGGATAGTGAGACAAACTACTGCATGAGCCCATCAGGATCCATCCAGCAACCCAGGCTGTGGCTGATTCTCAAATGAACTGAGCTATTTTTAACACCTGAGGCTGATGTACTGGGACCAGCCGAGCTATCCTCAGTGCTTGGGGCCAATGCTGGAACAATTCAAGCCAATGGCTGCAGGAGGGGATGAGGGAGAGAAAGGGTAGAGGGAGGGGGAGAAAGAAGCAGATGGTCACTTCTCCTGTGCATCCTGTCTGAGTATGGAACCCAGGACATCTATACACCATGCCGATGTTCTATCCACTGAGCAAAACGGCTAAGGACTATGGGTTTCAAATGCAAGGTTATTGTATAGTATCTTCTCTGAGAAGATCTATCATCTTGTATAGTTATAGGAAATTTAAATAGGGGAATAAGTATTTAACACAGATATTGCAGCCATTTACAAGGGTCACTTGTAAGCTACGCCTAAGATGTGATGAAGACATTATAATTAAACCTACCTATTGTGGAAGACTGAGCAGATTTTAAGCAAATAATTAATATGACATTCTTGATAACTATATTCTGCTACTATAATGCTTTGAAAACTATGCACCAATATTTCAGTAGGTGTCTTTAATATGTCACAAAATGTGTGGCTGTGTGTGTCTATGTGTGTGTGTGTATGTACATATATATATTTGAATTAGGATTGCTAGATTAACTTTCATTAAATTAACTACTGTATTATTTATTACATGGAAAAACAATAATTCTCATCTTCTGCCACCAAGAGCTAATTAAACCTTACTTCATTCTACCTAGGCTGATCTATATTCCTGTTTGCCTGGGTGAAATACAGTTTAGCTCTAAGGTGACAGTGTAATTTAATTTACTTATTTTCAATTTTTTAAACTTTTTTATTGAATTTATTATGGTCACATTGGTTACTAAGTTTATATAGATGTCAGAGGTACAAATCTATAATACATCATCTGTAAATTGTATTATGTATTCATGAGGTCAGTGTGATCTTAAAAAAGTTTTTTCATTCTCAAAAATATCTTGGTTTAGATAATATTTAATATAATCATTCTATTTATACCCCACATTATCATTTTTATATATTCTCATACTTAAAATTTATGAAAGTAACTTCTTTTGTGGTTAAAAAATAAATACAAGTAATTTATTTTGAGAAAGGACCTTCTACTTATTGATTAGGAATAAAAGCTTTGAACGTCAGTTTTCTCATCTGTAAAAGGGGATAATAATATCTACCTCATTGTTTTGGGATCAAATTAGTTGTTACAAGCATTTACTTTGAAGAAGGCTACTAGAAAGAATTAAGTCCATTCTTTTCTCTGTTCACTCTGATACCCTTGTAATATATCGACATGTTTTAAATGGTCATGTTTTATAATAGATAAATACATGCAAACTGAATATATTAAAGAAAACATTATGGTAATATCTGTAGTTTCTTTTTTTATATGGCTGGCCAAGGGCAGTCATGTCTCTGTGATAAATTTTAGCTTCTCCTTAAAGAAATATACTCTTATTTGTACCCAGACTACAAAATTAATATGTGTATCTAACTGACTGTTAAAGGTATTGTACCAACCTTTTAAATAACTTTTTTTCCTTGTGTATTAATCTTGCACCTAAAATGCTACAAATCATGTGATTGTGATTAAATTAATACCATTCTATAATTATGTCAATCATCCCAATCAATTTTATTTTAGTTTTTATGTATTGTTGGCCAAATAATATTCCCTAGAGCATTATAATTATTCTAAAATATAGCATTTTTCCAAAGTGCTGAGAACTATTATTTTGTGGGGCTCAAACAAGGGGAATCTACTGGGTAATTCTACTACTGTAATCAGTATGACCTAATTTTTGGTAACACTTAAAAAAGAAAAAATGAAATCTTCCTTTATTCAGATTTTCTAATAATCAGAAAAAATACCAATGGCAAAATTTTTTTTCACTATTTTAATCAAAGCTTTGCCAAAAATGAAGATGAAAAATAGTTGCTTTTGGTTTTATGTTAACTGAATCACTTGCATTACACCCTTTTTGGAAGCACTCAACTATAGTAACCCTAAAGAAAATTTGTGTGAGTCCCATCTTAATCAGCCTATTGTAGGCAATACCATTATAATTATAGCAATTGATAATTTGTTCATTTCTGTTTCAAGCTGTGCTATTATGTATTCATTATTATTTCAATTTGATGATAACCTAGAATATATATACATTCAACTCCATGTGTTTTTAAACTAGAATGTCAGTATTAATTTATTATCACATCTATAACTTTATAGCTACATTTTCTACATTTTCAGAAAATGTAAATTCAGCTCCATCAGACAAAACATTACTTTAAAGCTAAAATGCATAACAAATGTATATTTAGATTCTCAGAACTTATTAATAGCCTTTCCTCCTACACATTTTACTTCTTATCTTCTCTACTTTCCTTTAAGATTATTATTTTGAGCCTGACCAGGTGGTGGTGCAGTGGATAGAGCATCGGACTGGGATGTGGAGGACCCAGGTTCGAGACCCCGAGGTCGCCAGCTTGAGCGTGGGTTCATCTGGTTTGAGCAAGGCTCACCAGCTTGAGCCCAAGGTCACTGGCTCGAGCAAAAGGTCACTTGGTCTGCTGTAGCCCCCCCCCCGCCCCCCTCCATAAAGGCATATATGAGAAACCAATCAATGAACAACTGAGGAACCGCAATAAAGAATTGATGTTTCTCATCTCTCTCCCTTCCTTTCTGTCTGTCCCTATCTGTCCCTCTCTCTGTCTCTGCCACAAAAAAAGATAATATTATTTTGAGAATTAACTATAACTTCTGTAAAATACTTTGAATTATACATGGCAATTGAAATACAATAAATGAAACTGATTTTACTTAAATTAACTGTGACCATGTTCATCCCATTAAAGAAAATTAAAATTTCTGTTGAAATTCCTAACCTGATTCTTTATATTGAAAACTAGCTGCAGGCCTATAATGTTGTGTGTTATTGATTGGGCTGTGAACAATTAATTAATCACCTATATGTTTGAGGTGAACATGGGAATTCAGTAATTGTATTGACAAGTAATTTATTTTTTATGACTTAATGATTTAGACCCATCTGGAATCTTTCTGAGTTTCTTGTTATACAACAATATTTACATATACAGGTTACCTTAAGGATTTGGAAATGCAGGAATGCAAAAGAGCAAGAATGTCTTCTCATTCCTTGAAAGGGTTATCAAACAGACTATATTTCCAGATTGCGGGAGTAATCATTAGGGTGGAATCAGAAGTAGGACCGTGTAACTGTGATTACCTCCAGGGTGAAATAGCTGACATATTAATTGTCTCTGCATACAGAAATATAAAATGAAACAAAGCCACACTCAAAATTAATTTTTGAATGTTTTGGATTAGCCATATCATAAAATCTCTTAAGGATTCCAAATTTAAAATAGAATTTTATAGCACATGAGGAAATTAGAAATTTTGAAAGAGTATGAAATTAATATCATAGTAGATTAGCAGCTCCTGAAAAAATTTAAACTTAAAATATAACTAATCCATTGCCTCATTGAAGTAAATATCAGTTTGTTCCAGTGTTTTATGAATCACTAAGCAATTGTTTTGAACCCTAAGTAAAATCCCAACTTCTTTTATATACTAATAAAATTTATGAGAAAGATGGAGGCTAATTTTAGTCCTCATGTAAAATTCACACTCACATAGAGGAAATATCCAAAATTTCATATACTTAAGATAAAGATTATGTGCCCTTACTAAGGGAATCCTTGATAAAACTCAAATGGTTGAATTAAATAGGGAGAAAAATAAATTGCATTGTTTTTTATATATTAGATATTCCTATTAAAGAAATATAAAGATTGATATAATTCATTCTAAAATATTTTAAGCAGCTATGTCTAAAACATAAGAAGTAAATGCTATCAGGATCACATTAGTTTAATGGATAAATCTGTTTCCCAACTACACAAAAGCTTATTTTTTGAGTTTTAAGGCAAGATCTTAACAGTGAACCTCAACATATTTTCCTTTGTATTTAATTCTATAGGGCTTATAGATTTCATACTACTGTCTGAAATCTTTGGAAATTAAGGAACTTATGTGTTACTCAATGTTTTGATTCTAAGAAGCAACTAGTAATTCACCCCTTTCCTCCCAATTTCATACCTAGAATTTAGATAACTAATACAGCTAAAAGTCCTCCAGAAAAGGAGAGAGGAATTGAAAAAGAATAAGTGTTGAGTCTTTTTAAGTTATCCTAGTACCAGGTATTTTTTCTGCACTGTCTGAACATATGACAAAGAAATTCATTATGAGTTACAAAAAATGTCTTCAAAGCCGAGAGTGTTGCTAAGTTGATACTTAACTGAGCAAATACATATTTTAGAAATTTATGGCTATCTTTCTTGTAAGAAAATAGAACAAAGTAATGATGACAATGTGAGAATAATTCCAGTCTCTGAGATGTGAAGTATGAGGGGTGAGGCATGTGTTGCTAGCAGAAGCAAATGCAGTGTAACACTGGCAGGCATGGTGGTGACCGACATTGACCATCTGCTCCACACAGACCTTCAAGAGTTCATCATGTCCTGTGATGGATAGACCTAACATTTTCAGTACGCTGACAAACCCAGTAACACAAACTGTATTTTTATCGGTAAGAAAAAAACAAGTCTAGATATTTTAGTACTATCTAACCTAATATTCTGTATAGATTTGTTTTATTCTATAACCATATTTGTAGAACAGTAATAACATGAATGACTGACATTCTTAATTTTTTTTAATTTTATTTATTTTTAATTTTTATTTTATTTATTCATTTTAGAGAGGAGAGAGAGAGGGAGAGAGAGACAGAGATGGGGGGAGGAGCTGGAAGCATCAACTCCCGTATGTGCCTTGACCAGGCAAGCCCAGGGTTTCGAACCGGCAACCTTAGCATTTCCAGGTCGACGCTTTATCCACTGCGCCACCACAGGTCAGGCTGAATGACTGACATTCTTGACAGTGATATCTGCATTCGTGAATGTTTTTTTCCCTAGTGTGTTATCGAGTAGCTAGTTATATAATAGTTGTAGGCAGATAATTCAAACTACTCTCAGATGTATTATCTAAAAGCATCTAATAGAAATTAAAAGGGGATTATAATTCAGTGCTTTAATGTTAGTGATGGGATGTTTTGTCACCTTTTATAGGCTTGCCAGACAGGTTGCAGGACATTGCAAAACACTGTGCATTTGTAAATCAAATCGCTAATTTTCAAAAAAGTGATTGCAGTAGACATTTTCTCCAAAATGAAATAGGATAAGCAAGAATACAGTGTTAAAAGGAAGTTGAATGTTGAAAAGGATGTAGGTCAGACTGGAGTGAAGCATTTATATGGGACTAGTGGCATGTAAAGCTTGATTGATAATTAAATATGGACTATATTATGGAAGTCATAGATGCTAGGCTATGGAATTTGGCCATGGTACCAGGAAGCTCTAGGAAGCCATTGTTATACAGTGTGTCCATAAAGTCATGGGGCACTTTTGACCGGTCACAGGAAAGCAAAAAAAGATGATAGAAATGTGAAATCTGCACCAAATAAAAGGAAAACCCTCCCAGTTTCTGTAGGATGATGTGGCAGCATGTGCACAGGCGTAGATGATGACATAACACCATATATACAGTGGAGCAGCCCACAGCCATGCCAGTGGAGATGTGGACAGTACAGAGGAAAGTTCAGTGTGTTCTGTGGCTTGCTAAATTCGAATCCATGACCAAAGTGCAACATGAATATCGGCACATTTATAACGAAGCGCCACCACATAGGAATAACATTACTCGGTGGGATAAGCAGTTGAAGGAAACCGGCAGTTTGGTGGAGAAACCCTGTTCTGATAGGCCATCAGTCAGTGACGAGTCTGTACAGGCTATACGGGATAGCTATCTAAGGAGCCCTAAAAAAAATCTATGTATGAGCCCACATCGAACTGCACTGAATAGGTATGAAACTGGAAGAGTTTTCCTTTTATTTGGTGCAGATTTCACATTTTTATCATCTTTTGTTGCTTTCCTGTAACCGGTCAAATGTGCACCATGACTTTACGGACACACTGTATTTATAATCAAAGAAGATATGTGATTAAATGTTTTGATATGCCTAGTGAAGCCTCATTTATTTTATAGCGTATTGATACCATTATATCCGAACAAAAATAATATTAATTTTATTTTATTCCATTTTTTAATTTTGAAATTAAATTTAATGGAGCGACATTGATCAATAAGAGTACATAGGCTTTAAGTGAACATCTCAACATGATTGAACTGTTGATTGCATTGTGTGCCCATCACTAAAAGTTAAATCATTTTCTATCACTGTATATTTGTTTCTCTTTACTCCCCTTCCCCCCATCTTCTCCCCCAGGTACTCATTTTAATTTTATCTATGTCCATGAGTCTCAGTTTTATATCCCACCTATGTGTGAAATCATGTAGTTCTTACCTTTTTCTGATTTACTTATTTCACTCAGTATAATGTTCCCAGTGTCCATCCATGTTGTCATAAATGGCAATATGTCATCATTTCTTATGGCTGAGTAGTATTCTATAGTATATATGTATCACTTCTTCTTTATCCAATCCTCTATTAAGGAACACTTTGGTTGTTTCCATGTCTTGGCCACTGTGAATAATGCTGCAATGAACACTGAGGTGCATGTGTCTTTGTGTACCAGAGTTTTTGATTTTGGGGGGTATACACCCAGTAGATGGACTGCTGGGTCATATGGTAATTCTATTCTTAATTTTTTGAGGAACCACCATACTTTCTTCTGTAATGGCATTACCAGTTTACATTACCACCAACAGTGAATGGGGGTTCCTTTTTCTCCACAGCCTCTCCAGCACTTGTTATTTACCTGTCAATGGTAATCTAATGGGTGTGAGATAGGATTTATCAAACTTCCAGCTGAACAAATAATATAAAACATACTACTACAGATTTTATTCTTGAATAATGTCCAAGCATAAGAGACTGACAATGATACTTCATTTTAGCTTAGTCCTTCAATGAAATGCCATCATATTATTATGATTAAAAGTCTTCTCATTGGTTTTGTCCATAGCCACTAAAAGTAATGTTTTATTAAATATAACAATTGTTTCAAATATTGCCCACTTTATTACTTGGTAATCCTTTTAACAATGTGAGAAATTTAATTTAAGATTCAATTCTTTTTTTTTTTTTTTTTAAAGATAGATTTTATTCTTTAGAACAATTTACAGAGATATTGAGACAATGTTAATGAATCAATATTCAGACATTATTATTAACTAAAGCCCACACTTCACTGAGATTTCTTTAGTTTTTACCTAATGTCTTTATTCTGTTCCTGGGTGGAATTCTTGATGGAATACCACATTACATTGAGTCATGTCCCTAATGTCTTTATTCTGTTCCTGGGTGGAATCCTGGATGGAATACCAAGATTCAATTCTAAAGAAAGTTTTTCTTAGACCCTTTGTGATTTCTATTTCTTTTGATAGTGAGAATTAATTGACAAGGTGCCATTTTTCACATGGCTAAAAAGACCAACACCAGTTGAAAGATAAATTGTGGAAATTATATTATCCTTTTTGTATTTGTTTTTTTTATTGACCCTAACATTTTATATTTGATTATATATATATTATTAACTTTTATTACATAGAAATATAAAAATGCAATCAGATACAGATATTCATTTTTTATTTATAAAGTTGACCAAAAGAATAATTTAAAAAATAATAGCCTTTAGGTTTTCAGCCTCCAGAATGATTGTGTCACTAATTAATTGTATCACCTGGTGGTTGTTCAGATTATTTTCCCATTAAAAGGTGAGGCTCCTGAAGAATGCAGCAGTTATATGACTTGCCAAAGGACACACACTCCTTTACCTGGCAACTCCATCCTTGAATTCTTTCCTCAGCAACACACTATCACTGTGGGAAAATAAAATAGAAAACATTCTCTAAAATGCAAATGGAAATATTTTATCAGTACAAATGAAGAAATTTAAAATTATTTTAAATGCTTCAGAAATGACCTGGTTTATTTCTCTTATACCTGTCCCCTCAACTTCTTTTATGCTTATGTGTTGACATTCTGAAATAATTGTCCTTTGTTAATGCTATAGCTGTTATTTTGAAATAATAACTTTGTTTCTCATGCTGTCTTATAACTACAGGTTTTCTTTCCTCCTTTTACTTTATAAACCTAGGAATTTTGTGCCTGCCCTTTGAAGAATCTACTCAAGAGCCTTTTCCTCAGTGGAGGTATTTGTCCTCGATCTGAAATAAGCAACCAATGTCTCTCTTTTGTAGCCTTGCAGTATCTTAGAAATTTTTATGAGTACTTATTTTTCTTTAAATGAATTGCAACTAATAGTTTAATATTCATGTCCCTAGGCAGTCTGTCAGTTCCTTGAATGTAGAGATTGTGTTTTGTCTTGAGTTAATTCACTGTCTTATAAACAGAGAGTTTTGGAGGTAGATGCTTAATGTTAAAGACTGACACCTCAGTACTGACCTGTCTTGCCTTAGGGGATAAAATGTCAACCTGGAACACTGAGGTTGCTGGTTTGAAAGCCCGGGCTTGCTTGGTCAAGGCTCATATGGGAGTTGATGCTTGCCGTTTCTCCCCCTGCCCTTTCTCTCTCTCTCTCTCTCTCTCTCTTTCTCTCTCTCTCCCTCCCTCCCTCTATCCTCTCAATAAAATGAATAAATAAAGTCTTTTAAAAAATAAAAGAAGATTGACACCTCACATGTAAATACTGTTACCCTGGAACACCAGGAAGAATCTGTATTCTTTTTCAGTTGTCTAAGATTTAAGGTTCAAACATAACAATTGATAAAGAAGGCAAATTGGTACCTTTAGGACCAATTATCCAGGTTCCAAATTCCCTGTAACATGTGCTGATATTGATACATCATTTACTGTTCAAATCATAGACACTGTAAAGACTATAAGAATGCAGTTTAGACACTCTGAAGACCTGACAGAGTTCCACTCCTCATGGCATTGCTGTGTGGAAGCAGAAGCTCTGACATACAGACAGACAGACAGACAGACAATCAAGAAACACTTGTCATTGGTTTTATTTTCCACATTTTATCAACTACTGTGATAAAAGGACTGTCATAATTTTATTATGAACCTGATTTATAGGGTTTGCTATGAGAGTAGTTTAAATTTCAATGGCTTGCCAGTGGCAAAGAAAATTTATTTTAAAAAACAGGTTAATCCATTTTTATGATCTTCTAAGACAAAGTGTCTGATCTTATTTGAAAAGTCCTGAGAGTTGACACAATTCCTTATATGTATATATTTTTAAAAGCATCAGTGGATGCAGTTTTAAAGTAAAATTTAGATTTTACATGAGGGGTATCCTGTCATTATGCAATTAAATAAGTAAGGTATCCTGCCTGATAATTTGAGGTTTATGTGTTACTGGTAGTTATTGTTCAATATTTAAAGATGGTAATCTTAGAAATCAATTCAGGGCATTGTACTCTGAGGCAAATAATGTATATAAAATCATTAGATTTTTCCAACTCAACAATGCAAAATATGAGGTTCATAGATATAGATTAGGTACATTAAAGGAGCTAACACTACTCTATAGTGTAGAGCTTATCTACATAAAATTGGACACAGTATAACTCTAATTTTTAGTATTTTTGAGAAAACAAGACTATGGAATATTTTCCAGAAATAAAAATGTATATGAGAAACTTGTTATATTTTGTATTAATTCTGCATTCAGTGAGCATTTTAATTGACATCACATAACATTTGCTTTTCTGTACTTTACACTTTACATCTTGTCTTTCAAGCTAGAATAAATTATACTGTTTTTTTTTTAATTTATTTCTCAGCCCACCCAAGTTAAGCCTGAGCTCAATGAATTTGTTACAATTGTTAATTTATTTGATTGAATGAATAAGTATACTTACAGAAGGCAAGGCATAAAAATGAGTGCTTGGAGAGTGAATAATTTTTTTAAAAAGATGAGAAATAGATGTGCAGTGTTTATTTGTGTAATTCACAATAGGAAACGGTGTATAGGAATTTTTTACTGAGCAGAAATGCTGATTGGGTCTTGGAATTGACTGAGAATAAATAAGTTTAGTCAGGGAAAGCAAAAAAAAAGTGCTATATTTTTCTGATAATGGTGAAGAATGTAGGACTGACATACTCTCTTGTAGCTTGTGGTAATATAATCAACTCAGATTTCAGTGTTGTTAGAGTTTTAGAAGTTCTTCTGAAACCCTTTCTATAATTATTTCTTTGCAGAAAAATGTGTATGTGTGCATGTGTGTATGTTTTGATGGGAAGGCATTTTGATTCTGAAATTTAATATAGAAACTTAGTCTATTGTTTATTTTAAGTATTTTATTGACCTCATAGCTTTTTCCCAATATCATCTTACATAGTGTGACTTTTCTCTCAAAATTGATGATATACAGAATCCTTGCCAAGTACTCTACTAGGATACATTGCGCCACAGACAGAAGCCAAAGCTCATGGTGTCCCCCAAAGATTTTAATCTAAATCTTTTCATAGGGACTTCAAAGGATCTTGTGAAACTGAGAAATTGGCTGACACTCATTTGTCTGTGGTGTATTTGGGGGGCTCTTTGGAGCTGGCACTGTATGTCACAGTCCTATTCCTATGTGTTCTGACTCAAAAACAATGCTAAGACTTAAGACAGTCAAAATAGATCTCCAGTTTGTTCCTTCTCATGTTTGTGTGCTACTTCTCTTGGTTTCCAACAGATCCTGTGTTCTTTGTACTGTTACTAAGAATTGCAGAAGAGTCACATGGCCACACTTATTGTGTCATCTGATCTAATCCTTCTCTAGCCTCAGCACACTGTTTTTGTGAGTGCTGTTCTTCATTGTAAGAGAGGACAATGCTGATAATGGAACAGACTAGACTGGCAGAACATGCTAGTCAAGCAGAATGACTTGTGTTATACCACCTGACTTTGCTCACTTATTCCTTGGATTCCAATAGCCTATAAAACAACAACAAACAAACAAACACTTTGCTCTTCAGGACTCCTACTTATTAGAAACAGCTTTAGTCCATAAGGTGCAAATAATTGCTCTATCTAAAATTATATGTGTAATACCTATGGTAAATGACTTATACATGTCTGAAAATAATATTGAAAACTTTCTGTGTAATAACCTACATAATACAGACTATTTAAAACATATTTAAGAAACTAGGCTGTTATTAGTAACCTGTACACCAGAGTTTCCCTGAGACAGTAGCTTAAAATGTCATACAGAGGTCATGATAATGTTACTGAACTCAAGAGGTTTGTCGCTTGGGGTACTCTATTCAAGAATAAGATGTGGTTGTCAAAAGGTCATTTTATTTGCTTGCAGTGTGTAAAGGAGATAGGTGATTCATATCCACAGCTATGTCTCCCAGAAGGGAGGTTAGTCTTCCCCTGTATACATAATTACATGTTGATTTCTTCTTTGTAGTTGGCTGCATTTATTCAATTGAGTTCCTGTCAAGCTCATCCTGTGTACAGCTGGTCTGCAAAGTACTGTGCTACATTTTAACAGTTAGCAAGAATAACTTTTAGTAATGACATTTAGGAATTGCCCAGACCTTGAGACCCTTGTCCTATCTAGGTAGCTTTTAGGTATCTAGACACCTTGGTAAAGTCAGCCGATTTTGAGATACTCTAATAGGATCTTACAAAAATATTAGCCTAAAATTGCACTTTTAATAGCCCTATCTGGTATACACAATTATATCCATTATTACTGAAGCTATAATTCATCCTCTATTTCTATATTATGTTAAAAATTACTAGCTAATGAGAATATGAAACTATTATGATTCTGTAAATACATTTAAAGATAAAATTTATTTTTTGTTTCAAAGTTATAATATATTTTTGTTTACATTTTATAATATATTTAATAAGTTCATATATACTTACATACTTTAAAAATAAATGCACATATAGGGTATCATGATCGGAATGGTTTTAGAAATTATTGATCTAGCCTTATGCTGTCCAGTATTATATCCACTGGCCACATGTGATTAAATATAGTTAAATTAACTAAAATTAAAATTCATTTCTTCAGTCATGCTAGCTATATTTGAAATGCTCTATTAGTCACATATGACTGATTATCAATATGTTGGAAAACAAAGATGTAGGACATTTAAATTAATCTGTGAAAGTTTTAATATATAGCATTGGTCGACAATACAACTACAGAATCCTATGCAGAGAGAATAGTTGTTACTCTATTCAATTACAAAAAAAAGCAAAACACACAAAACAGTGTTCAGAAGATAGGCTGTAGAATTGTGCACCTGAAACTATATAATTTTGTTAAGCAATGTCACCTCAATAAATTTGATTGCAAAATTAAATAGATGAAGCACAAAATTCTTATTACAAACTGACTAGAAATATGATTGCATTATGTGTTATTATGTTGGCTAGTACTCTTCATGTTAAAAGGCATCATGATAACAATTAAAAACATCTTGTTTTATCTAAAAAATAAATCAAAACCAGAATTATCCCATAGAATTTGGTTTTGAAATTTGATTTGTTTCACATTCATAACATAAATTCTCACTTAGAAAACAGTTTAAAAATATGCAAACAATTTTAAAAAGGTTAAAGTTAGGAAGACATGGAAACAAAAGTGGCAGTTTGAGTGCAATGAACTAAACTTTGCCTAGGTCCTAGGGACTGGCTGAAACTCACAGGAACTTCACCAAACTAGTAGTAAAGAAACCAAGTTTGATAAAGGCAAACTGTTTCTATGAGTCACTTGTTCATTTACTTATTTTACTTCCACTAAAGTTTCCAGAATTTTGAACAATATAAAACTAGAAAGTTAGTTTCTATAATGCAGCTTAAGATTTGGTTAGGAACTTCATGAAAGTAAAAACCAAAAGAAGGCATGTTATCTAGGTTAATTAAAGTAAGAAAATAAAAGGTTCAATGGATAAGACCTTCTTTTCCTCTTAAGATTTGTGCAGGTTAGTTTTATTAATGTGCATATTAAAATACTTCTTTTGAGTTAATTCTTCTGAAGTAATATACAGATTTCCATATTTTATTGATATACATTTAAATTTATGTGTTCAATTTGAATTGGTCATTCATTTTAAATTTTCTACATCAAAGTTCAAATATCTAGAAATATAATCTTTAGAAATTTATTCTTCATGTCATAGAAAATTTTGTATCTAAAATCAGAGTAAAAGATCTTTTATTCTAACATATACTGGAAGAGTTGTAAAAAGTTATAAATATTATTATGGTAATTATAATGCCAGTAGAAGTTCAAAATAAACAAACAGAATAAAAATAAACTATGAAAATTTGTGTGAATAGAGAAGGTAAAATTTAAGAAAAAATAAATATAACTTTTAAAAATTATACTTTCATTCTTACATAATAGATTTGGACCCTTGAATTCATTATTTCTGACACTGAAAAAGTGGATTCTTAATTGAAGACAACATAAATCTTGAATTTAACTCCTATTCTTAAAAAATATTTTACTTATAATTATTTTCAGTGTTAACATCTGAAAATTAGATAGTATGTTTTTTAGAGCATATCTTCTATCTTGATTAGAGATAGTTTTCACTCAAATGAAATAGTGGTCTGTATTAAACTAAATATATTTTAATTTAGATCCTAAATATATTTTAAATAACCTTTGCTGCTATTTATAGTTTTTTTGTTTGTTTGTTTATTTACTGAGGGGCAAATGTGCTAAACCTGAGTTCATTTTAGTTTGTGTTTCCTAAAGAACACTATTTGATTCTTAGAGTCCTGGAGAGGAATCAACAACAGAATCCTAATCACATTACTGAGCACTTTGTGGTGTTCTTAACAACCTAATGTTTTAAATTATAGTTGCCATTCAATAGTATTTATATTAGTTTCAGGTGTATAGTATAGTGAATAGACATTGGTATAACTTATGAAGTGATCCCCCTAAGAAGTCTAGTACCCACCTGACACCATATATAATTACATATTCCAATATTATTGACTTTATTCCCTAGTCTGTACTCTACATCCCTGTGACTATTTTATGATTGCCAATCTGTACTTCTTAATTCCTTCACCTTTATCACCCAACTTCTTAATTTTATCCCCATCTGTCAACCATCAGTTGTAGTCTGTATTTATGAACTTTGTTTTGTTTGTTTAGATTCAACATGTAAGTGAAATCATATTTGTTTTTCTCTTTCTGACTTATTTTACTTTAGCATAATATCCTCTAGGTCTATCCATGTTGCTATAAATGGTAAGATTTCATTCTTTTTTATGGTCAAGTAATATTTCATTGTGTTTATGTACTACTTCTAATTTTTCCATTTATTTATTGATGATTAC
Organism: Saccopteryx bilineata; assembly: GCF_036850765.1. Lineage (NCBI taxonomy): Eukaryota > Metazoa > Chordata > Mammalia > Chiroptera > Emballonuridae > Saccopteryx > Saccopteryx bilineata. Next base: position 98,307,294 of record NC_089494.1, read on the forward strand.
TTAGGTTGTTTCTGTGTGTTGGCTATTGTACATAATGCTGCAGTAAACATAGAAATGTATTTATCTTTTTAAGTCAGTGTTTTGAATAAACAAAGAAGTAGGATTTCTGGGCAGATGGTAGCTATATATTTTTTTAATTTTTTAAGGAAACCTTCAAAGTATTTTCCATAGTGACTACATCACTTTGAAAGTCAACAGTGCATGAGTTTTGTTTCCATAGCCTCTCCAGCAGTTGTTGTTTATTGATTTACTGATGATAGCCTCTCTGAAGATTTGTGATGTTGATCATCTTTTCATATGTCTCTTGGCCACCTATGTGTCCTCTGAAGATATGTGTATTCAGGTCCTCTCCCTAGTTTTTATTCAAATGAATCTTGTTTGGTGTTAAGTTTTATGCATTCTTTATATATTTTGGATATTAACCCCTTTTTTGGTGTATCATTGGTATCATTTTGATGTATCATTCTCCCATTAAGTTGGTTGGTTGTCTTTTTTTTTTTTTACAGAGGCAGAGATAGACAGGGACAGATAGACAGGAACGGAGAGAGATGAGAAACATCAATTATCAGTTTCTCGTTGCGCGTTGCGACTTCTTAGTTGTTCATTGATTGCTTTCTCACATGTGCCTTGACCGTGGGCCTTCAGCAGACTGAGTAACCCCCTGCTGGAGCCAGCGACCTTGGGTCCAAGCTGGTGAGCTCTTTGCTCAAGCCAGATGAGCCCGTGCTCAAGCTGGCGACCTCAGGGTCTCGAACCTGGGTCCTTCTGCATCCCAGTCCAATGCTCTATCTACTGCGCCACCACCTGGTCAGGCATATTTTGTTTATTTTTTTATTTTTTTGCTGTACAAAACATTTTTAATGTGAGGTAGTGCCATTGGTTTATCTTTTTTTTTCCCTTGCCCACAGAGACATATCCAAAAATAAAAAATGTATATTACTTTCTTATACTCCTTTGTATTTCTGTGGTTTCATCATTACTCCTTTTAATTTTATTTATTAGAGTCCTTTTTTTTCTTGATGAGTCTAGTTAAAGATTTATTAATTTTGTTTACCTTTTCAGAATCAGCTCTTGGTTCTATTGATCTTTTATTTTGTTCTATTAGGCTTTATTTCATCTACTTTTGATCTGATCTTTATTATTTTTTTCCTTCTAATTACTTTGGGCTTTGTTTTTCTTTTTTTAGTTCTTTAGGTATAAGTTTACAGTACTTGATTTTTTTGTTTCTTGAGGTAGGCCTGCATTGTTATGAATTTCTCACTCAGACCTGCCTTAGCTATGTCTGTAGATTTTGTATTATTATGTTTTCATTTTCGTTTGGCTCAAGGTGTCTTTTGATTTCTTCCTTGATCTTGTTAACTGATTTATCGTTTATCAGCATGTTACTTAGCTTTCATGTGTTTGTGTGTTGCTCTGTTTTCTTATAATAGATTTCTAGATTTTGTCATTGTTATTGTAGAAAATGCTTGATAATTTCAATCTTCTTAAATCTACTGAGATTTCTTTTGTAGCCCAACATCATGTGGTCCATCCTGGAAAATATTCCCTACATTCCTCTTTTTTTTCTTACTTTTTTTTTTTTTTTTTTTGAAATGAGAAAGACAGAGACAGATAGGGACAGACAGACAGGAAGGGAGAGAGATGAGAAGCATCAATTATTTATTGCAGCGCCTTAGTTGTTCACTGATTGCTTTCTTATATGTGCCTTGACTGGGGTGGGAGGTATTGAGGGGAGGGGTTCCAGAAGAGTGAGTGTCTCCTTGCTCAAGCCAGAGACCTTGGGCTTCAAGCCAGGGACTTTTGGGCTCAAGCCAGTGACCATAATGTCATGTCTGTGATCCCACGCTCAAACCAGTGACACCCCAGACTCAAGCTAGCGACCCTGCGGTTTCGAACCTGAGTCCTTAGCATCCCATGCCAACACTCTATCCACTGTGCCACTGCCTAATCAGGCATATTCGCTCTATTCTTGAAAAGATATATTCTACTTTTTTGGGACAAAAGGCTATAAAGTCATCAATTAAACTCATTTGGTTTAATGTGTTTTTTAGTTATTTATTTAAACCACTATTTCCTTATTGATTTTCTGTCAGGATGATCAATACACTGATGTAAATGGGATGTTAAAGTTCCCTGCTATTATTGTATTATTTTCAATCTTTCCTTTTTATATTCATCAAGATTGGCTTTTTATATTTAAATGCTCTTATGTTGGGTGCATAAATATTTGCAAGTGTTATATCCTCTAGTTGAATTGACACATTGATCATTATGAAATGGCCTTCTTTGCCTCTTATTTTGTGTTAAAGTCTATGTTGTCATATGTAAGTGTTGTTTACCCAGCCTTTTTTATTCATTTTTATTTTCAAGATATATATTTTTCTATTCCTTAATTTCAGTCTGTGTGTGTCTTTTGATAGGAAGTGTATTTCGTGTTAGCAGCATATGTATGGATCTATTTAGCCTCTCTATGTTTTTGATTAGAACATTTAATTCTTTTACTTTTAAAGTAATTATGATAAGTATTTAGTTATTTCATTTTATTATTTATATATTTTGTTTATTTTCTCCTCTTTCTCTTCTTCTTCCCCCTCTCTCTTTCTCAGGAAGTTTCTTTAACATTTCTAGTAATACTGGTTTAGTGTTACTGAACTCCTTTAGCTTTTTCTTGTCTGGGAAACACTTTACCTCTCCGTCAATTCTAAATAATATTCTTGTTAGGTATCCTTATCTTGGTTATAGGTCACTGCTTTTCATCTTTTTGCATATTTTGTCAACATTTCATGCCAATCCCTACTGGTTTATTTTGAGAAATCAGTTGACAGTCTTATGAGAGCCCCCTTGTAGCTAACTTCTTTTTTCTTGCTGCTTTAAATATTCTTTCCTTGTCTTTAACCTTTGTCATTTTAATTATGATGTGCATTGTTGTGGGTCTCTTTGGGTTCATTGTATCTATTTCTATAACCAGGTTAAGAAATTTCTCACTTATTATTTCTTCAAATAGGCTTTTAATCCTGTGCCCTTTCTCTTCACCTTCTGGCACTATTGTGATGCAAACACTGTTACATATGATGTTGTCCCAGATGTTCTTTAAACTGTCCTCATATCTTTAGTTGTTTTTTTTTTTTCGTTTTGCTCTTATAATTGGGTATTAGTTACTACCTTGTCTTTCAAATAGCTGATTCAATCTTAAACTTCATCTATAATATATATATGTGTGTGTGTGTGTGTGTGTGTATGTATAATCTGCTGTTTTATCTAATGTATTATTTATTTCAGTTATTGTATCCTTTATTTCTGATCGGTTCCTTTTTATGGTTTCTATCTCTTTGAGTAAGTTCTCATTGAGTTCATCCATTCTTCCTCTAAGTTTATTGAGTATCCTTGTAACTATTGTTTTGAACTCTGTATATAGTAGATTGCTTTTCTCCATTTTATTTAATTCATTTTTTGGAGTTTTCTTATGGTTTTTCATTTGGAGCATATTTCTTCATTTTTGCTGCCTCCTTGTGTTTATTTCTATGTTTTAGGTAAATCTGCTTTTTTCCTATTTTAGCAGGAAGGCCTTATGTAGCTGGTATCCTGTGGGTCCCAGTCTTTTTGTTCCCTGGAGCCAAGTGTTCCAGGGTATCTCATGTTTGGGTTGTGAGTGCCTTGCTATTATAGTTGAACCTTGATTGCTGTTGGCACATCAGTGGGTGGGATGGACACTCAGGCCCACTGGCTGTGAGGACTGTCCATGATATAGCAAATGAGCTGTGGTACCATGAGTCACCTCATGTAGTAGGATTTACTTTAGTGGTATACTGGTGCCTGTCATGTCTACTCTTTGGGTATGTCAATTTGGAGCTAATTGTGTGGTAGTTTGGTGTGATCTAAAGCCAGTTACCCATTTTGTTGGTTGTGAGAATTTTTGGAAGTTGCTTTAGGCTAGGGGAAGCCTATGCCTGACCAGGGTTACCTGGTAAGAGCTACAAAGTGATCTGCCATTGGTAGCTTCCTGTGCTGGGCTTGGAGGTACTTGGGAGAGGCTAGACTGTGAATCAAGGCTAGCTGCCCCTAGTACCAGATTTATAGCCACTTAACAGTATATACAAGGCATGCCAAAGCCAACTGTTGTTTATTTGGGGTTTGTGTATATTTGAGAGATTTTGGGAAAGACTTGAGCATGAGCTAAGACCAGCCAATTGTGAGGAACTGTTGATGAAAGAGGTTCAAGTTGATGCATGAGTTGAATTGAGCTGGAGTCTCAGGAAATCTCCATAGTGGGTTAAGCAGCATTAGCCATGTTGAGAGTCAGATTTGGCACCTGCACATTCATGCTGGCCATGAGGGGGAGCACTCAAATAAAGGAACATTGGGACTTTCCAGTACTTCAGTCCTGGAGAGAGCTGCCTATTCAGCCTTCACTTTGAAGTCAGACAATTCAGTTCCTCTCATATGTTTCTTGTACTTTTTGAGCTTTTGTATTTAATGGAGCTTAAGGGTAATGTTTAAGTGTAAGCGAGTCTATGCTAGCACCAGTTAAGAGGCAGTGAACTTCTAGTATGTGTCACCTTGATGGAATCACTACTGATTTTTATAGCTAAATGATATGAAGTCTCCTCTTCATGATATTGGTACTTCTGGCTAGAGAGTCCAGTTTGGGACTTGGACTTCTCACTCCTTAAGGGGGACCTCCACTACTGAGATATCCCTCCAAATTTCTTTTTTTTTTAATTTTTGAACATTTTTGTGAATGTATGTAGAATAAATATCTATGCATTATGTACTGATCCAGCCTCTGGGTGGGCAGGTGGGCGTGGTGTCAAGCTAGGTGATGGAGCAGTGGCAGCTGATGATGTTGGAGAAGGACCTGCATACTCTTCCGGCTACTGATGCTGCTGATGCTAGGCCAGTTCCACAAGGCTGCCCCCTCCCCAGCTCTTGATGGTAATCTCAAGAGCATGAAAGCAGGGTGAGGGAGCTTCTGCCTAAAGCAAAATAAATAGGTGCCCATAGGTAGGATCTGACTAACCCATGCCTACATTCAGCTTCAGGCCTGCAATAGCCACCATCCTTCCAAATTGAATGTAAAGAATAAGCTGACTGAGGAAGCCAGGCCTTACCAGGAGAGGGTTGGGTGTACTTGGCAGTCTGTGTCACCCCTTAGCTCCAGGGTGCAGGGTAGTAGGCATAGCTGGGCAGGAGTAGAGGAATGGATTTTTAACTGCCACCCATGGGTTTGGGACCAACCTATTTCACTTCTCCTACCAGTCTGGACATGGCTTCTTCTTATATCCTTAGTTATAGGAATTTGTTCAGATAGACATCAGGTGGTTCTCAAGAGTTATTTTTGTATAATGTAGTTGTAACTTGGATGTAGTCGTGAGAGTAGGCAAGCACAGTGTTTATCTACACTGCACTCTTGACTGGAACTCTCCTCCACTCACTTTGTTTAAAATCTTCTTTCATACACACACACACACACACACACACACACACACAATGTGAAAACTGTTACTTGCAGCAAATGAAGATGAATTAATTGTAACTGAAATATGTAACTTTGCTAAACCATAGAGAAAATATTATCTACATAGCAATATTTAATTTAAATTTTTTTCATTCAAAGTTGACATACAGTATTATGTTAGTTTCATATTATACAGCATAATAATTAGACATTTATAAATTTTATAAAATGTTTACTTTGATAATCTAGTACCCATCTGACAATATACATAGTTATTATAGTATTATTTAGTCTATTTCTTATCTGTACTTTGCATCCCCATGAGTCTCTGTAACTGGCAATTAGTACTTTTTAATTTTTTTAGCTATCTATCCCTCTCCCCAAACCCCTTCCCATCTGCCATCCATTAATTTGTTCTCTATATCTATGCATTCTTAATTATTATTGTTCTTTTATTTATCCATTTATTTTTAGATTCCACATGTAAGTGAAATCATATGGCATTTATCTTGCTCTAACTTATTTCATTTAGAGTAATACCCACTAGATCCATCCATGTTGTCACAAGTGAAAAGATTTTGTTTTGTTTTGTTTTTTTGTTTTGTTTTTTTACAGAGGCAGAGATAGACAGGGACAGACAGACAGGAACGGAGAGAGATGAGAATCATCAATCATTAGTTTTTCATTGCGCGTTGTGACTTCTTCGTTGTTCAATGATTGCTTTCTCATATGTGCCTTGACTGCGGGCCTTCAGCAGACCAAGTAACCCCTTGCTGGAGCCAGCAACCTTGGTTCCAAGCTGGTGAGCTTTTTGCTCAAGCCAGATGAGCCCGCGCTCAAGCTGGCGACCTCGGGGTCTTGAACCTGGGTCCTTCCGCATCCCAGTCCGATGCTCTATCCACTGCGCAACCACCTGGTCAGGCGATTTTGTTTCTTTTTATGACTAATTAATATTTCACTGTATATATGTGCCTCTTCATTTTTATGCATTTATCTATCGATGGACACTTAGATTACTTCCATATCTTAGCTATTAGAAATAATGCTATAATTAACATAGGGGTGCAAATGTTCATAATTTTCAATTTAGTGCTTTATATTTCTTCAGATGTATACCCAGAAATGTGATGACTGGGTCACATAGTAGTTCTACTTTTAATTTTTTGAGGAACCTCCATACTATTGTCTATAATGGCTGGACAAACTTACAACTCTAGCAATAGTGCGCAAGACTTTCCTTTTCTCCACATTCTCTCTACATAGCATTATTTTTAATATTGTGGCAACTGTACTCCAAATAATTGTCATCCAGTTGAAGTCATTTTCAGTGAGATACACCTATATTTATGTAATAACTTTCTAAACAGATGTGCATGTATATAGTTTAGAACTTGAAGATCTGAATTACATATTTTATAAGAAATCTCAACTGTGGTTAGGGTGTCATCACTTCAGTAACTAACAGCCTAGGTATCATTCTCAAGTGTAATATCAGCAAAACAAATCAGAATAAAAGCCACATGTGAGATTTCCATTGTGCAATGACATTTAAAATCTTTCCCTTATTTGTACTCAGAATACTATATTATACAATGCAATATTTATCTTTGATATTTTCTAACTTGACATGATGTATGCATAGTAAAAAGCCTAAGAACTTCTGCACCAACAAGGAACTTTTCTGTAGAACATGTTTGATAAATACTAACACTCTGTATGCATCCTTCTGTTCTAAAATTTATTTTTCAGGAGTTTGCATTTTCTTTCTTATTTTCCCTTCAAATAGAATAGCACATTTCCAGGCAAGCCTTGTCTCCACAACCATGTGTAAATTCCCACATCTCAGGCATTCACAAATTAATCACAGATATCCACACTATAAACAAGAGACCTTAATGAGTAGCTTGAGAATTTCTATAATTTGTACTTTGATTAACTGACTTTTCCCCGTAATTGTAGATTACATTAAATATCTTAAAGTAATCATTTTAATCTTACATTTTGCCAGCTGCAATAACCTGAATTTTTTGTTTTAAATGATAATGATATAAATCGCAAACTAAAGAATCTATAAAGAGATAAAAACTCCATATTTAATCACATGGTGAGGTATAAACATTTTGAGGAGCTATATTGTAGTGAAGCTTCTGTACCAGTGTTGGCAGGAAACATTTCTAAAGATGTCATTAAAATTACATTAACTTGTATGATGTTCTATTTTGATAAGAGGATACTTTGCTATATGTGGCCTTGCATTTTAACCATTTCATACTTACATTAAATGATATTTATTAATGAGCTTTGATAGTTAGGAAGCTTCACTTCAAATGTATAAAATACCAAAATACTTTAAAATTTAGAAAATTTCTCATATTCATCAAAACTGGAAAATTTAACCATTTCAGTGTAGCTTCTTATAAGAAGTTTCTATACCTAGGTTAAATCCTAATATTTATTGCATATGTAAATTATATGGTTTTTATTTTTGCTATTAACAAACTGTTTCATTTTTTGAAACTTTTTTAACATTAATTTTTAATAAATATGTTGGACTAATGAAGTAAAAACATTCCCTCAATTTTAGGGGAATGTTCCCTCCATTATGTTTATTCAATGACTAAGAGATAAAACTTTATCAATATTTTATCAATGACAGCAGCAGTGGTAGCTCCATAACCTACTGTTTTTAATGTATATTTTATGATGTTTCAGGTTAGTCCATAATTATATATCAATAAGAAACCAACCAACCAACCCTTCTGTCACTTTAGAACTCATCAGTCATTTGCTCTCTGTCATCGTCATGATGTGGTATTTTTAATTGAGTTAAATGGTGAATCAATCGAATGTGTGTTTTAACAGGATCCCAAAGGTTGTATTTAACTAAATTTTGACAGAGATCGGGAGAAATGACCTATTTCACATGGTAAACTACATCCTCTCCTTCAATCATAGTAAAGATTCACTTCTTCCGAAGTTGGAAAAATGAGGGATTTGAAAACAACAGTTTTTGTTTATCTTGAAAATATTTCTTAAGTAGATATTTATTTAAGAATAGATAAATCTGTCATGATTTCCTGATGGAAACTCTGTTACTAATTTTGAAAGAAAAAAGAAAGGTCAAGAACCAAATTTGGGTTAAATGGTCGAGTTCTAGACTTTAAAAAAAATTAAATATTAGAAAAAATGCAAATTTAAAACTCACCACTCACAATTAATGACTAGTTTCCAATAAATTAGTGTCACTGAGATCCACTAAACATATAAAAGTGTCTTGAAAAAAATATGTAAAACAAGATATATTGCGATAATTGAGAATATTAAGCTAAGCAAAATAAGTCAGTCAAAAAAAGTTAAGAACCTTACAATTTCACTCATATATAGGATATAAAACCGAACCTCACAGACACAGACAAAACTATGGTGATTACCAGAAGAGGCTTAGTAGGGTAGTAAAGGGTGAAGGGGGCCAATTATATGGTGATGAAAGGTGATTTCACTTTGGGTGGTAGGCATACAATGTGATCTACAGATCATGTATTATAAAAATGTACACTTAAAACCTATATTATCTTATTAAACAATGTTATTCCAATAAACTTAATTAAAAATTAGAATTAAAAAAATTGAGCATCAAAAATTGAATTAAAAATAGACTTATAGTGTGGAGGACCCGGGTTCGATTCCCGGCCAGGGCACACAGGAGAAGCGCCCATTTGCTTCTCCACCCCTCCACCGCGCTTTCCTCTCTCTCTCTCCCTTCCCCTCCCGCAGCCAAGGCTCCATTGGAGCAAAGATGGCCCGGGCGCTGGGGATGGCTCTGTGGCCTCTGCCTCAGGCGCTAGCGTGGCTCTGGTCGCAACATGCCGACGCCCAGGATGGGCAGAGCATCGCCCCCTGGTGGGCAGAGCGTCGCCCCATGGTGGGCGTGCCGGGTGGATCCCGGTCGGGCGCATGCGGGAGTCTGTCTGACTGTCTCTCCCTGTTTCCAGCTTCAGAAAAATGAAAAAAAAAAAAAAAAGACTTATATAACCCATTAAATTGAAGATACTGCAGAAGTTAGCTAATCTTTATATATGAAAGCTTAATTGTTGCATTTATTTAAACTACATAATTTATGATAAATATGAAATTTAGATCATAGCTATAATTTGTACTCTTATGTGATCTGTGCATCTCTAGTTTTCTGAAAGGGGTGATCCAAATATTAATAAAAAGGAGTAACTCCTTGATTCAGAAATATTATTTTCTTATGTCTACATGTATGGAAGAGTATAGAACAGAGGTTCCCAAACTACAGCCCCCTGAGGCCATTTATCCGGCCCCCGCCGCACTTCCGGAAGGGGCACCTCTTTCATTGGTGGTCAGTAAGAGGAGCACAGGATGTGGATGCAAAGCACGGCGTTGCTCATGTACAGTACTACTTCCGGTGACACGGGACGCATGTGTCACGGCTCCGGAAGCGCGTCACATCACTAGTTATGGCTAGCAGTGACAAGTATGGAACTGGACATTGACCATCTCATTAGCCAAAAGCAGGCCCATAGTTCCCATTGAAATACTGGTCAGTTTGTTGATATAAATTTACTTGTTCTTTATTTTAAATATTGTACTTGTTCCCATTTTGGTTTCTTTTTTACTTTAAAATAAGATATGTGCAGTGTGCATAGGGATTTGTTCATAGTTTATTTATAGTCTGGCCCTCCAACAGTCTGAGGGACAGTGAACTGGCCCCCTGTGTAAAAAGTTTGGGGACCCTGGTATAGAATCATCAATGACTGAAAAATCTCGAATTTTGAGATATATCTGTAGACTACATTTGTTACAATAGTGTGAATATTTAAAGATATTGCAGTGGTAATTGGAAGAATAAAATCTGTTTATTTAAAATATTTAATATTGAAAACTATATGATCCTATTAACCAATGTCAACCCAATAAATTTAATATAAAAAAGAGGGTAATAAAATATTTGAAGTGGGTTTTTAAGACTAGTCAAGATTTGATGAAATGGGTGGTGAGTCCTGGCTGGCTGAAGAGACAACATGTACATCATATTTGTAAAAAGCGACACTACAAAGCACCTACAAGACGTAAGACTCTAAGAAGCTCTGGCACAAGATTATAAAGGATCTTAAAATTGGGATCATAATTAGAACTTTTTGATTTGGATAATTAAAAAGAAAGATTTATAAGCTGTAAACTGAAATGATCAGAATTGTATTTACAGGAAGAGTTAGCTGCTGGTGGCGCATCTAATAAAGTATTGACATTATCACAAGCTTTTATACTGAATGGAATAGTCCACTCTTCTTTTTATATAAATGCCAAAATGAATCACATTATTACTTTAAGGTTTGCATTTCTTTTTGTCTACGTATTGGTGAGTGCTTTAAAAGATTCACTTTGGTTTTCAGTCTAACAGTGAATTTGATGGATCTTGACCCCAGTTTCAAAATTAACATGGGAGTATGAAGGCCGAAGTGTTTTGGGAACACAAAAGAAAACTAGTAGAACTTGTTAAGGCAGAATTTGCAATATTGTCTCTGAAAATATTGCAAAATTTTGAACCAAATGTCATATGCAAATCTTAGAAATCTATTCCTGAGTTAGCCAAAAATGTCACAGTACAAATTCCAGCTAATGCTATGAACATACATATGCCAAGTATCAAGGTTTTACTGCTGGCCTAGCCACTCACTGCTCAGTGGAATTGCCTTTCTTCTGCTGTGTCCATGTGTTGATTACCTGACCATCCTCTTCCACTGCCCTGTCCATCTGTTTTCCACTTGCAAATGTCCTCCTGTTGCCCCATACACCCACTAAGATTGTTCTTCCCAAAATGCAAATCACCTTATTGTTACTGACCAAATTGTAAATTGAATATACATTTTTATATTATTAATAGAGCCAGAACAATTTAAATATGGATCATGTGGGTTATACAAACAATTCTATTAAAGAAGGGGTTGATCAAAGTGTAACTGTAACATGTTCAACAAGAATTCATTAAAAGGCAAAGAGAGTGCATATTAAATTAAAAAGATCACCTCTTTCCACCTGAGGTGGAAGCTCCTCAGAGCCATCCTCAGCACCCAGGAGGTGTGCTTGAACCAATCGACCCATGCCTGCGAGAGGAGAAGAGAGAGTCAGAGATAAGGAGGCAGGGGGAGGGAGAGGGATGGAGAAGCAGATGGTTGCTTCTCCTGTGTGCCATGACTGGAAATCAAACCCAGGAGATTCATATGCCGGCCAGCATGCTACCACTGAGCCAACCGGCCAGGGCCAGAAAAGGTTATCTTCTTTGTTCTTAAATTCAAATAAACACTCCTAGTACTATGCACACATTATTGGGGATTGATTTGACTTATTGAAGGTATTACCTCATCTCTTAATATATCCCTGTTTAGGTTGGATGATTAAATGTGTGGGGGGAGGTAGGTTATGATGAAGGTGGGGGAATAAGTGAAAGGATTATGTGCTTGGGTTCTGGATGTGCTTTTTTTTTTTTTTTCTTTGTATTTTTCTGAAGCTGGAAACGGGGAGAGACAGTCAGACAGACTCCCGCATGCGCCCGACCGGGATCCACCCATCACGCCCACCAGGGGCGAGGCTCTGCCCACCAGGGGGCGATGCTCTGCCCCTCCGGGGTGTCGCTCTGCCGCGACCAGAGCCACTCCAGCGCCTGGGGCAGAGGCCAAGGAGCCATCCCCAGCGCCCGGGCCATCTTTGCTCCAATGGAGCCTCGGCTGCAGGAGGGGAAGAGAGAGACAGAGAGGAAGGAGGGGAGGGGAGTGGAGAAGCAAATGGGCGCTTCTCCTATGTGCCCTGGCCGGGAGTCGAACCCGGGTCCCCCGCGTGCCAGGCCGACGCTCTACCGCTGAGCCAACCGGCCAGGGCCTGCATGTGCTCTTACAGAAGTAAAAGTGACAATGGAATGATGCAGTGGAAATAATGAATGATAGACTTTTTTTAAAACAAGTAAATATTACCCATAAAGTGTCTGTAAAGACCTTGCTCAAATAGATAGTTCAAAAAATTTTATTATGTTATTCCTCAGATAACTCCATGTTATTTATTTTGTAAAGTATTAAAATTTATCTAGTAGGGTTGAAAGAGGAAAAATTCTCTACCTGCAAGAAGCAAGTACCTCAAGCCCTGAAATAAATAAAAGGAGTGATAGACAATGCTAAATGAAAAGGCGTGATTATAAGTAGGTTGACACATTTAGGTATGCCTTACTTTTAAGTATTTGTAATTTTTTGGCTCTTAAAACATTTTAAAGCATCTTATTTCACAACATATTTTTCTCTAAGGAATTTACTCCTGAAAATGATCATTTTTGTATGAATAGAATTTGTATCTTCTGTATATATATTTAATAAGATTTAAAATTTTAGACCAGAAAGAAATCAAGAGCCTAGTCTGAAAGAAAATATTAAATAGTTATTTCTTAAAAGGTCTAAGAAAACATGTATTTAAATATTGTTTTAAAATGTAAACAAAAACTAAAAATTGTGTGTGTAAGGAGGGTATCAACTTTGTGTTTCTCTGGAATATCTCTATTGTAACCGAAGTTGTCATTTGTTTTGGTATCACATTTCTAATGAATGCTAAAAGTCAAACTTTCATATATTTTGCTAATTTGCTTTATAATTAATAATAAAAGTAAGATTATGTTATGAGTAGTCCACTACTTAGCATCCATTATCTAATATATCAACTTTATAAATAATCATCTTAGTATCAATTAAATTGCATGCTTTATTCACTCAAAATGTCCATTTTGTGTGTGTGTGTGTGTGTGTGTGTGTGTGTGTGTGTGTGACAGAGTCAGAGAGAAGGACAGACAGAAAGGGAGAGAGATGAGAAGCATCAACTCTTCATTGTGGCACCTTAGTTGTTCACTGATTGCTTTCTCATATGTGCCTTGATGGGGGTGCAGGAGTACTGCCAACCAAATGACTTCTTGCTCAAGCCAGGGACCTCGGGCTCAAATTGGTGAGCCTTGCTCAAACCAGATGAACCCATGCTCAAGCCGGTGACCTCGGGTTTCAAACCTGTGTTTTTTGTGTCCCTATCCAATGCTCTATCCACTGCGCAACTGCCTGGTCAGGCAAAAATGTCCACTTTTAAAGGAATTTATAATGAAAATTCAAAAAATCCAGAGTAAGCACTAGATGGGGAACTCAGTGGGTTAGAGCATTGTTCTGACACAGTGAGGTGTGGCTTCAATCCTCAGAGCACATACAAGAATCAACAAGCCTGACCAGGCAGTGGCACAGTTAATAGAGCATCAGACTGGGACACAGAAGACCCAGGTTTGAAACACCAGATGAGCATGGGCTCATCTGGTCTGTCAGCTTGCCAGCTTAAACCCAAGGTCACTGGCTTGAGCAGGAGGTCACTCATTCTGCTGTAGCCCCCAGTCAAGGCACATATGAGAAAGCAATCAATGATCGGGTAAGGTGCCACAATGAAGAATTAATGCTTCTTATCTCTCTCCCTTCCTGTCTGTACCTATCTGTCCCTCTCTCTGTCCCTCTGTCTTTGTCAAAAAAAAAAAATTAACCAATGATGGCATGAATAAGTGAAACAACTAATCAATATTTCCCTCTGTCTCTGTCTTTCTCGTTTTGTATCTCTAAAAATTCAGTGAATAAAAAAAAATTTTAAATGCAAGGTATAATAGACTAAATATTTCATTTAATATTTTAACATTTTTTTTATTAACCAAGAAAATAACATTTTGAGAATGCACTATATATTTGCAGGCTTGTGTACTTGCATATGTTTGAAGTTTTATCTTCTTTCATTACATCATCGTAGCCTTTTATTTCTAGATACCAAGTAAAAGAGTAATTTAAATAAGTTTACTACAGAATATGTAGACACTGCAGATAGCTGCAGAACCTCTTGCCAGGGAGCTGTCCTTGTGTGAACACCATTCTGGTTTTCTTTTCATCTCAGCCTGATCACTTCAAAATATTGAACAAGTGCTTTGACCCTAAGATGGTACTGGCTCAATTGTATCACCTGGACTATATTTTTCTTTTTGACTTCAGAAAAAAAGGAAAAAACAGTAAAAAAGGAGAAGCAATAAGCTCACAGTGAAGCATAAGCTGCATGTTGATTTGATAATAGTTACATTTATATGTATAATGTATACCTTCATACATATATATTTATATACAAGTATCAATTCACAAATACCATACAAGTATTCCTTCAAGATTATGTTGGCATTAACCTCCAATACTGAACCTAATCAATGCTTTAGCTTGGAAATAAAGCATTTTATGCATTATCCTAATTTAGATGTTTATCTAGATTGGTGTTCAGTACCTGATCTGATTTGATAAACCCAAACTGTTTTCTGAAGTGTTATGTCATTATCTCAAGAAAAGTTTTAGATATATTATTTAAATTACTGATTTTCATTCAAACTTTGGAAAATTAAGGTTTCAGGTAACTACAATCTTCAGGTAAATTCATCTCATGATATTATGTTTTGATACTCCATTCTTAGTTGTATCGCAAAAATATTACTAATTCCTAATCATAACCAAAAGTGAAAATTAACTATCAGTAGACAAAAATATGAGTAGCTGAATGATTCCTCTTCATCAGAAACAGACCAGCATATACTACTTTAGGATGCTGAAAATTTTTCTGCTCTATCAAGTAAGTTGAATGTCACAGTGGTTTTTTAAACTGACTTGATTTTATTAAAACTTAAAAATATATTAAATTTAATTTAATTTACATTGACATATGAAAGTATGCATTTATATGAACAAGGGAATAGATTTTTATGTAGCTCAATAGCTCTTATATTAAGTTTTTAATTATTTTTCATGTAATTCCCTGTTGTAATTTTATTCAAAGAATGTTAAGAAGTTACCATATAGATAATTTTACACATACCTACAAATCCCAATGGATAAAATAATCAAAACTTTTAACCTACTAAATGAAATACTTGTTCTATTTTTTTTAAAAGACTTGAGATTGCATTGTGTTCAAGTTTGATTTCTGTTCATGTTTTTAGTAATTACAATTACCAGTTAAATTTTTACTGCATTACCAGAATACAAACAAAATGGAATAATTGATAATTGTCTTAAAAGTAGCATGATTAGAAGGAAAACCAGAATTATATCTGATATAATATGTTTAGTAAAGTTAAATATATAGTATATATAGATTTACTGCTAAGAAAAAATAATAAAAGAAAAAAAGGGAAATAAGGAGCATAAGATTTAGGTTATAAATTTAAATAGGATGACTGTATCATTCCTTAATGAGGATGTAATATTTGAAGAGCTAGCCATGTGATTAGTTAGTGGCAAAACATTGCAGACAGAGAAATACATTTTTTTTTATTTTTAAATTTCTTTATAATGAAATTGACTATTTAATAATGAATTGTGCAGTTTATAACACATGTATAAATAAAATATGTGACACCAAGATAAAAAAAGATAAGAAATAAATGGGAGTATATTGTTGTGAAGTTTTTATACTACCAGTCTAATAACACATTAAGGTGAACTGTTGTAAATTAAAGATGAATTATTTGTAATTCTCAAAGAAACCACTAAAACACGCACACACACAGAATTATAACTAATCAACGAATAATAGAAAATGGAATCATAGAAATTACCTCATCCAAAAGAAAAAAGGAAGCAATGGGAATAAAAAAAGAATAGATGGGACAGATAGAATACAAGAGAAAGATAGTATATGTAAATACAGCGATATTAATAATCACATGAAATATAAATCTTCTAAATACTTTTCTTAAAATAGGCAAAGATTTAGCCCTGGCCAGTTTGTTCAGGGATAGAGGGTCAGCCTGGCTTGTGGATATCCTGGGTTTAATTCCTGGTTAGAACACACAGGAGAAGCGCCCATCTGCTTCTGCTCTCCTCCCCTTCTTGCTTCTCTCTCTCCTTTCTCTTTCTCTTTCTCTTTCTCTTTCTCTTTCTCTTTCTCTTTCTCTTTCTCTTTCTTTTCTCTTCTCTCTCACTCTCTCTCTCTCTTCCCTTCCTGTAGCTAAAGCTTGACTGGAGTGAGTTGTCCTGGAGCACTGAGGATTGTTCCATGGCCTCTGCCTCAGGCACTAAGAAGGGCTTGGTTGCAGAGCAATTGAGCAAAGCCACAGTAGAGCAGAGCATTGTCCTCTGGTGGGCTTTCCTGGTGGATCCCAGTCAGGGTGCATGTGGGAATCTGCCTCTCTGCCTCTATCCTCTCACTGAAAAAAACAAAAAACAAAAAACAAGAACAAGAATAGGCAAAGATTTACAGATTAGGTATAAAAGCAAAAACCAAGTATGTTCTTCTTCAAGAAAATCTTGAAGTATAAAGGCACATTTAGTTTAAAAGTAAAAGTATGCTAATTACAAGAAGATAGAGTAGCTTAAAAATCAAACAAAGTTGATTATAAACAATATTCCCAGAAATAAAGAGGGTCATCTCCAAATGGCATGGAACCAGATCATCAAAAGAACATAATAAGCATAAACATTTGCACACCTAATAACAGTGCATAAAAATAGAAGGGAAAAAAGTGATTCAATCACAAGCAGAAATAGACAAATCTACAACTATAGGTAAAGACCTCAAAACCATTTTCAAAAATTGATAGAAAAGTAGACAGAACATTAGTAAATACTTGATCAATGTTTTCAATCAACTTCACCGTCTTGATATTTATAGAACATTGTACCACATGGCAGCTGAATATATATATATATATATATATATATATATACACATTTTTAAAAGGCCCAAGGTATATCATTCTCTGCATTATAAAACAAACTTAAGAGTATTTAATTTATACAAAGTATTTGTATTGAAAATCAAAATATAATTAGAAATCATAACAGATCTGTTGTAAATTTCCAAATTTTTGGCAACTGAATTGCATACTTAAAAAACTAATAGAGAACAAAAAAGCCAAAGGAGAATTTAGTATTTCAGCTGAACAAATAATAAAATATAAGAAAATACAGCTAAAATATAAGAAATACATCTATATTATAAATGAGATAAATTTAAATAAATGGCATAACATGCATCTTAAGAACTGAAGAGAAAACAAATGTAAAACCCAAAGGAAGCACAGATTATAGCTGAAAGAAATGAAATAAGAAGTTGAAAACAAATAAAAACAGTAAAACCAAAGCAATTCCTTTGAGAATATTAGTTAAGTGATAAACCTTTAGCCAGACTGATTATGAAGAAGAGAGGGAAGATACAAATTGCCCATATCAAGAATGAGAATATGACATTAATAAAAATTCTGTAGATAAGAAAGAGATAATAGGAGAATATTAAAATCAATATTTTACCAATAAATTTGATGAACTCAGTGGAAAGGGACAAATATTTCAAAAGATGCACAACCAAAGCTACAGAAGAAGAAATAGATGCCTTGAATAGTTCTTTATTTTTAAGGGAATTTAGTATGTTGCTAAAAATCTACCACATAGAAAAACTAAAGGCTTAGATGACTTTGCTGTTAAATTTTAACAATATTTAAGAAATAAGTAGTTTCATTTATACACAAATTTTAAAAAATATTAAAGAGGAGATACTACTTCTCTACTCATTCTGTGAGGGTCAGCATTAGTCTGACACAAAAGCTAGACAAAATCATCACACAAAAATAAAACCACACAGCAATATTCCTCATAAACATATGTAAAAATTTCTTAAAATTATAGCAAAAACAATCCAAGTATATATTTTAGAAAGGTAATACATGATGTCCAAGTAGAGGTTATCCCAGGAATTCAAGATTGGTTAAACATTTTTAAAAATTTTTATATAATTCCAAATATTAACAGCAAAAAAAGTACCACAATATTATCACCTCAATTGATGCCAAAAACAAAACAACATTTGACAATAACTCTCTTCTATTCCATACAAAAGCTCTCAACAAACTGAGAACAGAAGAGACTTTTCTCAACCTGATAATAGGGCACTTACAAAAAAAGTACAGCTAATATTGTAATTGCAAAAGACAATGCATTCTCTCTAAGATTAGGAAAAAGACTAAAATCTGATTGTGCTCATTCTATTCAGCTTTCTATTGGGGATTCTACCCAATGCAAAAAGGGAAGAAAAGAAAAAAGGCATCCAGATTAGAAAAGGCAAAGTAAAACTTTTTATGCAGACAACACGATAGTTTATGTATAAAATATGATGAAATCTATATAAAGAGCTTCTAGAAAAATTGAGGTTAGCAATGTTGCAGCAATCAGAAATGGAAAACTTAGAAACACTACAGTATTTACAATACCATTAGAAGGTAGGGATAAATCTGGCAAAATATGTACAAAAACTATAAACCAGAAACTAACCAGCTTTGCTGAGAGAAAGAAACATGACCTAGATAAATGAAGATATATTGTATTTATGATTTGGAAAACTTAATATTGTTAAGAGGTCAGTGCTTTCCAAATTGATCTGTGGATTTAATGCAATCCCAAATACAATTCAAGAAAGTTTTTTGGAAGGCAAAGGATATAAAAATTGACAGGTGGTGTCTAAAATTCATGTAGAAATGTAAAGGACCTAGAATAACCACAACAACTTTGAGAATAAAAAAAAAGTGCTTGAGAAATAATACCACCTGATCTAAACAGTTATTATAAAGTTACAATAACCAAGTCAGAAGATATTAGAACCAACACTAATTAATCAGTGTCTCTTTGGCATCGAGATTGACAGACAGATCAATAGCTCAAAAAGAGAGTTTGTAAATACATCCACATATACCGTATAAGGTTAACTGCATTTAAGCAAAGATGCAAAGGCAGTTCAGTGGGAAAAGGAGAGCCTTTTAGCAAATAATTCTAGAGCAATTTGACATGTGCTAAAAACAAACATGGTTAATATTTTATTCCATCTAGAAAATTAGCTTGTCAAATCTCAGCATTCTAATTGAATTGTAATTTATTAATAATAAATAAAATAACCGGCATCTATTTAAAAATATTTTAACTTATGTAAAAACTTTTATGTCACTAATTTTGCTAGGAAACTAAAATATCTTTGTTGTTGCTCAGTCATCTATTTAATAGCTATTTATTGAGTGCTGCAATAGGCAATGTCATTACAACAGTGAACAAGATAAATGCAATCTCTCTCTGACCTTATTGGGGCAGAGATGCAGTATGTCTTCTACATTTTCTAGCAAGTGAAGATTAAATATTTGTATGAGCAAATCCATCTTTTATAAACACAGGACTATACCACATCTACATTTTATATGAAAATATATATATGCATCTGCTGTATATAACTATACATAATATAATTATATTAACTGGAGGTGCTTTAGAGAGGAGTGAGCTGAGCAGCGGGTGGTACTGACAGAGACATAGTTTTGAATCATTTTTGAGCAATGAGAAAAAAGTACTTCTGTCATCATATATAAAATGTGGACCCTACATTCCAAAGCAGTGTATATAGTCTACAAGTCTTACTATTAAGTAAATGAGGTTAAATAATACTTCATTTCTGTTTCCTAATAGAAATCATGTATGTGTTATTATAAATATATTACAATAACTATATGGATAAGTATTTAAAAATCTGTGAGTAGTTGAGAGATACATTGTAGCTTTATTTGATTTTCAAAGTGGGAAAAGCCAAATCTTGTTACAGTGATTAATTTAAAATCATGATTCTATAGACAAAGATAAAGTGGAGACTCTTGAAATGAAATAGTGTATCGGGATATCCCCGGCTTTAATTATATTTTGGAAACAAACTTTAATTTAAAACTGGTTATGCAGATTATAATTTTCTTAGTTTTGAACACATTTCAAACTTTTGAATATTTATGGAATCATTGGTGAAATGTATGCTCTAATTTCAGCTCCATTGTACTTTTTTCTTTTTCTTTATCTTTTTTTTTTTTGAAGTGAGATGTGGGGAGGCAGAGAGACACACTCCCACATGCGCCCCACCGAGATCCACCCAGCATGCCCACTAGGGCATGATGTTCTACCCATCTGGGGCATTGCTCTGTTGCAACTGGAGCCATTCCAGTGCCTGAGGTGAAGGCCATGGAGCCATCCTCAGCGCTGGGGCCACCTTTGCTCCAGTGGAGCCTTGGCTGCAGAAGGGGAAGAGAGATACAGGGAAAAAGGAGAGGGGGAAGAGTGGAGAAGCAGATGGGTGCTTCTCCTGTGTGCCCTGGCCAGGAAGGACTTCCATACACTGGGCTGATGCTTTACCTCTGAGCCAACCAGCCAGAGCTTATGCTTTCTTAAAAAATTAAATATGTTTGAAAATGCTTAATGTGCATTGTATACCTATTATATGCACACATACACACATACACACACACACAATGCAAACTATGAGTGCAGCTCAACTGTTTAGATCTGTAACTGAGCCAGGCCTAAAAAAGACTATTACCAGTGTACCTGAATGTGATTTTGGCCTCCTCCCAGTCACTATCCTCCTGAAACATAACCACTATCCTACTGGTTCCAGAAAGATAATGACAGATGAGCAGAGCAAAGCAGGCCAACCCACTGATTCCTGCCTAGATCAGTTTATTAGCTGATAAATGAGTGAGTTCAGAACAAGATTGGAAGAACCACATCAGTAACCTCTACCTAACCCTCAGCAACCTCACATGCAAAAGCAATGAACAGTTAGTTATGTCACTGAGAATTTGTTGTCAATGTATGATCTGTATCTCCTGGAATACTGTAAAATAGAGAAATAGAATAATGAAGCTTGTTGCTTAGAAAAAATAAGTTCATACATAGAGCTCTGATGACAAGATAGCAGGGAAAGACGGGACTCGACCAGCATTTGTGGTCTTCTAACACTAGTCTTAAGATGCTACTCTTTTTTTTTTTTAATAATTTTATTTTTGTAATGGGGTGACATCAATAAATCAGGATACATATATTCAAAGATAACAAGTCCAGGTTATCTTGTCGTTCAATTATGTTGCATACCCACCACCCAAAGTCAGATTGTCCTCTGTCACCTTCTATCTTGTTTTCTTTGTGCCCCTCCCCACCCCCTATCCCTCTCCCATTCCCCCCTCCCCCCCATAACCACCACACTCTTATCAATGTCTCTTAGTTTGACTATTATGTCCCACCTACGTATGGAATAATACAGTTCCTGTTTTTTTCTGATTTACTTATTTCTCTTCGTATCATGTTATCAAGATCCCACCATTTTGCTGTAAATGTTCCAATGTCATCATTTCTTATGGCTGAGTAGTATTCCATAGTGTATATGTGCCACATCTTCTTTATCCAGTCATCTATTGATGGGCTTTTTGGTTGTTTCCATGTCCTGGCCACTGTGAACAATGCTGCAATAAACATGGGGCTGCATGTGTCTTTACATATCAATGTTTCTGAGTTTTTGGGATATATACCCAGTAGAGGGATTGCTGGGTCATAAGGTAGTTCTATTTTCAGTTTTTTGAGGAACCACCATACTTTCTTCCATAATGGTTGTACTACTTTACATTCCCACCAACAGTGGATGAGGATTCCTTTTTCTCCACAGCCTCTCCAACATTTGCTATTACCTGACTTGCTAATAACAGCTAATCGAACAGGTGTGAGGTGGTATCTCATTGCCGTTTTGATTTGCATTTCTCTAATAGCTAAAGAAGATGAGCATTTAAGATGCTACTCTTAGCAACCAAGTGAAATAGCTCTAGAATCCATGGGCTTAACTTTATTTTATTTTATTTTTTAGCTGAAACATATACTGCTTACAAAAATTAGGGGATATTTTAAAATGAATATAGAGCAATTTTAAAAAAGAAGCATTTAATTTTTTTTATTAAACAAGAATATCTGAAAAGCAAACGGCAACTCAAAGAAAGTTGTTTGAAATGCAAATGAGATGCAAAACCAACTGTTATTTCATTGGTGAAAATGCACTGTACAAAAGGCTGAAAGTACTGGGGTGTCTGCACCTTCTCTGATCCCCTTAGGTCTTTACTAAAGGGAATATGTCTGATTTAATTAGAACTTGAAGTTGCCAACCCAGAGACACAGTGATAAGACTGCATGAGCAAAGAGCTGGAAGTGTTGAATGATTTGAGGATTGGTAACATTTCACGGTATAGGCAATAAAGGGAAAATTAAAGTATTTTTATTTTAACTAGAATTGGGTCCTTACAAAATCATAATCAGAGACTCATCACTCTTTTTATCCTTATAGTAATGACCTACTGAATTCTTTCATTCCTGAAAAGATTTTCTTTTTTTTTTCTTTTTATTTATTTTAGAGAGGAGAGAGAAAGGGAAAGGGGGGGGGGAGGAGCAGGAAGCATCAACTCCCATATGTTTTGACCAGGCAAGCCCAGGGTTTCGAACCAGCAATCTCAGCATTCCACGTCAATACTTTATCCACTGCACTACCACAGGTCAGGCAAGATTTTCTTTTTTTTTTTTTTTTTTTTTTTTTTTTTCCTTCCATTTTTCTGAAGCTGGAAACAGGGAGAGACAGTCAGACAGACTCCCGCATGCGCCCGACCGGGATCCACCCGGCACGCCCACCAGGGCGACGCTCTGCCCACCAGGGGGCGATGCTCTGCCCATCCTGGGCGTCGCCATATTGCGACCAGAGCCACTCTAGCGCCTCAGGCAGAGGCCACAGAGCCATCCCCAGCGCCCGGGCCATCTTTGCTCCAATGGAGCCTTGGCTGCGGGAGGGGAAGAGAGAGACAGAGAGGAAAGCGCGGCGGAGGGGTGGAGAAGCAAATGAGCGCTTCTCCTGTGTGCCCTGGCTGGGAATCGAACCCAGGTCCTCTGCACGCTAGGCCGACGCTCTACCGCTGAGCCAACCGGCCAGGGCCAAGATTTTCTGATATCCTGTTTTGTTTTTCTGGTTTTTCACCCTGGGATCTAAATAACCTCTGAAGTTTATTTTCTCTTTATGCAAAATTATCTTTGTGCCATCAAAGTTTATAGCTATATGATTAAAGCAGTTCCTTTTTTAAATTTTTATTTATTTTTGTTTGTGACAGAGACAGAGACAGGAACAGACAGACAGTAAGGGAGAGAGATGAGAAGTATCAGTTCTTTGTTGTAGTACCTTAGTTGTTCGTTAATTGCTTTTTCATTTGTGCCTTGACGGGGGGGGGGGGAGGCTACAACAGAGAAGGTGACCCCTTGCTCAAGCCAGCAACCTTGAGCTCAAGCCAGTGACCATGGGGTCATGTCTGTGATCCCACGCTCAAGCCAGCGACCCCGTGTTTAAGCTGGTGAGACCACGCTCAAGCTAGTGACCTCAGGGTTTCGAAGCCGGGTCCTCTGCATCCCAGTCCAGTGCTCTATCCTGGTGCACCATTGCCTGGTCGGGTGAAGCAGATCGTTTTTAAAGAGTGCCTCACATACCTGGATCATCCCATTTTATGATGCTGAAATCTCTAAAGCATAAAAGTGGAAGAGGAAAACCATGGATAATTCCACAAATGGTTTTATGGCAAGTCCTGGACTTGGTCTACCTCATTTCCATCCATGTTCATTGGTGCTGAATCAGGTGGTCTCTACCTAAGTTCAAGGAAAGCTAGAAAATATATTTTTGCTACATGTGCAGGAAAAGAAAATGGTACTAGTTAATATCTAACCAATCTCTGCCATACCAGTGAAACATGAAGGTGAGTGTATTAAATGGAGAGTAAAGCAAGATGGTATAAGAGAGAAAATAGTGAGTTGAGAAGTATGGAGAGAGGGTGAAGAAAGAGAGGCAGGAATCAGAATCAAATTCAGGTGAGAAATTGAAAACTGACCTAAGAACTAAAAGTGTGTTCATGTGTATTTGCATGCATTGTATGTGTGTGTGCGTGTGCGTGTGAAATTGTCATTATGGAATGTGACTTAAAGTATTCTCAATGGTGGTTTTAGAGAAGATTCATATATAAAGACCGGACTGATAGCTGTTGAAAGAATGGGCTGGTGAAGGGGGCAGAAAGATTTAGCAAAAAAGGAAAGAGAAAAAAGTGGACACAGACAACAGTGTGGTGGTTGCTGGTGAAGGTGGGTGGATATGAAGAAAGGGAGAGGAAGAATAAATGGTGTTGAATAGTGACCTGACTTGGAGTGGTGAACATACAACACAGTGCACACAGGCTGTGTTGTAGAATTGTGCACCTAAAACCTGTATAATTTTGTTAACCAGTGTTACTCCAATAAATTAAAAAAAAGGGGGGGGGGAGAAACAATTCAGGATTTAAAAAAAAATAAATTCTTTAGGAATTGTTAAAGGTAACAAGATGAGAATTCCCTACATAATTATTAAATTCAATAGTCTGATGTGCAAATACCCTAATCAACTTTCTAAAACTTGTTCATTTCTCTCTGGGTATGTGACAACATTTCTACAGTTGCCGACTCTGTCTGCACTTCAGCTTCCTCCGCTGTGCAACAGGGGCACTAACAGCACCACAGTCGTGGCGAGCTAACATGTACATGTATGTCACTTACAGATGTGCATGCTACATTTTCTTTACAGTTGTCATGGATCGTCAACTTGGAATAGAAAATCTTCATCATTCTAATCATTGGATCCTTTTGATCTCCTAGATTTAGTTTTATCTGGACATCTAAACTCTATTATGATATTTACTTACTTTCATATAAATAGGTAAACTGTTCACTTAAGTTAAAGAAATCTTCCCCTATTCAAAATGACATCTGGATCAAAGGTGAAATTATTTAAGCTGAAGTCAGTATTGCTGAAAGGCCAGCCCTCCGAGTGGCACTGTTTTGAATTCCCCTCCTTGATGACTGCTAGAGACCTAAGATAATTCTAACATTACATTAACCCTTTTCTTTGATGCATCAACAATAAAATTATGATAATAAAATAGCTGAAGTCCCTCATTACAGAGATCAGCTGAATGAATGAAATATTACATAAAATCTTTTAGGAAATTTGCATAAGTATGTACATATTAATCTTGTTTTATATGAGGGTCATATTTATCAAAGGCATTTTTGCTTTTATAAGAATTTTATGGAAGTATTAAAGCAGCTTTTAGTGTATTGACAATAGCATTATTCTGGCTGTTTTCAAGGGCCTCATCTTCTAAAGATTTATGTATCCTTTCCTCACCTTCATGAAAAAAAAAAGTGCGATTTGTATGCTAAAACATGGAAATGTGTTGAACAGTTTGAGAAAGAATTAATGTAGTCAGCAAACAAGGTTGCCTGGTGATTCTTATGTAGGGTTCCTAACAAAGTTGATAACTAAATTGCAAGTAATCAGAAAAAATAGAGTCGATTATTCTTTCCAATTTAATAGACATTATACCAAACTATTCAAAAGTTGAAGGGGTTTTTTCTTCACTCAAAACTGCATAGAAGTCACAGAAGTTACTTACAAACTGTAAATGGAATAGAGTCATCAAAGGAAAATGACTAGAGGTTTGAGAAGCTTTATGTTAGTGACTTCTTGCTGTGGATCTTCTCAGGAGAAAGATTATTTGAGAGTAAATCTTGTAATTTGTTTGATTTTAAGTTGAAAGTGAGCTGATACCAATCTAAGACTGGTAGAGCATATACAAGAAATACTACCTTGTATCACTGACCATTTCTGTTACTCTGTTTATTATTTCTGCAGAGACCTGCTGCTTATTACTGTCTATTTGAAATTTGTTCCCCAGAGCCATACTCTAGTAATTCTCAAACTTTAATGCCTGCAAAACATCTGATTATCTTGTTGAAATGCAGATTCTAATTCTGTAGACCTTGGTTGTGGCCTGAAACTATGCATTTACAATAAATTCCCAGGGCATGCTAATGCTTCCAACTTTGAATGGCAAACACATAGAGACCCCTTTTTATCTAAGTTTTATTGGCCTCTTGGCTCTTTATTTCTCAAGTTTCTAGTTAAGATTTATGACTCTTGCTACATAATCTACTGGGTTCTCTGCTTCTGATTGCCTAAAGTACTCATGGCACAAATATGACTGATTTTGTGGGCTCAGTGGCATAATGTTTTTACCAAGTCTGATCTATTTTTAATATTCTCATGCAAGGTCCTCCATTCTATGCCTTCCATTCTAGGTTTTAGTGTATTGCCAAGAAGGAAAACACTGATAAACAGAAAATAGTAAGTACAGGTATTAAAACCTTTATATAAGCAGTAGGGCACGATGGGGAATTTTATGGGTTTTGGCATCAGAGGGATCTATTTAGATCCTGACTTTGCCACTGATTAGCTCTGCAAATATCAGCACTTGATTCCCAGACCTTAGCTACCTCATTGAGAAAGCTAGTATACAAAGACATAGCTAATAGTTTGGTCTAATATGTATACCTAATAGACATTCTTGCATATGTCTACATCAATATCAATTATAATAATATTTCATCCCCTTAACATTTTAATTCTTAATGTTTGTGAGAAACAATAAAAGAAAAAGTTGTTTTGTTGCCTGAGTGATTTAATTTGGAAGTTAAAAAATATATATTTCTTTGCCTCCTTTATTTTGTATCCTTTACACAAATGGTTTTGGTCTTAAATGAACTGATAATTCAGTTTTCCACTTTTCATTTAGGTCTTATTGTCACCTTTCCAGCAAGCCATAAGCTTTTAATTAGAAAACATGTTTATTTATTTTATCCCATGAGCATCTTTTGAAATGGGTGGTAACTATTTTCATAACACTTAGGCACTCATCCTATAGAGCCATACATAAAAAAAATATTCTATGAATAAAATATTATATCCACAAAAAAAGAAAAAAAATACCTGAAATGATTATTTTTAGTGACTCTTTGACACAGCAATCCCTGGAAAGTTTAATAATGTCAGAATACCCCTTAGGCAAAAATTGGCTAGATATTTTTAAGATTTATGAAAATAAGAGACTAGGGAAGAGAAGAGCTTTAGGGATGATTTTCTTATTTCTGATTAATGTGATTGAACAGAAAGTAGTAAATCATAATACAAAAAGAACAGTATTTTTGGGAAAACAAATTCCATTTTGAATGTATGGAGCTCAAGTTGTTGATAGGACATTTCAGGAAAATATTAAAAATTATAAAAGAAGAGCAAGAGAAGTTGTAGCCCAGGAGAAGTAGTAAGCATAGAGTTTTGGGGAATGTCACCACTGAAGAAGCAGAAAGAAGCAAGTAGCCAAGAAGTGACTTCTGGATCATTCTGAGAGTTGCACTCTCTCACAAATCCAGACTAGTTCTGCTAGTCTTTGGCAGCTCTGGGAAATCTTAAAATGGTACTCTCTTACTACTTAAAGAAATTTTAAGGTTTCCCTTTATATATATGATGAATGTGAAATATCTGAGGATGTTATTGAGCCTGGACCATGGTCCAAGACTAAGAAAGCCACATGAACAAGTAAAAATATTCATTGTTTTGTATGCTTTGTATTGTTTTAATAAAGTCAGTCAATAGCAATCGAATCAACATGTTTCGGTCTGTATTGTATTAGATACAGACAAACATGCATTTGCTGTGAGCATAGACACACAAACATGCACAAATCTGCGTACATCCCTCTCTCCTTTTTGCATCTCTTTGTGTACCTTTCTTACTGGAACATATAACAGAAATCCCATGCTGTCCTATTGGCCAGGCGGGCTTCCTTTTCCTCTGAAGCTGTGTAATAATAGCTCTTGTCTGTGCAAGTTATCTGAAAGAATTCATAATCTATTGTTTAATATCAGTTAATTTTTATTTATTGATAAACTTTCTCATTAAGTGGATTTTAAAGTTCTCAAAATAGAGATTGTGTTTATGTCTTATAATGGACTATGCTGATATCTAACCTTGATTAAAATTCTTCAGTCACTCTCTAGTGCTTGAATGGGAAATTCCAATTACGTTTACATAGCAGACAAGTTCTTTAGTAGTCTCAGCACAAAATACCACTCAGTCTTTACCCACCCTGTTTCAGCTTTCATCATTAGTCAGGATATGCACCAACCAAGCCAAGTTAGTGTTTTCTTTTTCTTAAAAATACTGTGATTGTTCATGTCTCTTCTTTTTTCCTTTGCTGTTGCCTACATCTAGAATGTTTCTTTCTTTCTTTCCTGGTGAACTTCTTTTAAAAATACACAGACTTTTCATTTTTCTTTGCCCAGGTCAAAGTATCATTACTTCTGCTTCCACTTCACTTTGGTGCAGCCACATCTCTTATATTATGGTTATATTTTGTGCCTGTCTTCTCCCTCAGATTGTGAATAGATTCTTTGATAGTAGGAACTGGTTTTTAACTTATCTCTGAATTAGTAGAACCTATTTTACTGTCATTCAAAAAAAAAAGATATTGAACAAATAGATTTATATAAAAGATTAACTAATGATTTTCTTTCAATGCCTAACAGAGTGTTTTACTCAGTGTCTTAGTCAAAAATAAGGTGATGGAAGTCAGAATAAGATAACAATAGAAAGATTCCAAATCTCTAATGAAGATGAAGATTTGAATCCAATACTCTTTTTCAGTAGACTTGATTTCTTCCTACAGTAAAAAATGGGTGTCTATGAATATCACTATTTCTAGGAAGTTCAGTAATCTATATGATTATTAATTTCTTCAGTAAGATGCTAATACATAACCATGGACAGACAAATGTATTAAGTTATTTAATTAGGGCTTTTCCAATTTTCTTCCAGCAACAAACACTTTTACCTAATAAAACCTTCATCAGGGCCCTGGCCGGTTGGCTCGGCGGTAGAGCGTCGGCCTGGCGTGCGGGGAACCCGGGTTCGATTCCCAGCCAGGGCACCCATTTGCTTCTCCACCCCCCCCCCCTTCCTCTCTGTCTCTCTCTTCCCCTCCCGCAGCTGGAGCTCCGTTGGGGCAAGGATGGCCCAGGCGCTGGGGATGGCTCCTTGGCCTTTGCCACAGGCGCTAGAGTGGCTCTGGTTGCGGCAGAGCGACAACCCGGAGGGGCAGCTCATCGCCCCCTGGTGGGCAGAGCGTTTCCCCTGGTGGGCGTGCCGGGTGGATCCCGGTCGGGCGTATGCGGGAGTTTGTCTGACTGTCTCTCCCCGTTTCCAGCTTCAGAAAAAACAAACAAACAAACAAACAAATAAAAAACCTTCATCAGGACCCTAGTTTTTGAAGATGATCATAATTAAATTGTTCTTATGGAGCCCAAGGGGACCAGGAGATTAGGAATATCATCATTTTGCTTCCATATACACACTTGTACATATATATGAATATATATATATATTCACAACCTGGTATTTCTTTAGTCACCTCTGCTAAAATATGAGGGATATATATGAAAAATTATTCTTCCAGATGATAGAAAATAAAGCAAACACAAGTCACCCACTGGAAAGCAACTGACAACATTATTGCTAGGGTTGGAATCAGAAAATGTGGATTGATAGCTTGGTTCTAATATATTATAGTTGTAGACCCCTTACAATTCACTTTAACTTTACTTTTTACTCCTTTCAAATGGGGTCGTTATGCCCACCTACTTAGTTCCTATAAATCCAAAATAAGAAGATAAATGTGAAGTAATTCTTACATTGTAGGAAATTTTACTAATAAGAGATGCTATTTTTATTGTTACTTTAACTAAGACAATATGGTTTTAATTATTTATTTATAATTTTGTCTTGTAAACATTTGAAGAGTATGATAAAGTTGTACCCACTGGCTACCAATAACAGTTTCCATGTTTTTTCAACTCAAGAAAAAATAGAAGAAATGTATAAGTTGTGAATTCATAATCTCCATTTGCCTATATGAAGTAAATAATTATACAAATGGATTAGAAATATCATAATCCACAAAGTTAAATAAATGAAATGTTTTTACCTTAGTGCCATGGCATTTATGCCCTGCTGAATAACTACCACATTTCTCTAGCTAGATGTCATATTTATAAGAATACTGGGCTTAAAAGCATTTGTGTCTTTAGAAATGTTCATGTCTCTTTGCCTAACCAGGCAGTGGTGTCGTGGATAGAGTGTCGGACTGGGACTTGGAGGACCCAGGTTTAAAACCCCGAGGTCACCAACTTGAGCATGGGCTCATCTGGTTTGAGCAAGGCTCAAGGTCACTGGCTTGAGCAAGGGGTCACTTGGTTTGCTGTAGCCCCCAGTCAAGGCACATATAAGAAGGCAATCAATGAACAACTAAGGTGCTACAACAAAGAGTAGATGCTTCTCATTTCTCTCCCTTCCTGTCTGTCTGTCCCTATCTGTTCATCTCTCTACCTCTCTCTGTCTTTGTCAAACAGAAAAGAAAAAAAAAAGAGAAATGTTCATGTCTCTTCAAAGATAAATGCTATTACTTTTAAAAATTAGTCTTGATGGGTCTATCCTTATAAGGTGAAAACAGAAGTAAAATGTTGTATTTGTGGTCTGTTGTTTACTTCCGCAAAAACCAAGAATAAAGTGAAGATCATAGAAGATCACAGATATTAAGAGCTAAAAAATAAATAACACATAAAAATAAAAAAGTCAAAATGAGATGCCTACTCAGAAATGAAAACATGTATTAAAGGGGAAGTCTGAAATAAACCTGTAATTTTCATCATGCTTTGGTGATTACTGTTCTCTGACATACAATCTTCTTTTTGTTCATTTTTAAAAGTCATATATGGAATACAAAAGACTTTCAAGGAGAATAGAATTAACTTCAACACTCTCCTTTATATTTCCTAAAAAAGAAAAAAAAATTAAAACACTAAGTGAACTTAAATGTGAAATGCTGTCGGGGTAGTATGACTGACATCCATTCTCAAGAGGAAAGAAGTGTTCTGAACAGGAAGAACACAGACTAACTAGCAAGAACATCCTCTTAAGCATTTTCAGAACACAAACTTCAGCTAAAAACTATAGGCAATAAAGTTTTATATAATACTTTACATAAATATCAAGGGCCAGATGTAGACAAACAGATCCATGCTTCTCCTTAGATATAGAAAAAATGATCTATGTCAATGAAGCATACTGCTCAAAGGTTTATAACAAAATGGGTCAGTAAGTAAGCATTACCACACCACATAAAGCAAAGAATAATAAGAATCTAGGTATAATGTGGTATTCAAATTTTATAGAATATGTTTCAGGTGCTGGCTGAGTATTGTAGTTCAATTGGTTAGACTAGAATGAGCATTGTCCAGATACAATAAGGTTGTAGATTCTATCCCCGCTCAGGGCACATACAATAATCAACCAATGATGGCATGAATAGCTGGAACAATGAATCAATGTTTCTCTGTCTCTCTCCCTGTCTTTTTTTTTTTTTTTTTTTTGCATTTTTTTTTTGCATTTTTCTGAAGCTGGAAACAGGGAGAGACAGTCAGACAGACTCCTGCATGCGCCCGACCGGGATCCACCCGGCACGCCCACCAGGGGCGATGCTCTGCCCATCCTGGGTGTTGCCATGTTGCGACCAGAGCCACTCTAGCGCCTGAGGCAGAGGCCACAGAGCCATCCCCAGCGCCCGGGCCATCTTTGCTCCAATGGAGCCTTGGCTGCGGGAGGGGAAGAGAGAGACAGAGAGGAAGGCGCGGCGGAGGGGTGGAGAACCAAATGGGCGCTTCTCCTGTGTGCCCTGGCCGGAATCGAACCCGGGTCCTCCGCACGCTAGGCCAACGCTCTACCGCTGAGCCAACCGGCCAGGGCCCCCTGTCTTTCTAAAAA
Source organism: Saccopteryx bilineata (assembly GCF_036850765.1). Classification (NCBI taxonomy): domain Eukaryota; kingdom Metazoa; phylum Chordata; class Mammalia; order Chiroptera; family Emballonuridae; genus Saccopteryx; species Saccopteryx bilineata. The sequence continues at coordinate 98,339,407 of NC_089494.1, forward strand.
TCAATAAATATAGAAATATATAGTAAGCTAGGTGATAATAGGCTCCTTTCACAGAGGAAAAACTTAGTTAGAAAAATGAAATAATTAATTTAACAAACAATCTTTGTGCTGGGAAATAGGTATAGGTATATAGGTATAGGTAGTTGAATCTGTAAAATGCAATTTTTCCTCAAGGAGCCTAATGTCTAGTGGAGAAGACAGACACACAGACACAAAAGAACAAATATTGCCAACGTAGGCATATGGGCAGGAAGCTGAAAGCATGTGGAAGGAACACAAGTCAGTCGGAGTAGCTTGTCTAGGAAGTGTGCACCAGAGCAAAGATGACTGCTGAGATAATTTTTGAAATGTGAATTAAAAGTCTGCCAGATGAAGATGAAACTACATTCGTTGTAGCATGGAGATATCTAATGGGTTTAGGAAACTACAAGTTTCAGACCTTGGATAGAACAAAGAAAAAAAATACATTAGAGAAAAGAAGAAAGGTCTGGAGACATTCTTCATGAACCTTGTGTATTTCTTCACATCAAGGCATTAACAGACAATTTGCTCAAATTTATTTACATTCTTGCATATTAAAGACAGAGAATGTGTCCCTTTTCAGAGACATCACCATATAGTACACATAAAAATATCTCCCCCCCTCTCTGGAGATTTCATTACATTCCTGGGTAATAAAGATAGTAAGTTTTGCCAGGAGGGAGAATATTAGATTTCACTTTCAGACTCTTTATAAGAATAAGAATTTTCTGAGCTCAGGATTCCTCCTTTGTGATGTAGGGACAGTGTGGGTACAATATCTACTGAGACCCACCTCCTCATCACTCCAATTAAGACTTTAAAAAAAAGGAGAACTTCATTTGAGCTCATTGTCTCCTGAGCAGCATAATCTGTGGAAGTCTGGGGGGCCAAAATAGTTATCATCCTGTTGCTGCTTGGAAACTATTACTTCTATTTTGACAATGGGAAGGGTCAGGCATGAGATATGTAAGAAAAGTTAGGTGACAGTGTCCCAGTAGAGCCCAAGCTCTATGTTGATCAGGCAACCCTGATTCGACTAACCGTGCAGTGGACACTCCTGTTTATCAGCAGGCTGGCAGCCTCTTAAAGACTACTCTTGAGGCAGCTATGAGAATTCTACTTATCAGTGCCAACACTAACTGTCATCGGAGGAAAGACATGGGACCGACATACAAGTTAGTTGCAAGAATCACACAGGCAATTTATTACTCACAAATCCTTTGAATGTGCCTGGGTACAGATTAAGGGGGCCCTGTCGGCATGCTCCTCTCTGCTGTCTTTGGTCAGCGCTCAGAGCAGAGTGGAGACAGTCAATGTTCACATTGGAGTCTGGGCGACTACCGCAGCAAGGGGGACCTTTTCTGGCCAACGCCTTCTAACAGGTGTCAATCTACAGGACTATCACTTCAAACCATCTTTTTGGGAGTTCCTCACAGAGAGCCCTTTTCATATTAATTTATTAAAATGTTATATCAAGCCACTTTTAAGATGTTTCTAGGGAAGATTCTTGTTTATGTTAACTTACAGAGTTATGACATCAAGCCACTTCTTATCTATGTATAACTTCACACACACACTAACTGGCCCGTGCTTGAAAGTCAGAGTCTGTTTATCACATTTGTACACACTATATTAATTCCTATCCGGGCAGCATAACTTTAATTTCCTTAATTAATTTTAATATATCTTAATTACTTTTATATATCTTCCATATTTTTATATTTCTATATATTTAATTACTATAACATTATACTACTATAACAAAAAGGATATGTTAAACCATACATCAATGCATCTTTTAAAAGCCAAATCAAAATCGGCTTCTACGCACAAATGAATCTAGTTATAGAGAATGCTGTGTTTAGATAGAGGACCTCATTTAGTTTAAAAGGTTATTAACAAAAAAAGAATTTTATACTATTTTTTTAATGTTTAAGTAGTTATATAACTATTTGCATATGCCTGGAAAAGGGCTAATATTCTCAGATCTTTTTAAAAAAAACTTGAGTTTCACAATAACATTACAAACAAATTGAGCAAAGATTTTGAGAGCTTTTGAAATTATATTCCCTGGAGTTAGGAAAAGAACAAGCTAATTGCTCTGGTTTTATTATGTCAGTTTAATAAGTCAGTTCCATAGTTTGGGGATTTTACCACATAATGTGTCTGTTCTCAAATTTGATGTTGAACTTCTTGAATTGTTTTAAATTGCGCTCAAGAAAGTGTAAGTTTTTATATGAAACAAAATACATTGACAGTCTTGTTTTGGTGAATAAGAGTTGTCGTAATGTGCGGTTATTATTTTCAGTCTCTTTTTGTGTTTTGTTTTATTTTGGTCCAAGGTAATTTCTTTTATTCTTTTATTTTTGCTAAACAAGAAATTGTATAAGCTCTGTATTCAACATATATCTTTAAAAAATATAATTCGACACATGGCTTTGTTGACATGTTTGTTTTTATCATATCAGATTGAAGGTATACTAGTTATGGATAATGTTATTTGTGCAATATTGGTGCGATCATTATTTATTTTATGGATGTTTTGATAACTGTGTAATAAAAACCATTCATTTAGAAGTTAACAATTACTCATTTTGCTTACTATCCAAAAATGTAAGATTCTACACTTAGTTTAGGTTTTTTATCTGCAAAAGTCATTGTGGAGGAAAGTACTCAATGTAGAACAGGTGTGATACTAAATCAGGGAATAATTTCATTGAGCATATATTGGAGATATACAAATTTACAAGGAAACTCCTACATTTTTCCATACATTGTATTTTGTCAGTATATGAGCTGATTCAGAAGGATCTCTTCTAATGAAATACTTTGTACCCTCAATGTAGGAGAGCTTTCAGAATTGCCGTATATCTAAATATTTGATTATTCTAAGCCTAGACTTAAGCCTCAAACTTAATTTAAACAAAGGTGTTATTAATATCACAAAACCACCAATAGTAAAGTTTATACTCTTCTGGTATATTTATTGAGTTGAATGAGATGTCAGAGATTATTAATATGATCCTTTTCCATTGCTAAAGTAATCAGTCATTCATACAAGGTCACCAGTTCATTGGTAAACAAGATAGTAAAAAAATCCAAGTGTCCCAAAGGTCAACTTATTGCATCTTTGTGCAGGAGCACACTCATGAGCACCTCCCACCTTCCCAGATGCTTCAAATCACATTGTTCCAGATCAACCCTTTTCTTGAATTAGAAGTATGTGACTGAGCCTAGTGTTCATGGTATGATGGCCATAAACATAACATATATATATATATATATATATATATATATATATATAAACCCAGAGAGAAGGGGGGATTGGAACATAATTGGAAATAAATTAGATAATTAGCATGCTTCCAAGATATAGATAAGAAATTTATTCATCTGGTTATATTGAGGAGAAGAGGAAAAGATGTTTTAAATATTCACTGACTGTGGCCACTAGTATACATGGTCCAATCAATATTTTGAACTCTGATTGAGTATCTCATATGATCTCTTGTTAGAAGCCAGCAAAGGGGTATATAAATAGCTTGATGGAACAGAAATACCATTGTAGAGTAGAAAGAAAATTTCTTTACTGAGGAATTGTAGATGTGGGTTTGAATCAAGTTCTGTTACCTAAACAAATGTATTAAAGTTTATTGAGCATCATTTTTCTTACCTTGGAAATTGTTCTTGCAGTTTTCAGACTGCACTTCACAGTTCTTCAAGTTTATTTACTCAATTACTTGCTGGTAAACCCATATGTACTTCAGGTCTCTCAATTTAAGAACGCCTAAAACTAAATTTATCATCTCTCCTCTCCAACACTGTCCTTTCCTTTGTTACCTATTTGAATAAACTAACTTTTATTCTAATTACTTAATTTAGAAACCTGAAATTCATTTTCTATTCATTCCTTTCTCAGTCACACAAAGTCATCTTTCATTGTTTCCTTTTTTCCCTCTTATTCTGCCACCATCACTTTTCTACAATATTGATGCAATAGGTTAAATTATGCTTCTAAATGAGAATCATGCTATTGCAGGGCCTAAGACCCTTCAATGATTTGTCGGAGATTTCCAGATAAATCTTCAGCTTTTGGTTTGGCACCTGTCAAGGTTTCTCAACTTTCACTCTATCGACATTTTAGACGAGATAATTCTTTGTTTGGACTGGGTATGGGGAGGAAGGCCATTCTTGTGCATTGTAGGAAGTCTAACAGCATCTCTGGCCTTTGTCTACTTATTAGATGCTAGTTGTATACTTCCTGCTCATTGTAACAACATTAACATTTGTTCTGGCATTGCCAAACGTTTCCTGGGGACAAAATCTTGACTGGTTGAGAACCTCTGGTATACGTGAGCTGGCTACTGAATTTCTACTTCTCTGTAAAAATATTCAAAATATATCATACCTCTTTCCAACACAAGCTCTTCGTTCCAGTCATCCCAACTAGTACCACTTTTCTAAGCAAGCCCCGCTTTTCCATGTCCCCAGGTTTTCCCATCTCCGCTCAAAATGATATTTTAGCTCACAATGTCCTTTTCTTTAGCTGACTACTGCTAATCAACTTAAAAATTCATTTTAGGCACTGGTTTATTTTGTAAATCTTTACTCTTGCTAATCGAGAGGAAGTTTGAAGTACTTTTATCAAAGTACTTAAACTGTATTACATTTTTAAAATAAACTTTGTTCATCTCTATCATACTGTATATTCTTCACATAGCAGCATGTCTTATTTAGTTTGCATTCTTAATTCCTTGTCAACAAGTGGCAAACTCATTAGATATTTGCTTTTATAAATGAATATTCCCCTCATAAAAATAAAGGAAATTGTGTATAGCACATGTTTAGTCTCTTGCACATAGTAGTCATTAAGTTAATGTTAATTGTTTTTCCATATGCATTTCATAAACATTCTGATAGGATTATTTATACTGGGTTAAAAAATGTTTTGTTAGAGTTTCTGAAAATTTTAAATTTTGGATAAAGTGTTATAAACTTGTAGTTTACTTTTTAGCCATGCATACTACCAAGCCAGTGTGATTGGTATTTCCACAGTCATCTAGTTGACCTTGTTGACTTCCAACTTCAGTCTTTTATGTTTTCTCCTATATAGTCCTTTCAATTCTGCACCTCTATAAAATTTTCTGATTCTTAGAGGCCAACGCAATCCCAGTTTCTCCATAGTCTAACACTTTAGCTCATGTCATTTTTTTCCTGTTATAATAAAACTATGTCTATCTGCTCTTTTTTTATTGATCAACTCCTGTAAGGAAGACAGAAATTTACTAATAATAATCAACCTGAAAATACAGGTAAGAATAAAACATCTAAACAGCAAAGACAGAACTATGCCACCTAGTAAAGTTCGTGACCATTTAAATGGCTTTATTCCTGAGGGGATAAACTGCAAAATTATACTATTTGGAATATCATGAAAAAATATAATGCATTGTAGAAGATTTCTAGCAAAAATTGTTAAATTCAGATTAACCCTTGAAAAAGCATTTATAAACAGAAATGATCTTGCTTTTTTATAGCCCTTTATTAATTTAGACTGTAAGACAAATATATGCATATAAATGTTGGTTTGTTGGTTTCTGCATAAATACCATGTCTTTTGGGTTTTCTTGTATGGAATTTGAAAACCTATCTCATTAGATTGCGGTATTAACTCTCAAACTGCAATAATGGCATTGCCTCTGTAACCTAATTTACAAAAGAAAGAGAATTTTAATATTCTATCAATGAATTTGAAGGCATAATCAGTGTTTCTTTAAAAAAAGGATTTTCTATGGAGCTTTGAGATTAGAAATATTCTATTTGTATGAAAGATTTTTTATAATTCAGTTTTCTATTTCCTATGTTGAATAAAAGTTTTGATTTTTACAATAGATTCCTCATTGGGGAGAGGAAAAGCAACACTATCCTGAATAAAAGATTTTGCTTTGAAATTGTATATATGAAATATTTAAATGAAAGGAAAGTTACTGTGCTAGTTTGTATTTGCCATGGCTTTTTAATTTTCAGTAAGTACTCAATAGTTCCTTTCTATATAAGAAAACAATTACCTGTGTTCTTATCAACATTATCTTTCTTTTTTATTTAGACTTATAAAAAAAAGAAAAGTGTCCTAAAAATCAGTCTTCATGTTTTTGTCTTGAATGAGTAATTTAGTAGCATTTATAAGAAATATAGGACATATCAAATGCATGGAGCCTTTGTGAAGATTAAATTTAAAGCACAAATAATAACCAAAATAAAACCATTCCTTTCTATATCCTCTTATTCTAAACTAAAAATATTTTCATTTTTAGATACTTTAATAACATTTATTTAAAAATTTTAAATATCAAGGGAAATAGAAAGGAGACAGATGGTTAGAATTTGGGGAAGTCAAGAATCTGAAATATTCAATAATATGACAGTAGTAAAAAGTATTTTCCATATCCACAACACAAACCTGAAGAAAACTAGCAAGTGTTTGCATGGACACATTGAGAACACACTGGAAAAGGTTCTTTCTGTTTTTCTTTTCTCTGTAATTCAGTATATATAAAGGCAGAAATATTTATTTTAAGTAGTTTGTAATTAGGAGTACTCAGCTACTATTTTTTCTGTGATATTGTTTAGGGAAGATTTTGCTTTTTTTTTCTTTTACACTACTATGGCATTTATTTTTCCCTTTTATGTAAGTTCTGGGTTTGTAGAAAGATTTGGGAAAAGGTATATAATGCTCCACTGGACCAGATAATTAGTGATGAATGAAACTCCAAGAGGTCTACAGGTTCAGCCAAGTTGGACTTAACATTTAGAAGTCTAGATGTTTATTGAAACTGGCAAAAACTTCTTGAGTCCACGTCAATGACCTGTGAGTTTTGTAACACAATGTGTTTTGACAAGGTTTTCAGTATTCCTTGTATGTAGACAGAATGAGTTACTTTGAGTAGAGCTATAATGCTTTAGGCTAAAATACTGGAGTTTCAGAAATATAAAAATGAAAGGGGATAAAAAAATTAAATCTCTTATATCACGAGAGTTTGGGTTTAAATTTAAGGATAATGTGTGCAAGATTTGTATTTATTTTTAAATAGCATGTTTATTGTGCCTGAAAGTATTTCATTGAATAATTAAAAACAAATATTTATTTTACATTTGGCTTTTAGACTATGAGAAATATGCTAGGATAGTTGTATTGGAGTTCTTATTACTATTACTTTCTTCTTTGAGAGGTAAGATTGAAGGCATTTTGGAACTACATAGAGTGTTGAGTTTCAAGGTAGAAAAAATAAAGATAGTCAAGAGAACACCTCAGAGTTTTTATGTGTGTCAAAGACTCATGTTTTGCCCAAGCAAGTTTGCATGTCTTAGGAAGAAATGGCTAAGACAAAGATGATGGTGGTGATACCAGCAGCAGTAGGAGTAGAAACATTAGTAGAGGTAACAGCAGAATATCACATACTTCACTAAGTATTTTATATGCATTAGTTAATATTTATAATTTGCTAAAGGAGATATATTGTTTTTTATTGTTTCTTGAAAGTAGTGAACAGACATTAAACAAAATTACAGAGCCAAAATAACTTGATAGAACTGGTATTTTAATGTAGACTATTGAGACCCCAAAATTCTTGTTTTACCAGATACACTATTTTGCAAAATCAGTAACTCGGAGGAGGCAATATCAGAAATTCTGATATTAAATTCAAGACGTGTTCAAACCTGTATTTGTGACTTTAGGAATAATAGCATAAGAAGGGATAGATGTTTAATTGTAGTATGGAGGAGAGACTGCATATTTATTCACATCTCTGGTGAAAATACTTAGGTTCCAGCCCTCCTCTGATTCTCCTTCACAAGATGGTATTTAGATATTGGGAAATATGCCATCTTTCAATACAGTCTCATCGCATAGAAGGATATTCTTTTCTTTTTAAATGGTATTTATTCATTTTAAAGAAGAGAGAGAGAAAGAGAGAGAGAGAGAGAGAGAGAGAGAGAGAAGGAACAGAGAAAGGGGGGATCAGGAAGCATCAACTCCCATATGTGTCTTGACCAGGCAAGCCCAGGGTTTCGAACTGGAGACCTCACCTTTCCAAGTCAACACCCTATCCACTATGCCTCCACAGACCAGGCTAGAAGGATATTCTTTTTTTTTTTTTTTTGTATTTTTCCGAAGCTGGAAACAGGGAGAGACAGTCAGACAGACTCCCGCATGCGCCCGACCAGGATCCACCCAGCACGCCCACCAGGGACGATGCTCTGCCCACCAGGGGGCAATGCTCTGCCCCTCCAGGGTGTCGCTCTGCCGTGACAAGAGCCACTCTAATGCCTGGGGCAGAGGCCAAGGAGCCATCCCCGGCGCCCGGGCCATCTCTGCTCCAATGGAGCCTTGGCTGCGGGAGGGGAAGAGAGAGACAGAGAGGAAGGAGGGGGGGGGGTGGAGAAGCAAATGGGCGCTTCTCCTATGTGCCCTGGCCGGGAATCGAACCTGGGTCCTCCGCACGCTAGGCCGATGCTCTACCGCTGAGGCAACTGGCCAGGGCTAGAAGGATATTCTTAATTGTGTAAGGGATGATCCATATTGGTTCAAGAATTACCTTTGCCAGCTGCCTCTTCCCAGATTTCAAAAGGGGAATGAGGTAATGTCCTCTTTACCCTCAGGTTTTTCTTTTAACAAGCTGTATAACTGGCCAGGGATTGATAAAATCTGGAGTGCAGGTTCCTATCTCTCTCTTCTCTCTTTCTCTCTCTCTCTCTCTCTCTCTCTCTCTCTCTCTCTCTCTCTCTCTCATCTCCCCCAAATATCCTTATAGCTGATAGGTAAATATTTTCTTTTGTTTTTCTTTATTAAACATTTAATTTATAGGGATACACACCTATGGCTTAGTACATATTTACTGTACTATGCTGTGTTAAAAAAAATGATGTATTTGAAATGTATATGCCTTGCTATTCATAAGCCTATTGGCTTGCTTAAAGAGAAACATGTCTGATGAATAAAATTCAGGGCTAAGACGAAAAGTAGAAAGCTCTAGGGCAGGAGTCCCCAAATTTCTTACACGGGGCCAGTTCACTGTCCTTCAGTGGAGGGCCAGACTATAAAAAAAACTATGAACAAATCCCTATGCACACTGCACATACCTTATTTTAAAATAAAAAACCAAAACGGGAATGAATACAATATTTAAAATAAAGAACAAGTAAATTTAAATCAACAAACTGACCAGTATTTCAATGGGAACTGTGGGCCTGCTTTTGACTAATGATATGGTCAATGTGCTCCTCTCACTGACCACCAGTGAAAGAGGTGCCCCTTCCGGAAATGCAGCGGGGCTGGATAAATGGCCTCAGGGGGCACATGCGGCCCACGGGCCATAGTTTGGGGACCCCTACTCTAGGGTATAGGGTTAAAAATGTATTGGTTTGGGGTGGAACAAAGTGAAGGGATTAAGCACACACAAAAAAAAGAAAAAGAAAACCTCATAGACACAGACAACAGCATGCTCATTTCCAGAAGGAAGGGGGTAGAGGAGGTAGAAGAGAGTATAGGGAAGATAAATGGTGGTGGAAGGAGTCTTGAGTTGAGGTAGTGAACACACAATATACAGAGGTTGTTTTATGGAATTACACACCTGTTCACTACTTAAGTTTTCTAATTTAAATAGGGGTGGGCAAAAGACGTTTACATTTGTAATACAAATAAGTAGTGCAATAATTAAAAAATAATAATATAAGAATAAACTCTGGGGCCCTGGCTGGTTGGCTCAGCGGTAGAGCGTCGGCCTAGCGTGCGGAGGACCCACATTCGATTCCCGGCCAGGGAACATAGGAGAAGCGCCCATTTGCTTCACCACCCCTCCGCCACACCTTCCTCTCTGTCTCTCTCTTCCCCTCCCGCAGCCAAGGCTCCATTGGAGCAAAGATGGCCCGGGCGCCGGGGATGGCTCTGTGGCCTCTGCCCCAGACGCTAGAGTGGCTCTGGTCGCAACATGGCGACACCCCGGAGGGGCAGAGCATCGCCCCCTGGTGGGCAGAGCGGCGCCCCTGGTGGGTGTGCTGGGTGGATCCCGGTCGGGCGCATGCGGGAGTCTGTCTGACTGTCTCTCTCTGTTTCCAGCTTCAGAAAAATGCAAAAAAAAAAAAAAAAAAAAGAATAAACTCTGTTTATTCATGTACTCACAATTGTATACTTACTTTTACCTACTTCTGTATTTTAACAGAGTCCTTGCATTCTAAGTTGTTTCCTTATACCCAGCAAGACAGATTGGACTCTTGTATTACATGTTGCTTTGTAAAATGGAAACAAGAAAAGCACTGCAGGTTTCAATTTGATACGCAGTGGTGGACTGCTGATCAAGAACGCTGCAGCTGGCCCTGGCCGGTTGGCTCAGTGGTAGAGCGTCGGCCTGGTGTGCAAGAGTCCCGGGTTCGATTCCCAGCCAGGGCACACAGGAGAGGCACCCATCTGCTTCTCCACCCCTCCCCCTCTCCTTCCTCTCTGTTTCTCCCCCTCCCGCAGCCAAGGCTCCATTGGAGCAAAGTTGACCTGGGCACTGAGGATGGCTCTGTGGCCTCTGCCTCAGGCAATAGAATGTCTCTGGTTACAACAGAGCAACCCCTCAGATGGGCAAAGCATCGCCCCCTGGTGGGCGTGGCAGGAGGGGGGGGATCCAGGTCGGGTGCATGCAGGAGTCTGTCTGACTGCCTCCCTGTTTCCAGCTTCAGAAAAATACAAAAAAAAAAAAAAAAAAAAAAAAGAACGCTGCAGCTGACAATTGTTAATATACCTGAGTAGGCACACAACAATTTGGATAAACTCCAAAGTCAATGTTGATTACAGTTGATTGATAAAAATATGCGTCCTATCCAAGGTCAAATTAATTTGTAAGCATTTTCTTTTGCTTGCTGAACAGCTTCCATAGGAATCCCAGTTTAACATGATAGCTTTGCATGCATTTTCTCACTTAAGTGTCTAAACCTTCCCTTCACTTCAGTGTATCTGGTATATTATATGGAGACACTAAAAAAAACTCCAAAAAACAAAAAGCTCCTCTCAAAATTTTAGTTTATTTATATTTGCTTTACATGTTCTGAAATAATTTAATATTACAGGTAGCAGTTGAAAATGTCCTGAGGGTGCTTTTACACAAGAATAGAAAACAAAACTGTCTTTTAGCGACTACAGAATATACCTGCTTTGACAATATCTGTGGTTGAAGGATCAAGATATTTCAGGACATGTTCACAAAAAACAATGAAAATTAGGCTTTTAACCTCAAGAATAACCATATTCTTACTGTATTATAAAATCATGTCACTTTGCTTCATTCAGGTACACAATATGTGCCCTTCAATGTTAGAATTTAACATGCTCTGTTGAAATAGTATTTGTCAATATTATTTGATCTATGGAAAAGCATAATGTAACTTTTGATTTTTTTAGATATGAAGCCTTATAATGTTAAGCAGAAGGAAAACTGAAACATTTTCATTTTGTAGAGTTTTCTGCATCATAAGAAAGCTAAAGTTATAGAAAAGCTGTCCTTCCCTTGGGATTTAATGGCTATAAGTTTACCGCAGTGATACAGTTCTAAAAGGAATAAGAGCATGGGGTCGGGACAGCTGGGTAAGGGAGGTGGAGGGAGAGAGCGGAAAAGGACAAAGGAAAAAACTCATGGACAATAAATAAATAAATAAATAAATAAATAACACATGGGCTTCTTTTTCAGTTACAGTTTAATAACTCTAAAAGTGGGAGCTTTTATCAGCATATTTTTAAATGAAGCATTTGTAAAACAAATCACCTAATCTCAACAATTAAAAGTGGAGATTTCATAGTTAGAGTTGTTCTGGCAAGTACAGAGTTCGTTCTCAGAGGGGCTCTGGATTACTTATACTGGCCTTTGAAGTAGCTTTCTTACCTCTAGATGCAAATTCTTCTCAAATATTTCTTGTTGTTCTGTGTCTAAGCCTTTGTTATGACCTCCATTTTCTGAAATTGGGTGAGAGCCAATGTTTGCACCTTCTGAAAAAGCCACATGAGAGAGAGAAGAAAGACTCTGTTATATCTTTAAAGTGTGGAAATTTTTCAAAGAATCCTTCTTCCCTTTATTGGCCTCTTTCCACTAAGTCCAATTTTTAAAAAAATACATTGCCCCTTACTTGAAGAGTTACTTTAAATTTGATCTCTTTATGAAAACCATCACCAAATCATGTATATAAGTGATCCTTCTTCACTCTATTCTAATAAACCAGTTCTTATCTCTAACCCTTATGTTATTATTTTCTGTATATTTGCATTTATAGAATATGATTAACTTGAGAACAAATAATATACTTTATTAATATTTATATACATGTGATATCTAGTAAAGTATTTCACATACAGCTGTTCTAATTAATGTCTGTCAAATAAATGTTTTCATAATAGAAAGTATAAATCCAGTTAATGAACATAAATACTTTTTAAAACAAACTAAGTCTAGCTTAGACACAGAAATTAGCTATTAGTGTTGTTTTGTAGCTTGAGTGCCTACAGTGACAAAATTTATTGGATTGATTAAAATAATTTTTAGTGAAAATTTTTCTCAGATTAATTAAAATGTTAATTTTTAGCAGTTGAAGAAATATGACATAAAGCCAGACCAGGCAGTGGCACAGTGGATAACACATTGGCCTAGGACACTGAAGACCCAGATTCAAACCCTGAGGTCACCATCCTGAGTGCAGGTTCATCCAGCTTGAGTGAGGGCTCACCAGCTTGAGTGAGGGGTCGCTGGCTTGAGCGTGAGATCATAGACATAACCTCATGGTCTCTGGCTTGAGTCCAAAGGTTGCTGGCTTGGAGCCTAAGGTCACTGCCTTCAGCAAGGGCTCATCGGCTCGGCTGGAGCCCCCCCCCCATCAAGTCATATATAAAAAAGCAATTAATGAACAAGTAAGGTGCCACAGCAAGGAATTGATGCTTCTCATCTTCCTTTCAATATAAGAAAGGAAAAAGAAATACAACAAAAAGAATGGTTGACATAAAGAATGGCAATCTGGACCTCAAAATAATGTTGATATTCTACCAAATAAACAATAATATCAGAGAGAAATGTTTACAACTATCAGCTACTAAGTACTGTGTGAGGTTGTTTTCATACTTGATCTCCTTCTGTCTTCACAACAAACATGCTATGCAATTATCAATGTTCTCATTGTTACAAAGAAAGACTTCAGTCATCTTGTTCAAAGTCAAGCTAGAATAATAAATGACCAGCTAGAATTGACACCCTGTTCTGTCTGACATCCAAATACATCTTTCTAATATACTATTCTGTTTTGACAATCATCTTCAAAGGTGATAATATTATGCTCTAAATTATAGACCTTCCCAATTCATTTGTTGAAGCTCTAGCCCCAAAGTGACTGATTTGGAACAGGGCCTTTAAAGATGTAGCTAAAGTTAAATGAGGTCACAGGGGTGAGGTCCTAATCCAACAGACTGATGTCTGTATATATAAAAAAAGGAAAAGAAACCAGGAATTGTCAACACAGAGAAAAGACCCTATGAGAACACAGTGAGAAATAAGCCAAATGCAAGCCAGAAAAGAGGCCTTAAGAGAAACATATCCTGCTGTCATTTAATATTGATCTTCCAGCCCCCAGAGCTGTGAGGAAATATATTTTTGTTGTTTAAGCCACTCAGTATGTGGTGATTTGTTATGTAAAGCCTTGCAGACTAGTACAGAAACTGTATTAAAAATCAAACTTTATGCAGTTAAGAAAAATTCTTAGTCTAGCTACTGAGAAATGATCTAGAGATACAATGTCTCTGTGTTTTGTGTGGCAGTTTCATTCAATCAGAGCAAAACAAGGAGTATTTATTGAACACTTAGTGTCCCTGCCAAGTCACTGCCTACTGCAGGCAGAAAAGCTTCTGAGGTTCCAGATTTGATTTCTCTGTATAATCTCTACAATTCCCTTTTGTGGAACCACTTTTTTAGATCAATGCTTAATGAAACTTGACATTATTGCACTTTACTGAATACAAACACTGTCGATTCCTGAAGATCAACCGCCCAGGACTATAGTGGACTTCCTAGGACTCCGACAGATCGTAAATGGCCAGTAGGGTGGATTCTGTTTACTGAGGATGGATAGCTTTCCCAGTTGTTCATCTCCCTCTGCTCCTATATAGATCTCTTTTCTTTCCAGAACATCTTTTAAGTATAAGTGGCACTTTTTTCTCAACCCTGAGGGATTGGAAAGATATCTGTATAACACAAAAGACTGGTCTAAACAATTGTTTCTAAGAGGTAGTCCTCTTCTTCCTTTTTGGCCTTGGCTCTTTGTTTTTCTGGGTGCTGCATTTTTAAGTGACTTTATTGACACAATATATCTTCAGTGGCCTCTTTCAAAGCGAAATAATGAAAATGAAAATAATAGTGAGAACTCTGAGTTGAAACATTTATTGCTTTCTGTTTGCAGCCTGGGTGGTGGGAGAAAATAGTAGTTTTTCATGGTAATAATGCTGTTAAATGATAAGGCAATCACACACTCAGACTTTATTTTTATTTGAAAAGACAAACTTATAACTAGTAATGTGGGAGACATGACATCTGTAATCATAAAAGCTTGACTTAAAAAGGAAAAAAGTCATACAAATCTATCCAAGACAAGATATCTAGTCAGAATCATTAGTTCCATTAAGTTCAAATTGAATAAAGCCTTTGTTAAATTACTGGTAGATTATTTTCCTGTCAGAATTTGATCCCTTGGAGGAAACATCAGTGATAAAATGAAGTTAAAAGTGTGCTACCACTGAGTCCTATGGTAGAAGGTTATTTGTTATATGAGATCTTGGTCACAAATGGAAAAAAATACAATAGCCAGAAGGTTTTGTCAGTACTGATGTAGACATGTAAAAATAAGGCAGAGACAGCAGGTGGAGGACCTTCTGCATTTTAGAGAAGTAGCTTCTGAGTTTTGCAATACCAGGTTTTTCCAGGGACATTTAAAATTAAAATAATCACCCGGTAAATTTAATTTTATAAATAAAATAAAATAATTTCCTGAATGGCTGTCTGCAAGATAAGTATCACACCAAAAAACTTAGTCTCTGATCAAATATGAATGACCATCAAGGTCATAGAACTCTCTCTTCGGTGCATTAAACATTTCCTTTTAGAAGGAATCATTAGAAAAGTAGGCTCTAAGAATATAGTTTATAGGTATTTATAGATAATAATTAGTTTATACATAAAATACATTTATGAGATACAGTAGTTCTTTCATATCAATGTTAAGTGATAATCTCTATTATGTTCATTTTTTTCTTATTTGTGTAATTCACATATCTCAATGATAAACTCTCAGAGATAAGACTAAATCTGTATTCTTTTCATTCCAAATCCTGAGCTCCTTGTGGGAATACCATACTGTTTTGTGTGGCAGTTTCATTCAATCAGAGCAAAACAAGGAGTATTTATTGAACACTTACTGTGTCCCTGCCAAGTCACTGCCTACTGCAGGCAGAATAGCTTCTGAGGGTCCAGATTTGATTTCTCTGTATAATATCTGCAATTCCCTTTTGTGGAACCAAAGTGTTTATTTGGATAATAAAAGAAGGAGATAGCTAACTACCATTTCTCAACCCCCTTTTCTCCTTATACTTGTCCTCTTTTCCCTCCTAATTTTCTTTCTTGTCCTTATACTCTCCTAATTATTTATTGATTGATTACATGTATTTTTTTTTTTTTGTATTTTTCCAAAGCTGGAAACGGGGAGGCAGTCAGACAGACTCCTGCATGCGCCTGACTGGGATACACTCGGCACGCCCACCAGGGGGCGATGCTCTGCCCATCCTGGGCATCACTCTGTTGCGACCAGAGCCACTCTAGCACCTGAGGCAGAGGCCACAGAGCCATCCTCAGCGCCCGGGCCAATTTTGCTCCAATGGAGCCTTGGCTGTGGGAGGGGAAGAGAGAGACAGAGAGGAAGGAGAGGGGGAGGGGTGGAGAAGCAGATGGGCGCTTCTCCTGTGTGCCTTGGCCAGGAATCCAACCCGGGACTTCTGCACGCCAGGCCGGCGCTCTACCACTGAGCAAACTGGCCAGGGTGTATTTTTTTATATTTCAAAATATGTAATGTTTACGCCTTAGGTTGTTGGGGAGAGATCAACATTTCCTGAAGATGTCTCTTGTGTATCACTTTTTTAAAATAAAAATCACTGTTAAATCAAAATTTAGTTGATTTGCAATAAAAGAAGTCTCCTAATTTTCTTTTAACTAAATATATATATATACTAGGGGACTCAGAAATATTATTAAATTGCACATCTTAAGAAAAATATATTTGATTTGTGATTATATGAAACTTAGTGGCCTTGAAACTGTGTTGTTACTTGTATGAAAAATAAGAAGCTTCCAAAGAATATTATATTCAAAATACAAGATTGTTAGAAAACATCTCATTGCAACAGAGATATATCAAGTAGCCTCTGAAAGATCTTGAAGTGTCCTAAACAGTATGTTTCTGTCTAGAATCCATGATACAGACTTAGGAATGTTTGTATAATATTTATTGTCTATGCAACGTTTGTCTTCAAATGAAGCAGAAATGAAAACATAAATGTGTTAAGAAAAGGTCACAGTTTTGTTTTCTTAATACAAGTAGAAATTTAATGAGAAATCTAATGACTAAAGAAGTGTCCTAGTCCTAACAGTTTAAAACAGAATTAATTTAAAACTAAAGCATGAAAGTCAGCTGAGAGATTGAGGGGAAAAAAAGAGTGGCAAAAAAAAGAATGCGGTATTTGAGAAAACAAGAGTGAAACCTGAAAATAAGAAAGATATTGAGACTACTTAGTGAGAGAAGCAAAGGTAGAAGGAATGCAGGGAAGGAATTGCACAAATATTGTCACCATGAGCTCAATTCTGAGTTATTTTTATACAGGTTTCTGCTTCCGACATAAACACCCTCTCCCAGTGAGCGCGTAGTGCTTTTACTAGGAATCATTTTTCCTTGAAGAGCCTGCCACCTTTGCAAGTGTAAGTTGTCAGTTAATTGAGTTCCGATATTTTCTCATTCAAAAAATATTCAGAATCCAGGAAGGAATAAAAGAGGACAAGAAAAGAGTGTTTCTTTGTTCCTGGCTTTTGACCTAAATTCCATCAGCCAAGTACACACTGCCTATTTAAAAAGAGGCAAAACAATAAACTATTGGTCACTGATGCTGAAAATGTTCCATTTTTTTTTAAATGTTCCATTTTATTTTGCATTTCCCTGCTTTTGAAAGATTTCAATGTTATTGATACATTTTGAATTACTTTTTTCAAGTGTCTATTATTTTTTGAAATAATAAAAAATTAAACATTTTTAGAGACCATGCATGTGGTAATAATATTCTATCATGTCGAACATTTTATATCTAGCCAAGGGAAAGAAAAGAAGTCCTAGGTAGGGATTCATCTATGACTGTTCTAGGGAAATGGGAATGCCTCTGCCTTGCTTTATTTCTATAAACCAAACAAACTAAATCCTTTTATTTTGAGATGTAACTGATATATAACATTATAGTATTTTCAGGTGTACAACATAATGGTTCCAAATACATGTTTCTATTGGAAAATGTTTACTACAATTAGTCTAGTTAATATCATCACCACACATACATAGAATTTTTTATGAGAACTTTTTAAGATGTGCTCTTAGCAACTTTCAAATATACAATATCATATTATTAACTGTAGTTAGTAAAATATAGTTAACCATGTCATTATATTCCTTAGATTTACTTATTTTATGACTAAAGTATGTATTGTTTGACCACATTCACTGTGTTTCCTATACTCCAACCTTCACCTCTGGCAACCGCTAATCTATAAATTTTTTTTTTTTGTATTTTTCTGAAGCTGGAAACAGGGAGAGACAGTCAGACAGACTCCCGCATGTGCCAGACCGGGATCCACCTGGCACGCCCACCAGGGGGCGACGCTCTGCCCACCAGGGGCGATGCTCTGCCCCTCCAGGGCGTCGCTCTGCTGCGACCAGAGCCAATCTAGCACCTGGGGCAGAGGCCAAGGAGCCATCCCCAACGCCCGGGCCATCTTTGCTCCAATGGAGCCTCACTGTGGGAGGGGAAGAGAGAGACAGAGAGGAAGGAGAGGGGGAAGGGTGGAGAAGCAGATGGGTGCTTCTCCTGTGTGCCCTGGCCGAAAATCAAACCCGGGACTTCTGCATGCCAGGCTGACACTCTACCACTGAGCAAACCGGCCAGAGCCTAATCTATAAATTTACTATTTTCTATTTATTTCTTATATTCTACATTTGAGAATATACAATATTTGTCTTTCTCTGTCTGACTTATTTCACTGAGCAAAATGTCCTCAATGTTCATTCATGTTGTCACAAATGGCAGAGGTTTTTGTTTTTTTTTTAAATAATTTTATTTTTTTAATGGGGCAACATTAATAAATCAGGATACATATATTCAAAGATAACAAGTCCAGGTTATCTTGTTGTTCAATTATGTTGCATACCCATCACCCAAAGTCAGATTGTCCTCTGTCACCTTCTATCTAGTTTTCTTTGTGCCCCTCCCGCTCCCCCTTTCCCTCTCCCTTTGCCCCCTCCCCCCCATAACCACCACACTCTTATCAGTGTCTCTTAGTTTCACTTTTATGTCCCACCTACGTATGGAATAATGCAGTTCCTGGTTTTTTCTGATTTACTTATTTCACTTCATATCATGTTATCAAGATCCCACCATTTTCCTGTAAATGATCCGATGTCATCATTTCTTATGGCTGAGTAGTATTCCATAGTGTATATGTGCCACATCTTCTTTATCCAGTCATCTATTGACGGGCTTTTTGGTTGTTTCCATGTCCTGGCCACTGTGAACAGTGCTGCAATGAACATGGGGCTACATGTGTCTTTACGTATCAATATTTCTGAGTTTTTGGGGTATATACCCAGTAGAGGGATTGCTAGGTCATAAGGTAGTTCTATTTTCAGTTTTTTGAGGAACCACCATACTTTCTTCCATAATGGTTGTACTACTTTACATTCCCACCAACAGTGGATGAGGATTCCTTTTTCTCCACAGCCTCTCCAACATTTGCTATTACCTGTCTTGTTAATAATAGCTAATCTAACAGGTGTGAGGTGGGATCTCATTGCAGTTTTGATTTGCATTTCTCTAATAGCTAAAGAAGATGAGCATCTTTTCATATATCTGTTGGCCATTTGTATTTCTTCCTGGGAGAATTGTCTGTTCATGTCCTCTTCCCATTTTTTTATTGGATTGTTTGTTTGTTTGTTGTTGAGTTTTATGAGTTCTTTGTATATTTTGGATATTAGGCCCTTATCTGAGCTGTTGTTTGAAAATATCATTTCCCATTTAGTTGGCTTTTTGTTTATTTTGTTATCAATTTCTCTTGCTGAGCAAAAACTTCTTAGTCTGATGTAGTCCCATTCATTAATTTTTGCCTTCACTTCTCTTGCCTGTGGAGTCAAATTCACAAAATGCTCTTTAAAACCCAGGTCCATGAGTTGAGTACCTATGTCTTCTTCTATGTACTTAATTGTTTCAGGTCTTATGTTTAGATCTTTGATCCATTTTCAGTTAATTTTAGTACAGGGGGACAAACTGTAGTCCAGTTTCATTCTTTTGCATGTGGCTTTCCAGTTTTCCCAGCACTATTTATTGAAGAGGCTTTCTTTTCTCCATTGTGTGTTGTTGGCCCCTTTATCAAAAATTATTTGACTATATATATATGTGGTTTTATTTCTGGACTTTCTATTCTGTTCCATTGGTCTGAGTGTCTATTTTTCTGCCAATACCATGCTGTTTTGATTGTCGTGGCCCTATAATATAGTTTGAAGTCAGGTATTGTAATGCCCCAGCTTCATTCCTTTTCTTTAGGATTGCTTTGGCTATTCGGGGTTTTTTATAGTTCCATATAAATCTGATGATTTCTTGCTCTATTTCTTTAAAAAATGTCATTGGAATTTTGATGGGAATTGCATTAAATTTGTATATTGCTTTGGGTAATATGGCCATCTTGATTATATTTATTCTTCCTAACCAAGAACAAGGTATATTCTTCCATCTCATTATATCTTTTTCGATTTCCCTTAACAATGGTTTATAGTTTTCATTATATAAGTTCTTTATATTCTTTGTTATGTTTATTCCTAAGTATTTTATTTTTTTTTGTTGCAATCGTGAAGGAAATTATTCTTTTGAGTTCGTTCTCAGTTGTTTCATTGTTGGCATATAGAAAGGCTATTGACTTCTGTATGTTAATTTTCTATCCTGCGACCTTACTGTATTGGCTTATTGTTTCTAGTAGTCTTTTTGTGGATTCTTTGGGGTTTTCGATGTATAGGATCATATCATCTGCAAAAAGTGATACCTTTACTTCTTCCTTTCCGATATGGATGCCTTTTATTTCTTTGTCTTGTCTGATTGCTCTGACTAGAACCTCTAGTACCACATTAAATAAGAATGGAGAGAGTGGACAACCCTGTCTTGTTCCTGATTTAAGGGGGAAAGCTTTCAGTTTAGTGCCATTTAATATGATGTTAACTGATGGTTTATCATATATGGCCTTTATTATGTTGAGATATTTTCCTTCTATACCCATTTTGTTGAGAGTCTTAAACATAAAATTGTGTTGTATTTTATCAAAAGCCTTTTCTGCGTCTATTGATAAGATCATGTGGTTTTTGTTCTTTGTTTTGTTGATATGGTGTATTACGTTAACTGTTTTACGTATGTTGAACCATCCTTCAGATTCTGGGATGAATCCCACCTGATCATGATGTATTATTTTTTTAATATGTTGTTGTATTCGATTTGCTAGTATTTTGTTTAGTATTTTAGCATCTGTATTCATTAGAGATATTGGTCTGTGGTTTTCTTTTTTTGTGCCATCCTTGCCTGGTTTTGGTATGAGGGTTATGTTGGCCTCATAAAATGTGTTTGGAAGTATTGCTTCTTCTTCAATTTTTTGGAAGACTTTGAGTAGAATAGGAACCAAGTTTTCTTTGAATGTTTGATAAAATTCGCTGGTATAGCCGTCAGGGCCTGGACTTTTATTTTGGGGAGGTTTTTAATGGTTTTTTCTATTTCTTCTCTACTAACAGGTTTGTTTAGGCTTTCTGCTTCTTCTTGACTCAGTCTAGGAAGATTTTATTGTTCTAGAAATTTATCCATTTCTTCCAGGTTGTTAAATTTAGTGGCATAAAGTTTTTCATAGTATTCTACAATAATTCTTTGTATATCTACAGTGTCCGTGGTGATTTCTCCTCTTTCATTTTGGATTTTGTTTATATGAGTTCTTTCTCTTTTTTCCTTGGTAAGTCTTGCCAAGGGTTTGTCAATTTTGTTGATCTTTTCAAAGAACCAGCTCCTTGCTCTATTAATTTTTCTATAGTTATTCTGTTCTCTATTTCATTTATTCCTGCTCTGATTTTTATTATCTCCTTTCTTCTGCTGGTTTTGGGTTGTCTTTGTTCTTCTTTTTCTAGTTCCTTACGGTGTGAAATTAAGTGGTTCACTTGGTCTCTCTCTTGTTTGTTCATATATGCCTGAAGTGATATGAACTTCCCTCTTATCACTGCTTTTGCTGCATCCCATAGATTCTGATATGTCGTATTGTCATTTTCATTAGTCTGTATATATCTTTTGATCTCTGCGCTTATTTCTTCTTTGACCCATTCATTTTTTAAAAGTATGTTGTTTAGTTTCCACATTTTTGTGGGATTTTTTTCTCTTTTTTGCAGTTGAATTCTAGTTTCAAGGCTTTATGATCAGAAAATATGCTTGGTACAACTTCAATTTTTCTGAATTTGCTGATGTTGTTTTTGTGGCCCAACATATGGTCAATTCTTGAGAATGATCCATGTACACTGGAGAAAAATGTATACTCAGTCACTTTGGGATGAAATGTCATGTAGATGTCTATCATATCCAGGTGCTCCAGTGTTTTGTTTAAGGCCACTATATCTTTGTTGATCTCTGTTTGGATGACCAATCTAGAGCCGTCAGCGGTGTATTGAGGTCTCCAAGTATGATTGTATTTTTGTCAGTTTTTGTTTTAAGGTCATTAAGTAGCTGTCTTATATATTTTGGTGCTCCTTGGTTTGGTGCATATATATTAAGAATTGTTATGTCTTCTTGATTCAGTGTCCCCTTAGCCATTATGAAATGGCCATTTTTGTCTCTGAGTACTTTTGCTGTCTTGTAGTCAGCATTATCAGATATGAGTATTGCTACACCTGCTTTCTTTTGGATGTTATTTGGTTGGAGTATTGTTTTCCAGCCTTTCACTTTGAATTTGTTTTTATCCTTGTTACTTAGATGAGTTTCCTGTAGGCAGCATACAGTTGGATTTTCTTTTTTAATCCATTCTGCTACTCTGTGCCTTTTTATTGGTGAGTTTAATCTGTTTACATTTAGTGTAATTATTGACACTTGTGAGTTCCCTATTGCCATTTTATATATTGCTTTCTGTTAATTTTGTGTCTTGTTTGATCCTTCTCTTTCGTTTTTCTATCTTTTGTTATTATTTGGTTGTATTCCATACATCTTTCCTCTGTTGCTATCTTTTTTATCTCATGTGTTTCTGTGGTGGTCTTTTCAGTGGTGGTTACCTTTAAGTAATGGAAAGGGTTCCTACCCTGTTCATTGTAGCGAACTATTTTGTGAGTACTTTTGCACTCCATTGTCCTTTGCTACTGTTAAACTCCATCTTCTCTCCCCCTTTCTTTTTGTTGTTGTCACAGTTTAAATTTGGTTTTATTGTGTTCTTCTTGGAGCTTTTATTTGTGGCTTTGTTTTTTTCTGTTCTTTGTATCTGATTGGAGAACCCCCTTTAGTAATTCCTGGAGTGGGGATTTTCTGATGATAAATTCCCTCATCTTTTCTGTATCTGTGAATGTTTTTATTTCTCCTTCATATTTGAAGGATAGCTTTAATGGTATAGTATTTATGGATGGAAGTTCCTCTCTTTCAGGACTTTAAATATTGGGGTCCACTCTCTTCTAGCTTGTAGAGTTTCTGCTGAGAAATCTGATGATAATCTAATGGGCCTTCCTTTATATGTTGTATTCTTCTTTTCCCTGGCTGCCTTGAGAATTTTTTCTTTGCCATTGGTTTGTGCCAATTTCATTATGATATGCCTTGGAGTAGGTTTGTTGGGGTTAAGAAAACTCGGAGTTCTGTTTGCTTCTTGAATTTGAGGCTTTAGTTCTTTCCACAGGCTTGGGAAGTTCTCATCTATTATTTGTTTGAATATGTTCTCCATTCCATTTTCTCTCTCTTCTCCCTCTTATATACCTATTATTCTTATGTTATTCTTTTTGATGGAGTCAGATAATTCTTGTAGGGCTACCTCATTTTTTTAAATTTTTGAGTCTCTTTCTTCTTCTCTCTGTTGTGCCTCAAGTTGCTTGTCTTCTATTTCACTAATCCTCTCTTCTATCTGACCTGTTCTATTAGCTAAGCTTGTTACTTCGTTTTTCAGCTTGTGAATTGAGTTTTTCATCTCTGTTCGATTTGTTTTTATAGTTTCAATTTCCTTGGACATATATTCTTTGTGTACATTGAGTTGTTTTCTGAGCTCCCTAAATTGCCTTTCTGTGTTTTCTTGTATATGTCGGAGGATTTTTAGGATTTCTATCTTGAATTCTCTGTCATTTAGCTCCAAGGTTTCCAATATATTAAATTTTTTCTCCATAGATTTTTCCTCATCTAGCTGTGTTACCTCTCTTTCTTTTGTATCCATGATATTAAATTTTTTCTTCCTTAATGGCATCTGAGCGTGGTTTTGTTGATAGTATTAATGGGATTTAATAAATAATAAAAAGTTAAAAAAATAAAAAATCAAAAGTTGTTTTTTAAAAATATTAATAATGAAATAAAGAAAAATAAAATAAAATAAAAATTTTAAAAAAAGGAAATTATTCCCCCACTCCTTTTTTCCTTTCCTCTTCCATCTTTCTTGAGAAAATCTTGTGGTGAACTGTGAATTATAACAAACAATGCCTGTATGGAGGGCCTGAATTGGGGAAAAGTAATAAAGGGGCAAAAAAAAAAAAAAAAAAAAAAAAGAAAGAAAGAAAAAAGAAGGGGGTATGGACCCACAAAAAGCAAATAAGAAAAAAATTGGGTCAAGAATAAAATGATTTGCTTTTAGGTGTTGGTTGACTAAGAGTTATGATGAGAGGAATAAGAGGGAAACAGAAAAATGGGGGGACAAATTAAAAAATTACTATTGTATTTAGTGGAACAAGAACTAGATAAAACGGAGAGCCAGGGATGGGAGCAGTGCTAGTGAGTTAAAAAGGTGTAGTAAAAACCCCCCAAAATGCCACAAACATAAGTTTAGTCCCAGATAAGATAATTTGTTCGTTATTGAGGTTTGAATGAGAGGAGACGTAAAGGAGAAAGGAAGAAACTAATATAGAGGGAGAAAAGAAAGAGAGAGAGAGAGAGAAAAAAAGAGGGAACCACTAAAAGAAGAAAAAAAAAGAGGAGAGAGAGAGAGAGAGAGTTAAGGGTTTTGGAGTGTAACCCTCATAGAGAGAAAGGAAGAGGAAAGAAAAGATAATGGGAGATGTAACACTTATGGGTAGTGTAGTTCAAGGAGAGGAGAGAGTAAGACCGGCAGAGAGTTAATCAGCCAAATTGGAGGAGGAAAAAAAATATCAAGAATGAAGATAAGAGAAACAAACGAACAAATATAATAAAATGGGATAGGTTATAAAGTCTGCAGATTATTCTTGATTTTGAGAGGTTATCTTCTTGCTTTTTCTTTTCTCTTTCTCTTTCTGGTCGGTGACTCTGTACCCCAGGTTCTGCCCCTTTGGCATGCTCAGGTAGAGGTTTGCAGTTGAAAAGTCTCTATGGCAATGTCATGTATTGTGCTTTAGTCTCGTTGGCAGTCGAGGCTCATTAGCATTTATAGGCTCCGACAGTGAGAGAGTCCGTGTTCCTGGAGCCTTTCTCCTAGTCTTTCCTTCCTCAATTAGTAGCCTGATAATCCAGCTATGGGATTGCTGCTGCCTCTGCCTGGATAGTAAGACGCTCAAAGATCTGGCAACTCCCCACTTTATTTCCACTCAGCACAGGGCTCTGGGTAAGGCTCAGTCAGTCAGAGCTGCTAGCATAATCAGGGGGGGCTTCCGCCCACTCAAAGACCTCTGGCTCTGCCACTCTGTCCGGTAACACAGGCGGGCGCCCACTCCCGGGGTGCTTGGAGAAAACTCTCACTCACTATCTGCTGGCGCAGACCAGGATATCAGGCCGGCAGTCTCACACTCTGAGTGAAACCCCCCACCCGCATGGAAAAGTTCCAGCGTTGGAATTGGCTCTCGCTGCATCCCCATGCGTGGCTTTTGCAAGGCGCTGGGGCGGCTCGAGATTCCGCTTTGGCCCACACAAAGACCCCTGACTCTGCCCCTCTGTGTGATAATACGGGCGCGCACTGCCAAGGCACTCGGTGGAATCTCTCGCTCACTATTTGTGCTCGCAGACCAGGACATCAGGCCGGTCACGTTTCCCTCTGAGTGAAACCCCCAGCAGCATGGAAAAGTTCCATCGTTGGAATTAGTTCTCGCTCCCTCCCGTGCGCGGCTTTCCCAGAGCATTGGGGCTGCCCGGAGATTCCACTTTCAGCCCACACAAAGCCTCTGACTCTGCCTCTCTGTGGGACAACACAGTCGCCCACTCCCGGGGCTTTGGAAGGAATCTCTCGCCTACTATCTGCGCGCGCCCACCAGGGGATTGGAGAAAATGGCTGCCCCACTTGTCTTTCTTTGTCTGGGTTTGGCGTGAGTATTAGCTTGTATTGCCCGGGTTGCCACAGGAACAGTTTTTCCTCGGCTTGGATCTACGTGCCACAGCCTGTTTCAGTCGTTTGTGCTGCGGCCTGGATCTATTCACCCCCTTTGCCCGCCTCAGTTTCTATATTCACAGTTCCCAGTGAAAGCCGCCCTGTTTAGGTTAGTGAGAAAGGTGGAGCATTTCTTAATCTCTATTTCCTTCGGGGTTTGGTTATATACTTAGCCAATTTTTCGCTTGACCATACCTTCAGGTGTATTGCGAAACATCTGGAGGCTCCAAGGATAGGTTTTTCTGTTTCTGGTTGAAGATCTTGTTGAGTTTTGGGGGAGATTTATTGGTATCGCTCCCTACCACGCCATTACTCTGACGTCATCTCCCGAGTTTTTTTTTTTATGGCTGAATAATATTCCAGAGTATGTGTGTGTATGTGTGTGTGTGTGTGTGTGTGTGTGTATTCACTGGTTGATGCTTGTATATGTCCTGACCAGTGATCGAACTTGAAGCCTTGGCATATCAGGATAGCACTTTAACCAACTGAGCTACCCAGCCAGGGCAGTCTCACTTTTTTAAATTTTGCTTTTCTTTTGCTTTTGGAATCACATCCCAAATATCATTGCTAAGACCAATGTCAAGGAGTTTACCAACTGTTTTCTTCCAGAAGTTTTATGGTTTGGGGTTTTACATTCAAGTCTTCGATCCATTTTAAGTTAATTATTGTTTATGACATAAGATAGTGGTCCAGTTTCATTGTTTAGCAGTTTTCTCAAAATCATTTATTAAAGAGATTGTCCTTTTCCAATTTTATTTTCTTAGCTACTTTGCCTTTCTGGACTCTATTCTGTTCCATTGATTTGTGTCTGTTCTTATGTCAATACCATACTGTTTGGATTACTATAGCTTTGCAATATAGTAATATATAGTATATATAGTAATATAGTTTGAAACCAGGAAACATAATGCTCTATCTTTGTTTTTTCTCAGTATTATTTTTCCAATTTGGGAACTTTTATGGTTTCATACAAATTTAGAATGTTCTTTTACTGTGAAAAATGACATTGGAGTTATTTTGATAAAGATTTTGTTGAATCTGTAGATTATTTTGTTTGTTTTGTTTTTGTTTTTTGAGGGTTTTTTTGCCTATATTCTGTCTGAGGCTTCTAAATTATGTTGAATAAAAGTGGTAACAATGTAACAATGAGATCCGTGTCCTATTCTTGATCATTTCACTTTTACCATCAAGTATGTTAGCTATAAGCTAGTCATATATGGCCTTTATTATGTTGAAGTATGTTCCCTCAATATTTACTTGTTGAGAGTTTTCTATTGTAAGTGAGTGAAGGACAATGGGATCTCTGTGAACTCCATGAATGAAGGGTGTAGCTCACTATGTGTTAGACACTATGTTCAATGCTTTAAACAGATGATTGAAATTAATCTTTACAATTAAGAAGGACTGTCTTTAATTATAGAATCAGTTTCTTACCTACTGTAGTTGCTAAAATAAGAAATGAACATCATGTCAAATGTTTGGACTTGTTGAGTCTATTGCTTCTGCATTATCATTTATGTTATGTTAAATTGGGGTTATAGTGACTACCTTATTTGTCTACTTAGTAGCTTAATATTTTTTATAAAATTTCCATTACCTACTTTCTTACACAAATAAGGTACTCCCTCTATCAAGCATATTCAGTTCTACCTTTAACTATGGGAAGAGAAGACAGAAACTGATTTAAAAAAAGTCAATTAGGATCTTTCTGTGGAAATTTTAAGAAATAAAACAATGAGAAATTATTGATGTTCACATTTTCTGATATTTACAGAAACTAAGTTATAGATGAAAAATAAACAAATCAGTTAAGTCAGGGGAAATAATAATGTGTGGGAAATGCTGACAGAATCTTACATGTGATTGTAGCCAAGATTCTAAGTTACAGCAGAAACAATACTATGTGATAGAAAACAAATTCTCAATTCAGAGTTGCATGAACTATAGTTGAATTTTGATTTTTATACCTTCTTAGTATTGATCCTCATTATTTGATATCTTAAAATGGTGATAGAATTTATAGCATCTTATATTGTCTTTAAAGAAGGTTTTAGGGAAAGTTAAATTATAACCATGTGAAAGTTCCCAGAACAAATTCAATCAATAAAAATTATTGTCTCAGTTTTGTGAAAGAGAATAAGATTATTTGGTAAAAAGTTGGTATACATATATGTAAAAAAAAAAGGTATGCTGAGATATGGCAATTTTTAAAAAGCAACAAACATTGTGGCATATTCTATGCTGAATGTGTTGCGAGCTATATGAAATTATGAAGACACTCTGTAGATCTCCCATTTGGCCACATTTTGTCCAAATCAATGATTTTTAAAAATTTATATAATATCAACAGCATATGTTAACGCAAGTTAAGTGGTATTCAGGGTCATTGTTTTGATGTTAGTAATAAGCTGTTTTACATGATATGAATAAATTAACAAATATAAAATAACTTAATCCAGTATTTTTTTGCTATTGAAAAATTTAAAATTATAACATATAGTGGCACAAATAAAAGTTTGGGATGATTTGTGGAGCTGAAGAGTTAAGGTACATGCATGGTGTTACTGATAACTTTTGCTATTTGAAATAACTTAGAAGAAAAATCAACTCAAACACTTTAAGCATAGAAGAACATTTTTTACGTGTATTATTAGAAATCCAAAGACTTTTTTAGATTCAAAAGATGGCACTGTGTTGGCTTTATTCTTAGTCTCCAGCAGCATAAAGTTCAAGACTTCTCAGGTTCAAGTCCTCTTTGCAGTGGTATGTATTTGCATCCCTGAATCAACATTATGACCAGAGTGTCATGTGCTAATTATTTTAGGCCCAGGTTATATTTTTTCACCCTGGAATAATTGCAGAAGCACACAAAAAGCACATGTTCCAGAAAGAGGGACCTCGCCAGATAAAAAAAGTTATCAAAATAGTAGGAAATATATTCTAGGTAGCCAAAGATGCCATGTCTACTACCTCATTTGTCCTAAAAAAAAAAGTGTCAGCATCTATTATTAAAAAAAAAAAAGTTAATACCACTTTTGAGCCATTCTCTTTTAAAAATATAGGTCTATAGTTATTGAAGTGAATATGGAATATGTTTAAGCTTGTTTTTCCTTAGCAAATATCTCTTAGTGGAAATTTGATTACCAGAGAACTAAAGACCATTCACTTAAGTTTTTAGTGTTTACTTAATGTCCATCTCTTCCTACTCCTTTAATTAAAAATGTATGGTAAAATTATTATTGGATAGTAATTAATAATTATTTCTTAATTAATAAATAATGTGGCAGTTTTAAGGTAGGGCTAAGCTATTTTAGCTGAAGTGCTTAAATCATGTATAATAGAGATCATCTAAATAAGTCAATTCAAATAGATTTGACAGTGATAGATAGAGTAGTTTAACCTCATAAATTTTAGTTTAATTATAAAGGCTTTGAAAAAGGATAGTTAGAAATGTGAAACAAATGCTATATGTCAACGTGCAATATTAAAAAGGAAAAAAGCTTTTTTTGATAACAATAGAACTCTTCTATATTTTCAATATAATACATACATTCTATGACCAAAGTGAATAGTTAGAAAAAAGAGTTAAATTATGAAAGAGATTAATTATATAATCTGCAAAACAAGGATAACTCTGGAGGTATAGTAAGGAAATAATGTATTTTGGGTATCCTACTGACTTTATATACCTCAACAAAAGTTCTAATTGTATTTCTGTACATGAATAAATTCTCTTTTTAAGTTAATATGTCTAATCTTTTGCATTAGTATTATTTTTATGTATTTATTATATTGTAAAGACTAAATATTTAAAAGGATGACAAAGCTTAACTGACAAACTATTTTTTCCACACTTACAAAAGAATTCTAGACTTAAACTTTAGTGGAGTTGTTGACAACTTTATTTATTTTCAAACTGTTTGATTTCTTTTTCCAGAAATGTATTCTTATTTTTATTTTACTTTGTGCATGAGTGTTTTGTTTGGTTTTATAATTGGAGTAGCTGGTTTTGTTTGTTTCTTTTCTCCTTATGTTTTAGCCAAGTACATAAGCACAAACTAAAGGACTAGTCCCCTCAAATATATCAGACTTCAAGCAGATAAGAATTTTAATAATTATTTTCCAAAAATAATTTGTTCTCTTAGTCTGCTGGTTTATTATTTCACTAGAGGCCTAATGACTAAGCTACTGAGTAGTGTGAGATCACTGTAAAAATGCTGTATGCTACTAACATATCTATAAATATGAAGTATGTTGAAACAATCAAGCATCCATATCAATGTATGTATGTGATGAATAACCTTTACATACTTCCAAGGTGACAGCACTGTTCAAGAAGTGAGCTATTACAGATTCAGATTGGCTCCTTGTTTTCTTGTGATTGCAACTCCTTTAATTTCTGTTAGCCTCAGCTTTTTTATTTGAAAAATAAGAATAAAATACACCTCATAGAGATATTGTATACACTTGGAAACACATTAAGGTTCTATATACTATAGAACAGAATTAGATTTCAGCCAGTTTGCCCTTGTTGAGATGTTATCTAGGGATAATTTGGAGAGTAGGTCTGGTTTCCCATAATGGGCTTTAAAGAGTCACATCACAACACCTTGACATCGTGCTGGGTTTACTCCACAGGTTTATAACATAAATTTGATTCTGTTATTATAAGCATTACCTTTTAAGGCATCGCATATAAAACCAGAGGCTAGTTCTTTATTTACATAAGATATATGTTTTTAGTATTCAGAATACTCATATATCTCTGGCATACCTTGACTAATGTTAGAGTCAGTCACTGTGAAGTTAAATAAGTGATCACAAAGTTACGATAGCACATTAGAAAATAGGTACCGTAGGTAGATGAAAAAAATTGAAGAATACTTCTTCCAAGCTTTATAAACCCCTTCCTTTGCAACAATATCTATCTCCCATTTGTACCAGTGATTCTCAGACTTTTTTTTTTAACTTGGAGAATAATAAACGTTGAAATAATTTAACTCTCTGATTCATTTGTATTAAGAGTTCTTTCCAGTAGAATAATCTTTTTTTTAGCATCATATAATATCATTTGATTATCTTCAGCTTGCTTAGTTAAAATCTTATTTTATATAGTGAGTTCCAGAGATATGCTTTTCTATATTCAGATCTGACTGCCCAGCCCAAAATGTAACTTTGACTAAAAGGCAAGGGAAATAATGTTAAAATTTGCTCAAATGACCTGGACATTCTCTGAGTCTTTGGACTGTGCAGCATGCTCCAAAGCCTTGCTGGTCACTAGATGTATCTGTGAGCCTTTAAAACTATTGACCTCTTGGGCCTCCCAGCTGAGCATTCTGATTCAACCATATGATATAAGCATTATTATAATGGGGATATTTTTGTTTTTTTTGGAGGGGGGATTGTTTGTTTGTTTTTATTAATTAGATAACAAGCACAGGGATGTTAAAGTTTGATTAATTTTAGAATGAGGATTTTGTTTTTTCTTTCTGGTAAGTTTTAGAATTTTATTTACTGGAAATATTTTAAAGTGGGATTCATTTTTTAAAGATATTCCACATATAATGATTGCCAGAAAGGGGGAAGATGGATGATATTTCAATGACATATAGTTCTGCTGTTATTTAAATGGACTAAATTTATAACTAAATAGAAATTTTGCTATCACCAAAGAAAGGACTACATAAATTACAAAGCTATATAAAAGTGATTATAATAATTAAATTTCAAGTAAGTTCTAAAAGATAGTCTCACATGTAAAATAAATAGTATTATTGTATTTATCATATGATACCTAGATATGCTGTAATTAGGACAATCATTCATTAAAACAGTGGTTCTAGAACTTTTTGATGTCAGGGCGCACTTAAAATCATATAAATAATTGTAGGTGTACTATATACAAATTTCTGAGAAATATGTTATAACAATTAAGTCAAATATTAACGAAAAAAATATAAAGTCCAAGCATGCTTTTATGCTAATTAAACAAAATAAATATGACAAAATTAAATTTATTCTGACATTAAAAAACATTTTTATGTTACATTTTTTTGAGTTATGCTTTTTAGAATTTGTAAAAAGGGGGATTAAAAATTTAAAAAACAACAAAAAGTTATCTTTATATATATATATATATATATAGAGAGAGAGAGAGAGAGAGAGATACATTCTTAGTATGATTTAATAAATTCGGCAGGCCCTGCCACAAATGTGTTAAGTTTTTTCATTCTTGTGTTAATGAGAAACATGAGCCTGATGTGTTCTAGAGATTTCTTCAATGTTTGGACATATATTTGAAAGGAAAACTCTCATTTTCTCATCAATACACTGAAGAATTCCTCTCATTTTACTCTTAATTGTGTTGAGTGCAGAAACCCCCCACCATACATATCATCTTAACTTTACACCAAACAAAAGATAGAAGAAACTTGCCTCCAGTCTTTCCGGGGATCATGGGGGGTAGTGTAAATAATCCAGCACCACAGCTTAACAGCCTTTTGCAACCTAATCAGGCAAGTGATGTGGGGGGTTGGGCCGACTGTCAGTTTACAGCCAATTCACCACACCTTTGTCCACCAAAAACCTAAACTCCAAAATCCCTGTTGGTTTTTTGGTCCCCCAAATCACATCTTTCTCTGGTGTACCATAGGGTGCACCTGGAAATCTTCTAGGGCTCACACTTTGAGAACCACTGCCTTAATATATGTTCTTCAAAATAACCTTGTGAGGTACTCTAGTGTTACTATAATATTACATATAGTGAAATTGAAAGCCAATTTAAATGACTGTCGCAGAGTTAAAAACACATTTGTCAGAAGGCTATGTCTACCATAAGGATGTCTGTCTGCTCTGATCATTGCACTATAAGAATTATTTTGCTTTCAGAGTTATGCAAGCTGTGAAGATTGAGGGTTCAATCCTACTTCATAAGACTACTCTCACTCTTGACACTAACCGCCAATTTTGGGGGCTTTTCAAAACCAATTTCCTTTTCAATAATTTACAATAAGTTCTCACATAACTCTCTAAAAGCTATTATAGTCACAGTTAAAATATACACTTCTCACAAAAATTAGGGGATCAGGGGACATGCAGATACTCCAGTACTTTCAGCCTTTTGCATTTTCACCAATGAAGTAAAAGTTGGTTTTGCATTACATTTGCATAATTGAACTGTCTTTGACTTATTGTTTGCTTTTCTGATGTTTTTGTTTAATAAAACAAAAAAAATCAAATGCTTTTTTTTATTGCTTCATATTCATTTAGAAATATCTCCTAATTTTTGTGAGCAGTATATTAGAATGAAAAGCTATAGAAGGAAATCAGTCAAAAGAAGAGACTCATAGAATGGAGTTTGGGAGGATTCCAAATGTGAAGCTCTTGTCTTCCCATGTAAGGTTGACCCTCTCAACCTCACTGTGTGGCAATGAAGCATTGAAAGCTCATTTGACCTTAAGTGTCCTGAATATTTATTGAGTCCTTATTACATAGTCTTGATCGATTGATTGACCATGTGGTTGAAATCAGTCTTCATGTTAGCTGATACCACAAGACCCAAATCCACCATAAATCACATAATTTCTCTTATTGCAGTGGCCACACATGTTGTAAATAAATCTTCCTATCAGTTATAACAAAGATTTCCTCCTGGAACACAAGGGCAAAAGTGAGAACTTTCTTTGGTCAAGGCCAAATTCTTTACTTCACACCTCTAAATCTTTCATTCACTTACTTATTTCCAGTCACTCATTTTCATGGAAGATCTATTAATTTAGTTACTACTCTATGACAAACACTTTGTTACATGCTGAAAATTAGTGAAGAAAAGAGATATGGTCCCTGCCCTTATAAAATGTGTGGAGGGGTAAATATTAAAATATAAGCACATATATCACCATATTCTTAAAACCACTACTAAAGTAGATTGAAGTAATGGTAGTATTATAAGACTAAAGGTCAAGACCTGAATCAGAAAGTCTTGTTGAGAAAAGAGCATGGGAACTGATATTAATAGCCCACACGAGCTACATTAAAATCAGATACAGTAATGTGGACCATAGACTATTTCAGATTGTACTTAATAATAGATAGTTGACTTTTATATTTTTTCTTTGAAACATAATTGTTCCTAGTACTGCTCTGAAACTAAAAATTATAAAGCACCTTCACAGCTCATACTGAATACTATTTTATATATAGCCATGTTGATTCAATAAACAATTATGTATTGGGCAGCTATCATAGTCAATCTTCTAGGCATTAAGTAGAGTGAACAAACCGGCAGTGAACAAAATAGAACAAAACTTTTCAAGTAGCTAACATTCTAGTGATTTCAGTAACTGAGTGTAAACTATGCAGGTAATTATGAGTAGCATCTTAGAGTGTTAGATTCTGGATTACACTATATTTTTAATACCAGTTCTACCACAAAATATCTTTGTGACCAAGTAAGTTAATTGCTCTATGCCTAAATTTCTTTATATATATATAAAATATGGATAATGAAAATTTTTATATCTTACTGTTAATATGAAGACTAAAATTTCACTACATAAAAAGCAGTTTTACTTGCACATAGAACGTTATCAATAAGACCTCACCCATTAGCTCATTGGGTAGAGCCAATAGGCCCTGGCCTGACATGCAGATGTCCTGGGTTTGATTTCATGTCAGGGCACACATGAGAAACAACCATCTGCTTCTCTTTCCCTCCCTCTCCCCTCCTTTTTCTCTTCTCTTCTTATAGCCAATGGCTTGATTGCTTCGAACATCAGCCCAGGCACTGAGGATAACTTGGTTGGTCCAACTGTCAGCCCCAGATGAGGGTTGCCAGGTAGATCTCAGTCAGGGAACATGAGGAAATCTCTCTATTCCCCTCATCATTTAAAAAAAGTAAAGAAAGATGGCCCTGGCCGGTTGGCTCAGCGGTAGAGCGTCGGTCTGGTGTGCGGGGGACCCGGGTTCTATTCCTGGCCAGGGCACATAGGAGAAGCACCTGTTTGCTTCTCCACCCCCCCTTCCTCTCTGTCTCTCTCTTCCCCTCCCGCAGCCAAGGCTCCATTGGAGCAAAGATGGCCCGGGCGCTGGGGATGGCTCCTTGGCCTCTGCCCCAGGCGCTAGAGTGGCTCTGGTCTCGGCGGAGCGACGCCCCAGAGGGGCAGAGCATTGCCCCCTGGTGGGCAGAGTGTCACCCCATGGTGGGCGTGCCGGGTGGATCCCGGTCGGGCACATGCGGGAGTCTGTCTGACTGTCTCTCCCAGTTTCCAGCTTCAGAAAAATACAAAAATAAAAAAAATAAAGAAAGTTCTCAATAAATCTTGGGTGTTATTATTTTTATAGAGGAACTATGATTGTTAGAAAATCTACTGAATAAGTCAGTCAAAAATTATTTTATTATTGAGAACATATTTGCTGATATATCTGATACAGGTTTAATATTCAAAATTTATAAGGAACTTATAAAATTGAACACCAAAAAAAATCCAATTAAGAAATAGGCAAAGCACCTGAATAAACACTTCTTCAAAGAGGACATACAGATGGCTAGTAGGCATATGAAAAGATGTTCATGTCACTAATCAGAAAAGTGTAAATTAAAATCACAATGAGATACCACCTAGCACCTGTTGAATGGCTATCATCAGTAGATCACAAAGAAGTGTTGATTGTTGATAAGAATGTGGAGAAAAGGGAACCCTTATGCCCTGTTGGGAATTAATTAATTAATGTTGACTGAGGTGTGGTATATAGCACAACTTATGAAATGACTATGGCATACTTCACATTTCTTTGCCTCTGTTCTCATTTTCAAATGAGGGATTAATGTAGTTGATAATGTAAATATCAACTTTTTAGATGATATTTAATTTTATATCTTTAAAATATTTCTTGACTTTATGTGACCTTAGGTGAGCTCTTAAAGGATAGGTCACGCTCCTTAGTGCTTAACTTTGAAGAAAACCTAGTACAAAATAATAACTATCGTATATTTATTTGTACTGACTGAAAACTTGAAGTTATTCTTTAAGCAGAAGTTACAAGTCTATTATGATAAGATTAACATTTGTGTCTAAGGTAGAAATCAACCCAGAACACAGGTTCAGCTAATGAGTTCTCATGGAGGAAGATAATTCTTAAGGTATTGCTAGAAAGCTGTGCTTTGAAAGATATCTTGTGAAATCAGCAACAGAAAATTTAAATTTGGAAGAAATTAGAGGCCTGACCTGTGGTGGTGCAGTGGATAAAGCATTGATCTGGAATGCTGAGGTCCTGGATTTGAAACCCTGGGTTTGCCTAGTCAAGGTACATGTGGGAGTTGATGCTTCCTGCTCCTCCCCCCTCTCTCTCTGTCTTTCCTCTCTGAAATGAATAAATAAAATCTTTTTTTTTTAATAAATAAAATCTTTAAAAAAAGGAAGAAATTAGAGGTCAGATGCCCCACTGTTTGGTTTATTTGTGGGTTTTTTTTTTTCTTATTTATTTGTTTTTCATTCTTCACAGTAAAGTTAAGAGTTGTTGCTTGGAAATTCCCTTTTAACAGAAGATCACTCAGGAAAAACACATCTAGAAATTGTTTTTTAAAAAGATGAAGTAAAAAGTTAATTTACTATTGTCTTTGTGAATTTCATGCCTCACTTCAACAGATCATGGTAGAGTTAGTGATCAGAGGGATCAAATGCTAAAGGATGTCAAGGAGTCAGTGAGCAATTGCCCTGTTGACTGCTACTGATTTCAATAAAGTTATTTCAGACGATTAATACTTGGTTTTTCTTCCCTAAGTTGTGAGATGAGCTAAAACCCAAGACAAATTTTAGATATTCACTGCAATCTAAAGAAGACTTGGCTTTAAAACATAACTGATGAGATAAGGCATAAATAAAACAAGGAAACAATAAAGCAAAGTAACTCTTTTGAGAATAAATGAATGCTTTTAGAATTGCTTAAATTTTTAGAGACATACCAATTTGCAGTGAGATGGAATGGGAATTATATTCATAAAAAGTAAGGGAATATCACCAAAATAGGTTGCTTGGCAAAATACATCAAGTAGAAATACTATATAACTTGAACTATAAAACTGTCAGATTTTAGAACCCTAGAAGAGAAATATAGTTTAATATTAGGAAAATGTCATGATATAGAAATATTAAAGATTTTTTAAGGTATATGTCATACTAATAAAAATACTATCTTCTTTGAAAAATATATTTATGAAATTAATAAAACCAACAGAAAACAACTTAATTTTTTTTAATTTTACATAAATAATGAGTAAGTAAATTTTATTTATTGGCCAAATTTATTGAACAATTGAAATTTAATTATAAAAATTTAAATTGCCTCACTGAGGACAAAAATAATGACAAAAAATATTCTTATTCAACCTGACCAGACGGTGGCACAATAGATAGAGCATTGGACTGGGATGAGGAGGACCCAGGATCGAGACCCTGAGGTCACCAGCTTGAGCATGGGCTCATCTGGTTTGAGCAAAGCTCACCAGCTTGGACCCAAGGTCACTGGCTCGAGCAAGGAGTTACTTGGTCTGCTCTAGCCCCATGGTCAATGCACATATGAGAAAGCAATCAATGAACAACTAAGGTGTCACAACAAAAAACTATTGATTGATGCTTCTCATCTCTCTCTGTTCCTGTCTGTCTGTCCCTGTCTATCCCTCTCTCTGACTCTCTCTCTGTCTGTAAAAAAAAAAAATTCTTATTCAACTGTAACTTTTATTTCTGAAAAATATTGTAATGCATCATCATTCTGGCAAATCAAAGTTTAGATTTCATAGTAACTTAGTTATTAATGATATATTATGATAAGCTCTTTTATAAAAAATTAAAACTATTAACTAATTTTATCTGAAAACTATTTTTAATTTTATTAAAGCAGAGGATGGCTATGTTAATACTAATAAATTTTTTTCTAACTCTTACAATGTTGGAATCAGAATTCTATGATCATTTAACATATATTCTATATTTTTAAAATTGGCTTTTAAATCATGAAAAAATATAACCACATCGGAAAAAATGGTGGAAAATGAACAAAAGCTGAAGTCACTTGTAACCTCATAATTTGTTTTGTGGTCTTTTCTGTTGTAGTCTTTTTCCTATAAACTTCTGAGTAGAACCGTAATCTTAGAATGTCCACAATTTGATGTCATGCTTTACATTTCAACTTAGACATTTTTTTAATTGCTATATATATTTAAATCAGGACTGTAATATATATATATATAAACATACATATGTATGCCTATGCATATGTATATATTTACAGATAATTTACCTTATCATTTCCTTATCTTAACATTAATGCTTATCCTCAAACTTATACTATAATAAATAACATGAACATATCAATTAATAAATATAAATTTTTCCTATTTTGTATGTTTTCCCATGCATGAATTCTGAGATCAGTTATCAGTCATAGGGCAAGAAAGTCTTTTTTTTAAGTAGTTTTTTTTTTTTTTTTTTTGCTTTTAACTGAAACATATGTTGGACTTTGGGTACTGGGGTACCTATAAACTATACCAATTTAAATTAGAAAAAGTAAAATTTTATGTTAGAAAAAAAAGTGTGTGATGGTTGGCATCAATAATATAAATTTATAAAAGTAATTGCTAAGATACCGTCTTATTCTTCTGAGAAGCACAATTTTCACATTTGTATGGTAACTATTCAGTGCAACCATCAGATAGCCAAAGCTCTGCTGTGTTCTATAGAAGATATTTGATTCTTTT
This sequence comes from Saccopteryx bilineata, assembly GCF_036850765.1. Classification (NCBI taxonomy): domain Eukaryota; kingdom Metazoa; phylum Chordata; class Mammalia; order Chiroptera; family Emballonuridae; genus Saccopteryx; species Saccopteryx bilineata. The sequence continues at coordinate 98,378,071 of NC_089494.1, forward strand.
AATAGCCCTTGAAGACAGACACTATTACTGTGTTTCACAGATGATCACAGGAATCAGAACCTCAGAGAGAACAAATGACCTGTCAAAAACCATGTAATTATTGAGCAGCAAAGCCAGGAAAATAACACAGTTTTGAACACAAAGTAAGAAAACTGTAAGATTACAGATGTACATTGCTATGTATGAAACAAGTTACATCAACCTACTTGTTATTTCTCTGAGTGGTATTTCTCTTCCTCTGCTATAAATTTATAGGTCTCTTATTTCTGGATATATTTCTTCATATTAGGAAGCCTTACATCTCACTTATTCATCTGATGGTTTCATTATTTATATTTAATGTTCATTATCTGTCCCAGAATCGCATCCAGGAGTCTACGCTGCATGTTGTGGTCATGCCTATTAGGTTCCCTATTTAGGTTTGTTTAAATTGAATTTATTGGGGTGACTAGTTAATAAAATTATATAGGTTTCAAGTTTACAATTCTATAATACATCAGTATATAAAAATATTATAGCAGTTTCTCAGCCTTTAGTGACTGAAAATTTTTAGTAGTACTGATCAGGTGTTTTGTAGGATGTCCTATTATGAGAAATTGTCTGCAAAATTTCTCAGGATGATACTGGGGTTTTAGGTTATTCAAAGGAGAATCACAGAGGGTAAATTCCATTTTCACCTTATTGTACCAAAGGTATGATACTATTAACTTGATTTCTGACTTTTGATATTCATTTTGATAATCTGGCTGAGGTGGTAATTATTAGTTTTATCCACAGTAAAATTACTCTTTTTTTTCACTCTATTCCATTCTGTTTTTAAAGTCAAATAGTTTTTCTCTTTATCCCTCAAATATCTTTATTCTTGCTTATCAGGGGATGGGAGTGGCGATGATTTCCTTTCTCATTATACTGAAAGGAAGAGCTGGACAGAAGAAGAGCTTTGGTTATTACCATACCCTAAGCACCTATCACATAATGTTTTGTATAAAGAATATCCAAGTAGATATATGTTAAATAGGGATAATTTTGTAATTAATCAAAACTATTAATTTGAAACAAATTTATTTTTCTTGATATATTTTGTTTTTTTTTTATTTCACTACTAAGTGAAATCATAAAGTATTTGCTTTTTCTAACTTACTTAAATTAACATAATACCCTCTAAGTTCATCCATGTTGTTGCAAATGAAAAGACCATTATTTTTTATGGATAATATATTTACACATCACATTTTATTTATCCATTGATGCATCAATAGATATACTTAGATTGCTTTCATACCCTGGCTATTGTCAATAATGCTACTATTTATTTTTCCCTTTTCTCCACATCATCACCAACACTTGCTATTTGTTATTTTCTTTTTTTTTTATGATAACCATTCTGTCAGGTATGAAGTGGTTTGGTATCTGACTATGGTTTTGATTTGCATTTCTGTGATAATTAATGATGTTGAACATCTACTCATATGGCAATAGGCCACCTGAATATCTTCTTTGGAGTAAAGATTCATCATGTCTCTAACCATTTTTTAATTGAATAGTATTTTTTTTTAGTGTGAAGTTTATGAATTTCCTTTTTTTGTGTGACAGAGACAGAGAGAGAGAGAGACAGATGGAGACAGACAGGCAAGAAGGGAAAGAGATAAGAAGCACTAATTCTTTGTTGCAGCTCCTTAGTTGTTCATTGATTGCTTTCTCATATGTGCCTTAACCAGGGGACCACAGCAGAGCGAGTGATCCCATGCTCAAGCCAGCGACCTTGGGCTCAAGCTGGTCAGCCTTGTTCAAGCCAGATGAGACTGCGCTCAAGCCAGTGACCTCAGGGTTTGAACCTGGTCCTCCATGTCCTAGTCCAATGCTCTATCCACTGCACCACCGCTTGGTCAAGGGTGAATTTCTTATAAATTTTAGATATTAACCTCTTATCAGGTGTATCATTTTCAAATATATTTTCCCATTGAGGAGGTAGTCTTTTTGTTTTATTGATGATTTCCTTCACTGTGTAATATTATTTAGTTTGAAGTATTTTCTATTTCTGTGTTTTCTTGCCCAAGGAGACATACCCCAAAAGATATTGCTAAGAATGATATGAGTTTACTGACTATCTTTTCTTCTAGAAGTTTTATGGTTTCAAGTCTTACATTTAAGTATTTAATCTTGAGTTGACATTTGTATATGGTGTAATGAAGTGGTCTAGATTTATTTTTTGGCATGTATCTGTTTAGTTGTCCCATCACCACTTATTGAAAAACTGCCTTTTGTCATTGTATATTCTTACCTCTTTCATCAGTTAACCATACTGTATATGTAAAGATTTCTTTCTGAGCTTTTTAGTTTGTGTGTGTGTGTGTGTGTTTATGCCAGTACCATTCAGTTTTGATTGTAGTTTTATAATAAAGCTTGAAATCAGGATCATAATACTTATCTCATTGTTATTTTTCAATATTTCTTTGACTATTTGACCTCCTTTGTGGTCCCATATAAATTTTAAGATTAGTTGTTCCAGTTCTGCAAAGAATACTATTGATATTTTGAGAAGACTTGCATTGCATTGTATTTGAATATTGCTTTATGTGGTAAGGACAATATTAATCCTTCTAATCCATGTGTATGGTGTATCCTTCCATTTATTTGTATCCTTTTCAATTTCTTTTTTTAATGTCTTATAGTTTTCAGAGTACAGGTCTTTAACTTTTTTGGTTAAATTAATTTTATATATTTTAAGCTTCTTGATGCGTAATAATATTCTTTTCTCATTTCACCTCATCATTCATTGGCGTATTAAAGCACAACAGATTTTTGTGTACTGATTTTGCATCCTATAATTTTACTGAATTCATTTATTAATTCTAATAAATTTTGGCACAAAATTTGGCACAAAAGTCTTTAGGGTTTTCCATACAAAATATAATGCCATGTGTAAATAGTGAGAATTTTATTTCTTTCTTCCTAATTTAGATTGTGTTTATTTATTTTTTCTAGTCTGATTGTGGTGACTAGTACTTCCAGTACTATGTTGACTAGAGGTAGTGATAGTGGGCACTCTTGTCTAGTTTTGATCTTAGAGGAATAGATTTTAGCTTCTCAGTATCGAGTATATTATTAGCTGTGGTTTGTCATGAATAGCCTTTATTACATTGAGGTACATTCTTTTCATATTCACTTTTTTAGAGTTTTTATCATAAAGAATTCTGAATTTTGTCAAATGCTTTTTTTTGCATCTATTCAGATGGTCAAATGGTTTATTATAAACACATCACATAACACTTCCAATAAAATAAAATGTTATTTATAACACATACAAAGAAAAATCATTTCTAAGTTGTGTTGCAAGATTTATTGCCACTGTATGTAATTCCACAATACATTATCTGTGTACTGTATTGTTTGTTCACTAACCCAAGTCATTTCTTCCCCCTGTATCCTTTTCCACCTTCCACTACCTCCTTTTCTCTCTGATAATCACAAGAATGTGTCTGTGTCTATGAGTTTTTTTTTCTTAATCCCTTTCCCTTTCTCATCCAGACCCCCGGTTTACCTTCCTGACAAGCTGTCACTCTGTTCTCTTTATCTCTGAGTCAGTTTCTATTTTGTTTGTTGGTTCATTTGGTACATTAGTTCCCCGTTATGAGTGAAATCATATGGTACCTGTCTTTCTCTGACTGGCTTATTTCACTTAGCATAGTAATATTCAGGTCTATCTATGTTAACACAAAAAATAAGTTTTTTTATTTTTTACAGCTGAGTAATATTCCATTATATAAATGTACCATAGTTTATTTCATCTACTTGTCCACTGATGGGCAGCTGAATTGTTTTCACACTTGACTATTGTAAATAACACTGCAGTGAACACAGGGTGCCTACATATTTTGAATTGGTGTTTCAGGATTTTTAAGATTTATTCCCAGAAGTGATATCGCTGGATCAAAAGGCAGCTTTTTTTTTTTTAAATTTTTTGAGGAAAGTCCATACTGTTGTCCATAGTGGCTGTTCACTAGCTGTGCACGAAGGTTCACTTTTTTCCACGCCCTTGCTAGCATTTGTTGATTTTGATTCTGGCACACATGAAGTTATATCTCACTTGGTTTTAATCTGTATCTCTCTGGTGATTAGTGAAGTTGAACATTTTTTATATGCATATTGGCCATCTGTATGTCTTCACTGGAGAAGTGTCTGTTCCGTCCTTTGTCCATTTTTAATTAGATCACTTTTCTTTCTGCACTTTTTACCTATGGAGTAAAAACTTTGTCTACTTAGTATCTCAGACAAGGGATATCTCAACTAAAAATTGTGCATAATTTTATTAGGAATGTTTTTTATTCTTTGCATTTATATTTTGATTCTAGAATTACACTTTGAATACATGTTTTTTAACCCCAGAAACAAAAGTAGTCACATTACTTTTTGTTTATGTAATGCATCACACTTATTGATTGTGAAGATTACTTTTGAGATACATGATCTTCAAGAGAAAGATGATATGACTGATTGGTGGTGGTGCAGTGGGTAGAGCATTGACTCGGAACACCGAGGTGAGCACAGGTTTGCCAGCTTAAGCCCCAGATCGCTTGCTTGAAGCCCAAGATTGCTGATGTGAGCAAGGGGCTACTACTGGCTTTGCTTAAACCCCCAAAAGACTTATGAGAAGTAATCAATAAACAAATAAAACAACTAAAAAATGATGCTTCTTATCTCTCTCCTCCCTCTCGCTCCTGTCCTGTCTCTCTCTCACTCATGCTTTAGAGAGAGAGAGAGAGAGAGAGAGAGAGAAATGATACATCTTATATCATGAATAGAGATAAATTTTAGCATAAGCTTATGTTTCACTTGATCTGAAACAGACATTTTGCATTGGTAGAGGGCACACTCATCTTAAAGATAATATTGAGCTTATTTTTTTTGACTTGGAAATTAATCATTTGCTACATAGGAAAAATTACATTTAATGTTTTCATTTCCAAAATAAAAATTTTAAATCTGCATGTTTTATAAATCTGAAAGAAATAACTCTAGTTATTTTTCCCCATATTGGATAACTCATACCTGTTTCTGGAATCATTTCAGAATGCTTGGTGGGTGATATTTTAATTTTAAAATACTTTAAAATCTTTCTATTATAATCCTCTGATTTGTTAAATCCCCTGTGTCTGTTGACATTCCTATCATGAGTTTGAGCCAAGGCTTTATATATACAGAGGAGATTTTTCACACAAGGTTATCAGTTCTTTTGGTATCTCTTCTTTTTTACATTCCTCTCATGAAGCATGAGGGAGAATTTCTATTGGGTGTTCATGGGCAAAAACTAAAATCTTATAGATATTGACCTGATTTCTAATTTCTGTATTATGAGCCTTGAAAAAGAATCAAATTATTTAAACTCTTTGAGACTTATTTTCTACCTCAATTAAATAGAACAAAAATATACCAACTTTCTTTCATCTTATTGCAGTAAAGATTAATTGTAAATAAACATGAAAAAACTATATTTGCACTACTTAGTGGCTAAGATATAAAAACCATGTTAGAACTACTTAGTGGCTAAGATATAAAAACCGTGTTAGCACTACTTAGTGGCTAAGATATAAAAACTGTGTCAGAACTACTTAGTGGCTAAGATATAAAATGAGAGTAGAGAGAAATGAAAGAAAATTATATATTTAGATTTTCCATAGGCTCCTGTGAGAATCTGTGTCCCCATACAATAAACACATTTTTTTGTTGTTGGGCTTTATGGCTTTATCTTTGCCCAGCTTATCTTCTGTGATTTGTTTTATTTATTTATTTTTAGTTTTAAGCCATTTTAATTTTATTTTTTCTTTACAGTTGACATAGAATATTACATTAGTTTCAGATGTACAACATAATGATTCACCAGTTATATAACTTACCAAATGATCCTCCTAATAAGTCTAGTAGCCACCTGGCACCGTACATAGTTATTACAATATTATTGACCATAGTCCCTGTGCTGTACTTTACATCCCCATTTATTGCCAAACCTTAAGTCTTAGTGACCAAATGTCTCTATTAAATCATAAAATAAAAGCAAGCCATGGCCTTGGCTTGTTGGCTAAGTGGATAGAGCATCGGCCATGCATATGGACATCCCAGGTTTGATCCCTGTCAGGACACACATGACAAGCAACCATCTGCTTCTCTTGCCCTCTCTCTTCACCTTCTCTCCCTCTTTCCTTCTCTCAGCCAGTGCATCAATTAGTTCAAGTGTCAGTCTCAGGCACTGAGGATAGCTCAGTTGAATTGAGCATTGGCCCCAGATGAGGGTTTCCAGGTGGATCCTGGGCAAGGAGCATGCAGGATTCTGTCTCTCTGTTTCCCCTCCTCTTACTTAAAAAAGAAAGAAAAAGAAAGAAAGAAAGAAAGAAAGAGAGAAAGAATTAAAAAAAAGAAAGAAAGGAAGGAAGAAGAAAGAAAGAAAGAAAAAGAAAGAAAGAAAGAAAGAAAGAAAGAAAGAAAGAAAGAAAGAAAGAAAGAAAGAAAAAGTTATTAACAAATTTAGAACAACAAATTTAGGATAAATGGACAAAAAAGGAATATTTCAAAAGTACAGAAAAACCAATTTAACAAAATTTAATTTATTATGATAAATATCTCAGCAAACTAGGAATAAAACTTTCCTTCCTATCACTAACATAACAAAACTATTCAAAACCACCAATCCCTGTACATTCTATGTGTCCTTTCAATTTTTCACATTGCTTTATTTAGCTTATTATAAATGTTTTAGTGGTGCCTCACTTTCTAAAGAGCAGGTGGTTGTTTTTTACTAAACTGCAGTGCCTAAGAGTTTATTTCACTCATTCATTTTTTTATTTAAATAATTATTGGCTTTCCCAACTTCGATTAAGCAATCTGTGGGATAGTTCCTGCTTTTCTGTTGCACTGCTAGAGAAAAAAATAAATAAATAAAGCATGCAATGTGAAATCATACAAAAGCAATCATACCATTAGGACTGCTGTGTATTTTTAGTTTCCAATTTCAAAAAAACATGTCAGTGTTTCCTGACTTCAGCTGGGTTCTCTACAGTAGCTATTTCTAACTGCACTCCTTTTGAATCCCTGACTGTACCACCTCCTCCTTAAATGTCAGCATGCAACCACATCAACTTATTCCAAAAAAGATGGAGAAGCCAAAGAGATAGGGGCCCAAAGTCTGTGAGTTCACATCCAAAGAAGATGGATGCTAATGGAACTATAGTTTTCCATTGGTGTCTAATTTGCCTGGAGACATTAACACTTTATATTTACCAAAAATGTTTAAACAATCTATTATCCTGTGATCTATTACCTAAATCACTGCTATTCAAAGTGTGGTACTTGAATAATCAGCATGGGCCTCATCTTGGAGCTTGTTAGAAATGCAGAATCTCAGGCACCATTCCAGATTTCTGAATCTACATTTTAACAAGTTCTCTAGGGACTCTGCTGTATATTAAGGTAAGCCCTAATAAATCAGATCTCGGCTTCTGTTGCCCCCCTGAGGTACTCTTTAGTGATTTCCCTGTTGGATCCAACATCCTTATTAATTTTTTCATAGAGCTAAGGTTTTATTTTTTCATCCAATTCTATGTCTATCAGTCTATGATTTAATTCTCTCTCTAGTAGATTATCAGTCCAGGATGAAACTTTTGATAATCATGTCATTCCTGGCACAGTGTGTTATATATCATGTATAATCAATAAGTAATTTATAAATGAATGAATGAATGAATCAATGAATAAAGCCCGCTTGATAGTTAACAGAAATGTCTGTATTATTACCATGCATTATTGATTTCAACTTTAAAAAAATAGCTTTCGGGTTTAGTTGTTCCCATTGTTATTATTATAAACCCCAACCATTTATTGAGTTACTAAGGTAATGAAAGTACTTTGTAGGCCCTGGCCAGTTAGCTCAGTCGATCAGAGTGTTGTCTTGAAACACCAAGGTTGCAGGTTTGATGCCCAGTCAGGAAATATACAAGAAACAACCAATGAATGAATAAATAAGTGAAAGAACAAATTAATGTCTTTTTCTTTCTCTCTCTCCCCCACACCTCTCCCTGTCCTTTCCTCTCTCTATCTCTCTAAATCAATAAATTTAATAAAAGTTTTTAATAAAATATTTATGATTCATAAGCTTATAATTTGGTATAGCTATCAGAATTTTCACCTAAAAAAACAAATGATAACTTAGAGCTTGTATATATTGAGAGGCAAAGGAGTGAACCACAGCCTTATTGAGAGGACTTTTCCATTTCCCAAAATAAGAAATTAAATGTTTTAAAAATGCACTTTTTATTCTGCATATATTTAATAGCATCACTCATGTGTCACATGCTAAGATGTGGGTATCACAACAGATCTAATACTTGTCCTTGTAATGGTTTCACATAATTGTTTTCTACTTTGTAATATGCTAACAAACTACATTTTATTACATAAAGGACAGGATTGAATTATCCTAGAAGGCAATCGACACTTTGCCTAATTGCTTTCATAATACATATCATGTGGCTCTTTTCAAAGGTGGCATGGGAAAGCAGATATACCTTGAGACAGAGTACTTTTGTGACCTGCATTATAGATTTCTAGTGTGCGTTACCCTGACTCCCCAAATACTTCATTACCCAAATACTCATGTATGTAGACATTACAAAGTTATGTTCATGATAAATATAGTTTACCTTTTATTGCCTGATTGCTGCAAACAAACATTTTCAGGAAGACACATGTTTACCAAAATATTATTAATTTTAAATGTTTGTTTACAAAATTATAAATGTTATATATGATAGAAGAATTATTTTTGACCCTTCAATTATTAAGCAGGACCCTTGAGTCACTTATTTGTGAACATACTTAAAGAATTATTGCACACATAGTTAGATAAGCCTCTTTCCTTCAAGAAAAAATGAACTAGATATTTTTTTCAGCATCACTTTTAAGCTGTGAGTGTTCTGTATGTGACTCTGAAAAATTAAGAGTCATTAATGGAACTGGCACAGAGGGAAAGGGCAGGAAGTGAAGTGGAAGAGAGGGTATCAATTCGATCTCCCTGAGTATTTTGCCCCAGACAGATGAAGAGAAATCCAGGCAAAAGTTGGTCAGTTGGTCTACTAAACTTGAATGAAGATATGAAGTCTTCTTTTTCCTAGGCTTCAGGTATTATCAAACTCCTATCCAAAAAAGTAGGTCTCATGGGTTCCCTGCATCCTCTCTTGTATAGGTTAGTCCCTAGATGAGGAAAGATAAGCTGATGGATAAGGAGACACCCCTACACACCATTTTAGGCAGAATGTTACTCTGCTCTTCCTACCTGGGAGTAAGATTATAGCCTCAGATAGCTCAAACCTTGTTGTTATTGTTGTTGTTAAAATTTTTTTTATTTTTATTTTTCCGAGACAGAGAGAGAGTCAGAGAGAAGGATAGACAGTGACAGACAGACAGGAACAGAGGGATGAGAAGCATCAATCACTAGTTTTTCTTGCACGTTGCGACACCTTAGTTGTTCATTGATTGCTTTCTCATATGTGCCTTGACCACAGGCCTTCAGCAGACCGAGTAACCCCTTGCTCGAGCCAGCGACCTTGGGTCCAAGCTGGTGAGCTTTGCTTAAACCAGATGAGCTCGCACTCAAGCTGGCGAGCTCGGGGTCTTGAACTTGGGTCCTCCGCATTCCAGTCTGATGCTCTATCCACTGCGCCACTGCCTGGTCAGGCTCAAACCTTGTTTTATTCATATGATTAAGCAATATGGCAGAACATACATACAGTAGTTAATTAATTAGATGATTGATTAATTTTGAAAAGAAGCCAAAGTGACCAGGCCTCTGAAGTAACATAATCCAAATGAGATCCAAAGCCTTCCTCTATTGCTGATCTATTTATACCAAGTATTTGCAAGTCCTGAAACAAGGAAGCACGGGGCTTTACCAAGACTATTCATAAAGCTCTGGGATACTTCAAGCTGACTTTTTTTGAAAATTCAGGTAGCCTCTTCCTTTTGGTACTAGAGATTCCTCTTGCCTCTTCCCACTCAGCTCTGAGCCCCAGCTATTTTTTCTAAAGATTTAACACCTTTTCTACTGAAGATGTGACTACATTTATATTTGTATATATCTAACTTTGTAGAAATCACATAATGAGCCTAAGAAATGGAAATTAGACGCAATTAGGATTTTTATAAAGTTTACTCATTCTCAGAAATTAAAATAAATTTTCTTGCTAAAATACTTTCATTGGAAGGATAAGCTTGAGTTCAGATTTATTTTAAATAATGGTCTCTATTATTAAGTATGAATTTTATTATTCTTATATGTCATTGAAATTTTATATAAAGTTAATATATTTTGTTTTAGGGTTTTATTTAGTTTGTCTTCCAATATACAAGTGCTTCCACTGGATAGCACTTGTAGTAATATACTAATCTTTTACTACTTGCCTATCTCTATATTTCCTGATTCTATAGTCTACAAAAGCTACAATTTTAATTATAGTTTTGCAGTCCAGTTAATTACAGTTTGGAAGTATATCACTACGTATTGTCTCCACTGTATTTATAATTATATTGCAGGTGTGGAAAAGGAGAAAGTGATTAAAATATCTGTGGAAGACACTGAGTAAATGTGACTAAGATAATCTTCACCAAAATTATAAGATCCATAAAAAAATTACTTTTGTTGTAGGAAATCCCTCCGAAAGTACCCCAAGGTTTAAAAATGTTTGTACTGATTATACATTAAGAACTTTTAGGCCCTGGCTGGTTGGCTTAGTGCACCTGGGTTCAATTCCTGGTCAGGGCATGCAGGAGAAGCAACCATCTGCTTCTCTACCTCTTATCCTCATCCTTCTTTCACTTTCTCTCTCTCTCTCTTTCCCTCCCACGGCCATGGCTTGATTGGCTTGAGCACATCTGCCCAGTCACTGAGGATGGCTGTGGCATCCACCTCAAGTGCTAAAAATAGCTTGATTGTGAGCATGGCCTCAGATGGACAGGGCATCAATCCCAGAAATGGATTGCCTGTCAGGGCTCATGTAGGAGTCTGTCTCTCTATCTCCCCTCCTCTCACTTGAAAAAGAAGAAGAAAAAATAAAAGATCCTATGGACATGCTATCTGGTTCCTTTTTTTCCCCTTTATTATTATTTGTGTGTGTGTCTGTATGAGAGAGACAGAGAGAGGGACAGATAGGGAGAGACAGATAGGAAAGGTGAGAGATGAGAAACATCAGTTCTTCATTGTGGCACCTTAGTTGTTCATTGATTGCTTTCTCATATGTGCCTTGACCAGGGGACGACAGCAGACCAAGCACCCCCTTGCTTAAGCTAGCGACATTGCTTCAGGTCAGCGACCTTTGGGCTCAAGCTGGTGAGCTCACACTCAAGCCAGATGAGCCCATGCTCAAGCTGGTGACCATGGAGTTTTGAACCTGGGTCCTCTGTGTCACAGCTCTATCCACTGTGGCACTGCCTGGTCAGCTGGTTCCTATTTTTTTAATTAATGATTTTGTTGTCAAAGTAATGTGTGTACATTACTCAAATGAAGAAGAGTAGTCACCTGACTCATTGCACTCATCTCTGATCCTTGCTCCACAAGGATATTGCACTTTTAGTATTTTTTTCTTTTTTATTCAAACTGCATATTTATAAAATAATGTGCCTAGATTTATATAATTTTTAAATTTTTCAGATTAATTGACGAGCTTTCTACTCAAAGATGATTATTTTGCTTAGCTAGAAAATCCCTTCTTCATCCACCTACTACACACAGTCTTCCAATATAATTATGTTAGTTATTGTTTAAAACTGGGGTCCCCAAACTTTTTACACAGGGGGCCAGTTCACTGTCCCTCAGACCATTGGAGGGCCGGACTATAAAAAAAACTATGAACAAATCCCTATGCACACTGCACATATCTTATTTTAAAGTAAAAAAAACAAAATGGGAACAAATACAATATTTAAAATAAAGAACAAGTAAATTTAAATCAACAAACTGACCAGTATTTAAATGGGAACTATGCTCCTCTCACTGACCACCAATGAAAGAGGTGCCCCTTCCAGAAGTGCGGCAGGGGCGGGATAAATGGCCTCAGGGGACCGCATGTGGCCACGGGCCGTAGTTTGGGGACCCCTGGTTTAAAACAGTACTCACTGTTTTCATCATTAGTATCTTATACTATTCTTCAGAACTGAGCCATGTAGTATACTATAAATATATGTATAAATGCATACATGTTTATAATTACTATATCTTCTTGATTAATTGATTCTTTTATTATTATAAAACATATTTTTATCTCTAATAATATATTGTTTTGAATCAAAGTCTATTTTGTCTAATGACTAATGTCAAATAACTATTAGTATAGTCATTTCAACACTTTTATGGTTGTTCTTTGCGTATATCTCTACCCATCTTTTTACTTCAATTAATTTATACCTTTGAGTCTAAAGTGTGTCTCATGTATATAACATATAGTTTGATATTAATTTGTCATTGAGTCTTATATTTTTCCTGACTTTTGATTGGGTGCTTAATTCTTTTGCATTATTGTCTTTAATGATACAGACTGATTTATATTTGTTAATTTACTTTTTGTTTTTCATATATTTTATATTTTTGTTATTTTATTATTTTATTCCCCCTTTACATTCTTTCTACTCTAATTAAGTGAATATTCTCTAATGTGATACTTTAATTCTTTTAATAGTTTTTTTTATTATGTTTGAGTTATTTTATTTAGTGGATGCTCTGGGTTTCACAATACATGTCCCAACTTAATAGAATTACTTCAGATTTACACTATAAATATAGAATGACTCATGTAAACCTATTTTCCCTTTCTGTGCTATTATTGTTATATATATTACATTATTGTGTTACAATATTATATACATATTGCTTTTTAAATCAGCTAAGAGAAAAAAGGAGAATTATTGGATTATATTTTTATCCTTACATAATTATCATTACTGATGATCTTTTTTTTGTGTGTGTGTGACAGAGATAGGGAGAGTCAGAGAGAGGGACAGATAGGTACAGACAGACAGGAAGGGGGAGAGATGAGAAGCATCAATTCTTCGTTGTGATTCCTTAGTTGTTCATGGATTGCTTTCTCATATGTGCCTTGACTGGTGGGCTACAGCAGACCGAGTGATCCCTTGCTCGAGACAGCGACCTTGGGCTCTAGCTGGTGAGCCTTGCTCAAACCAGATGAGCCCGCGCTCAAGCTGGCGACCTTGGAGTCTCGAATCTGGGTCCTCCATATCCCAGTCCAATGCTCTATTCACTGCACCAGCACCTGATCAGGCGATGATCTTTCTTTTTTCATGCATATTTTAGTTTCTATCTGGGGTCACTTGCTTTCACCCTGAAGAATTGTCTTTAGTATTTCTTAAGTTGTCTTTAGTAGCAATACATTATTTTAGTTTCTCTGAACTATATTTTGCATTTATTTATTTTTATTATTATTTATTTATTTATTTATTTTTTAGAAAGAGTCAGGGAGGAAGAGGGACAGGAACATTGAGCTGCTCCTGTATGTTCCCTGACTGGGGAATGGAACTGGCAACCTCCACACTCTGGGATGACGCTGCAACTGACCACGCTATCTGGCCAGGGCTTAATTTTTATTGATTTTTAGAGAGACAGAGAGAGGAAGGGAGAGAGAAGGGAGGGGGAAGGAAAGCATTTGTTGTTCCACTCAGTTGTGCATTTTTTGGTTGCTTCCCATGTGAGCCTTGACTGGGGATCAAACAAACCCACAACCTTGTTATTTCCTGATGACGCACTCTTAACTGATTCAGCTAACCAGCCAGGGCCTGTGTTTACTTTTTAAATATAGCTTTTCTGGATATAAGTTTATTGGTTTTCATTTTTTTTTCTTTTATAACTCTGAATATGCTATTCCACTACCTTTTGACTTCTATCGTTTCAGATGAGAAATCAGCTATTTTACATGTTGGAGCTTCCTTGTATTTAATATGTAGTTTTTCTTTTACAACTTTAAAATTTTCTCTTGTTTTCAAATGTTAACTCTGATATAGCACAGTGTTAATGTGGACATATTTATATTTATGATACATAAAGATTATAAAGCTTTTTGAATGTATTAATATTTTTCATGAAATTTAAGATTTTTTCAGCTATTAATTTTTCAAAGTTCTTTGTTTCTATTTTGCCTCTCTTTTTAGAACTCTCATTATTTGTGTTTTGATATGCTTAATAATGCCATACATTTATCTGAGATTTAATTTTTTTTTTTTTTTTGAGGTGAGAGTAGGGGAGATAGTGAGGCAGATTCCTGCATGTGCCCTGATTTGGATCTACCTGGCAACCTCATCTGGAGCTGATGCTCAAGTACTGGACTATTTTTAGTACCTGAGGCTGATGCACTCTAACAGAGCTATCCTCTGCACCTGGGTCCACACTCAAACCAACTGAGCCACTGGCTGCAGTAAGAGATAAGAGAGAGAAGAGGAAGAGTGAGTGGAGGAAAAGCAGATGATCACTTCTCCTGTGTGCTCTGACTGGGAATTGAAACTGGTGGTGTCCATATATTGCACCAATATTCTATCTACTGAGCCACCAGCCAGGACTTGAAATATTGTTTTTTCTAAATATTGTTTTCTTCATTCTTTTGATTATGTAACCTATTGACATGTTTCCCAAAACTTTTATTTCAAATCTATTTTAAAACTGCTCTAGCAAATTTTTCCTTTTGGATAGTTTCCTTTATAAATTAAGAATTTTCACTTGATTCATACTAATAAAGTTTATATTTCAGTTTATATACCCCTTTTGATGAGGCATCTTCAGAACATCTTTTACCTCTTTTAAAATTTATTTTTATTGTTGTAACATACAAAATAACTAATTTACCATTTTAACCATGTTTAGGTAGCCTACTCAGTGGCATTAAGTACGTTCACAATGTTTTCCAACCAGCACTACCCATCTCCAGAATTTTTCGTAATTTTTGTTTTGAATACAGAACACTTAGATAATATTTTTAGTGACTCTGGACACTGTTTCTCCATGTCCCTCATTGTAGTACTTGGTAATTTATTTTATTTTTTGGTATGTTTAATTTTTTTACATGAACTGAACTATTTCAGTGAAGTATATTTCCCCATAGTGTGCAGTCCCTATGTCCCCCCGTTTAGGGTATAGACTTAGCCATGTGCACAGCACCCTGCAATGCAGTAGTTTTTGAAGGGCCCTCTTGGATTTTCTGTTTACCTGATGTTTCTTTTCAGCTGTGATTCTATAGGGGCTATACTCAGCAGTTAGCATACACTAAATGTCGGCTGATTTCTCTACTTTTAGAAGAGTACACTTTGGAATAATTGCTCCACAGTCTTATACAATGCAATTTTGTCCACTTTTCAGGAGCAAACTTTGAACTTTGTTCTAATTCTAGGAGGAGTTTTCTTTTTAGCAATCTTTCCCATGATTTTAGCTGACTGACCTATGTTTTAGTTTGTTGCTCCTAAAGAACTACCATCATTGACTTAATGAACCACCACCAAAATTTCTAGTTCTTTTAGGTTTGTGCTTCCCAATGCACTGTTCCAAATAAAGTCAGTTTCCGTGGGGGAATGACCCAGCTTTTTGTTCTTCACATCTCCTTTTTCCCCTGGGCAGACTCTCTTTGCCTCTCCTCTGGAGCCACAGGTGGGGGCAGTGCCCCACTTTTCTCAGTGACACCTTTGCTTTACAAGTGGCATTCTAGGTGGGTACTGTTGTCTTTGGTCTTTGTGGCTTTCCTCTTTTCATTTGCGACTCTGCCCTATGAGTGATGAGGGCAGTCGGAGCTCATTTTTCTTCATCTGTTCCTAGGGTAGAGCTTCCCCCCCAACAGTGTATTTCTCCTGTTCTTAATGTGATATCCCTGCCTTTTTCTGTGCCTGCTGTTCTCCAAGTAAAATTTTACTCTGCTTCTGTCTCTTCAGAGAACAAACCTTCGTGTTCTGCTGCAAGGATTGTAAGAGGCGATGTAGGATACCGACTTTTCCTTTCAGTCAGTCCCCTGCCTACATCCCCACCTCATCTTACTCCAGCTCTTGCTCCTTTCAGGACTGTTGAGTGCCTCTAGTTCCTGAACCATGCCTGGATTTTGATATTGTATATACTTGTTTTTGGCTCCCCTCCAAGCAGTTCTGTGTTGTACAACTTAAGTTCAAGTTATTTCAAAGTTTATTTTACTAGTGCCCCTGAATGTGTAGCACAGAGTCTGTGTGTTTGGAATGCAGCCGGGCATCATCCCCGTCATCTTCCACCCATGGCACAGACTTCACCTCCTTGACGCTGGAAAGGGTGAAGTCTGGTAACACTCATTTATTTCTTCTTTCTTTCTAAAATTTTGATAGCCTTTTTTTTTTTTCTGTTCTAGTTTCCTTTCCTATTCTCTTTATTCTATAGGTCTGTTCCTTTCTTACAACTTTTATTTTATTGAGGATTTGATAAAATGCAGAGATGAATAGGTGTGTTTAATTGCTATATTTAACATAGTTAGTGAGTACCTTTTGACCTAATATGTGCCAGGAACTGTGTTGCCCTTGCCTTTGTTCATTTATGTTGTGTTGAACTTAAACACCTTCCCAACATCATTAATGCCATGGTCTGGGACTACTAGCATAAGGACTTAAGAAAACAATGTTTGTCCTTTGAAGGGAAAGGAAAAATGAATTTTATCTTCACTTTGCAAATAGATTCAATCACAAGTACCTCTAACCTTCTAAACATGCAGAAATTGCTAGAAGTTATGAACTCCCTTTACGAAAGAGGTCTCTTTATTCATGCTGCCTCACCTCCTCTAACCCAATTGCTACTATTTCCTTCATACTATTATGTTCATCTCCCATAAGCTATGTAATATACTTATGAATTTTATATGTATGTAATCCTTTTCCAACTGTATGTTCATTTTCTTACCTTTCTAACTCCTGTTTTTTACTAGATGTATGTATTTTCTACACGTAATTGTATTTTACTCAGGCCCTTATGGTAAATATGGTTAACCTTTTTCCTCAAGCATAATTTCACTGCTATTGGAACTAAATCTATTGAACCAGGCTAAGGCCTGAAAATGATTATCTTTTTATTATAAATCTAGCCTGTAATCCTTACTGCAAAATCAAATATAAAACACTACAGCAAAATGGATAATACTACAGAATGCCTTAGCTTGATCAGTCCAGTGCACATAGCAGTCTCAGCTTTCTCTCATTATCTTTCTTGATACTAGTTCATAACTCAGCAGTTACATAATACCCTACAAATTAGAGAGCGTGCTTGCTTGCTTTCATTATGCTTTTAATATGCATAAAAAGTCATCCAAACATTTGCTCAGTTAGAATCTAAGGTTCAGAAAATTTAAGAAACCAGTCCACAGTTAAATGTCTAATAAGAGATTTCACAAGTAGATCTATGTCTTCTACCTTCAGAACTAGAGTGCATTTTAAGAAAGCCTGTTTGTCTGGACTGTTCTTTTATATAAACAAAAGCAGGACATGAACATTTCTATATCCCTTTGGTAGTTGATCATTATAATGATAATACTATATAGCTGCCAATCTGTAATGTTCAAACGCCAAGCTAAATTCTTCTGTTGAACCTGACCAGGCAGTGGCACAGTGGGTAAAGCGTCGGACTGATACATGGAGGGAAGACCCAGGTTCAAAACCCCGAGGTCGCTGGCTTGAGCAGGGGTTCATCTAGCTTGAGCACAGGGTCACCAGCTTTAGTGTGGGGTCACATGGGATCATAGACATGACCCCATGATCTCTGGCTTGAGCTCAAAGGTTGCCGGCTTAAAGCCCAAGGTTGCTGGCTTGAGCCCAAGGTTGCTGGCTTGAGCAAGGGGTCACTCACTCTGCTGCAGCCCCTCCCCCGGTCAAAGCACATATGAGAAAGCAATCAGTGAACAACTATGGAGACTAAGGAGCTACAACAAAGAACTGATGCTTCTCATCTCTCTACCTTCCTGTCTATCTATCCCTATCTGTTCCTCTCTCTGTCTCTGTCTCTCTGTCTGTTCAAAAAATAAAAAAACAAAAATTCTTCTGTTGAATTACTATGTTTAAACCTCACACCATTCCTATGATATCAGTAATGTTATTCCTTATATAATTTAACCTGAGAAGAAAACCCCAAACAAGCATGTGTTGCTTTACCTGCTCATTTCTCCTTATAGGTAAGACTGAAGGAAACCTTTCTTTTTCTTGCACAATATTCCTACTAATAAATTATACTTTCAGATTATATTATTCAGCCAATTTTGTCAATGAATATTAAAGCCTGTCCTTTTGCATCATAAAATAAATTAATCTCTTCTCATTTGATTGTGCCTTGGTAACAGATTTTAATTTTCTATGTAATAAAAACTTTAAAAGTTTTACACATTTAAATTTTAAAACTCTGAATGCCATTAAAATAAAAAGTTTCTTATTAAATCAGAACCTGAAGTTGATAAGTTACTAGAAATGATTTTTTTTGGTCAAAGTAGGCCATTTTTATGTTGTGATGGTTAGAGTGAATGCTCTCTCAGTAAACCCTGAACTGCAGATATTGCATAAATGAGAAAAATCTCTCAGCAGCGGCATGGTACATTCTCAGGTTTTTGTTGTTACTTTGGTTTAACCTCTGTTTAGTTTATACTTTTCAAAGTATACGTGGCAGCATAGCTCAGAGTTGTATTTCTGGTATAGACAGAGAAATATATGAGAAAATAGCATGAAAAACATGGCAGTGAAATTACTTTTCCAGGCAGTCAATAAGAGAACATGGGATAGGAGAAGACATGTGCACTTTTGATCTTTCTGATGAAGCAGAGATACATATCATTTCTACATACCTTTCATTAGTAAGAACTGCTTATGAAGCCCTAACCAAATATAAGGAAAGGCTGGAACTAGTGTCTTTAACTGGGTAGTCACTTCTTAGAAACAACTCTTAAGTTTCTTTACAAAAAAATATATATATTAGTTTTTTAAGACAGATAGTTTTGTTTATCATAGGCAGAAATGTGTGTGATTGGTTTATTAAATTATTAATCATTCATAATATGGAATAATAAACAACTATCAAAAAGGATGGGGAGCTTTATATGTGTTGAATGTATAAACACACACAGATACACATTATTTTAAATTAAAATAAAATGTATACAATCTGTTATAAATCTTACACTGATTCCACAAAATATTTCTTAAGCCACATGATTGCTCTACAACTTTCACTATATAATAGTGTATTTAAATTATAAAAATGTTTGCTTTTGTTTTTGAAAGAGTAGTAAACCCGTAGAAGTATTACTATGCAAAATAGAAATTTTGGTGTGACCTGTGGTGGCGCAATGGGTAAAAGCATTGACCTGGAAAGCTGAGGTCGCTGGTTCGAAACCCCAGGCTTGCCTGGTCAAGGCACATATGGGGTTGATGCTTCCTGCTCCTCCCTCTGTTCTTTTTATCTCTTTCCTCTCTTTGTCTCTTTCTCTCTCTGTGTCTCCTCTCTCTAAAAATATGAATAAATAATAAAAAAGTAAAACGCAAAATAGAAATTATGAAGTGATAAGCTTACTCAGGTTTATTTATTAAATAGTATTTTTAAAAAATTGCTTATTAGTTCTGGAAGCTTTTTGGTAAATTGAGTTATTCTTTTCTATGTAGGCAATTGTGTTGTTTAAAAAAAGATTGTTTTAACTTGACGAGGTGGTGGCACAGTCGATAGACCATTGGATTGGGAAGCAAAGGACCCAGGTTTGAAACCGCAAGGCCACCGGCTTGAGTGCAGACTCATCTGGTTTGAGCACAGCTCACCAGCTTGATCCCAAGGTTGCTGGCTTAAGCTTGAGTCTGCTCTGGTCCCCTGGTCAAGGCACATATGAGAAAGCAATTAATGAACAACTAAGGTACTACAATGAAGACTTGATGCTTCTCATCTCCCTTCCTGTCTGTCTGTTCTTCTTTTTGTCTCTCTTTCTGTCTCTGTCACAAAAAAAGAGAGATAGTTTTATTTATTTTATTCTTCCTAATTTGTATACCTTAAAGTTTTTTGGTCTTTTTTCTAACCTTATTCCACTGACTAAACCTCCAGTACATTATTGCAAATGAATAGTTAAGAGCAGTTATCCTGCTCTTGTTATGACTTCTCCCTGATATCATGGCATAGTAATTGTCAGGAAAATGAGTTTATTTGTTGTTGTTGTTAAATGGTCTTCAGTTATCTATTGAATGATTATATGTATTTTCTCTTTAGTCTACTGATATGGTGACCTGCACTAATTGATTTTTAGATGATGATGGGACTACAAAGTGGTATAGTCACTTTAGAAAACAGTTTGATAGTTTTTTAAGTGAAACATACTTTTACCATGTAAGCAAGTATTCCTATATTTACTCAAATGAAATGATAATCTATATTTATACAAAATTTATATATAAATGTAACTAGCATCTTTATTCACAATAAACCAAAACTAGAAATAAATGTTCATCACTTATGAAATGGATAAACTGATATACAATCATTAAATGGAATACTATTCAGCAACACTACTGATAAAATAACATAGGTGAATCTCAAATACATTATACTAAGTAAAGATGCCACAGGCTAGATGATTCCATTTATATACCATGCTAGAAAAGGAAGACTGTTGAGACAGAAAAAAGATCAGTGATTACCAAAAAGTAGCACTGGACAAAGGAAATGATTGTAGAAGGACCCAAGAAAATATTTTGGGATAATGGTTCTGCTCCGTATCTTAATGACAATATTGGTTACACAACTGTATACATTTGCCAAAATTCACAGGACTGTACATTTTACTGAATGCAAGTTGATACCATAACAGAAATAGAACAAAAAATATTTTAAAATAATTTCTTTAATGTTGTTTCTTTCTATATGAGAAAACACTGAAAATATGAGTCTGGGAGTGTGGTTTAGCAATAAACAAATGATTTCAAAGAAACCCACATGAACAGTCACACGCAGGCACCTAATCTCTGCAAGCCGGCCCACACTGTATTACCAGGCCAAGGGAAGGGAGTGAAAGGATGAATGATGGGACACAAATTATCACCACTTCAAATATGACAAGCATACGTCCTGCTGACAGGAGGGACTGTCTGGCATTTTAAGTAGCTTTCCGATTTCCAAGTACAAAAAGTGAATGAAATCCTTATTTCTTTTTAAAGTGCTACATAGGGAAATATATATTTTTTCTCATTACTAAGATTATAATTACTGGTTAAAAGGCATTTTTGTATAAGGCAAATTCAGGGAAAATTTGGTTACTAAAATTGAGTATAAAACTATTTGATTTTGTAAAATAATGTCATATATCTTAGGAAAGACACCTATATCTTTTTGTATTTTTAAAGAGTTGATGAAAGTTCTAACTTCCTCTCAAGGAGAAACATATATTCTAAAGCACATGAATAAAATAGCACAGCTGTGTTCTCACTATCTCATTAAGTCCAATTCACGATCAGTGTGAATTGTTCGATTATAGGTCATAAAGGCTGCTAGCATATTGCTATTGACTACACCTTGGATGAACTGATGGCTACACACACAGGATTGCAAACACTGGTTCTCCGACTTAGAGATATTTATATAAACAAAACAAATGTAGAATAAAAATTCCTGGGTGACGTCACGGAAATGGCGCCATGAGCAGCGCGTCCGACAGATCACCCCAAAATCTTAACAAATTTATCAACTAGAAACAGAAAAATTTATCCTCGGAGCATTCCGGAGTTCCACACACACTGAAAGCGAAAGGACTGTTATCACTTGAATCTGAGAGACGAATCAGAACTGATGGTGTGAAGGAAGCTAACTACCACACAGACGTTCATTCAAGCCAAGGAGGGAGTACGCCTGTGGTGAGTCAACCCACATGTGCAACTGACCGCCCACACTTGGGGAGCGGCAGCCTGGGCGCTGGCGGCCGCCGGCGTGCCCTAAGAAACCGCGCGCGTGCCCCGTGCCACGGTCCGGAGAGCCCCAGCCACCGGTGTGCCCTGAGAAACCGAGCACGCACCCCCCGTGCCGCGGTCTGGAGAGCCCCCAGCCACTGGCGTGCCCTGAGAAACCGCGCGCGTGCCCCGTGCCGAGGTCCGGGAGGGGCTCCAAGGCTATCTTCCCCATTCCAGAGATTCTCTCCGTGAGCGTGAGCGGGGCACCTCACCCAGCCATTCAAGCTAACAATCAAACATTGGAGGAGGGGCGCGCAGGTAGCCTGAAATACTTTCTGGAGCACAGCTTCGGATCCAATCACTGAAATTAGCTTAACCCATGAAATCTGAGCACCCCCGGGGCTCTAATTGATAGGATCTCTCTCAGTTCAGCAATCCAAGACAAGAGGCGTGATATTTTTCAGTGCCTCTCGCTAAAGGGGCGGGGGGCAACTTCTGATTGACAGAGCCTCCATATTCAGGGATATACGCTAACAAGAGGGACTTGGCAGATATTAAGATCTATATAGCAAGCAGCGACTAGTGCCTCTTCTTCCCAGCCAAAATAGGTTACAAAGTGTGGAAAGCCTAGTTTGAGTGGTCCAACTGAATGCTAGGCGCTGAACAGTCACCTTGACAACAATTGACTGCCAGCCCCACCTGATTACGCTGGAGGCTCTGACTGCCAGAGCCTTACCCAGAACCTTGCGCTGAATGGGGATAGAGTGGGGATTTCCCAGCTCTTTGAGCCTCTTACTCCCCAGACAGAAGCAGTGGCAGCCTCATAGCTGGATCACCAGGCTGCTAATTCAGGAAGGGGAGACTAGGAGAGAGACTCCAGGAAAGTAAACTCTCTCATTGTTGGACCCTGCAAATGACAACAAGCCTTGACTACCAGCAAGACTAAAGCCAGTTATATGACATTGCCATAGAATCCTATCAACTGCAAATCCCTACCTAAGCGTGACACAGGGACAGAGCCTGGGGTACAGAGTCACCGACCAGGAAGAGGGAGAGAAAAGAAAAAGGAAAAAGTTAACCTCTCAAAATCAAGAAAAATCCACAGACTTTATAACTTGTTCCACTAATTCTTCATTGTTGTTGTTTCTTTCTTCTATCTTATTGCCTTTATTATTATTTCTATTTCCTCACTTCGGTCATTTTATTCTCTGCCCATCTTATGCTTCCCTTTTCTAGAATTACACTACCCAAGAGTGTTACATTTTATTTCTTTTCTTCATCCTTACTCTCCTTTAAGGTTACACTCCAAAACCCTTAACTCTCACTCTCTCCCCTTTTGTCTTTTTTTCTCTTCCTTTTTTTCTTCCTTTGTTTCTCTCTTTTTCTTATTTTTTCCTTTCTATTTGTTTCTTCTTTCCTCCTTATACTTTTCCTCCCATTCAATCCTCAATCACGAACAAATTATTTAATTTGGGACTCAAGGTTTTTTTTTTTGCTTTTGTTTTTGGTTTTCCTTTGTTTGTTTTTGTGGCATTTTGGGTACTTTTTACATTGCTTTTTAACTCACCAGCATTCCTCCCAACCCAAGGACTCTGTTGTAGTTAGTCTTCGCTCCACTTAATACAACAGATTTTTACTTATTGTTTTTATTTTTTTCTTCTTCCCCTACTCCCTTTTTTGCCCCTTGAACTCTTCACCTCAAATCAGGCCCTCCGTTATAGGCAGTTTTTGTTCCATTTAGAATAATATAATTCACAGGTCATCAAGATATTTCCCTAAGGAGGGGAGAGGAGGGGAAGAGAAGAAAGAAAAAAGGGAGAAATAATAAATTATTACTGTTTTTTTTTTTTTTTGTGGGGTGTTTTCCTTTTTTTTTCTTTTTCTTTTTATTCTTTATTAATTCTAATTAATACTATCAACAAGACCACCCTCAGATGCCAATAAGAAAAAGGAAATCGAATATTATGCATACAAAAGATAGAGAGGTAACACAAATAGATGTGGAAAAATCTATGGAGAAAAGATTTAACATATTGGAAGCTTTGGAGCCAAATGACAGAGAATTTAAAATAGAAATCTTAAAAATACTCAGAGATATACAAGAAAACACAGAAAGGCAATTTAGGGAGATCAGAAAACAACTCAACGATTACAAAGAATATATTACCAAGGAAATTGAAACTATAAAAACAAATCAAACAGAAATAAAAAACTCAATTCACGAGCTGAAAAATGAGGTAACAAGCTTAGCTAACAGAACAGCCCAGATAGAAGATAGGATTAGTGAAATAGAAGACAAGCAACTTGAGGCACAACAGAGAGAAGAAGAAAGAGGCTCAAAAATAATAAAAAATGAGAAAGCCCTACAGGAATTGTCTGACTCCATCAGAAAGAATAACATAAGAATAATAGGTATATCAGAGGGAGAAGAGAAAGAAAATGGAATGGAGAATATACTCAAACAAATAATAGACGAGAACTTCCCAAGCCTGTGGAAAGAACTAAAGCCTCAATTCAAGAAGCAAACAGAACACCGAGTTTTCTTAACCCCAACAAACCCACTCCAAGGCACATCATAATGAAGATGACACAAACCAATGACAAAGAAAAAATTCTCAAGGCAGCCAGGGAAAAGAAGAGTACAACATATAAAGGAAGGCCTATTAGATTATCATCACATTTCTCAGCAGAAACTCTACAAGCTAGAAGAGAGTGGACCCCAATATTTAAAGCCCTGAAAGAGAGGAACTTTCAGCCAAGAATACTATACCCATCAAAGCTATTCTTCAAGTACGAAGGAGTTATAAAAACATTCACAAATACAGAAAAGATGAGGGAATTTATCATCAGAAAGCCCCCACTCCAGGAAATACTAAAGGGGGTTTTCCAACCAGATTCAAAGAACAAAAGAAAACAAAACCACAAGTAACAGCTCCAACAAGAAAACAATAAAACCAAACTTAAACAGTGACAACAAAAGAAAAAAAGGGGGGAAAGGATGAAGATTAACAGTAGCAAAGGATGATGAAGCGCAGAAATACTCATAAGATAGGGTACTACAATGAATATGGTAGGTACCCTTTTCATTACTTAATGGTAACCACCCTTGAAAAAACCACCACAAAAACACTTGACTTAAAATTGGTAACAAAAGAGGAAAGAAGTATTAAATACAAACAAACAAAAACAAATGATAGAAAAACAAAAGAGAAGAATCAAACAAGATACAAAACTAACAGAAAGCAATTTATAAAATGGCAATAGGGAACCCACAAGTGTCAATAATTACACTAAATGTAAATGGATTAAACTTACCAATAAAAAGACACAGAGTAGCAGAATGGATTAAAAAAGAAAATCCAACTGTATGCTGCCTACAAGAAACACATCTAAGCAACAAGGATAAAAACAAATTCAAAGTGAAAGGCTGGAAAACAATACTCCAAGCAAACAACACCCAAAAAAAAGCAGGCGTAGCAATACTCATATCTAATAATGCTGACTACAAGACAGAAAAAGTACTCAGAGTCAAAAATGGTCATTTCATAATCATTAAGGGGACACTGAATCAAGAAGACATAACAATCCTTAATATATATGCACCAAACCAAGGAGCACCAAAATATATAAGACAGCTACTTATTGACCTTAAAACAAAAACTGACAAAAATACAATCATATTTTGAGACCTCAATACACCGCTGACAACTCTAGATCAGTCATCCAAACAGAGAATCAATAAAGATATAGTGGCCTTAAACGAAATACTAGAACAACTGGATGTGATAGACATCTACAGGACACTTCATCCCAAAGCGACAGAGTATACATTTTTCTCTAGTGTACATGGAACATTCTCAAGAATTGACCATATGTTGGGCCACAAAGACAATATCAGCAAATTTAGAAAAATTGAAATTGTACCAAGCATATTCTCTGATCATAAAGCCTTGAAACTAGAATTCAATTGTAAAAAAGAGGGGGAAAAACCCACAAAATTGTGGAAACTAAACAACATACTTCTAAAAAATGAATGGGTCAAAGAAGAAATAAGCACAGAGATCAAAAGATATATACAGACAAATGAAAATGACAATACGACATATCAGAATCTCTGGGATGCAGCAAAAGCAGTAATAAGAGGAAAGTTCATATCACTTCAGCCCTATATGAACAAACAAGAGAAAGCCCAAGTAAACCACTTAACTTCACACCTTAAGGAACTAGAAAAAGAGGAACAAAGACAACCCAAAACCAGCCGAAGAAAGGAGATAATAAAAATCAGAGCAGAAATAAATGAAATAGAGAACAGAAAAACTATAGAAAAAAATCAATAAAACAAGGAGCTGGTTCTTTGAAAAGAACAAAATTGACAAACCCTTGGCAAGACTCACCAAGGAAAAAAGGCACAGGACTCAAATAAATAAAATCCAAAATGAAAGAGGAGAGATCACCATGGACACCGTAGATATACAAAGAATTATTGTAGAATACTATGAAAAACTATATGCCACTAAATACAACAATCTAGAAGAAATGAATAAATTCCTAGAACAATACAACCTTCCTAGACTGAGTCATGAAGAAGCAGAAAGCCTAAACAGACCAATCAGCAGGGAGGAAATAGAAAAAACTATTAAAAATCTCCCCAAAAATAAAAGTCCAGGCCCAGACGGTTTTACTAGTGAATTCTATCAAACATTCAAAGAAGAATTGGTTCCTATTCTACTCAAAGTCTTCCAAAAAATTGAAGAAGAAGCAGTACTTCCAAACATATTTTATGAGGCCAACATAACCCTCATACCAAAACCTGGCAAGGGTGGCACAAAGAAAGAAAACTACAGACCAATATCTCTAATGAATACAGATGCTAAAATACTAAACAAAATACTGTCAAATCAAATACAACAACATATTAAAAAAATAATACATCATGATCAAGTGGGATTCATCCCAGAATCTCAAGGATGGTTCAACATACGTAAAACAGTTAACGTAATACACCATATCAACAAAAACAAAAAACAAAAACCACATGATCTTATTAATAGACGCAGAAAAGGCTTTTGATAAAATACAACACAATTTTATGTTTAAGACTCTCAACAAAATGGGTATAGAAGGAAAATATCTCAACATGATAAAGGCCATATATGATAAACCATCAGCCAACATCATATTAAATGGCATAAAACTGAGGACTTTCCACCTTAAATCAGGAACAAGACAGGGTTGTCCACTCTCTCCACTCTTATTTAACGTGGTGCTAGAAGTTCTAGCCAGAGCAGTCAGACAAGACAAAGAAATAAAAGGCATCCATATCGGAAAAGAAGAAGTAAAGGTATCACTTTTTGCTGATGATATGATCCTATACATCGAAAACCTGAAGGCCTCCACAAAAAGATTACTAGAAACAATAAAGCAATACAGTAAGGTCACAGGATACAAAATTAACATACAAAAGTCCATAGCCTTTCTATATGCCAACAATGAAATATTAGAAAACAAACTCAAAAAAATAATCCCCTTCACAATTGCAACCAAAAAAATAAAATACCTAGGAATAAAAATAACAAAGAATGTAAAGGACCTATATAATGAAAACTACAAGGCATTGTTAAGAGAAATAGAAAAAGACACAATGAGATGGAAAAATATTCCTTGTTCTTGGATAGGAAGAATAAATATAATCAAAATGGCCATATTACCCAAAGCAATATACAAATTTAATGCAATTCCCATCAAAATCCCTATGAGATTTTTTAAAGAAATGTAACAAAAAATCATCAGATTTATATGGAACTATAAAAAACCCTGAATAGCCAAAACAATCCTAAGGAAAAAGAATGAAGCTGGGGGCATTACAATACCTGACTTTAAACTATATTATAGGGCCACGATAATCAAAACAGCATGGTATTGGCAAAAAAATAGACACTCAGACCAATGGAACAGAATAGAAAGCCCAGAAATAAAACCACATATATATGGTCAAATAATCTTTGATAAAGGGGCCAACAACACACAATGGAGAAAAGAAAGCCTCTTCAACAAATGGTGTTGGGAAAACTGGAAAGCCACATGCAAAAGAATGAAACTCGACTACAACCTGTCCCCGTGTACTAAAATTAATTCAAAATGGATCAAAGACCTAAATATAAGACCTGAAACAATAAAGTACATAGAAGTAGACATAGGTACTAAACTCATGGACCTGGGTTTTAAAGAACATTTTATGAACCTGACTCCAATGGCAAGAGAAGTGAAGGCAAAGATAAATGAATGGGACATCAGAATAAAAAGTTTTTGCTCAGCAAGAGAAACTGATATCAAAATAAACAGACAGCCAACTAAATGGGAAATGATATTTTCAAACAACAGCTCAGATAAGGGCCTAATATCCAAAATATACAAAGAACTCATAAAACTCAACAACAAACAAACAAACAATCCAATAAAAAAATGGGAAGAGGACATGAACAGACACTTCTCCCAGGAAGAAATACAAATGGCCAACAGATATATGAAAAGATGCTCAGCTTCATTAGTTATTAGAGAAATGCAAATCAAAACTACAATGAGATACCACCTCACCCCTGTTAGATTAGCTATTATCAACAAGACGGGTAATAGCAAATGTTGGAGAGGCTGCGGAGAAAAGGGAACTCTCATCCACTGTTTGTGGAACTGTAAAGTAGTACAACCATTATGGAGGAAAGTATGGTGGTTCCTCAAAAAACTGCAAATAGAACTGCCTTATGACCCAGCAATCCCTCTACTGGGTATATACCCCAAAACCTCAGAAACATTGATACATAAAGACATATGTAGCCCCATGTTCATTGCAGCACTGTTCACAGTGGCCAAGACATGGAAACAACCAAAAAGCCCTTCAATAGAAGACTGGATAAAGAAGATGTGGCACATATACACTATGGAATACTACTCAGCCATAAGAAATGATGACATCAGATCATTTACAGCAAAATGGTGGGATCTTGATAACATTATGAGGAGTGAAATAAGTAAATCAGAAAAAAAGAAGAACTACATGATTCCATACATTGGTGGAACATAAAAACGAGACTAAGAGACATGGACAAGAGTGTGGTGGTTACCAGGGGTGGGGGGAGGGAGGATGCAGGAGGGAGGGAGGGAGAGAGTTAGGGGGAGGGGAAGGGCCACAGAGAAAACTAGATAGAGGGTGACGGAGGACAATCTGTCTCTGCGCGAGGGGTATGCAACATAATTTAATGACAAGATAACCTGGACATGTTTTCTTTGAATATATGTACCCTGATTTATTAATGTCATCCCATTAACATTAATAAAAATTTATTTTAAAAAATAAGAAAAAAAATTCCTAACAGTAATATCTGATAATTACTGTAATTGTTGGGATCTTGTCCTTGTTGGAATCAAGTTATCAGTTTCTAATGACTATTCTCTACTGTCCTGTTTTTACTCTGAGACAGGTTAACAAGTTATTTGTCTGTGTTTCCTAAATCGTAAACCTGCACACATTTGTGGAAATGTATTCTAAAACCCAATGCTGTTCAAAAAAACATAACAATCACTGAAGACTGTAGACTACCATGACTGTTTGGTGAAAATTGCTTATCTGAATTGTTAATTGGCCCATGTTTAGGTAGCAAATTAAATGTAGATGTACATTGATTTGCTACAGAGAATAATATTCATAATTTATGGAAACAAGTTAGCCAGCATAAAAAATTTTTTATTTTCTGTAGTTAGTTTATATCTGTTGGGGACTTTACAATCAAGATAAACTTTTCAGGAGAATTTACCTTAAAAAAATCTCTGAAAGACATAAAAAAAAATAAACATATGATTTGGAGGCAAAACTGAACTATATAATGTAACACCCAAAAATAAAAGAGCAAAAAAAAAAAAAGCCCTCTATTGTAGGAGGAAAAAAATGTAGCTATGAATTGCCTGGAGTGTGTAAATTATAAGAAGATTCACAATAGATATTCTGTCATACTGAACAAATAATTAACCTTGAATAGCTCAATATTAATAAAAATAATAACAGTAAGATAAAGAGTTACTAATGGCAGGCAGTATTTTAAGAACTTGGCATGACAATATCACTTAAACCTTATGACAACACTGTGAGATAGTTTCTATTATTATTCCCATTTTACAGATAAGGAAAAACAGGTATGGAGAGCTTAAGTCATTTACCCATCTCCATGGTATTACATAACAAACAACTCTGGTACCTGGAAGATTTAATGCAACAAAAAATCCAAATTTTCACCTCTCTCCCAGTACAGTTAGGTTCCATGAATACTTTCCATATTCTGTTTTAGGCTCTTTCATTATTGGCCTCTATCATCCCAAGGTTCTTTGAATCTTCTGCTGGATTCACTGTATCCAGAGAGCTGACAAGTGCAGGGAACAAGGTAGAAGATTGTCTGAATTATTTAGGGGCCAGTTCAGGAATTGGCACACACTGATTTGCCTAGATAACATTGCTTAGAAGCCAGATTATGGCTTTGACCAATGGCTAGTCAACTGGGAAATGTCAGTATTTTATTTGCACAGTAAGAGGATTGGTGAACATTAAATATTCTTTGCCACACACATATAGCTTGTAATGAGTAAAATCAGCGTTAGGGTTTAAGTAATATTTTAGTAGGGCTCAGAAAAAAGAAAAAAGTGGTGAAAGAGATGTGAGATTTAGTGTGAATTAATTTTCTATCCTTCTAAAATCATCTTACTATTTATTAGTAATACAAATTCAGAAATTTATATCTTGTATCTAAGTTCAAGAATAGCTTAGAAATTTAGATACCTCAAAGCTACACTCTACTTGTAAACTGTTAACTTGCATTTGATAGAAAAGATATAGTCACATTTTTGTAATATTCTCCTCTACAACTTAAAAAGGACATAAAAATAATTCTAAAAAATAAAAAAATGCAGTGGGTCTGTGTTGGGTGAGTCTTCCTCAACTGAATTATATTTGATTCCTGAAATAATAACTACTCTCCTTTAATTAGAAAGCACACTATCATTTTATGATAATGCTAAAGAATTCAAATTAGATATTATGTTTACATATCTGTCTTCTGATTTGCATAGTTCATCCCCTTAGATATTAGCAGTCTTCCTACTTGAGTCTAAAATCCAAACCAGTGATACTGTTGTGTGAACCAATGACTATGCTTCATAAAAAGTGCTCTATGAAGACTGATTCAAGTACAAAATTTCAGTTCTGCTCAAATAAGCTTTCTAGCAAAATTAATCTGATGCATTTTTAATTACATACATAATCATTATAATGTTGCACATAATTAAGCATAAATGGTAAGCAGTTCCAATAGATAACATTAAAATAATAGATATTGCATTTACAGAGTCAAGCCAAACTTTATTTTTATTTTTTATTTTTTGTATTTTTCTGAAGCTGGAAACGGGGAGGCAGTCAGACAGACTCCTGCATGTGCCCGACCGGGATCCACCAGGCATGCCCACCAGGGGGCGATGCTCTGCCCTTCCTGGGCGTCACTCTGTTACAACCAGAGCCATTCTAGCACCTGAGGCAGAGGCCAAGGAGCCATCCCCAGTGCCCGGGCCATCTTTGCTCCAATAGAGCTTCAGCTGCGGGAGGGGAAGAGAGAGACAGAGAGGAAGGAGAGGGGGAGAGGTGGAGAAGCAGATGGGCGTTTCTCCTGTGTGCCCTGGCCGGGAATCGAATCCAGGACTTCCGCATGCCAGGCCGACACTCTACCACTGAGCCAACCGGCCGGGGCCTCAAGCCAAACTTTAAATACTAGTTTTTCATGTTGCTAGTTCCTCAGCTCTTCATCACCAGTTAAAAGAATTAACATTTACCATTTTACCTGGTATTATATCCTTTTTAATCTTCTCTCCATCACCTCTCTGCACATACACAAATTCTCATACAAAGTAAATTCAATAAATGAAAAGCTAAATTGCCCTTGTCTCTTTTGCTGTCTTTAACCACCAGACCCCAACCTAATACTTAAAACTATGTTTGAGGTCTGGATTTTCATACTCTTTTTTTTTTTTAATTTATCATCTTCAATTCTTTCCATCACTATCCTCATGTTATTGACTTTTATCAATGTGCATTGGATTGGATTAGAGAGAGGAGATACATGGAACCAATACAATAGTCTGTGGACTTTCTACTTCAGATTGAAATGGGAAAAAAGTGTTGGGCTATAGGAATTTAGGGGAAAAAATAGTACATTTAAAGCACTGAGTTAATATCCTTGCCTTAGGTACAGACTAAATAATTTGGTTATACCCTTACCTCTCTTCTATTTATCCTAGAACATATTTAAGTCTTTTCTATGATAAACCTTTTCTATTCCTCTTTCTGTCCCAATCCCTTACTACATTTATTTTTGTCCTCTCTGCTCCATTGAAACCCTTTGTGAGGTCTTAATTGATCCTATTTAAAAACCCAGTGCATTTTTAAGGATTCATATGAGTATATTTCTCTAAGGATTTAACATTTATGGCTTTACTTATTTTGATGAACTGTTCTTTTTCCTTAGGTTTTATAAAGTTTTCTAGGTATTTCATCTATACATTGGCTTATTTATCAATTTTCTTTGTTAACACCTCTTCTTATTCTTGCCTTTCACAAATAAATGATCTCTGGATTATACCTATATCAAAAATATAAAGTTGTACCCCTTTACAAAGGATGATTCTTTGTTCTTTGGCTATCAGTTACCAATTTTACACTTGTGACTTCCAGATTTACATCTCCAGACCATACTTCTTGTCTTCAATAAATTCAAATTTTCAACTTTTTCCTGGCCATTATCTCATCAACATTTTAAACTAAACAGTCAAAGACAAATGTATTACCTTTCCATAACTTTCAGTTAGCCTATCATTCTTAATTTATTTTATTGTTACTATTAACTCCATGTCATCATCCTTCCACAAAGGTTTTGGCCATCCGTTCATCTAAATATTTATTGTCCTAATTTATGCCTTTGCCATTTCTAAACTTTTAGATGGCTTTTCTTCCTTTTCTATTTTTCACTCATCTTCTCTTTGCTACTGGTACTTACAAACAATACAAATCAAAATTTATCATTTTGTTCTCACTAACTAGCAATAACTCTCATTATCAAGACAGAATATTATACTTAATCTAAGAATCCCACACAATTTCAGCCTCATTTTTACCACATTCAACACTATGTGGTTTATTCGCATAAGGTTATTATCATTGTCTGTACCTTTTGTATGCTTTCATGGGTTTTTTTATTTTGTCATATTGTCAGCTTTATCTTGGATATCCTCTCATAATTTTGTCCTCCAATCTTTTACATTTTACCTTAATTTAAACATTTCACAAGTATGTTTTAGATAACTACCCCCATTTTCAATCTCTTGGATGAATCCTTCTTTTTCCAGCTAACATTTGGATTTTTATTTAACATATGTATCTTTTTTTGGTATGAATTAGAGCTGTTTGACAGTGTTCTTCCCATCCAACACCACCCACTTCCACACTCATGCTGTAATTACCTAATTTGTGTTAAGCAATTTTGTATCTGTGGAACCCCATCAGAATGTTGTTGACTAGGTGCTCCATCAGTTGTTGGACTAAAGTAGTACATACATGCACAGCAATTTTGTATTTATTCCACCATAATCAAACAAGATTTGGCAATTCAGTTATCTAACTTGAAGATGTAAATGAGCTATCTTTAGGACCTAGTTTAACTTAATGAAGTAGAAATCACACCTGAGAGTGTTAATCCTCATTTAAGAGTTAAGCTATTTTGCTTGACCAAGTGGTGGTGCAGTGGATAGAGCATCAGATTGGGGGCAGATGACCCAGATTTGAAACCCCAAGTTTGCCGGCTTGAGTATGGGCTGATCTGGTTTGAGCACAGCTCACCAGCTTGAACCCAAGGTCACTGACTTGAGCAAGGGGTCACTCAGTCTGCTGTAGCCCCCCCCCCCCATGATACAAATGAGAAAGCAATCAATGAACAACTAAGGTGCCACAATGAAGAATTGATGCTTTTCATCACTCTCCCTGTCTATCTTTCCCTATCTGTCCCTTTTTCTGTCTCTTTCTCCCTCTCTGTCACAAAAAAAGTTAAGCTATTTTATTTTTATTGATTCATTTATCCTATAAAAATTATGAAACACTTTCTGTTATCTAGCACATGACTAAGCTTAGAATTACAAACAAATAAAAAATATACGCCATAGTTTCATGTACAACGGGAATTAGAGGTATCATTACATAGATATTAGAACATAGAAGTACCAGAACATAGGCTTTGTATTTACAATGACCTTGTTTTGAATGCTAGCTCTGTCTTGTGTTTGTTGTATAATCTTGTTATCAACCATCAGTTTTTTCATCTGTAAACTATAAATTACTATAATAACTACATGTTTGTTTATGGGGCTTCAAAAATGCATATTTAAATAACTTGACATATATTAAATTTATATTTGTAGCTGTAGATACTGGTGGGGTAAACCAAAATTTAAATAGCTTTCGATGCAAAACAAAAATGTCATAATTTCCAAAGAACTATTTATTCTATATAATGAAATTTTATAAAACAAATTACTACTCTTTGTATATTATATAAATATTAACATTTATATTAGCATTGATTCCAAATCTAAACCTATAAATCAAATATAGTTGATTTGTATATTGCTTTAATTTATTTCAAGGAAACAGATTTTTTTCAAAATTTCAGAGAGAAAGAACTGTAACATAAAGTATTGATTATAATCAGAACAGGGAAAATTAGAAATTAAAGAGGGTACATTAGCTGTCAAATTATTACTATAGGTATATCTTAGTCAAAGGAAAATCTGTAATACTTGTTCAGATCACCAGTGGCATATTACGGTAATAGGAAAAAAAAAAAAAAAAAGACCACAGTTTCTGCCCTAGGGCACTCCAACCTTAGGAGGTTGAAAGAGAGGAAGAATCCTGCAAAGGAGTCTGTGCAATTGAAGGAAAACCAATGGTATGAATCTCTGAAAGCAAAGTAATGAATCTATATCAGGAAACAATAGTTACCTGTGTCTAATGCTGTTAGGTCAAGTAAGGTAAAGACTGAGAAAAACTATTGTACATAACAGCATCAAGGTCATTAAAGATATTTACATGAGGTTTTTGTGGAGCATGGATATAAAAGCTTGATGGAGTGCTTTTAAGATAGAAACAGAAGGGTAGAGAGAGACATGGGGTAAAGATAATTTTTTCAAGTTTTGTTACCAAAATGAATTGGGCAATGGTGACTAGTAGAGGAAATGAGATCACGGTTCTTTGTTTTTAAGTTGGAATAAATGAGATCCTGATGCCAAGAAAGAACTACTACTGGGGTCAGAGAACTTTCTGTAAAAGGCTATATATAATAAATATTTTATTTAGGTTTTGTGGGCCTTAGGTCTTTGAAGCAACTAGTCAGCAATGCCTGTGAAGAGTAAAAGCAGGCAATATTTAAACAAAGGGGTATGACTGTGTTCCATAAAAGTTAATTGATAAAGATTCAGGACTTTAGTTTGTTCTGATATAAATTTGAAAAAGTGAGTATGAGAGGAAGTGGAGAACAACTGAAGCTCCATCCTAGACCACGGAAGAGTGCTTGGAATTTGTGCACAGGAATTGGGTCTGGGACTTTGATTATGAGTTCAAACAAGTTTGAAGAGCAAGAAAGATAAGAATATGCAGAGCCGGGCAGATATAAGGCACAAACCTGTGGAAAATCTCTTCTGATAGCTTCAGTTTCCTCAGAGAAGTCGAAAGCAAGATTAGAACATATGAGTAACCAATAGAAAGAAGATTCAGAGTTTTAAGGACAAAACTTACATGAAATAGTTACATGAAAGACTTGAAAAGTAATTAGGCTGAGAAAATACCGTGGATAATTAAATTTCTAGTAGAATATCATATTTTTGTTTAAAATATTCTTGCTCTTCCTTTTCTCATTAGACATTTTAGAAATTTTATAATAATTTATATATATATATATATATTTTTTTTTTTTCATTTTTCTGAAGCTGGAAATGGGGAGGCAGTCAGACAGACTCCCGCATGTGCCCGACCGGGATCCACCTGGCATGCCCACCAGGGGGCGATGTTCTGCCCCTCTGGGGCATTGCTCTGTTGCATCCAGAGCCATTCTAGCACCTGAGGCAGAGGCCACAGAGCCATCCCCAGCGCCCGGGCCATCTTTGCTCCAATGGAGCTTCGGCTGCGGGAGGGGAAGAGAGAGACACAGAGGAAGGAGAGGGGGAGGGGTTGAGAAGCAGATGGGCGCTTCTCCTGTGTGCCCTGGCCGGGAATCGAACCCAGGACTCCTGCACGCCAGGCCGACGCTCTACCACTGAGCCAACTGGCCAGGGCCGAATTTATATTTTTTTCTGAAGCAGCAATTAAACTGTGGCAAATATCAGCATATGAATAATTTAAGTTTAATCTTCAAAACGATATTTTTATTCCCGTAGTGGGGTGGGAGGGTTTTTGCAATCCATTAGTACCCCTATTTTCACATAAAAAAAATCAGTTAGACAGTCTATTCATATAATTTTTAAGTTTAGCAAGTCTTATTTCTGTTAGAAATTATTTGTGAAGTGAATATACTGCTTTCACTTTAGCTGTTTTCACAGCGCTGTAATAATTAACCTTAATATGCTCTGAGGGTTTGCTAACTTTTGTTTTAATGACATATTTTCTCTGAAAGAATTCAGATATAATAAAATATATTTGTTAATATTTGCCACTAATGAAAGATAAATTATTGAAATTGAATATATTCACATTGATTGTTGTGAAGGTTACACATTGATTGATCAATCAAAACAAGCCCTCACAAGGTAGAAAATCAATCGATGTGTCAGAATGGAAAGGCATTGCATAAATGGTAAAACCAACCACTGAGCTGACATTTTTCCTCTTGAAATATTTAATTTACCAGCCTTTGAAAGGATTTTTTGACTTTGAGCATACATAATAAGCTAAAAAGCAAAAGACCAGATAGACCTGAAATTTGATTAACAATACTTTAAATTAATGCAAACAAACATATTTTAGAGGGAATAAATTCTGTTTGTTCCCTTGACCAATCACAGAAATTTTAGAGGATGCACTGAGTAAATATTAACAATATCTAAATTTAAACACTATACATGTGTGCATAGTCATACTGATCTAATTTTTTTGTTTTTTTCACTACAGAACTGTTACCTAATTGCCAGAAGTTGAATTGTCAGTATAAGTGTGCAGTGGCCAGAAATAGTACAAGATGTTACTGTGAGGAAGGATTTGAAGTCAATGAAGATGGAAGAAGCTGTAAAGGTAAGTATGAAAGGTGGCTATTCAATTTTTAATTTTTACAGAGGCTAAGTGAAAATAAATTTAATGAGGTATCTTTGAGAACTTACCATATGCTACACACAGTGTTTATATTATTTTTCCACTGAGATTTAAAAGTTGATATTCCTCCCAAAAAACCATAAAAATATTATAGGTATGCATTTATACTAGACATTTTTCATTTTATGTTGCAATAATGTCAAACATGAGAAATATCAGTAAGTGTTTTAGTTAACCATTAAAACATCAGATTTAATTATTTTAACTTTCTAATTGTATTGTGCCTATTATAATAGTTGCAGAGTGTTATACCTTTGTTACCACTAAGTTAGGTTAATAATACTCATGTAATATTCTTTACAAGTTTTACATTCGTAATTTTGACAATTGGTATTTTATCACTAGCAATAATGATGAACAGAAAAATACTTTTTTTGTCTTAATTCTTGCTTTGTGAATACTCTAGAACAGGCATCCCCAAACTACGGCCCGGCCCATGGGGCTGCATTCGGCCCCCTGAGGCCATTTATTTGACCCCCCACTGCTCTTCTGGAAAGGGAACCTCTTTCATTGGTGGTCAGTGAGAGGAGCACTGTATGTGGCGGCCCTCCAATGGTCTGAGGGACAGTGAACTGGCCCCCTGTGTAAAAAGTTTGGGGACCCCTGCTAGAACAAACATTTACTTTGTAAAATGACTTCACATTGTTGTACTGAACAATTCTACATTATTTCTCTCTATATATAAACTTCATAGCACTTTATATGATATTTAGAATCTATATGTAGAAAACACAAAATGAAGAATCTGTATATAAAATTAAGGAATATCTGTATTGACACAGATACTAATAAAAAGAATATTTTCTAAAGAAATTGGTTCTTTAGTGTTTAGTAACTTTTGCTTTAATATTATCTGTATAGCCAGCAGTCACAGCCATAGCCATCATGGCCATTCACATGCAGGTTCCCATTGAATTTGGACAGACAGTAAAGAAACAATGGAGCCAAAAAATGGTGGGCCATTCCTTTATTAATATCTCACACTGGCCAATGAGCAACACACAGGGAAAACACTTCCCTTTTACTCAGGGCTCCCAAAGGCACTGACACATTCTCCAGTTCTACAACCAGGAGAATCTTCTCTGGTTTTTCCTAGAATCAAAGGCCTCACCAGTCTCAGCAGAGCTCACAAAAGCCCCTCACCTCTGGTTCCCCATCTGCACACTTTGTCCTCTCTGCATAAACTGGCTTCTTCCTCAGTACCCTGCATTCTCTCTGCTTTCCATCTACAAACACGGCTTCTCTTTCTGCACAAATTGACTTCTTTTTCCTTCTTCTTCTGCTCTTTTCAAAACTTTCTGGCATAAAAATCTCTCTTCCAGCAAACATTAGCAGAACAATGACCCTTCCCAAGCAGGAAGGTAATTTGCAATTTTACAGACCTACATATACCTGACACTGCCCAGTCCCCAGTGCAAACTATGAGCAAGCAAACATAAAAATCACATTTTACAAACTTATTTGAACAACATTATCTCTTGTACCTTAAAACAGAATCTTAAAGTTGAAAGGGCCCTCACACAGAATATTATTCAAAATCCAAATAAGCAAAGTTTTACCCTGAGATTATGTGATTTACTTAAATCCACACATCTTCTCAATAATAGAATTGGGTTAAAACGAAATCTTCAGAGCCCATTCCTCAATTCTTAATCTGAGGAGACTCATTGCTTTTTAATTTGGGCCTTGAATTTGTAGTTTATTGTTTGTTTTCACCGTTATACAAATGTCATAGAAACAGTTATTACTAAGTGTATATGAGACCCAGAGACTTCCTAATATGACTAAATGGGAACCAAATTGATGTCTTTTTTTGACTCACATTATTTTCAAGTTGACATTTAAAAATCAAATTTCACACAATTGGTCAGACTTTGAGAACAAAATCAGAAGTTCTGACAGGAGTAGACCTCTTAGAAGTCACAGGAATTAGACATATATACAGTTTTTACATCAAAACAATAGTGTAAAGCCAGTAGCCGTGGCCCCCATCGCAGCTGCCTGGCCCATGCAGGTTTGTATTTGATTCGGACAAATGGTAAAGAAATAATGGAGCCAATAACTGGTGGGCCATCATCTTTATCCTAGCTTGTACCCGGCAGGCAGGAAATAAATAGTGGGAAAACACTTCTCTTTCCATTCAGGGCTCCCAAAGTCACTAACTCATTCGAGTTTCCTAGAATTAAAGGTCTCTACCTCACCAGCCTTATTCACCTCTATTCCCCATCTCCTTCTCCCTGCACAAACTCTGCACAAACTGGCTTCTCCTTCAGCACTCCACCATCTTGGCTGCATCTCCTCTCTTCCACGTGGCCTTTCTCTGCTCTCCTCCAGCATGGGCTCCTCTGCCCCATTTTATAGTATAGAAATCAAAACCATTAATCAAATATACAAACAAGACAGTCTCTGATACAAAGTCACTTATCTGAGGCATAATGGGATTCTTCATGAGAGTGCACCACCTCACATCATGCAACAGTCAAGCAGGCATCCCCAAACCACGGCCCGCAGGCCGCATGCAGCCCCCTGAAGCCATTTATCCTGCCACCTGCTGCACTTCCAGAAGGGGCACCTCTTTCATTGGTAGTCAGTGAGAGGAACACTGTATATGGCAGCCCTCCAATGGTCTGAGGGTGTGGGGAAAAGCTTAGTTTTAAAACTAAGCCTTAGCCTATAAGGATCCTGCCTGCTTACAGCCTGTTCCCCATACCCAATGCAAACTATAAGTGAACAAACATATATATCATATTTAAAAACTTATTTGACCAACAAGTAGTTATTATTCACTCAGGGTAGGCTAATATATCTACATGATTACTGTAAAGCCAGTAGCCATGGCCACCATCACAGCCGCCTGGCCCATGCAGGTTCGCATTGGCTTCAGATAGTAGGTAAAGAAACAATGGAGCCAAAAACTGGTGGGCTATCACCTTTAATCCTAGCTTTTACCCGGCGGGCAAGTAAAAACACACACTGGGTTGCAAAACCCACTCATTCAGTGATCACAAAGCTACTGACTTACCCATGTTTCCTAGAATAAAAAGTTTCTAGCTCATCAGACTTATTCACCTCTGTTCCCCATCTCCTTCTCTTTGCACAAACTCTACACAAATTGGCTTCTACCTCAGCACTCCGCCATCTTGGCTGCTTCTCCTGGCCTATTCCATGTGATCTTTCTTTGCTCTCCTCTCTAATGCTAATCTCAGGAACCAAGAGAGAGCAAGCTCCTGGTCTACCCCACTTTATAGTGCAGAAATCAAAACCTTTAATCCAATATACAAAATAGGGATAGAAAAATCCTGACTGCTTACAGCCTGTCCCCCACACCCAATACAAACTATAAGTGAGCAAACATATAGTGAGCCAAGTGAGCCATGGCTTGAGTGATTCAAGCAAAAGTTACCCTGGGTGCTGAGGATGGCTCCATGGCCTCGCCTCTTGTGCTAAAATAGCTCGGTTGCTGAGCTACGGAGCAATGGCCCGTAGATGGGCAAAGCATTGCCTGTTAGGGGCTTACCAGGTGGATCCAGTTGACATGCGTGTGGGAGTCTGTCTCTGCTTCTCCACCTCTTATTTAAAAAAATAAAATAAAATAATAAAAATAAAAATAAATAAATAAAAATAAAATAGCAAAGAACACTTCTAATTGTTCAAAAAAATTCATTGGTTTGAGGAACTAAGGTCAAAAACCAAATATATATTTCATTGTACCATATCAGTTTAAACTACTTTACACCAAGCCCTCATTGGTCGTCTTATCAGCTTTTCTCTCTTCTTCCTTTTCTGTCTCTTTCCTCAAACCCTTTCTCCAAAATGATTTCCAAGAGTCTCAACTTCTTGTTTTGTTTTTAATATATTATCCATATTCTGTCAACTCCCAAATATTCCAAAACAGATCTGACCCATCTTACCAGTCTCATATTTCCAAATACTTGTTAGTCATTTACTCAAGAATTCCCTACAAACTCATCAAATATAACACATCCAAACCAAACTCATTATTTCCTTCCATGATAATTCCACTGAAATCTATACTTCATATAAATTGGGCTATCATTCAATTTCATCATATCCCATTAGTCTTTACATGTTTTCTATTTCTTAAATATTTGAGTTCATTTACTTTTTTTTCATTTCTATTACCACTGACTTACTTCAAAATACAATTTATGTGAAATTTGTACATATCTAATTTTCTAGGATCTCTTCTCTATATTCACAAATGTATTTATTGTGTTCTAATTTTTTTTTATAAATAAATTTTTATTTTAATGGGGTGACATCAATAAATCAGGGTACATACATTCAAAGAAAACATTTCCAGGTTATCTTGTTATTTAGTTCTGTTGCATACCCATCACCCGAAGAGAAATCGTCCTCCGCCACCCTCCATCCAGTTCTCTCTGTACCCCTCCCCCTCCCCCTCTAATTTTAAAATACAAAGTTTGTCATATAGCTTCCCAATGTCTAGGTAAAAA
Source organism: Saccopteryx bilineata (assembly GCF_036850765.1). Taxonomy (NCBI): domain Eukaryota; kingdom Metazoa; phylum Chordata; class Mammalia; order Chiroptera; family Emballonuridae; genus Saccopteryx; species Saccopteryx bilineata. The sequence continues at coordinate 98,419,921 of NC_089494.1, forward strand.
GTACAATTCTTTAATTTATCAAACAAATCATTGGTCCTAAACCTACTTTTAGGGCCAAATATCTGGTCCTAAAACTACTTTCCCTGCACCATCTCTTACCACTCCTTTACTTCATTTGACTCAACACTTCTTCGAAATCACCACTTTGTTTTCCCAATGCTTTTTCACTGCTATTTTGTTAAACTAGAACTCCCCATTCCATCTCAATCTTTTTACTCAGTTTTAGGAAATTCAAATTATTCTTTAAACTCAGCTCATATGCAGGCTTTACTTAACATTCTCCTCTAGCTCCAAGCAGTTTCACTTCCTTCTCTATGTCTCTACCATAAATAGAGTATGCCTTTATTATAAGGAAATTCAAAGAATCAAAATTGCATTTTATTAGGCTTGTTTCACTTAAGGATAAGAACCATTTTTTATCAACTTTGGTTTCTTTGGGTTTACTATATTGCTTGGCACACAGAACAGACTAATGTACATGTTAGCCTAAATCATTGACTGACAGATTTTTATTTTTGCCTGTTTGGTTTAAAATCATTGAATACTGCAGTTTATAGAGATTTAAACAAGCTGCTACAGGAAGGAAATATAGAAGAAGGAGAGAGGGAGTAGAAAGAAAGCCATCAATATTAAAATAAAATTTAATTAAGATTATATTTTAATTTTAAAAACTAACAGTTTTTAGATTTTTTATTTCATTTACTTTTATTTAGTGAGGATAGTTTGCATAGCTGGCTCAGGTTCCTTATTTAATTTTATTGAATCATTTAATTTTATTGAAAACCATGCTATTACTCTAATTCTTTATTAAATTAGAAAAGTCAGTGTTATAAACAATATAACTCTTCAACAAATATTCATTAAAGTGTACTTTATATCTTTGCAGAATGAGAACTTCTGGCCTGCCCATCAAAAATGTAAACAAGCCCTCTTTTAAAATAAAAGATGTGATATTAAGTTTATCTTTGTATCCCTGTAACTATTAAAGCAACAATGATTTAGCAGATTTTTAAATCATATTTATTACATTTTTAGTAAGCGTGGTTTTGAAATGAGTCACTGGAGCTGGCCTTTTGTTTTTAAACAATAGTCTGTTCCAAAAATATAGGGAAAATGTTTTCTTCAAGGAAAGAAAATGTCCAATAATAAATCTGCTAAGAAACACCAATTTTCCTCTTAGATCAAGATGAATGTGCCATTTATGGTACATGCAGCCAGACCTGCCTAAATACGTACGGATCCTATGCTTGCAGTTGTGCGGAGGGCTATATAATGCAGCCGGACAACAGATCTTGCAAAGCTAAAAATGGTAAGTTATCATCTTGTTTGTCCTTCTAGAATTTATTTTATTTCTAAAGATATTTTCAAAATGTGGTAGAACAATATGGACATTGAATAAAGAGATTTTTGCTTTATTTTAATTTGTTGATTTGTACTTAGAAATCCAGAGCAGTTCTTTTATTATTATTATTATTATTATTATTTATTTTTCTGAAGTGAGAAGAAGGGAGGCAGAGAGACAGATTCCTGCATGCGCCCCATTGGGATCCACCCGGCATGCCCACCAGGGGCAATGCTCTGCCCATCTGGGATGTTGTTCTGTTGCAACCAGAACCATTCCAGCTCCTGAGGTGAGGCCATGGAGCCATCCTCAGCACCCAGGCCAACTTTTCTCCAATGGAGCCTTGGCTTCGGGAGGGGAAGAGAGAGATAGAAAGGAGAGGAGGAAGGGTGGAGAAGTAGATGGGCGCTTCCGCTGTATACCCTGACCAGGAATTGAATCTAGAACATCCACACACCAGGCTGATGCTCTACCACTGAGCCAACTGGCCAGGTGCCACAGCAGTTCTTTAGTTGTCACTGATCATGATACAACTCTTTTCATTATGGGAAGCTTCTAATTAACAAAAACCTGTTCTAAAAGGATTGATTGATTGATTTGAATTACCCATCTCTCTCCTAGACTAGGTAATAGGTTCTTAACTGATTTCTGTTCCCCTCCAGAATTCATACTCCATGTAGTACTTCAAATGATCTGCTACAATATAAACTAGATCATGTCACTCACTGGCTTAACAATCTCCCAGTGATGACCCCGATTGGTGACTCAGTGGATTGAGCTTAGAGGTCACGGGTCCCATTCTTAGTAAGGCAACATGTAAGAAGAAAACCAATGAGTTTGGTTCCACAATTAAATGGAACCACTAAGTGGAAAATTGAATTGATGCTTCTCTTTCTCTCCTTTCCCGTCTGTCTTTATCAAATCACTGGAAAAATTAAAAAATAATTCTTCAATAACTTTCACTTACCTTGAGAATAAAATTCAAACTTCTCACAGGACCTAGAAGGGCCAAACTGGCACCATTTACCTTTCCCGTCTCATTTCCCACTACTCTCCTTCAAGCACGCACCAATCGTACTGGTGTCCTGGTCCTTCTTCAACCATATTGCTCTCGCTTGGACATCATTCTGCTTGCTGTTTTGTCTACCTGCAATGCTTTCCCTATGATATTCACACTTGTATCATTCAAGTTTTGGCTAAAATGTCAACATTCAAAATGACCTTCTCTGAGCATTCTATTTAATAGTGCATACCCTTTCCATCATTATCTTATTTCCTAATTTTATTTAATTATGTATACCTACTCTATCACTATGTGATTTTTTTATTTTAATTTTTATAGCATTACCATTTGAAATGAACAAATTTGTGCATTAGATTTACATTTGACTTCCCCAGAATAATGTAAGCATTAGATTATATAACTTGTGTTTTGTTTGCTGTTATTTACTGAGTTTTTGTTATTGCCTGAAACATACAGGTACTCAATATTTGTGATAGAAGAAAGAATAAAGGGAGAGAAAAACAAACAAACTTTTCTTCCTGATTAAAATGACTAAATCCAGTGCTCCACTCTTAAGTGTTTAAATTTCATGTTTAAAAATTGCCTTTTACTTCTTACTTGCAAATAAAGCCTATAGTTGCTACACAGTTTTCCGCCTACAGTTAACCCTCAGAAGTATTGTTGATGTAAAGAAATAACCTTTAATTGTGCTGGTAACAATAGGATAATGTTAATGTTTTGTGGGCTTAATTAGCTTTGGAATAGTATAGGAAGGTATTATATATCATATTCTATTGGGCTTTTTATAACTCCCCCAATCTGGTTTTATTTCATGCATTTTCAAATTATGATGCTTTGATAAATTAATGAATTCCCTCCTACTCCATTTATTAGCAATTGGAAAATCAGGTCTAGAATGGGATTCACTTTTTCACATCCAGGTTAAGCAAAGCATTGGATTTGCTTAGCAAGCTGCTTCTGCTGTCTCCCTTTACAGCATAAGCTTATGTTATAATTTCAGTGATTTCCCTGAGATAGTGTGTTTATAATTATTTACAAAACACATTTGTATACAAACTTGCAAAGACAGTAACTCTGTTACTTCTTAGTTTATTTCTTTGAATTACTGACTTGATTTATAAAGTCCTATTTATTTTTCAGGAACAATCTTGAGAAAAATTAGGTCAGGTTATATATGTCTCTTTGCCCACCACTGAGAGTTGTGATTTTAAATATTGATGGAGTGAGGAAGTAGAAGGCTTTTTCTTTGCTGTTTCTATTGATCCACACAATATTGCTGTGCATTCACGGGGAAAGTGTAATGTAATAAACCCTGGACTTTCTCCCTTTCTACATGGAGAGGGTTTCTGGCAATAATAGAGTGTAACGAGAGAGGGTCGGTACATCATAATGGAATACTCTTCAGGGATATTTGATGACTCTAGAATTGATAATAGAATATATAAATGTCTTCACTTCTAGGTGGTTGGCTTAATGACAATACTGGCCTACAGAGTTTTAAAAATACAGTTTCCATGGGAAAGTTTCTGGGGTTTATAATTTAATGACAATGAGTTGTAATAAAGTAAATGGGCACAAATCTATAACATAGACTGACTAGTTCTAAGGGTCACATCAATTTGAACCCATGTATCTGTACAGTTCAAAAGGAAAATGAACAATTTTGCTTTACTTTTCCCATATTGACAACAAGTAAACCAGAAAAATTTTTTGGCTTTAGTTATATTTAATTTCTTTTATCAGCTTTAAATTTTTTTGGACAATTTTATCATACTATAGTGTTGCTGTAACTGAAGGAAGCTAGGAAACTTTATCCTAAGGCTTTATCATTCCTCCTTTTCATTACCTGGCTGCTTAGATCAGCTCCTCTCTTTTCTTTCTCTATAATTCTACCCTATTCGACTATAGAGCCTGTCTCTCTTGCAAGTCAAGCCAGAAATCCAGAACTCTCAGAAACTGGGAGTGTGAGAAAGCACAGTTTAGAATGAGATGACTCAAGACAGTGGATGTGTGTAAAAGATCTATAGACTTTAGAAAGACAGATCAATATAAAAATATCGTGCCCAAAAGATACAATGAGAAGCTAGATTAGACATGAGAGGAGGGTTCTTCAAAGGCCTTACAGTATGATGGGAAAATAAAAGTTTCTGGGAGAAGTAGCCTTGTGTGTAAAGGCAGAGAAAAGCAGAGCTGTTGTCTGGGAAACTGCTTTTATAAAAGTGATGAACTAATTTAGAACAGAATGATATCATGGTTGCTCCCCAACTATTCACCCTAAAGCTTATTGTGGGTCTTATTTTCAATCTGACAATTGATAATAATTAGGTAAATTAATCTAAATTAATTGATTAACCCCCCTTTGCAATGTAATGCCTGAGTCCAAACAAAATTCATAAGCCTCAAAAACACCTTTAAGAACTACCTCTAATAAGGGGAGGCACTGTAGGCACCTAAGGCTTTAGGCACTGTAGCAGATGAGGAAAGAGAGTAATGGTAGGCAGGAGACCTTTTGATTTGTCTTAATTCATGCAACACAGATAAATTATATTCATTTTTATTCTTAGTAGTATTAATATTGACCTGACTACAGAAATATAGAACCAAGTAGTTCAGAGTTGGGAAGAACTTCAAACATAATCTAGTCTAACTCTCCATTTCATGTTAAAATAAATAATTTCCAAATTGAAGGAAGTCTGTGATGTACATTAAAAAATAACTTTAAATATACATATTTGAGAGTACAGTCTAGGAGGGGACATACTAGAATATAAATGTCAGGGTGGATTGTTCATTTGTATGGGACACAATAAAAGCTATTACTTCTCTAAATTAAACATTAGGACTTATCATTTGAAAAATATTTTAAAATTAACTTTCAAAACATCTATAAAAATCCAGAAAAACTTCTATATTTTTACTTTTTTATATTAGAGTTTTGGTAACTTGTCAAATGTGAAAATAAAAAAATATTTTTAATTTAACTTACATTCTTTTAACTGATTTAGACTGATTTAGATATAGAAACATGTGTTGAATGTGAGCATCCAGGGCTGAAAGTGGGTTCATGCAGACTCTGTATGAGTGAAAGGAGCGAACTGTGCATCTTTATTTGTGATAAATTCAGGCTCATTGAACTGTATTTCTCATTGTCCAACCACTTGCTGAAGTCCAGCACTCAGCCTGCACACAGTTCTGTGGAACCAGCACAGTTCTACTGATTGCAGTATAGCAGTAGCAGAAGAGCGAGCCCTGGATAACTGGATGTTCATCAGTGTGGAGGCACTGCATTGAATGGTACCAGGGGAGAGAGAGTACCTCTTTGCCATGGAACAACCAGAGCAGTGAGAGAAGAGAGCCCATTAAAGAACTTTGGGATTCTATTACAGTTTATACTTTGCTGTTTACTGATTAGGGTAGAGAGGAGTAGATTATTTAGACAATGGACCTCTTTGTTGCAATACATATAAATTGTAATCTCTGTGTAACCCACAGAAGCATGTTTCTAGCCAGTGTTAGAAAATGTTTTTATACCACTTACCATTTTCATTACTATAATTCTTACAAAGAAAAACAAGAGAAGTTACACAAAATATAACTTTTTATGGTTCCTACATCTAACCTCTTACTCTATTATCTATTAACATATTGTTTGAATTTTTCTTTTAGAATATCAGGGAATTATATTTTCAGCCCTGGTTTTCTGCCAGGGCTGATTCTACTTATGGGAAAGATAAGCAAGTGCTTCAATAGAGAGAAATTAGTTTCCTGCTCAGAATATTGGAATTTCTTCAGCTATTTATAATGCTTGGAATTCAGTTATTAATATATAATTTCCTTTATTTTTTTCTCTTTTTTAAAAAAGTACACTATATTAAAAATTTTGTGTTCTTAGGAAGGGTGACATTGAATCTTAGTAACCTTGATAACTTATTAAGATTAGTGGATCAGATCTGTTTTAGAATAGCATCTGGTTAAGAATGGCTTCCTGCATAATAATATGTCTTGACACATGAAGATTTACCATTTAAAGTTTTTATTATTTTTTAGGTAGTGCAAAGGTAGTTGCTGCAGAATTTGTACATTTCATCGACTCTATTCTGAATGGTGCTGACATGATGGTATATGGGAATCCCTGAGCCATGTGTGAGCCCAGTGAACCAGCATCAGCAGAGTAGTCCAGATTTGTTGTTTTTTACTCAGTCCCATATGAATGGTGAAAACTGTGTATACTGTGGTGAATAATAAATGGCAGAAATATAATTCATTGCCTGTAAAGGGTGCATATTGGTAAATTTTTATTACTTTAAGCAATTTTCGCCCTAACATTCAGGAAACAGAATAAGGGTACTGGGATGTTGAGAATCAAGAAAAGTCAAATTGCTGGAATAGATTTAAAATACAGTGGGTGTTTTGCCAGTTTTACCTTATGATTCAATGCTTATGCTGCCTTTGTTACAGTATTGACATTAAAGAGTGCTTTGAGTTCTGCATAATCTTCATAAATGTGTGCCCACTTCACCAAGGCCTTCCTCAGACATACGAGCAATTCTAGTGTGCTTGCTGTGCAAGAATGGCTTAGAACAAGCTGCCCCTCCTGCACCAGTGCAGTTTTGCCTATGCCACTATCTTACAGAAATGCCAGAGCTTTGCAACCTACCTTTGAAACCCTGACCTGGCCATTGAATGTATTTATCTATTTTTTGAAGTACCCCTACCCTACATCTTCTCTAGCCCTTCCAGTTAGTTGGAAATCACATTTCATGACAGGACAGGGGAAGAATTTTTGATGAAATTTGTATTACTCAAATTAAAAATCACACTTTTTTTTTATTCAAACATTGTTAATGAGTGTACCAGCATGAAGGTATAATATTCTATATGGTTTTTATTTGTTTATTTATTTATTTATTTATTTTGTTAGAGGAAACCACTTTCACAGTCCTGCACCTTTCTTGACATCTTGAATCTTTTTCCAGCAACAAAGTACAAGATTGATAATGATGAACACAACCACGGTGTCTTATGTATCTTGATACTTTGGTTTACTTATAGTCAAAGAAGGTATCAGATATAGGAAAAAATGCAAGCTTTCCCTTTTTTTAATTGAGGGAGGCAGAGAGACAGACTTCTGCATGCACCCTGACCAGAATCCCCCCAGCCAGCTCCTTATGGGGCAATGCACTGCCCATCTGAGGATGTTGTTCCATTGCGTGGCAACTGAGCTATTTTAGTGCAAGAGGCAAGACAAGACCATCGTGACATTCTCAGTGCCCGGGGCCAACTTGTTCAAATGAACCATCGCTTTCGAAGGAGAGAGAAAGAGAGAGAGAAAAGGGGGAGGGGTGGAAAAGGAGATGGTAACTTCTCCTGTGTGCCCTGACTGGTAATTGAACCAGGGAATTCCACATGCCAGCGAACACTCTACCACTGAACCAATCAGGCAGGGTCCCATTTTCTATACTACTTAACATGTTAACTGCAAACTAGCTGATAATTTCTTTGTTTTGGTATAAAATATTACATGGCCACATATTTTGGACTCTAGGTTTGACAACCAAACTTTATTTTTACAAATGGCACAACATACAGGTAAACATTTTTATTTAATGTTTTGTAGGATAACTATTGAACTACTAATTAAATTCTCATTTTAGAATGTGTGATAGATAATATGCTCTACAATTAACTGCCTTTCTTTATCTTTAAATCAGGTAAATTTAATAAAAAAAGAGAAATAAGGCATATTTAAATTTATAGACATACAAGGTTTAACTTTAAGATGAGGCAAAGACATACATATGTATGTAACCTTTCTATTTCTTTGTTTGCAAAAAAGTAGAAGTATATAACTATTAAAATTCTTGGGGGGGGGGACTTAAACTTTGAAAAAGCCCTGACTGGTCGGCTTAATGGTAGAGCGTTGGCCCAGAGTGTGGATATCCCAGGTTCAATTCCCAGTCAGGGCACACAAGAGAAGCAAACATCTGCTTCTCTACCCCTCTTCTTTCCTCTTCTCTCTCTCTATCCCTCCTGCAGTCATGGCTCAATTGCTTCAAGCACACAGGACCCAAGCACTACTGTGGAGCCTCTGTCTTAGGCACTAAAAATAGCTCAGTTGTGAGCATGGCCCCAGATGGGCCGAGCACTGGCCCCAGACGGGGGTTGCCAGGTGGATCACACTTGGAGCACATGCAGGAGTCTGCTTCTATCTCCCCGCCTCATACTTAGAAAAGAAAAAAAAAAAAAAAGCTTGAGAAAAAGAAGAATGTTTTGTTTATTCTAATAAGAAAAAATGTTTTCAAAGAGCCTTTATGGAATCCCTGTATCTATTTCAGTTCACAAGGTAAAAACAGCAGTTAAGGAATTCCCCTCGCACTCCTCCCTCTACAGTCCATCTTACCCTTGACTTGATGACTCACATTCTGCATACTCTCCCTAGTCAAGCTGCTTAGAGTCATTTTAGTCTAAGGAGAGAAAATTTGTTGTATTGATTAAAATTTCAAACGTGTGTGAGCATTTTTTTTTAGCATTAGGATAAACAAAGCCTTCATTTGTGTTTCCCATGCAAGATAATTTGTGCCAAATTATTGTATGAATTTTATTTTAATTGTCTTCAGAAGTATAGAGCAACAACTGTCAAAATGCAAAGAATATATCTATGAAACTTTGATAGATATATCAAATTTGAACTTTGATATACATCACCTTTGAGCCCTTAGAACTAATCTGTCTTTTTAATAACATAATAGGAAATGTAAAATCTAAAATATAGGTTGTATATTTAAATCCTTCCAGAAAATAATAAAATAGATGCAATGATCTATCCCTTTCCCACATCTAGATAATGAATTTTCATCTATCTTCTTCTCTCTTACCCTAAGATAAGGTTCTTGTTTCATATTTTACAAAGTGGAAACAAGCAAAGAGATCTTTCTTACCACAAGGTTAATTAAATCTACCAATCTGTTTGAATCCATAACTAATCATCCCACCTTCCTCCAATTTGAATCAAAGAGCAAACTGACTTTGCTCCTAAAGCCAATCCTGCAATTGTGAGTCAATCTCATCGTCTTTCACCGTTCAGGAAGTAGACTTACACAATTTTCTTCTTTATTTCTTGACTCATCAATATTTTCTTTTCTCCTGTATCATTCTTGTTAGCACATAAACATGTTGAAAAGATAATGTGAAACAACTTTGTTTAAATCTGTATTTTTCTCCACTACCATTTTGCATCTCTTTTACCTTTGTATAAAACCCCACAGAATGTGATGACTCTGTCTCCATTTCTTCCCCATTTCTCTTGAATGCATTTCAGTAGATTTTAAATTTTTATTACCACTTAACACCTTTCTTGTCAAGGTTACCAGTGACCTCCAGATGTCAAATTATTCAATTATCAGTTTTAGCAGCTTTTTATCCTTGCTTCCTCCTGAATACTTTCCTGTTTAAAGCAGCACGTTGTTGGAATTTTTCTCTGAACTTACAAAATATGTTTTCTCTGAACTTACAAAACAATTTATTTTGGGGTATTATCCTCAATATTTATTATCACTCAATAATTCAGTGTTGAACCCTTTGAACACCTCCTACTTTATGGGTTTCCTAACTGCTCCTAAGAGCTCTGTATCATGACTTTAAAAACACATTGACACTCCCAGGTTGTTATCACCACCCCTGACTTCTATGTTAAACACAAAACTCACTTGGATATTAGGATCCAACTCAATATCTACATTTGGGAGTAATAGAAATATCAAACTATGTTTTCCAAACTCTTAATTTTCTCACATTGTAACAATGCTTTCTTCAAAGTTGACCATCTTGGTCAATGTCACCCCTATATACCCAGTTGTTCAAGCCAAAACATTGGCATCATATTTGGCTTCGTTCTTATAAGCCCTTCCTTTCAAACTTTAAACCTATTGTGAAATGAAGTACTCTCTTTAAGGAACAGCCCACAATCCCATTACTATCAATGCTTTGCCTTTCTTTGTAGAATTTATCACTGCCAAATGTTAAACACTATTTATTTACTCATTTATTGTCTGTTTCCTCACTAAAATATAAGCTCTGTGAGAATGGAAATTTTATTTGTTTTGTTAACTGCTATATTTCTAGCATCTACAGCAGTGCCTGGCAGAAGCTAGCCACACTCAATAAATATTTATTAAATGAATATGCAAATAGTGAGGCAGTAGTTTTTTTCGGAGACAAAATAAATGTGGCTTAAGGCAGCATGCTTTTAAACAGGAACTACTTTATGAATAGAAGTTATTTAAAGGCAGTTTTATTTTATTTTATTTTAGAGACAGAGAGAGAGAGTCAGAGAGAGGGATAGACAGGGACAGACAGACAGGAACGGAGAGATGAGAAGCATCAATCATTAGTTTTTTGTTGCTTGTTGCAACACCTTAGTTGTTCATTGATTGCTTTCTCATATGTGCCTTGACCGTGGGCCTTCTGCAGACCAAGTAACCCCTTGCTCAAGCCAGCGACTTTGGGCTCAAGCCGGTGGGCTTTTGCTCAAACCAGATGAGCCCGCGCTCAAGCTGGCAACCTTGTGGTCTCGAACCTGGATCCTCCGCATCCCAGTCTGATGCTCTATCCACTGCACCACTGCCTGGTCAGGCTAAAGGCAGTTTTAATGAGCCAATATCTATTACATTTTAACTCAGTCATTACCAACTTATAGTTTACAGGGCATTTCTAAATTGAGAAGATGTGTTTATATAGCTAAAGTTGTTCCATCTTGCTATGACTAAGTTAAGAAATTGTAATGTAAATTGACCATCTCTAGACTATCTGTTAGTTCTAATCACTCAATAAACTAAAATTTTGAGATTCTCTAATATGATCCTTCAATAAGTGATCAAATATATTTTATCTTCCTGATTAAAAATCGCAATGTATTATTGATTTTATTTTACTTATTGAAATACATTATTCTTTTAAAAATTCAGTAAAATATCTTTAAAAGCATTGAGAAGTTCATGTTCAAACATCAATGTTCCATACATTTATTGAACACTTAATGTTAGAAAAATGAGTTTATAATATTCGTATTTTTTGACTTTGCTCACTTTTATTGTTAAAAATGGTGCTGGGCAGCACCAGGTATGTGATCTGTGAAATTGCAAATTACCTTCCTGCTTGGGAAGGGCCATTGTCTTGTTAATGTTTTGTTGGAAAAGGGAAGCCATATTTTTGGAGAGTGAGAGTGGAGAGGATGCAAAGTGCTGGGGAACCAGAGATGAGAGGCTTTGGGACTGGTGAAGCATTTGATTCTAGGAAAAACTAGAGAAGATTCTCCTGGTTGTGGAACCAGAGAATGTGTCAGTAGCTTTGTGAGCTCTGAGTGAAAGAGAAGTGTTTTCCCTGTGATCATGCTCGTCGGCCAGTGTGAGATTTGAATAAAGGAATGGTCCACCATTTTTTGGCTGTATTGTTTCTTTACTGTCTGCCTGAATTTGCCAAGTAAGACCTTTCAGATAAAGGTTAAATATGTCCTTGATCTGGTGGACCAGCTCTTTATGAAACAGAGAAATTGTAAGGACTACTAAATTGTAAAATGTGAAGATTTCTTTTTAAATTGTTTTTGTGAAGTGATCTTTATTTCTGAGGAATAGCATATTTCATTGTTTCTTAAACATCACATTTCAAATCAAAATATCCTTTAAATGAAGATATCAGTATTTCACTAGTAAGGTTTAAATACCAAAAAGATTACATTGTACATTGTTTTAAGGACTGTGGTTAATTTAGGTTGATTGATTGTTTACATGGGTGAGCTTTTACAATGCCAAAGACAAAATTACAAAACTTGACACTTGTGCCAACACTAAACTCATTATCTCTCAAAAGTGACTATTTCCTGATATTTTTAATAACACTATCATTCTCCTCATCATTCAAATCTAAAATTTCCACTTAATCCTTGACTCACGTTTCTCATTTTTACTTAAAACAATCATTACAATTTAGAAGTTCTATTTCATTACACCGAGCCATCTCTACTTAAGAACTTTAAGCCATTTATTTTATCAATAGGTCCCTATTACCTATCTTCTGATAAGTTAAAGTAACATTTCTGTATTCAGTAATTCTGATATTCAATGCTTGTGTTCACAAGTTCTTTTTCTTCATAATTTTAGATTACTGTCTTCACAGATAAAAATAAAATCACATTTCTTTATTTACATATGGTCCTGAACGTTTAATGATTCTCTACTTTTCTCCAAATGACTTGTGCTTCCTATAGAAATGTAGGCACATGTGACTGTTTTTCCTTTTTGTTCTGTACCAATCTAAACAGAAACAATGATACTTTTTCCTTCCACCTAAAACCTTTCCAGCCTCACTCCAGAGTAGCATGACTGAGGCATCATGTAAATAAGACTTTTACATATTACCTTCCCATCAGATATAAATTATACTGATACCACTTTTAAAATAAAGGCAAAAACAACTTAAAAATTTAAATAGCAAATTTATCCATTCTACTATATACTGTTCTCCAGTGTAATGTAGTGTCCTGTGCATCATTTCCAACTTGATCTTAAAACACATATTTGATCATGTTATACTCTTGAAAGTATACATTGGCTTCTTAATGCACCCTGAATTAAAAATAAGTTTATCATCTTGACATTAAATAACTGCAATATTTTCTCAATTTATATTCTCAGCTATGATAAGCTCTGTGCTTTTATGTTTTTCTATATTTTTAATATAAATCTTTATTTTTAATTTATTGTGTTGACATGATTTCAAGTGTCCCACTTAATGTAAGTCCTTCTACACACCGTATCATGTTCCCCCTGGAATTCAGTCTTTTCTCGTAGTAGCTATGCCATATTAAGCAAGTCACTTAAATTAATTATAACTTAGTTTTCCTATCCATAAAATGTGTAGATAATGTTAGTGTCTGATTTATAGATATGTTGTGAGTATACAGTAAACTAATAAATATGAAGTATGCATTGCAGTATCTGGCTCTTAAATTGTGCTAAAAAAGTTAGCTATTATTGCTATTATTAAGTACTTCCACTACTCATACATGCTCTATCCTTCAGAAAACAAACAAACAGAAAAACTCCTCAGGTCAATATCTTCCCAACATATTCTATTCTTTCTCACATATTTGTTTTTGTTAAAGCTATTGGTTTAACTCGACTTTTTAATTTTTTATTTCTGCATGCTTAACTTCTGTGTTTTCATTTAAAAAAAGCTGAGATCAAATGCTATGTTTATTAAAGAACTTTTGACTCTACTAAACAGATATGTCTTAGTCTGTTTGTGTGGCTATAACAAAATATAACAAACTGGGTGGCTTATAAAAAACAAATCTATTTCTCACAGTTCTTGAGGCTGGAAATTTGAGATCAGAGTAACAGAATGGTCTGATACCGGCTCTCTTCCAGGTTGCAGACATTCTCAAGCACGCACTGTATCCTCACATGTTAGAAGGACCTAGAGAACCTCGTTTATGGCACTAGTCCCATTCAGAGGATCCTACCCTCATGACTTTCCCGCCTACCGAAGACCCCCACCCCATCGCCTAACACCATTGCCTTTGGAAGTTAGGATTTCAACATTTGAATTTGAGGGACACATACATTCAGACTATAGCAAGATATGTTTAACCATTCATTAGAACTCAATGTCATGATATATCATTTAGAAAATGTATAAAATCTAACTTAAAAATATAACCGTAGTAATTTTACTAGATTATATCTTTCTTAAATGTCTTACTTATGATATGATCCCAGTTGAATCACTTACATCTTAAATATTAAAAATAAAATAAAAATAAATAAAGCATTTTGTCCAATAAACAATAGTTCAGCATAAATGCATTATAAAAATAAAAAATAGTTCTAAGATAAATTTTAGCATAGTTATAGCAATATATATTTTTTCTTACTTAGCCCCAACCTGCTTTTAATGCATTTTAATGTCTTCACCTTTGATTCATATTTTATTATTCTTTTATAAAATGTGATAAAATAGTTTTCTCTGATATATGGCACAATATATCCTTACTCTAAGTATCAGTTTCTTTAGTAAAGAGTTTTTTCTATAAAAAATAATAAAGAAAAATAGAAAAACAGATTTAGCCATATGTTTTAGAAATGAAAATAAATATTTCAACCCTATATATTTTTAAGGTTTTTACTTACATAACATTAACTATCTAACTTCATCTTATTTTCCTTATTTCTAAAGACTTGATATACTTTATACAAGATAAATAAAGATTAGAACCTTAAAAATTCCTCTTTCAATTATATTGTTTATATTGGTTAAAAACTGATTCTTTGGGCTATATAGGTGTGTGGCTACTGGCCACCCCACCATCATGGCCATGCAGGTTCTCACTGAATTCGAACAGATGGTAAAGAAACAGTGGAGCCAAAAAATGGTGGGCCATTTCTTTATTAAAGTCTCATACTGGCTGATGAGCAAACAGGCAGGGTTCTCAAAGCCCTGATGCATTCTCCAGTTCTACAACCAGGAGAATCTTCTCTGGTTTCTTCTAGAATCAAAGGCATCACCAGTCTCAGCCAAGCCTGAGAAGCCTGCAAAGCCCCTCATCTGCACACCTCCTGTCTCTCCTGCAATACTGCCTTCTTCTTCAGCAGCCTGCATTCTCTCTTCTCTCACTCTGCAACCATGGCTTCTTTCTTCTTCCTCTCCTCTCTCTCTCTCTTCAAACCTTTCAGGTGCAAAAATCTCTCCTCAAGCAAACATTAACAAAACAATGGCTTTCCCAAGCAGGAAGGTAACTTGCAATTTCACAGACCAAGTACCTGGTGCTGCCCAGCCCCCAACGCAAACTATAAGCGAACAAACATAAAAATTGTATTTTACAAACTTATTTGACCAACATTAGGTTACAATTTTCTCTTTTGTCATGCTTTTAATCTTACTCTATATTTTTATACTTTACAAAGAAGAGTCATTTCTTAAATTTTTATCTAGTTGAAACTCAATCATTGACTCAACAAATATTGAGGTGCACCTACTAACCTTTACTCAATGGAGATACTTTTTCACAGTTATAGGGTTAAGAGATATCAGAATATAGTATAGCTAGATAATATACATTTTTATGTGCACATATTCATTTGTTATATACATAACTATTTATTAGGTTTATATTTATTTTTAAGTATCTGAATTCATAATTCTAATCACCTAAAAGGAAACTAGCTAAATAATATTTTTAGAATAGAAAGGAAGAGGAATTTAAATGAAACCCTAAAAGTAAGTTTATTCACTCTGAAAACATTTCTTTTAGCATCAACTCCATGTTGATGCTAAAATAATATTGTTATACTATATGTATACATTAGTAAGTTTTTGATTATGAGAGGAAAAGTTGTTCGCAAGGATATGGTCATAGTGGCTTGGAATTTACATAAGTATTTTCATTAATCTAATCAAATGAGCTTTCTCTGTTTTCAAGTTTCTCTTTTTAATTCATGGCTTTCTAGTAAGTCTTCAAAACTTATGTCACTAATTAATATGACATATGATAGGAAGAAATCACTTTCTGATTAAGAGAGCACAAATACATGTCTCTATAACTGAGAGGAAAAATACTGTCTTTTATATTGCTGACATATGAGGAGCGGTGAACCAATGAGGAAAAATATCCTCCAGTATACATTGATTGACAGCCTAGGAGACGTTTATTCAAGCTAAGTCTTGGTTCTCTATCTTAGAATATTGACTGAATGCTTTCTTATACTTCAATCTCTTCTATGTAGAAAATTAGTAATTATTACTTTTCACTAGTGCTGATGTAGGGAAGTATTCCTTTGACTGAAGTTCTCTAGTGTACTTTTCAACTGTTTCTTTAAGGAACTGTCCACTGACTGTAAGGATGGCATCTGATAAGACATCATATTTATTTTGGTCATCATCCGTTTGATAGTTCAGTTGGTAGAGCAGAGGACTGTAGTTGATTTCCACATTTATTTTGGTCAGTCTTATCCTCATTACCCAAGTTGGCATGAGGAAACCCGAGGTAATGATGCACACTAGTGACCAGCAGTGGTGCAGGTAGAGACAGATTACCTTCTCCAATACCAACCATTATCATGAAGTAAGAAAAAAAGACGTAACGCCCGTAGCCGAGGCTGGGTAGGTTCCCATTGAATTTGGGCAGATTGGAACTGTGGAGCCGGAAAGAGTCCGGCTATACCCATTCATTGGAGGCTGGCAAAGACAGGTGAGCAAATAAACAACAAAAAGAGAAAGAGCTAATAAATAAAGGAAAATCGGCTATTTGCAGTAAGGGCAAGGGAGCAAGGAAAACCACATCTCACGGTGGCGGGAGAGCATCTGGAAGAATCTCCGCCCAGGGAAAGCACCCTAAGCCTCACATAGACCAGACACACGTGGCGCTGCCACCCACCAATCAGGCAAAGAGCTTGCAGCCGTAAACCAGAGCAAGCCTAACACAGCCGTTTTCCCCAGGAAAGGATTTGTATCCTGAGCCTCTGTTGATGTTTGTGGGTTCTTATGTTTTAATGGTTTCCCTTATCCCCATGCTAAGCCTTAAGTTTGTTTGAAGAGGAAAACCGCAGTTAATAATTAGCAGAGACACAGGGATATTGCTTCAATAAAGGACATCGCACCTAGTATTGTAATATCCTTCATCCCGTATGTCATTTGAATTTTAAAGTCACTATTAAATCATGTCAGATAGTGAAGCATCTGGCTTTCTTTTTATTGGATTTATGGTTATCTGAAGCTTTAAAATCGTAAGTTGATATATTATGCTTTAAAACAATCAACTGATTCACTGAAAAAGTAGCTACAAAAGTCAAATAGATTGATCAATTATGTCAATTAAGCATTGGCTGTGTTGATCATTAATTCACTTTTATCTCAGTTTCTCAGAGAAGTTCTGTGTTCCTTAGTGATCCAGCCTCTCTCCAAAGAATGTTTATGACATACTTACATTTACTAACATTGTCTGCATCTGGACTTCTCTTAAAAGTTGGCAACAAAGGTTTCAATGGTGATTTATTTTTGAAGGAGAAGCAACTTCACTAAAGGTCATTTCAATTGTCAAATGAAGAAAATAAGCACTGACATTAATGTCAGTATATCTTTGTTAATCTGATAATGCAGCTATCTAAGACCTCTTCTGAACCTGAGAAATCTATAATCCAGCAGGTTTCAATAATGCCACAAATAGGGGGTAGGGGGACAAAAATGAAAAAACAGAGTGAGGCGTGTTGAAAATGGACCAAGTCTAGACTTCCAAATTAAGAATACAAGGGCAGGTATTACCTGGTTTCAGATGTCTGTAAAAGACTGGGAGAGGAGCCACTGGGCTAACCAAGATCAGATGTAGTCCCTTGACAAGGTTATGTTGAGCAGTGATAAGTCACAATTTTATCAATGCTTCTGAGAGAACTCTTTATTGTAGAAATAATGTTAGCATTTTTGAGACTTCTTTTTTTTTGGTTGATACTAGGTAGTTCAGGACCAGTCTGTTTTCCCCATGGGGAAGAAATTGTTGTGCTGACCAGTTTTGTAATCTTATTGAGCTTTTTGTTGTTGCTTATTTTTCTTTGTTTTGTTGTTTTTAGAAAATAAAAACACTGTTTTTGTCTTTCTGAAGGCAGAGGAAAATCCTGTGGCTTGATTGAGAGAATTTCTTAGGGGAGCAAAAATTTAAATACGCATAGAAAGTCTTGAGATGCATTTTAGAGCTGATATTTTAAAATTGTAAGGGAAGACCCAAAATAATGTTTATTGGAGGGCTGTTCTATCTGAGGGCAACATAAAGGAACTGATATTTCTGCTTCTTCCAGAAATGGTGAGGAACATTGAACAGTACACTCAAAACTTAAACCTTTCTTATATTAATTATAGTATTGCTTTTGCTTTTTTTCTACTTTTACAATTCTCAGTATCAGTTTCTTGAAAGAGCAAATGTTTATGAAATTTTCTGAATATTTTTTTCTCTGGATTTTCTATATAGGTTAAGAAACTAAATTGTTTTGTAACATTTCACAGAATGTTTCTAATAAATTCTACTATGCAAGAGTTTCATATGTCTTTTTCATTTATTCATTACGTTGTATTGAATGATCACTGAGTTCCAAGCTTTATCAAAAGGCTATAGCTACATCAGCAAAAGTAGAAGAATAATGTATCAGTAAAAATAAATAAGATATATATATATTTGGTGATGCTAAGTGAAATATAAAGCAAGAACAGAGTATAGAAAGTGTAGAGGCTTGCAAGCTTTATCAGATAGAGAAACATTCTCACCGGAAAGGTCATATATAAGTAATGCCTTAAAGGAGGTAAGTAAGTTGGCCATTCTGATATATGGGGTATGTTAATTCCAGGGCTAGTTCAAAGAGGGACAAGTAAGAAGGGCAGTGTGTCTGAAATGAGGTGCACAAGGGTAAGAGTAGTTAGGAGATGAAGGAAATGAGGTCACACTGGTGATAATTATACAGATTAGATAGGGCTTTATATGCCAGTACACAGCTTTTGACTTTACTCTGAAATGAGAGCTTTTTTTATGAATCAGGCAGAAGATTCATTTGATCTGCCTAAACATTTTAAAGGTATCACTTGGTCTTTTGTGTCGAGGAGGAGAACACAGATGGAAACAGAGAAAGCAGTTAGAAGGCGATTAGAATGATCTAGTTAAGAGATGATGGATGATGGAAGCTTGGAATAGGATAATAAAAATAATCACTGAAAAGTGATGGGATTCCTGATAAGTCTGACATCAGAGTCAAAGAGATTTTATTATTTTTTTATTTTTATTTATTCATTTTAGAGGAGAGAGACAGAGAGAGAGAGAGAGAGAGAGAGAGAGAGAGAGAGAGAGAGAGAGAAGTGACAGAGAGAGAGAAGGGGGGAGGAGCTGGAAGTATCAACTCCCATATGTGCTTTGACCAAGCAAGCCCAGGGTTTCAAACCGGCAACCTCAGCATTTCCAGGTCGACGCTTTATCCACTGCGCCACCACAGGTCAGGCCGTCAAAGAGATTTTAATGACACATTGGCTGTAGGGTAGAAGAAAAAGAGGAGTAGAAGAGTTTCATCTTGCGTTTTATTTCGTAATAAGCACAAATGTTACTCTGAATATATTTATACAGCTAAATACTTTCAACACTAATTTTATATGAGCTTTTTTACTGTTACTGTCAAATATTAAAATATATTAAAATTCCGTTCAAAAACTTACCAATCCTAACACAAGCAAAAGTGTACTATTCATTAACTAGTAGTAACCCTGTTTCTTTTACCTTAAGAACCGTATTTTCCTGACTTTGCCCTTGCAATACGTGCTCTGTAATCTAGTCACTAAGGTAATGTGTGATGATTTGATTCCTGGAGCCAGTTAAGGAACCAATGATTCTGAGGTCGCAGGTGCTCTTTATATGAACTTGTCAGCTTTGTTCTACTCCAAAGAGTCTATTTTTTTTTTTTTCTTTTTTTTTTTTTTCATTTTTCTGAAGCTGGAAACAGGGAGAGACAGTCAGACAGACTCCCGCATGCGCCCTACCGGGATCCACCCGGTACGCCCACCAGGGGCGACGCTCTGCCCACCAGGGGGCGATGCTCTGCCCATCCTGGGCGTCGCCATATTGCGACCAGAGCCACTCTAGCGCCTGGGGCAGAGGCCAAGGAGCCATCCCCAGCGCCCGGGCCATCTTTGCTCCAATGAAGCCTCGGCTGCGGGAGGGGAAGAGAGAGACAGAGAGGAAAGTGCGGCGGAGGGGTGGAGAAGCAAATGGGCGCTTCTCCTGTGTGCCCTGGCCGGGAATCGAACCCGGGTCCTCCGCACGCTAGGCCGACGCTCTACCGCTGAGCCAACCGGCCAGGGCTCCAAAGACTCTATTTCTGACCTCATCCATTCACCTCCAAGAAGCGTGCCCTGTACACAAGGGAAGCCGGTACCACTGTAGGGAGAGGTCAGTTCAGATCCATCATCATTGCTAGAAAAACAACTCATAGCACTGCCTTTATTTACCAACAATAAAAGTAAATAGCATTTTTCCCTCATATTTAGACAGCACATTATCACTAAGAAAATACAGAATACAAATGCTCAGTGGACTGTTTTTCTTGGAGATGTGAGCTGAAGTATATAGTTAGTGGAGCACACATAAAGGTTATTAATAAATATTTTTGTAAGTATATCTTTTTATTTTAAAGATGCATTAAAATACAAACTAACTCTTAATAAATGCAGATTAAAAAAGGAGGCCAAGGGGACATTATTTACTGAACTTACTTTTCTTTTCTCTTTTATTCCAGAACCTACAGACAGGCCACCTATGCTATTAGTTGCAAATTCTGAAACAATTGAGGTTTTCTATCTTAATGGAAGTAAAATGGCATCCCTGAGCTCAGTCAATGGAAATGAAATTCATACTATGGATTTTATTTACAATGAAGATATGATTTGTTGGATTGAATCAAGAGAATCTTGGAATCAGCTCAAATGTATTCAGTTCACAAGAACAGGAAGATTAACAGATGAATGGACAGTTCATATTCTTCAGTCTTTCTACAGTGAGTATTTTGATTCATATTATATGACACCCTTTAAGGATTTGACTTACAGACCAGTAGACAAAATTTTCAGATTTTCTAGCATAACTTATGGCTATGGGGAGCTATATATGGAAGTATGAATGTACTTAAACATATTTACTGTGTGTTTAGCATATAATCATACATACGTGTGTAGTTTCGCTATATAAGTAGTGAATTACAGAGGTAGTTTAAATTTTTTAAAATGCTTATTTACAGTATCACCTTGATGAGAACTGTGATTTTCTTCACTGAATGGTAGTTCACAATGTGATAGTGAACATAGAACTTAAAAAAAAATACAAAAAACAATGCCCTGGATGGATGCTCGGTTGACCCTGGTTGGCAAACTGCGGCTCACGAGCCACATGCGGCTCTTTGGCCCCTTGAGTGTGGCTCTTCAACAAAATTCCACATGTGGGCACTACCTTGATAAGGAATGAACCTACCTATATAGTATAAGTTTACAAAATTTGGCTCTCAAAAGAAATTTCAATCATTGTCCTGTTGATACTTGGCTCTGTTGACTGATGAGTTTGCCGACCACTGGTTAGAACATCACCTGGAAGCAGACAGGTTGCCGGTTTGACCCCCAGTCAGGGCACTTACAGGAACAGCTCAATATTCCTGTCTCTCTCTCTCTCTCCCCCATCCCCTCTCTCTAAAATCAATACATTAAAATAATAAAAATAAAATACAGAAGCAAAATGTATGATTATAGGCTCATCAACTACAGAGTTTATTAAAATTCCTTTAAAACTATTAGGTTTATGTTGAGTATTGACTACTACCTATGTTAGTTGACATTTTCCCCTAGCAAATCAGTTTTTATGCACTCTCTTCCAAAAGAATGATTTGTGATTTATAATTAACTTTGATTTCTCATGCCAGAAATTTACAAACAAGTAACTGTTTTTTAAATTCCTTAATATAATATTACCATAAACTGAAACTCATTATCACACACACTCACAAGTATACATATCTGTTTATTTTATGATTTACAGAAAGCTTATTTTTACAAATGTTGCTAACCTAAAAATAGATAGAAAAATGTACAATTAAGCTAAGGAGAAAAAAAGTTCTATTACAAAATAAGTGTAGTTTTCAGATGTAGAATATTTTATTATTTTGATTTAATTATCATATTTTGTTAATGGTTTGGCATACAATTAAAATGATTGGTTACTGATCCTTATTAAACATAAGAAAATAATATCATGCAATGAAGATAACTATGATTAGATTAAATAAATCAGTGTCTGAAATTGTGAAAATGATTGTATATACTTAGGTGAACAGAAATAAATCTTTATCAGAATCCAACATTTTGAATATCCTCTTAAATAAAACAAGTGATAAAGCAATTTATTCTGACAATGGACCAAAGTACCTAGTGAGGGCAGTTGACACGGGTTAGTTCAAGGGTTCTATAGAAAAATGAAAAATTCATAATAATAGTAAATAGCAAGTGGAAGTAACACAAGATCAGAGCCAGGTGATTTGAGTATTTTAGACATTGGCTTAGCTAGCAGTTGGGAATTGCACAAAAGGCCCCCAGTCCCTGCCATGTCAGTGATCATCACAACTAATCCAACTATGTTTGTCCCTAGGAAATGGAATACTGGTAGCAGTCAGCTTCAACAGTCATTATGTTACCAGGAAAAATTATTTCTGACCTTACTTAAGCAACTCTCCTTTCCAATAATTGTAGTAATTCTTTAATATGTATTTTTAAAACAACAATTCTAAAAATAAATCTGGGAGTGATCAAGCAATTTCACATTAAGATATTTATAGAAAATAATTTGAAACAGATTTTATTTGATTTTTAATATAATTCTTAGAAAATATAAAAAATAAAGGTTTTATTAATCAACTTATTGATATGCTGAATAGAACATTCATTTTGTACTATAAAAATAAAGTTAGTGGAAATATTTTAATTAGAATAAATAATTTTTGATGAAGTCATATTTAAGCCATGTAATTTTAGTCACTTTAAAAAAAATGGTTGGATGAGTGGAAGTAATTCAGTGATGAGAGTGGGGCTCAGGTGTGAGCAGGGCTGGGCTCTTCCATCATTGCTTGTAACTTACGTATTTCATCAACATGTCACAGAACAACTGCCACAGGATATGATGGGCTCTGCATTCACCATGTCAATTTGTGAGTTGATAATTAAAAATGAATATTTTTTGCATATATATGAAGAGAATATCAGTCATTATAGGTCAAATTGACTTGCATTTAAAACAATATACTGCAATTTTAAGATTTTTTATTGCTTATTTTATCTCATTGGATACCCAACACATCTCTGTAGAGTAAGGAGAGATATGCACTTCCTGTTTTATAATAGACAAAATAGTAACTTCAAAACTGAGTGTTTAAAAAGAAGGCAGAGATGGGGACATCTAAATCCTATGTTCTTTCTTCTGCATTAGAAAGGCAAGTACTGGTTCCTTCAAAGAACTTCTCAAATCTTCCACAAATAATAATGTCTACAATTTATTGAATGGGTGCCAAGTGATGGTATGCAATAGGGAGACATTATATTTCTCTTTAGGCTGATGGAAAAATTGGGACTCTTGGATAGATAGCAGCATACAACAGATATCGGATACAGGTTTGAGTTGGGTCAGACTTCATGACTTTGCTAAACAATACACTGCCCCAGTGAGTCTCAGCTATTGATTTTCATTTTAGCAAGCCAAATCAATTAGATGTACTAACATTAGTAACAGTGGCTCACTAAAACAGTCTGTAAATGGGAGAGGAGTATAAACATCTTGGAAATGGAGTGAACAGGGCAAGTTGTAGAAAACTATGTGATTTAAAAAGACCTACCAAATGATTCTGATATGGTCTTCAAGAGAGGCCTACCTTTAATATTAAAAATTATTCCTAAGCAATATTGTATGTAATTGAAGAAGTGTGATCTTAATATGCTTAATAAATTATATTGATTAACCAAGAAACATTGGGGAAAATGCTGGAGATTATAAATCTTATTGAGTTTTATTATTCTTTTTAAAAATACCTATATTTATTATCTAACATTTTAATTTGTTAGTTGCAGATTTAAAAAAAAAAAACTTTGGAAGTGTTTTGTAAGCAAAATTAATTCTCTTGTAACGTGTTCCAACAAAGTACAATTTCAGTAGCTAATTATTTCCCCAATTTTTTCTTGGAGAGTACTGTACTACGCACACAGATACACACACTCAACAAAGTGACGGGGTTCACAAGAGTAGTGAATTCAGCTATTTCCTCAGGACAAAGTACACAGAGATGACTGAGAAAGATATACTTTTCTGGGTTAATTCCTTATTAAGAAAGAAGATTCAAAACCAGATTGTTCTCTCCTAGGTAGAGAGTAGATACTTCCATTCCCTGTGTATGATTCTTCAATATTATATAAAATGTGCTATTACTTCTAAGGTTCTAATATGGAATGACTGGCTTGTCTTGATCCATGATCCATTCGTGGGCCCAGCACTAGTTCAGCAGAGTATGCCCGGCCAAAAAACAAAAGGGTTGTTTATGCTTTATAGACTTTGCTTCTGAATTAAGCCTATTTTCTTTTTTTTTTTTTTTTTACCTGTTTTAGCCATGCTCATTTTCCACTTAACCTCTGATTAGATCTATTAAACTAAATTCTTGATTGGATAACTATTGTTTTCTGATACTTTACCTCTGTCTTTAATCAATCTTACTTCTTTCCCTTGAGTTAGCAACTCTTTAAAATCACATAACATTACTACACACTATTTATTTGATATTATTTAGTGCATTAATAATTCTACATATATACCTCATTGTTATTACAAAATTATATGACCCATATACTGTTTATAACTGTCAGTTTATAGATGGTAAAATAAGCTTAAAAAGTAAAATATTTTTAAGTTAATAAAAAATTTTTACCTGTGGTCTCAATAATAACTAAGCAAAGACCTTTCTTGATTTTATTAATAAAATACTCCTTTTTTGCCTCAATCCAGCCTGGGTATTTCAAGCTCTTTCCCTATTAAAAATGCAAGGACAATATTGGGACAAAATAATCCACTTATAATAATACAAATACTAGTCCCAAGTTAGTCAACTGATAGTGAGTGTACACTTTTGATGATTATAGACCTTTATAGCAATAACCTATGTTTATGCAGTCTCATAATGATGTAGAGATCATTGTAGAAACTTCTCGTGCCTTATTTACAAGACATATGCTTATATATTGAATTTTATGACCTTTACAATTATCTTCATATGATTAATGAAAAGTCATTCACATTGTTTTAATTTGCCATTTTGATTACTACTGAAATTGTACACTCTGTGTTCCAAGTAGAGACTTATATGTCTAGTACATCAATCTCTACAACTCGCTAGAGTGACTATAATACTTAGTTATTTAAAATAAAAATGTAAGACATTCTTGGAAAAATAGGCTTTGTGGTCAAATGACTTTAGGAAATTTTACATGCAATATAACCTTATAGCAGTTTCTCATTTATCTCATAATAAAATAAAACTTAATTATCTGGCTTCTCTGCAGACAGCTGACCTACCTTGCCTCTTCCCACTCAATTCCCATGGTCCAAATAAAAAGGAGTACTTACACTTACTTAAAGACACTTTGTTTTCTCATTTCCATGCATGTTTGTATAATCTTTTTACTGTTCTGATTTCCTATAACCAATCATCTCTTGTTCATTTCAAAAGATATCACATCCTTTCCAAAATTTTCCAGTGGAATTTAATAGCTCTTTCTATGTAACCCAACACATCATAGCACAAGTGCTATTTATATATTTTAATTTTGTGTTGACCTGTTAGTTTCCCCAAATAAAGGGTGACTCCTTTCAGTTTAAGATATAAGTAAAGTGTATAGAGTTAAGAATTAAACGAAGCCTGACCAGGCAGTGATGCAGTGGATAGAGTGTCGGACTAGAACATGAAGGACTCAGATTCGAAACCCCAAGGTCACCAGCTTGAGCACAGGTTCATCGGGCTTGAGTGCAGGCCCATCTGTCTTGAACATGGGCTCACCAGCTTGAGTGCAGGGTCACTGGCTTGAGTGTGGGATTATGGGCATGACCCCATGGTCGCTAGCTTGAGTCTAAAGGTCACTGGCTTGAATCTCAAGGTTGCTGGCTTGAGCAAGGGGTCACTCGCTCTGCTATAGCCCTCTGGTCAAGGCACATATGAGAAAGCAATCAGTGAACAACTGAAGTGCTGCAACGAAGAATTGATGCTTCTCATCTCTCTCTCTTCCTGTTTGTCCCTATCTGTCCCTTTCTGATTCTCTCTCTGTCTCTGTCCAAAATAAATAAATAAATTTATTAAAGGAAACAAAGTTAGAGCAAATTTTTTGAGCGACTAAGCCAAATCACTATGAGAGACATTTAGAAAGTCAGTGAATAACGGCTAAATAAGATCTAGTCTATGTCTAGATAATAGGGTTACATGTGAATCTTGGTGTTTCTGAGATACTGGATCTGTTTTGTGACTTTTTTTGACTATTGGCTTTTACTTGGGCTCAGTCTCTGACTTTCCTGGGAGGGCATGCCTATAGATTTATTTTGGAATCTAACCCCAATGACCATAGGGACAACTTGATCCAAACCTTTTCTCAGTTACAATTAAACAGTATTGGAGCCAAAACTCCTATAATAGAGATCAATTACTTTTTATTACACAGATTAAACAGAACAATACAGTGGACTTTTAAACCCTTCTCTTTCTATATATCAGAATAGACTTTATAGAAATGAAGCTTTGCTCTCTTATATTTATGTTTTTAGATGGATAAAATGGTGGATGTGCTTATCATCCCAATCCTATATACTTAGTTATTTTCAAGGCCCCAGATGCCTTTTGGGGAAAGAAGTAAAGAGCAGGGTGAGAATGTTCTTTGTGTCTCTCAACCTCTGAGAAGTCCAGTCAGAAGACTAACCTTGAACCTGGGAATTTATGATTTTTATTCTTCACTGGAAAAGAAGTATATTCAACTATTGGTCAGTTCTACTTTTAGCATTCCATGAGAAGAAGTTCAGAATTGGTCAGCTTCCAGCTGAGACCTGAAGAAAAATAACCATTTTTACCTTGTAAATTAATGAGATTTAAAATACATATATTTTATGATTTAGATTTCTTACTGCCCCCCCCAAAAAAAGGTGGGGTATTTTTGTTTTAGCTGTTTAGAATTCAGACTTTTTTTTTGACAGAGACAGAGAGAGAGGCAGAGAGAGGTATAGATAGGGACAGACAGACAGGAAAGGAGAGAAATGAGAAACATCAAATCTTCATTACAGCATCTTAGTTGTTCATTGATTGCTTGCTTGTATGTGCCTTGACCAGGGGGCTACAGCAGACTGAGTGACCCCTTGCTCAAGCCAGCGACCTTGGGCTCAAGCTGGTGAACCATGCTCAAACCAGATGTGCCCGCAATCAAGCCGGTGACCATGGGGTTTCGAACCTGGGTCCACTGTGTCTTATTCTGATGCTCTATCCACTGTGCTAGTGCCTACTTGGGTGAATTCAGACTTTTTGATCAGCATATCTCATGGAGATATAACTAATTCAAAATCTTGACTGTAATAACTGGTCTTATATGATTTCCTAAGAAACATCTGTGAAGAATACAAAGTACATCCTCTAGAAGAATAACTATTTTTCAATTAACTGCCGTTTTTTAAGAAAATATGTTTTATAAAAATCTTTATACTTCTTAAAAACTTCTCATCTTCTGTTTAGCAAATTTATTTGGAAACATAAAAATGGCTTTTCTTGATGTGTGTATGTGTGTGTGTGTGTGTGTGTGTGTGTGTGTAGACAGTTGATGCAATGCAATTCTGCTGTACTATGGAATTTTAACAAAGTGATCAAGCCATACATCAAGAGCTCAGAATGAACAAACACAAAGAAAGAACTAAAATTAGCAAAGATGTTGATCTGAGGACATATTTCTAGAGAA
Organism: Saccopteryx bilineata; assembly: GCF_036850765.1. Lineage (NCBI taxonomy): Eukaryota > Metazoa > Chordata > Mammalia > Chiroptera > Emballonuridae > Saccopteryx > Saccopteryx bilineata. The sequence goes on from NC_089494.1 coordinate 98,447,859, forward strand.
CTAAGAGACACCCCTTACTGATTCCATTTGGTTAATGTTCTAGGCATTAATATTAAATTATTCTTTATTTTTTACTTTAACATTAGATAAATTTGTACTTTGAAGCAAGTAACCTCTTCTGATTTACAATGCACAACCATAAAATGCCATTTTTTAAAATTTTATTATGTTTTTTAAGTGAGAGGAGGGGAGATAGTGAGACAAACTCCTGCATGCACCCAGACTGGGATCTACCCATCAAACCTTGTCTGAGGCTGATGCTCATCAACCAAGCTATCCTCAGTGCCCAGGGCCAATGCTCAATCCAACTGAGCCACTGGCTGCAAGAGGGGAAGAGAAAGAAGGAGGAGAGGAAGGATAAGAAAAGCAGATAGTCACTTCTTATGTGTGTTCTGACTGGGGATAGGACCCAGGGTGTACACATGTCGGACTGACACTATCCTCTGAGCTAAACAGCCACTGCCTCACTTATGGATTTTAATAACCCAAGTAGCATCATAGTTCTTCATAACAGGTAGAACATAATGTTTGGAGGTTCGCTACATCTACCAGTCTGAAATTTGGAAGATAAGAGATGCTGTTTTCGTCATGAATAAGTCATGCAGTATATTTAATATTCATGATGATAATTGCTGAAACTAGTGTTTCTGTCTTTATAAACTTTATATTGGTAGAAGAAAAAAGGAAATGAGGGAAGGAGAGAAAAGAGAAAATTACTTTTGTGACAGTCTACTAAAATGATTTCTGACAATGTTCATTTGACATATTTTATTTTTTTCTTTAAATATAATACTATAATTGCTTATTTTCATTTTTTTAAATAAAGGGATCCCTGTCAAGTAAAATGGACATATTTTTCTCCTGATATTTCTTGACTGTTTGAATTTTTTTAATATTGTAGACACATATACAGATATTAGGAAATTAGGGAAATTAGTATCAAATCTAAAAACAGTAAGCAATTGGAACCTAATAAGCAAAGTCATAAAACTGGCCTTCAGCATTTCATTTTTTATTATAATTTAGCTTATTTATATCAAGCCAAACATCTTTTTACCTGTAGATTTTATTTAAAACTGAGCTTTATATTTCCCTCACTACAGTATTTAGGGTGAGTTCATATGGTCTTAGTTTTGTTTTCAACTGGCTATGTGACCTTATACCAGCCAATTAAAATGTAATAACTTATTCATATAACTGCCGGGATTCCTGACACATCTAAACATACCTTTTCCTTCCATTCTCTTGAGTTTACTTTTCTTATAATTTTTGGTGTGCCTATGTTTGTGTGTGGGATAGTAATAGTTATCTCTTTCTATCATTTACTACTGTTTATTTTTCTCCCACTAAATCACTCATGACAGATATACCTCAATCCTTTTACAGTACCATTTCTAAGATATGTTTCCTGGAATACTCCTTCTGTAAGACATTCTCTTGGGAAAAGTATTTTATGGTCAAATGAGTTTAGGAAAATTTGCATGCTATATAACCTTAAAGGAGTTTTATATGTACATTAGCATATTAAAGATTATGAGAGGTCCTTGAATGAAGTACTTTGTCAGAAAACAGCATGACTTGTAATTTTGTAGGTCTCTGGTGGGAATGGTGGAGGATTAAAAAATTAACACGGAAAGAAAAAGGATGGGATCAGGAGATCTTATGGTGGCTGATGGCCTACCAAAGTTCCTGCACCCCCAAAGGCTTTATTTTCATAGTGTAAAGCAAAGTCATTTGCAAATCAAAGAGATATATGACACAAAGTCCCATTTCTGAAACAAACCAAGATTACCCAAATGCAGAAAACCCCCACCATGCATAACATCTTAATAAAACAAAGGGTAAAAATAAAATTGCCTCTAGTCTCTTCAAGGAACATGGGGGATGGGACAAGTGGAAACACAGCTAACACAGAGGTGTGGAGAAAGGCATAGCCTTTAGCAACTTAATCAAGCAATCAGAGATTTGTGGGGAAGGGCTTATTCTTTTGGTTTAAGTCTTAACCCTTTGAGTGGTGAGTTTTTTTCATGCTTGCTGACCCCCAAGAGTGAGTTTTGTTTTATTTTTTTTTCAAAAATTGAAATTAGTTCCAATTACAGTTTGATTAACTTAAAATCATGTTTTAAGCAACAAGAAGAACATACATTTACCTTTTTTAAATGTTGCCCTACACATTTTAAAAATAAAAATTTTTGTACGATCGTGCTCTGGATGGTCAGGAGCAATGAGGATGTACGTGAACATTCGTACCACTCAAAGGGTTAAACTGTGAGGACTTTTGTCAACTCAGTCTCCCACAGTACTTATTTTACTTTTTTTAGCACAAAATTTTCTTTATTTGTTTGAATTTTGGACACTGGTTGATATTTTTGGGGTGTTCCTGTGTGTTTATGAGGATACTTGTATGTGTCTGATATGTATTCACATCTAAAATATCTAGGGTTTTATCTTATAGGCACTTTAAAAAAATATTACTTTAAAGGTTTCAGGGAGAGTCACTCAGATTGGATCCTCCTGTCACATTTTTTATTTATCTATTATATCTATGGTTAAATCCATAAGAGCTGTGTGTACAAGCAGATATAGAGACTTACTCTAACAATAGTTTTCTAGCTATTTCTTCCCAAAGGGCCAACTACTTTTATTGTGTACACAGAGTGTTATAGGATCCACATGCCACATGCCCTGAGATGGTGGTGACAAAAACAGGTCCCTTTTCAGAATTTGAGCTCCTAGGCATTAGATATGCAATAATGGTTTGGACGTCTGTGAAATTTATCCTAGGAAAGGGTATACCCTAAAAGATGATTTGTGGTTGAGAATGGTAGCAAAAAGTATTCTAGAACTTAATGTCAAAGAACTTCTGATTTAACTATAATATCTTTTCCCTGAGTTGGATGACAGCTAGCTGCAGAATCTTTATTATTATTATTATTATTATTATTTATTTTGAGAGGACATTTATTAAAGCTGGGGACAGTCAAACATGGAAGAACCTAGAATAGAAGAAGCAAGAGGAGAGAGCCAGGTGGGGCTGCTTTGGCTCCCTAGAGCACTTATGTGAAAGAAATGAGCCTTCTCCGGGAAGTCAGAGATGAGCAGGCTTGGAGACAGGCTCAGGGGGTATCGCAAAATGAGCTGCCACTGCCCACTGCTCCCCTGGTTGCAAGCCTTGTGGGGACCCTTAGAGTTTAGTTGATGCATGCCTGCGGGGAAGAAAGGTATGGGCATACTCCAGGAGGGAGAGTGCGCTGTGACAGAGCCCCTTGATAGTAGAAGAGCAACATCAAATGATGAGATGGTGATTCTGATGGGAAAGGATTGTTAAAGTGTTTGTGAAATATCAGTCTAAATTTAAAGAATATATATTGTTTTGGGGACATATTCAAAGGTAGTCTAGTTGTCAAAAGCGTAGAATTTTATACTGCAACTCTAATCATTTCCTAAGCACCTCATAAAACGTAAAGGTCTAACACTCAGGTCTTTGGAATTCCCTATGCTTTGATTCTGTGCTTTTCAAATAACTTTCAGATTTGGTTTCTCAGATACCATAATTCTAGGAAGAAATTTGTTAGGATAATATCTATTTGTTAGTAATTATGTCACTGAAGTATCCTATCAGTAGTCATAAATTAACAAATTGACATTCTGGTTGATATATTAGTTTTCTGGAAGTCTGGTAAGCGTAAAGTAATTCCCTAAAGCCTGATAATCCTTTGGTGAACAACTCAAATAGAATTTCTGAAATTGCAAATGTAATAATTAGATCTGTGCTTAAAATATTCTGTGAGCCTTTATAATCTTAACGGCAGCATTTACTTGATAAAGTTATGTAATGTCTTATAGCAACTTTTGTTATTTTTATATGAAAATTATCCCAGAGGATTTTACTTTCTCTGTTTCAAGGTATGATTAAAGAAGATATATCTGCTTATCTACATTAGTATAATTATTCAATCCAGTCTTAGTGAAAAAATAGCAAGTAATTATATTTCCTATATTTGTGGTATGGAAAGCCTTATGTTCTACTAATTAACATTGCGACTAATTTTTCAACAGTATGTTTTAAAACATGCCCTACAAATGTGCTAGAGAATGTTGTTAAATCCTTCACAAAATAAAATACTTCTATAATCAAAGAAGCTTCTATTTAATAATTTTTGTAAGATACTGCTTGAAATATTAAAAATAATAACTGTAATAAAAACCTTTATAATTTTCCTTGTGGCTTAATGGAACAACATCAATTATCTGAACTAATAGGAACAATTTATTATCCATGTGAAATACCTAACCTGGCCTTAAGACTTAGTTTGGGTGTTTGTGTTATGTAAAAATATGCTGACAATTTTTTAGAGTTATGAGAGGTAGTTAGAAATAAAAATTATTATATGGTCTGTGACTTCTCCCTTATAAAAGACTCATTGTATCTGAAATAATAGTTTTTATGACATTGGTATATCAGTCCTGGTTGTGTGCAGGTAATAAAAACCTCACTGTTTAAATCAATAAGTGCTTTAATAGAGTATCTACTAACTCAAATGTTAGTAGAGATAAAGGAGAAAATTCTAGACTGTGTCTTTGGAAATTATATCTAGAATTACAGAGTAGTTAAGGAACTATTAATCTGAGGTCTTTACTAGAACTATGCTGGAATGAAGAACCCACTGCTGCTGCTGTCTCTACATACCCTGGTATCTGGAGATTGGACATCCTCAGCTGCACTCCAGGAATCAGGCAACCTTGTGATGAAGCCACTGCCACGATTGCTGTACCCACACTATTTCTTTTTACTTGGGATCCTGCACGATGGGCACTGAAACAGTACTCCAAGCAAATGTTTTGTTTCCAACAGTTTTTCTTCCCAGTTGAAAAACTTAAAACAGGCAAGAAGATGACCTCACTCTTGCTTCTGCAGTTAGACTTCTGAGTGCATGTCAGTTAACGTCCAAAACCTTAGCCTCAAGTTTGTGTGGAAAAGGTCATTCCAAGCTTCCCAATCTTTTCAAATGGACAGAAAATCGAATGAGATGGATAAAGTCAATCCACTGTAGCCAGCACAATTTTTTTTATGACTTTTAAAGTTTTAAGAAGTAGTTAATATTATTTTTTCATTAGTAGAAATTCTTATTTGTTTTAGCTCAGTTATGGTGAGGGTAGTAAAATCTGGATAGGAACCAGTTATTACTATGTTTTGTTCTTCTGCATAGGAGTTAAAAAAAACCAAAAATGTTTATTTCTGATGAAATGGTTCCATGTGGTGAGTGTCTGTGTGTGTGTGTGTGAATATTTCTCTTCCTCACATTATTTTGATTCACAGTATGTATGTCACAGTGTCATTTACACAGTTTCATATCCTTCCCCGGAATCATCAATTTACTCAGAGAAAGACTCTCATGTTTTTTCCAAGGTCCCCATTAGGCTCAATCTATTATTTGTCTCCCGTCAGGTGATTTTAGGAACTCTTCAGGTTTAGGAACATCTACTTTCATGGACATTGGAAAAAACAAAAGGGTCATGTCTGGCAGGAAGAAAGATAGCATCACTGAATTCTACTGACATACATATGTGGTTTTTGAAAATAAATTATCTTTTTGTTTGCCTTTTGTTATCTCCAAGAGAGATATTTAGTTTTCTCTGAAGTTCTAAAAAGGACTACTCCCATTAAAATTTTATAACATTTAGAAATGAAATAAAGCTTTCCTTTAAACATTCCTCTGTATCAAATGTTTTCCTCTGTCTTAAAGCTTTTAGTATTTGATTTGTAGGAGGAATATAGCTAAGTTAATTAGAACAACCAATGGGTACCACCACAAAAAATTTTAACTTCAAGGAATGTATTATGATTGCAACTACAAAAGTGCCATTGGAATTTATAGCATTTACTTAGATAATTTGTGCAAAATGTCTGTTTCTAAAATACATATAATTGAGGCAAAATACGTTTAATGTATGAATTATGCAAATAATCATCTCTGTTTACTCTGAGCTACTATTTTGAGTTTCTGTTAGTGTTAATGGAATAATACTTACACAAAATTACATGGAAACTCGGGTTATTATTTTATTTTATTTATTTATTTTTATTTTTTATTTTTTTTGTATTTTTCCAAAGCTGGAAACGGGGAGAGACAGTCAGACAGACTCCCGCATGCTCCCGACCGGGATCCACCCGGCACACCCACCAGGGAGTTACGCTCTGCCCACCAGGGGGCAATGCTCTGCCCCTCCAGGGCGTCGCTCTGTTGTGACCAGAGCCACTCTAGTGCCTGGGGCAGAGGCCAAGGAGCCAACCCCAGCACTCAGACCATCTTTGCTCCAATGGAGCCTCGGCTGCAGGAGGGGAAGAGAGAGACAGAGAGGAAGGAGTGGGGGTGGAGAAGCAGATGGGCGCTTCTCCTCTGTGCCCTGGCCGAGAATCGAACCCGGGACCCCTGCACGCCAGGCTGACACTCTACCACTGAGCCAACAGGCCAGGGCCGGGTTATTATTTTAATAAACCCAAGCTCTATTATCTGCATATAAATGTAAAAACCTTTTCCCCTTGAATTACACAGATAACACTGGGGAACAAAATTTTTGTTGCATCCACAAAAACACTTGTTCTTACCTAATTCGAGTGTGCTGATCTCAAATCTGACATTAGTTTTTCTCTGTTAGCTAAAGTTTTTTTGCAATTCAAGATTTTAGGTTTTCATCTTATTGTACAATTTTCAACATTTAGTTTAACATAATGAAGTAGAATGTCTTCATCTCTATGAAAATAATTTATATAATGCAGTAAATACACTAATACACTAAAAGATATGATTGCATCAGAATCTGTCTACAATTTTGAAATAAAACATATTAAAACACTTATTTTAATTACAAAATTTGTGCAAAACTTATTTAAATTCTATTCAAGCAAAAATTTGCATTTGTAGCTCTTGTGTTTGTGTACTTGTTGAGGACAATCTTGTTTGATGCTCCAGCAGTAGTCTGTTCATCACTAACAGCTCCAAGATTTTCAGGAAACTTATAAAGGTGACTGTTCAGGAAGTGAATTTTAAAGCTCATGTTACATCCAATGTCGCGGAAAGCCAACAGCATCCTTTGAACCAGAAGTTCATAGTTTTCTGCTTTTTTGTTGCCAAGGAGGTTCTTTGTAACTGCCACAAAAGACTGCCATGCTGCTTTCTCCTCCTTATTCATCTTCCTGGGAAATTCTTTGTCACATATTAGGGTTAGAATTTGACGTCCATCGAATACACCTGCTTTTATCTTCTCAAAAGACAAGACAGGAAAAGCAGAAATAATATGTTGAAAGCATTCACTTTCTCTATTCAAAGCCTGAACAAACTGCTTCATTAAGCCAAGTCTGATGTGAAGTGGGGGAAAATGAACCTGTCTCAATTAGCTACAGGTTCATTCACAATATTTTGCATCCCTACTTCCAGAGCTTCATGTTTTGGCCACTCCTTCTGTGTCTAGTATTTCTCCCGAGCTCGACTGTCCCACAAACACAGAAAGCAAGGATACTTTGTGAAACCTCTCTGTTGTCCTAGCAGGGAATTTACCATTTTAAGATCCACACAAATAATCCAGTTATGCTCCTTATACCTCAGAAAGTCGAGGACATTTTTTATGTCATTTTAATCTTCTCGCAGATGAGTTGAATAACCAATTGGATCCGCTGCATAAACATTACCATTGTGTAGGAGAACACATTTTAGACTCCAGTTTATAGCTGTCAAGAAATAGCTGCCATTATGTTGGACTGTGAGTGGTAACACCTAGTTGGCTGAGAAGAATACTGATATCATGACAGTAAACAAAGTGTTTGTCTTCGGAAAAAGAGTCCACAAAATTTTTTCAAGCTTCCTAAAATGGGATACTCTAGCTGACCGGTGAAGTAAATTCTTTTCTTGAAACCTGGAGGCTAATAACTCAGCTGCTTTCTTTGATAGGCCCAAATCTCTTACTAAGTCATTCAGTTCAGGTTGGCTAAACTGCTGAGGGGTTAATGACTGCTTGGCATCAGAAGAAGACCCTTCAGATTCTACAACCATTTCCTCATGCATCTTATCAAAATACACTTGATCACTATGTTCACTTTCTTTGTCCTTAGAAGAAATAAAACCATTGAAAACTGGAACCAGGAGTGTCTCAGAGTGTGAGATAGGTCAGATTGCTGAAGGAATATAGCATATGCCATCATATACTGTTTTTTCTTGCCGATGTCCTTTGTATGGATCAGACAGAAATAATAGTCACTGCTGTGGTCCTTAGGTTCACGCCAAACCATGGGAATATCAAAAGGCATTCCTTTGTGTTTTCTTTTTGACCAGTCACAAAGCATTTCCTCACAATTATGACACACAATAGGAGGAGCCCAATTCTTGTCTTGATCGCTAAGGGGAACTTGAAAATAGGCAATATATGCACGTGTCACAAATGATGAAATATTGCACCTTTGACGTTGAAGTGTGTAACAGCCACATATATAACAGAAGGTGTCAGGACTATTCTTACATTTATGCCTACTCAAAGAAGCCATGATTCAATCTTAAAACAAAATAAGAGGGTGTTTTTATCAGATAATTTTTTACATTTAAAAACAACTACAGTTATGTAAAATTGATGTTTGTGAATCATTAATTGCCTTGTGGTTATGTTCAATCCAGGAATCGTTGCCCTTTAACTCCAATTTAAAAACAAATGCATGCCATTAACTGTAACAAAAAGAAATTAAAATTGCATAAAAACTAGAGCATGCACCAAAACATGGATTTCAGATTTGGAATCAGCCATGCAGAAATATATAGAAACAGTTCTAAAACCTCATGCAACAGAAAATAATAATAATAAAAAAATTTGTTCCCCAGTGATCAATTTATATTTTGAGTTCATATTGAAAGTAGCATCTGATTTATTTCTAAGTATTATTATATAAAGTTAGGAAGTATTGAAAGATTATTGTAGCCAGATGTATAACAAACACTTAATTTTCTTAGAGCTTTTTCTTGGAACTTCAACAAGGGATATTAACATTAATAATGATATTTTGGCTTGTTCAGAGATCAAGTGGTATTTATATATGAAAATAGAAGTTTTAAAATAGATATTTTTTAATACAAAATTGAACCTAAGATGGGCATTGATCTATTATATCATGTAGTGCTTTTCAAACTTTTTTATTTAATGGCACAAATAAACTACTTACTATAATTCTGAGGCATACTGAAAAATATAATTTTTGCCCATCTGACAAAAAATAGGTATAATTCTGATTTATTTACACCAGATGGCTATGGTTGTATTAGCTATTGGCAGGTTTATTTTGACAACCTAAGGGAAAAGAAGTCAGTGACCCTGATTAAATAGTCAGGTATTGCATGTTTGCATGTTTTAAAATTTTTTGTAGCAATACTGGTTGAAAATTGCTGATATAATGTATATACCTTATATGGAGCTCTTAATTTTTTTTTTTTTTCAGTGAGTGAGAGACAGGAAGGGAGAGAGAGATGAGAAGCATCAGTTGTAGTTGTGGCACATTAGTTGTCACTGGCTGCTATGCATACATGCCTTGACCAGGACTTAAACTGAGCCAGACCCTTTGCTCAAGCCAGTGACCTTGGACTCAAGCCAGGGACCATGGGATCATAGACGATCTCACACTCAAGCCAGCAACCCCACCATCAAGCTGGTGAGCCCACGCTTAAGCTAATGAGCCTGTGCTCAAGCCAGATAAGCCTGCACTCAAGCCAGATGAACCTATGCTCAAATTGGCAACCTTTGTATTCAAACCTGGCACCTTAGTGTCCCCAGTCAACTGCCCAACACTGGCCAGGCTCAGCTCTTAAATTCTTATAAATATAAAATACTTCAGAATTTACTTTTAGCACTTATTTTACTTATTGTATGTGGATTTTAATATGATTTGAATTTTCTATAGTTCTTAATGTGAGGAGCAGAATGTGCCCTCCCAAAATTTTTATATTGAAGTTCTACCCCCAATGTTATGGGAGGGAGGGTTTTTGAATGTAATTAGGTTTAAGTAAGGCCCAGAAAGCAGAATCCTCGTGATCAGATTTATACCCTTATAAAAAAAAAATTTGGCCAGAGTTCCCACTCTTTCTGTTCCACGTTTGAATACAGAAAAGAAGTAGTTATTTGAATCAGAAAGAGAGCTCTCACTAGACTTGGAATCTGCCAGCACCTTGATCTTATACTTTCCAGTTTCCAGAACTGTGAGAAATAAATGTTTACTGTTTAAAATACCTAGCCTATAGTATTTTGTTGTAGCAGCCCAAACTAACTGAAGACATTATTTATTTCTGTATTCTAAAAGTAGAAACCATTTATTTCCTAATACATCAAATCCTCAGAAGTAACACTGTCTTCAGTTGTCCAGGTCTTAGGCTAACTTTAGCATGAAGCACTTGAGATGGAGAACTGTAAACTTTTCACTGCCGGGCTTGACTGTATTTGGATTTCTCCTTTGTCATTCCTTAATTTAGAGATTTTCTGGTACCTTTCAGGATGCTTCAGTGTAACTCCTAGAAAAATCCCTACTCATGGCAAACAAATTAAACTAATCATTAATGATTTGTTTTGAGAATTGAACTTGACTCAAAAATTTTAAAAAAGCAATTTAAAGACATTTGCTGATTTTTATATGTGTATATATCCAAAGAACTCATGCCATTTTGTTAGAATAAGTTTAATGTCTAAAATGTTTGCTAATAATGAACATAGCTATAATATTTTACATATATTTGGTTATTGGGTTTCTCAGTTGAAATTTTATTTGCCAAATCCAGTGCAACTAATAACATTGATCTAACCAATCCTTACTTTGTTTACAGTATTAGTCCACTAAAAAATACATTAGTATAATCACTTTTTTACTTATTGTACATTAAAATTAATACCTTGGGGAAACACATCATTTCCTATTTGTTGAGATTCAGATCCTGAGTTTATATCTTGGACAAGTTAGGAGCTATAACAATTATGAATAATAAACAAGCAATAGTAATAATATAGTAATTGCTATATATAGATTATGTATAATAAGTATATGATACATGTTATAGATATATAATAATAATAATCAATTAATCAAAAGTTTGTGTTCTTAAGACTTGAGTCAAAAGGTAACCTAGATATAATATGTGCAAACAGAACAAAGTGACTAGCAATCTCAGAGACAAACCATGATCAAGGCGACAGTGAATTTTACTTAGGAGCAGTATAAAGAACATCATATTACATGACTCTTGAGTCTTAAAATGATACTGTGTAGGGCTAGACAAGAAGGCTACAAGGATTCTGCCTGCCCACAGCCCGCCCCCAGCACACATTAATATCACCTGGGTGACAGCCTCCAGGTGGGCAGCGCCATCTTTAACAAAGTGAGCATAATACATTTTATTTGCCCAACACCTGGGTACTCATTTCTGCAATTGTTCTCTGCATAATTGTGCTTTTATAAAATTTCTTATCCACATTAAAAAATACAGATCCTTCTTCTATATATTTTTCCTGGGTAAAGAATAGGAACTTACCAAATTTGAACTTACACATAAAATCAAGGGAATTATTGCAGCTGATTTGATCAAAGAGCAAAGGAGGTGTAACTTCAGATGAATCTTACACTGACTGATTTAGAGGTGAGAGCAGATATTTTAGTCAGAAGATGCTTGTGGAAAGGCTATTGTAAATAGGATACCAGGGTTGATTTGAAAATATGTGCTTGGCACTTGCTATGAGTAAAATACCTGCTCATTTACAGTTTATATTCTGATGTGGGGAAACAGTGAACAAATAAGTAGTAAATTTCAATCGATTATGAGTAATACAAAGAAAATAAAATTAGGACATTGGTGTTTACTGTTGGAGATGAGTCCGTGTGTGTGTGTGTGTGTGTGTGTGTGTGTGTGTGTGTGTAGGGGGGAGCAGGGTTCTTTTTAATATTGACTGGTTAAAGAGACCTTTCTGGGAAACCGACAATTTAATGGATACCCGAAGGAAGTGAGAGTACAAGCTATGCATATTTACATACTTTTTGTCTTGAAGATCAAGTACATATTTTTTAAATTGTGAACTTTGCAGGTTGATGAAAAGTAAGGATGTGAGTATGACTGCAGTAGAAGAATCATTAGGAAAAATAGGAGGTTAAAAAAGATTTGGAAGACATCGTAAGCCATGTATTGGGCAAATGAATTTGTAAAATTTGTATTTTTTGAGTTTGCTCACTTTTAGTGTTAAAAAATGGCACTGGGAAGCACCAGGTATGTGGTCTGTGAAATTGCAAATGACCTTCCTGCTTGGGAAGGGCCATTCATTTTCTTGTTAATTATTGCTAAGGAGAGTTTTTTGCACCAGAAAGTTTTTGAATAGGAGAGGAAACAGAGAAGGAAATCATGTTTGCAGAGAAAATGGAGAAAGAAGGTGTGCAGATGGGGAACAGAGGTGAGGGGCTTTTGTGAGCTTCTCTGAGACTGGTGAGGCCTTCGATTGTAGGAGAAACCGGAGAAGATTCTCCTGGTTGTGGAACTGAATATTGTATTAGTGGCTTTGGGAGCCCGGAGTGATAGGAAAGTGTTTTTCCTGTTTTGTGTTGCTCATCAGCTGGTGTGAGACTTGAATAAAGGAATGGCCCACCATTTTTTGGCTACACTGTTTCTTTACCATCTGTCCAAATCCAATGGGAACCTGCATGTGCCTAGTCATGATGGCTATGACAACTGGCCCTACACCATGTTAAAGACTTTGAATTTTATTCTAAGTGTGGTGGGGAGTCAGTGGAGATTTTAAGGAGAGGAGTAGTATGTTGGAAAATAAAAATACAGACTCAGGATTTTAGAGAAAAATCTACTGTTTATTAAAATTGTTTGGAAAAAACACTAACACAAATAGAAGTTGGACTTTATTTTCTGTTTGTCATAGGTCACAAAATGTTGGAAAGAGCCATACTCCAATTAGTTTTTATTTAAAATTGACTTAAAAGTTTAGCAAACTTAGATACTTATGAAAATACCGACGATGCACATTGAAAGCATTAATGCAGGGAAGTAAATCCCCACTGTCTGTCAGTTCATTAAGATTTTTCTTCACTAGTAATCAACTGTAACATAGATCTCAGGTTATACAGAGTACCTTCTGTTCTTTGGTGTCATGATATAATCTGTTTTACAATAACCACTCCAGGCTCTCGATGAAGACTATAAATGTGCTTTTAGAAGGAAATCAGAAAGTCCAGTTATAAAGCTATTGAAGCCATTAGGGGAGAAAAAGTAGTGTCCTGGCCAAGGAAAGTAATAGAAAGAAGTTTATAGTTTCAGGTGAAGGTCTTAAAATTTTCTGATAAATTTAGTATGGGATAAATTAGGGAGAAATAAAAAAGGAACGAAGGCTGAATTCATTAGAGTTATAGGTCAAATAAGAATGTAAAGTTTTGCATTGTAGAAAAAAGACACCTTCCTGTTGCCTGTAGAATAACCCTGGCATCTTTTCTAAATGCACTCACTATAGGAAATAAATTGAGCTTATAGCCTGGGTTAAAGAGGAATTAAGAGATAGTGGAACTATGAAGTAGAAGAAAGTTCAACAGGTCAGTCATGTGATGTCCCTTCCTTCTAAGGAGAAATACAGGAACATCCATTAACCTTATGAATATTTATCTCTTGTCAGAGGTGCCTTCTTCGTCTTTTTTCAGAAAGACATACACAGATTGTAAGTAGAACTTTGTGACTACTTATGTACAGAACTGACCTTGATACTCCTTTTGACCACATTTTATATGTTTACATGTTTAAGAAACAGGACTGGCACCTAGGAAAGGACACTTTCTCATTACTTATAGGAAAAAAGGGAGGGCTTTGTAATGTTTCTGACTAAGAATGTGCCTGCCCACTGTACACCCAGTCTGAACTACTATAATAACATTTTCGTTATTATGCCAAGCAGAAAGAGCCTTTGCTCAGTTTAGTTTATTTAGGCATGTTTAGTTTATCGAAGGATAAAGTGAGTATGTGCTTCTTGTTAAAAGTTATGGTAACATATAAAAATAAATAAAATCACATTATTTTATTATTCAGTGAGCATTTTCAAATGTTCTAACGAAGAAATGTGAAACAAAACCTAAATGTTAATTTTTCTCTTAAAGCAAGAGACGTAAATTTAGGAAGACAGAACAGTTGTTTGTTTTTTTAATATTAACATTTTTTAAGTTTTATTTTTGCCTGCTGTTTTCTGATTTATGTTTAAAGCACAATAAGTAGGCCCTGGCCAATTGGCTCAGTCGTAGAGCGTCGGCCTGATGTGCGGAAGTCCTGGGTTCAATTCCCAGCCAAGGCACACAGGAGAAACGCCCATCTGCTTCTCCACCCCTCCCCCTCTCCTTCCTCTCTGTCTCTCTCTTCTCCTCCCACAGCCAAGGCTCCATTGGAGCAAAAGATGGCCCGGGCGCTGGGGATGGCTCCTTGGCCTCTGCCCCAGGAGCTAGAGTGGCTCTGGTCGCTATGGAGCGACGCCCTGGATGGGCAGAGCATCGCCCCCTGGTGGGCATGCCGGGTAGATCCCGGGCGGGCACATGCGGGAGTCTGTCTGACTGCCTCCCCGTTTCCAGCTTCAGAAAAATACAAAAAAATAAATAAATAAAAATAAATAAATAAATAAATAAATAAAGCACAATAACTGTCTTCAGTGAAGGCAACCTCACAGCCTGAGGGACAATATTTGAGTGGAAATAAAAATGTTAGTTTTAAATATTTATATTATATAAGAATATATGTGTGAATGAAAACAATCTATATTTGGAATGTTTTTGATTTTCTATGGTGTTTTAAAAATTTCTATCATTCTTGGCACTATCATCTAAGCTAAAAAATAACTTAGATGTATTCCTTTGAATATGATTATAGATTTAGTGTTGACAAAAAAATATGGTGCCTATATGTCACATAACTTCTCCCTTGTTCTGGTACTCTGACACCGTTATACTTCTCCTGGAATTGCAGGATTTTCCTCATTGGTCACCTGCTTTCCACTCATCCACTTTTGTTTACAGAGTAATCAAGATGATCTTTTAAGAATAGTAAACAGTTGTCTAACTTCCCTGCTTTGAACTGGCCTCAAGGACTTTATGTGAAACACTGAAGATTGATCAAAAGTATTTATCTGTTTTGTTTTTTTATTAGTCTACTGTCAGTCCAGTAAAGAAATGTCTTTAATTATATTAAGACCAAAAGAAAGAGTAGAAACAAAGCATATTAGATCATTTTGGGCAATAAAGAGTGGATGATTAAATGATAAATGAATTAGATTTAATATTTATTGTGGTTGCTGAGAGCAAATGGGGTACCAAGATAAAGAACCCCAGAAAGGGAAAAAATAGAGACTCTGGACACCTCTGAATGTGGGGTTATAGAACAGGGCCAGAAATAAACAGATTAGCTTAGAACATGGCTTTAGAATATCTAGGCTACTTCATTTCCTATTCTGGCTCCCACAGTGAGGAAAAACTTATCCTCTGGCAGAAAACGGGATATTTGATTTCTGAAGCAGTTAAACAATAAGTATGTTGACTGATAAAAGGAAGTCCAAAGACCATGGCTATGGAGCAAGTCAAGTATAGTTTGGAACAAGAGATAATAGGATATTGCAAGCAAATCATAACAAGGTGAAGAAGAGGAGGAAGAAATTAGTTGTTTTTTCCCATTTAAGGAGGAGTTTTAGAGTTCTTTTATAGAATTATGCTGCAATTAACTGTATAACAAAGAAGTAAAAAGAATCTTTAAAAATGTGCAAGGAGTGAAGTATAATCATAATAAAATTCTTCATCTATCAACAAAAAATTATATAATCATAATTACATAAACATTGAATATTAATTTAACTAAGAAATAAGTTGTGGCAAGTTGTGGGGAGAGATAGTGTGAATATATGTATCTGTATGTACAGGGAATAAAGAATTAAATCCTAATCTTGTATATTAGTTAGTTAATACATTATATATAAACCTTAAGAACTTTAAAATTGTAGTACAAACATGTTTATGAGTTATGGAAGTCAATACAGTTGATATAGCTAAAACAGTTGGGAGAGAATAGACAGAGGTGAAGTTTTGTTTTCACTGTAAGCCTGGATGGGCTATTTGATTTTTTAAATCATGTACATTTAATATATGACAAAAATAAAAATCTCATTTAAGACAAATATCACCTTGTTTTACAGTGTAATTACTATTAAATCTGTCAGTTTACTATAGTTTACATATCCCTGCCAATCTCTGTTACCTCATTTCTTCTGATTCATCCACATTTTAGCTATGATATGGCTTCTTCCACCCTTACTCATTTATAGAATATGCCAAGCTCACCCCTGCTTATCACAGGGTTATCATCTTCTTATTCTGTGCTCAATTCAGATATCATCCTTCTCAGGATAGCCCTTCTGATCAGTCACTCTGTAAATAAATACCCCATTTTATTTTCTTTATAAAATTAATACTATTTGACTTTTCATTCTTGAGAAGGGGACCATATAAGGGACCTTGATATGCCCTACTGCAGTTGTTTCTGCCCAGAACCACTAATATTAGAGCAGAAAATTTTAAGACGAGTTATCCTTAAATTTTCCAGCATTCTTTTATGAGCATTTATGGTATATCCTCTGTGTTTTACCAGTAAGCTACACAACAGGTAACTTAAAGGAATCAAAATGATTAATGGTATACACAATCTGGTTATGATCTATGTCTAAAAATGACCTTCAACTTATGGAAAGCCAACAGAGAATGCCCACATTCAAGGTGAGTTCATTAAGCTCCACCTCTTGAAGGGAGGAGCACCAAAAAATTGGTGGCATATTTATAAATGATCACAACTACTGAATGTGTCTATCTTATTATGAATCAATTTTTATTGTTTTATTATTTTTATTGTTATATTGTGCTATTATCTAATACATAAATATTATTAGCACTCAGAAGACCATAAAGTATGGGTAGTCCTTCAGTTGTCTCTGGGAGGCAACTAATATCTGTGGAATACCTGCTGCATGCGTTGTACTGGACTCTTAAAGTTTGTTGTTTGATTTAATCCTCTGACCACTTTGTAAACTGAATATAATGTTTATTTATTATATGAGCCATGTTTTGCATAGGTACTGGTAACTTTCTCAAGTACACAGTTTTAAGTAGAGGGTTAGTCGGAACTAAACAAAATACAGTGTTTGACACGAGTGGCTGTTGATCCAGTTTGGCTGAAGACAGGTTTTGTCTGATATACAAAATGCTTTGTAATAAAAATAAAAAAATAGTGCTCCATATTTAAACAATGGAAGACTTCAAATGAAATCTGGAAATCAGTACTGCGGTGG
This sequence comes from Saccopteryx bilineata, assembly GCF_036850765.1. NCBI lineage: Eukaryota > Metazoa > Chordata > Mammalia > Chiroptera > Emballonuridae > Saccopteryx > Saccopteryx bilineata. The sequence goes on from NC_089494.1 coordinate 98,465,229, forward strand.
TCCTTGAAACAAAGAAGTATTTTGGTTTCAAAAGAATCAGCTGAGTTGGAGCCTGCCTTTGTAGGTCCCTGAATACTTTCATGTCATTGCGAGGTGGGAGATACGCCATTCTCACAAGTTTTACCTATTTACGTTATTTTCTAATCTTATATTTGTCTAAATTTGCTATCTCTGGCTGGTTGGAGATCACATAGCAATTAATTAATGAAGAAATTAAGTACTAAAATTTGTTAATATGTAATTTTCAAAAGGTTAAAAATATTACTTATGAAAATATGTAGTGAACATATTAATGAGTCCTTTAGCTCATTAATGATGGAACCAGTGGAATGGTAAATTTGATTCAATGGAATACAGAAGAGACTGAAATATTTACAATCTATGAAAAAAATGCTGATTTAAGATTGTAAAATTAGATATAAAACATTACTGTTGTACTGTATAATAAACTGAAATTATTTTTACTACCTCATGAATATTATTGTCACCTCTATTGGAAAAAATTATTTGCAATTTATTGATATACAAATTACTATCTAAGCTCATAGAGATGAAGACCTAATCACTTCTATTAAATTGTAAGTTAAACAAAAGTATATTCCCCAGGAGAATAACTCATTCTTGAAGGGCCTGTTAGGCAATGGTCCAGTATGACATTAAAGGGATATGTGACATTTCTTGTTTGTTTGTTGTTTTTTTTTTGCATTTTTCTGAAGCTGGAAACAGGGAGAGACAGTCAGACAGACTCCCGCATGTGCCCGACCGGGATCCACCCGGCACACCCACCATGGGGCGATGCTCTGCCCACCAGGGGGCGATGCTCTGCCCATCCTGGGCGTCACCATGTTGCGACCAGAGCCACTCTAGCGCCTGAGGCAGAGGCCACAGAGCCATCCCCAGCGCTCGGGCTATCTTTGCTCCAATGGAGCCTTGGCTGCGGGAGAGGAGGAGAGAGACAGAGAGGAAGGCGTGGCGGAGGGGTGGAGAAGCAAATGGGCGCTTCTCCTGTGTGCCCTGGCCAGGAATCGAACCCGGGTCCTCCGCACGCTAGGCCGACGCTCTACCGCTGAGCCAACCGGCTAGGGCCTGTGACATTTCTTTTACATCTTTTCTTATCAAGATTTTGATTTTTTTTCTTAATAATTTATGTCATCGTCCACTTTATTAGGTAATATTTGAGTAGGTATATTATTTTACTAGACCTGACATAACAAAATACCACAGGATTAGTGCTCAAACAACAGAAATCAATTTTCTCACAGTTCTCAGGACTGAAATCCCAAGGTCAGGGTGCCATAGGACCAGACTTCTCAAGGACTTCTCAGCATCTCCCGTCTGTTTACAGATGCCTCTCTCCTGTGTGCAGGCCTCCTGGTGTCTCTGTATATGTCTTAACTTCCTCTTTTCATGAGGGCACCAGTCATATTGGGTTAGGGCCAACCTTAACAGGTCCATTCTAATTTAATCATCTTTAAAGACTTATTTTCAAATGCACTCACATTCTGAGGTATGGGTGGTTCAAACTTTAATATACGAACTTTGGGGAAAATAACTGAGTCCATAGTACTAAGCACACATACATTTTAGTGAATTAAAAATGTTTAAGTTTCATATTCACCAACTCTGGTCATTGCTTTTGATGTGATGAAAATTTGATGTAATATTTTACTCAACTATTCAATTATAGATTATCAATTATAGATTATCATAAGTATTTGTCTTCTTCTGTTGTTTTTACTTTTCCCATAAATTTTTAAATTAATTTCCACTGGGTACAACTTTAAATTGTTAGACCTGTGAAATACTGATTTTTAAAAATTGTTAATAATTACTTATATTTGTATAACACTTTATCAGTTTCAAAATACTTTCAATATTTTTATTATTTAAAATTTTACCAACACTAATATTTAGATTATTTTATAGACATGAGCAGGAAAGTAACCTTTTCTTTTGGTAACTAAGAAATTCTGAGTGACCTTAATAAGGCGCATTTCATGAGAACAGTACAGGTGAAATCTGAGTGATATTGGTTAAAGAATAAATGAAAGCTAACTGGAAAACACAATAACAACATACTTAAAACTGTTTTCGAAACAGTGAATGAATACCAGTGAAAGTCTTACTACTAAAAATTTAAAGATTTTTTAATGTAATATCATAAAATGATTATAGTTATCTTCAGCAATTTCCAATGAACTTTGTTACAAAGCAGAACATGAAAATAAAATACTAAATCCGTTGTCTAGAAAAAGTCACTATCTCCTAAAACTTTTAAATCATTTTAGCCAAATTTATGTATGTATGTATGTATGTATTCATCTCTCAGCTTACATACTGAACTCTTTTGTCTTATTGCTTTAATTCTCTTAATAAAAATAATCTTAATAAAAATTTCACTAAACTCAGACAGAAACTTTAAATATAAGAAAAAGAAACAAAATCAATCCTCATTATTACTAAGTATTTGGCTAGTTATCAGGTTATTTAGTGAGACCTTGCTCATTCAAACTTGGATGCTTGTTGACAATACCTATTGTTTCAGTAGCAGAGAATCTTTCTGCAATGATACTGAGTTGAAAGGTATGAATGCTGTCAAACAGATCCTTTGTCTGAAATTACAATTGTATAGACTTAACCAACTGCATGCTTAGCATAAAGGATGGTTCACTGAATGTACTCTGCCACATTATTTGAGTCCAAGGTATTTAAAATAACATTTGAAGCAGTGAGATCTGTGCTTTAGCTGATATTATAATACAAAAAGAATACCAAAAAAAATACATTTACAGATTTCTGGAGACAGCAAAATAGTTTAGATTTTTAAGAATTCTGGTTGCTGAACTAGTAGAGAAAAACATTTCATGTGGTGTGTGGAACATTTGAATGCTTATGCTTCCCTAAGGACTGTGTAATTTAGGAATGAAACTGTGATCGATAGCTTGAAAATGTGTATCCAGTGAATGCACTATGTGCTTTCTGATTGTCCTTGTAAGGCATGACAGACATTCCCACAAAGTTGCTTCTTTCTCTATCTGGTTTGACAGTATACTGTTGTAAATGATAACGATGGCACATGCATCTACATTAGTCTTTCTGTTGAGAGGATATCATTCACTGAAGCAGCCTGTTATTAAGGAATTCTTTTGAAGCATAAAGTTAGAAGAATGTTTAGTTTCAGACTGCGGAAAGAAGCTCTTCTTAGTCAATGAATTATAGATTCATAGTGAGTTCAAACAAGGAGGTTTGAAAGTATAATTTTCATACATAAAAAATGACTGTCATAAAATTTGGAATGGATAAAAATCAGAAATGTATTTATTTATAGTATTATTGAGGGAACCAGCCCAATATTGCTGTTCTAAGTATATTAGTGGAATTAGATACTTATTGGTATTTTATAGAAAAAGAATGTTTAAATAAGATCTGTAGGTTAAGTTAAAAAAGTGGTTAATGGTTTGGGTAATAAATCCGAAACAGTTGAGATTATCTTTTCTTCTAGGTAACTATATAATCAGCATGAAATTTCATAGTCTGATCAAAGAGGAAATACTCAAGTCGAACACACACGTTCTTTTAGAGCTGCACTATCTACAGCAACCGCTGGTTACCTACATTTCTTAAAATTTCAATGTGAATTCATTAAAATTAAATGCAATAAAGATTCAGTTTCAGTATACCAGCCACATTTTAAGTGCTCAGTAGATACATTTAGCTAGTGGCCATGTTACGGAATAGCATAGATATAGAATATTTTTATCATCACGGAAAGTACTGTTGAACATCTCTCTTCTAGAAAATTAATCTTTGAACAGACCTGTTTTGCAATGCCTACATAAGTCATTGAAAGAATATTTTATCCCTCTTTTTGCTTTATTTCCAAGTTTTAGATACATATTATAAACAAAGGATCTTATAGATATTTTTTCTATCTTTTCCACTTTTTCTTTTTTAACAGAAGAGGATCTGGAAATAAGGATTTACTTTAAGTTCACAATTTCTTTTTACTCCTCTTACTACTAAGGAGTTTAGCTGTACCATTAAACCAGTTATGACAACAGGGTTGAATGAACTATTTTGGGCAAAAGCAAAAACTAGTAGAAAAATTTTATTGTAAATACCTATATATTAGAATTTATAAACTATTCATCCTTTTGTGTCTAGGTCATTCACAGCCCATTGGTAGCAAGAAGACTGTTATCAAGAAATAGTCATTTTTTACAGAATACTTACATCACTTATTTTGGCATATTAAGAAATTGAATCATAAAACTGCATATGGTTTAAAATGTCCTCTGTGGTTTGGGTGGAGCGATGTGCTCCTTGACTTATGATATGAGATTTGTACCTCTGAAATCAGTAATTTTATGTGTGTGTGTTCTCCAGATGTGCAACACATGGCGATTGACTGGCTCACCAGAAATTTCTACTTTGTGGACCATGTCAGTGACCGGATCTTTGTTTGCAATTACAATGGGTCTGTGTGTGTCACCCTGATTGATCTGGAGCTTCAGAATCCTAAGGCAATAGCAGTTGACCCAATAGCAGGGTAAGCCATTCTTGTTTTTAGTGTTTGATCTGAAATAATTTTCAGTGAAAATAAATGATGTTACTTGACAATATTTTTTTATAACTACTGATATATAAACACTGTATTATTAAGGAGTCACTGAATTTGTCATCAGAACCCATTTTTTTTATTTTTTTGACTTTTCAATGTTACAAGTCACTTTATTGTTTAAAAAGAGATCTTATCTGAACTTCTTTTAGCTAAAGTCCATCAATCTTTTCTAATATTTCACAATTTATCAGATTTAGTCATAAATGTGTAAATTCTCATCAACTTTGTTCATATGATTAGAAAATCAATACATGGATCTCGCTTTCATTTTACAAATGCTATTGTTAGAGGGGAAGGGGAAAAATATAGAGTCTTATTAATTTAGTTCTGTCATTAGTCACTATGCATCAAGGATACTGTCAAATTAATGGCATTCTGTGCAACTTTAATTGGAGAATCTGATGTGTTTGTTGTGTTTTCAGATGTAAGTTGTAGCAAGATGTGGAAACTGAAATTTCATCCATGTTATTATTTAAATCATTACCAGGCAGTTCAGGCTAAAATGTAGGAAGGAACATATCTTAAACTGCCATAAGCCTCCAATCAATAAATGGGAAAATATTTACTGAAGAAACAGCTGTCATCCATATGTGGACTTTTGTCACTCTTTACTTAAAGCCTGATTGAATATTAAGATGCATCATCACAATGGTTCTGATTTTGACAAGAACAGCTTGGATGTAAGAACTTTACTAGGAAGGCTGTGTAATATAATTCTTGAATGTAGCTCTATTTGTATTTGCAGCAGATGGTTTCTTGACTCAATCTGACTGCAGTGATGCTTCAAAAGACATTACTAAAAGAAGTTGTATTTAAACTGATTTGTTTGGGTGGTTGGATAGGGTAGTAAGAAAAAATTGGAAGTTTAAAAATGCGCTAACAACATTCTTGTGACATTCTGTTTAGAAATATATTTGCTTGTGTGTTTTCCCTTATATGCACTAACTGAATTTCAAATTAGACGGTAGATAGTCTTGTCGGTTAAAAATGTTAAAGGGTGAAGCTGTTGTATTTTTCCACTAATTCTACCACTCTTTCCCTTCCACATTAAAATATCAAGACCCTTTATAAAAAAAACAAACAAAAAACTGCCAGTCTGGAAAAAAAAAATACACACACACACACACACACACACACCACCTTCCTTTCTGAGCAGAAACATACTTTTATGTTCTCAAACTTCCTCTTTCTCCCTGTCATTACATGAAAGAACTGTACTTTGTCATTTTTGTCAAAGAAACTAGGAATAGAAAACCCCCACATTGTTTGCATTTGTTCTGTGTTGGATTCCGTTAGGCCTAGTAACTGTTAAATGTAATTTTGTCATGTATCATTTATCTTAATAAGTTATTTGAAATGTTTCATTTCAGTTCTCTCTCTCTCTCTCCCCACCCCCCTTAGTTTTTCAGTAAGGAATCATAGAAATCAGAGAAGGCAAGCTTTACTCTTTCATAAATATGAGCCTGCTTGTAATAGAACATTTTCACATATATTCTACTTTTCTTTTAAGATCAGAAATTTAGATAGGAGTAATGAGATGCTCTCTAAGGAAGGAACAGTAGGGTTTGTTTGTTTGTTTTTTTTAACTTTTAATTTGGGGCCTACTGAACAGTAATTTGAATATTTCAGGCTAGGAAAATGCTGCATGACCCACTAGAGCGAAATGTACCATCTACTTTTTCTCCTACCCTTTCCTATTTGTATGGGTGATTCATCATTGGCATTTTTGTTTATAGCTTCAGCTGGGAAACATGAGAATGTATGAACAATTCACCCTGGCCGATTGGCTCATCAGTATAGTGTCAACCAGGCATATGACTGTCCTGGATTTGATTCCTGGTCAGGGCACACAGGAGAAGTGGCCATCTGCTTCTCCACCACTCCTCTCCCCCTTCTCACTCCCTCTCTTTCTCTCTCTTGCCCTCTCACAGCCATAGCTCGATTGGTTCGAGTGCATCAGCCTGAAAACTGAGGCAGCTCTGTGGAGACTCTGCCTCAGGTGCTAAAAATGCTTGGTTGCGAGCATGGCCCCAGAGAATAGGCAGAGCATCAGCACCAGGTGGGGTTGCTGGGTGGTACCTCTCAGTTGAGGTACATGTGGGAGTCTGTCTCTATCTCCCCTCCTATCACTTGGAGAAAAAAAAATAATTGAACTGATTCTTAGAGTTTGAGCTTAATAACTATGGAAATAGAAGGAGATTTGCCTTATTTCCCCAAAGGCTGCATTGAAAAAATATCTTTAACTTGGCTATACTTTTAACTTCACTTTTTTCCATCATCGATTTTGTTTTTATCTAAGGCCTATTACAGTATTGTTTACTATTATCTCTTTTTCATTGATTAAATATAGATTACTAGTTTTCTCTGGAATCTCAATACAACTTGATCCAGGCATTAATGTACGACTGGCAGGAAGATTGCTCAAAAATCTTATCTGTTCATTCTTTTGCTTTTTAAGATGTTTACATTGACTCATAAATTTGGCCTGTTTTTCTAGAGATGCTTATTGTGATTTATTGTTTTCCTTTCAAAGTTTAGCAAATTTTTTTCCAATTGTTCCTTGAAAAAATTTCCAAAAAAAATTTATAAAGGCATTAGAATCAGAAGGTAGTGGAAAGATCCTAGTCCAACCAACATCAAAAATTCCATTTCTGGTAGTGGCTGTTAGGGCTTTGCTTGTTTAACTATTAAGAGCTTGATTCTGGAGTCATTCTTCCTGAGATCAAATCCTGGCTCCACCAGGTGCTAGCTGTGTGACATTGGATGCCTCTTAGAACCTGTCTTCTCATCTTATAAAGCATGAATAATGCTAATCCTACCGTTATACTTTCTGAGTTATAGAATATGTAAAGTTCTTTTTTGTCATGTTGTCTCATGACAACTACTAAGCTGTCTGTCCAACATTCTAATATATAAGATAGAACTGAGGAAGAGAAAAAGATATGACAAAGCAAAAGAGTGGTAGTACCTGGGAATAAATATGAAGTATATATAGGAGGTTGTAGGAAAAAAGTACAGAGGTATAGAGAAGGTAGCAGAGAAAACATTTTAACAACTGATTTTGTGTAAAATGTATTTGGATTGCCTTCAAAGTCTTTCAAAAAATAAAAGTAAAGCATAAAATCCCTTCATAATTTTCTTTGTCATTTAACCTGTATTTTTTAATATGACATCATTTGAATAATTAACCATGTAGTATTTGGATCCAATGAGGGTTATATCTGAGAACAGGAGTGGAACTAGTGTACAGTTTTAACAAGATGTGGCTCTGAACATCCTACTAAAATTATCACACTAAACTTGAGACAAGAATTTATTTAACAATGAATGTCAAATTGTTGCAGCAATCTTAAAAAGAGGGGGGTGATCAATTCATCTTAACCATGATAATTATTATAAAACCTGTAAAATTAGAGATGTTTTAAGGATAGTACTGGAATTGGAATTAAAAGTTTGAGGAAAAATATTTTTTAGACTTGCCGTACCATGTATAGAATTTAAAGTCAATAGTTACATGAGATGGCTAAACTGAAGGAGGAAATCTCCCATGTCATGTGAAATAGCAGAAATTGAATATTTTCCAAGTGCAGTGCATACCTTCTTTCTATGGAAGTGAACTTTTGACTTGTATTGAGTGAATGGTAGAGTGATCTGTAAGATTTATTTGTGAATTCATGGCCCCATGTCATTATTGAAGGAAAATTATGTTGTCTTCACTTTCTACAAGAGCAGGCCATCTGCCATGAGGCAGACGAGTGAAGTTCAAGTCTCAGAAGTTGAATTTACAGTATTTGATAGTTAGTAAAGCCTTTCCCATTAACCATATGGATCCTTAGTGTTGGTGAGACTAATCATGACTGAGGAATTAAAGATGGAATAAAAGTTAACAGCCAGCAGGGGACAGTACTGAGTAATGAAACTCTAATTTGAAATGCTGTGTGAATGTGGAAAACTAGAAAACAAACCAGCTTTGCTTTTGCCCATGAAAGAACTTTTGTAACAAGGAGATCCTTGGGATAAATATCAGTTTTCTCACTCTATTAGCTGATTCCTAGAACCAACCCATGTTACAAGTTAGAGCTTGACTTACTATTTACTTTCAATGGGACATACATAGAATTGTTACAATTCATTGGCTATTAAACCCCTCAGACGACACTGTGGGCAAATTAAAACTACAGATTGCACTGCCACAATTAACCACCACCTATTGATTTAAAGATGTAGATGGTTCTGAAATTGCTTTGGGTTTGAACATGAATAAGCATTAAAGAAAGACATGACTCTGTTCTCTTTTCTCTTCATTGAAGTCTCAATCATGGAAGGTCTCATGCTCATCTGCAATTCATGACTGTCCCTAATCTTTTGAAATTCACATTTATACTTTGATAGGCTGCAAATTGTGAGTTCTGACTTTTTAAAGAAGAACTACATATCCACACCCCAAATTATATGTTGATGATAGATAGATAGATAGATAGATAGATAGATAATCTCCTAGCCTCCTTCACCACTTCAAGATAGCCATGTGAAAAGTTTCTACAATCAGACACATCTGCATTGTTCAAGGAGAGATATGTTTCTTAAAGTCGATGTAAACATAATCAAACACTGAATCTTCTTGCATATTGCTCTTCATTAGAAGAAAACACAGAGAAAATTGAAACATTCCAATAGCTCCAATAATCATTCTGAGGTTATGTAATGAGCTGCTATAATTTCTCTCTTGGACATCTTGAACTTTAAAGTGTTTTCTTTATTTGTCTTTGTTTTTTAAGAAAAAAAGCTGATGAATAAAATGAACTGATGAAGTTATATTTTGGATTATTAGTACAGCTTTTAAAGAATCTTGGTCCCACACATGGGAATTGTATTTATGTGGGCTGACCTCTAAATTCACCTATGTGAAGAAGAGTGCCAAGAGAATGATTTGCCCACTTCTTCTTACACTCATTAAATCCTTAATGCAGTATAATGACAGCATCCCAAATCTTATAAATTTGTATGAATTATTAAAAAAAATACCAATACATTTTCTTATTTGCAGCAATATTTCTATGACTTTTACCTATAATCTATCAAATATTTCTATGGTTATTTTCTATTTTACACTACTACTCCCTTCTCTTGGTGAGTCTAACATTGTGGATGGCATTTAGGTTCATAGAGATTTGTCTAAGCAATAGGCATCTATATATTAGGCCAGGGGTCGTGAACCTTTTTGGCTGAGAGAGCCATGAATGCCACATATTTTTTTTTTTTGTATTTTTCTGAAGTTGGAAATGGGGAGGCAGTCAGACAGACTCCCACATGCACCCGACCGGGACCCACCTGGCACGCCCACCAGGGGGCGATGCTCTGCCCATCTGGGGCATTGCTCTGTTGCAACCAGAGTCATTCTAGCGCCTGAGGCAGAGGCCATAGAGCCATCCTCAGTGCCCGGGCCAGCTTTGCTCCAATGGAGCCTTGGCTGCAGGAGGGGAAGAGAGAGACAGAGAGGAAGGAGAGGGGGAGGGGTGGAGAAGCAGATGGGTGCTTCTCCTGTGTGCCCTGGTCGGGAATCGAACCCGGAACTCCTGCACGCCAGGCCGATGCTCTACCACTGAGCCAACTGACCAGGGCCGAATGCCACATATTTTAAAATGTAATTCCGTGAGAGCCATACAATGACCCATGTACATTATGCATTATCCAATAAAAATTAGGTGTTGTCCTGGAGGCCAGCTGTGATTGGCTCTAGCCACCTGCAACCATAAACATGAGCAGTAGGAAATGAATGGATTGTGATACATGAGAATGTTTTATATTTTCAACGTTATTTTTTTTATTAAATATTTGTCTGTGGGCCAGATGCAGCCATCAAAAGAGCCATATCTGGCTCACAAGCCATAGGTTCTCATCCCCTGTATTAGTCCAATTTACTAAAGGCCTCAGGAGTATCATCAACTGCTACTTTCCAATCTAAAGTTACTTCAGAATTGCCAATGTGAATATGCGAGGCATCATGGATGTGCAAATATGCATTTCATGGTCTGCACTATGTTGACTGAAGTTAGTGATTCAAAGGCTTACTCAGGAGTACAAGTCAATATTACCTATCTTATATGACTAATTAATTTTGTCTAGATTCAACCTCTTTCCAAATCCTTCTCTAGACCTGTTCACATGTGAAGGCTCATGCATGGCATTATCTTTAATTAATGCCTCCTTCAGTTACAAATAATTTTCTATTATATTGATATTAACCTAAGAATTTATTTGTTTGTTTGTTTGTTTGTTTGTTTTTGTATTTTTCTGAAGCTGGAAACGAGGAGAGACAGTCAGACAGACTCCCGCATGCGCCTGACCGGGATCCACCCGGCATGCCCACCAGGGGTGACGCTCTGCCCACCAGGGGGCGGTGCTCTGCCCCTCCGGGGCGTCGCTGTGCCATGACCAGAGCCACTCTAACGCCTGGGGCAGAAGCCAAGGAGCCATCCCCAGCGCCCGGGCCATCTTTGCTCCAATGGAGCCTTGGCTGCGGGAGGGGAAGAGAGAGACAGAGAAGAAGGAGGGGGGGGTGGAGAAGCAAATGGGCGCTTCTCCTATGTGCCCTGGCCGGGAATCGAACCCGGGTCCCCTGCATGCCAGGTTGACGCTCTACCGCTGAGCCAACCGGCCAGGGCCAACCTAAGAATTTAGAAGAACAATTTGGAGTGGTTTATGTTCAGTTCAGCCTTTCCTGGAAACTTAACCCAAATTTGTTCAACTTCTACTTTGTTCTTGACTCATGTCATTCCTTAAGTAGAAATAATGAAAAACATTCTATTTACTCCCTTTGCTGTTCTTTTTTTTTACTATATAATTTTTCAATGTTTGCTAAGTTTACCTCTAAATTACTGCATTTGCAATTCTATTTCTAGAATTATACTCAATGTCTTCACAATCTTCCAACCACTTCCTATAAAAAACTCCTTCTCTGAATTCTTATTCTTATTTGTCTTGTCCACTCAGATATGGAAATAGAAAACAACTCTTTATAACTTAAATTATAAATAAATTTTTATTCACTTAAAAATCTAGACTTAGGAGGGTCACTAGGTGGTTATTTTAGTGGCTGAACAATATCATTGAGAACATGGGTTCCTTCCTCCTCTCTGTTCTGTGGTTAATTTTAACGTATGCTTTTCAAGTAGTCCATCTGTGATCACAGGGTGGACACTGAAGTTCCAGGGGTCCTGTGGATAACCATGGTATTGCAGTTAAAAGAACAGTTTTGTTTCTTCCTTGGGTGTGGAAGAGCTCACAAAGCAGACATTTTCTCATGTCTTCATGGTCAGAAGTATGGTGTATGCCCACCTAAACTTTTAACATTAATATACAGAGGAAAGTGGGAGTGAAATTAAGTTCAGGCTATCAAGGAAGAAAGGAAAATTCCTTATGAAACATCATCATCTGCTACAACCACCATCACATCATAGTCTTCTCTCATGTGCAGCCTGTTTTGTTTTTTTTTTTTTTAACAGAAACAGAGAGAGAGAGTCAGAGAGAGGATAGACAGGGACAGACAGACAGGAACAGAGAGAGATGAGAAGCATCAATTATCAGTTTTTTGTTGTGACACTTTAGTTGTTCATTGATTGCTTTCTCATATGTGCCTTGACCATGGGGCTACAGCAGACTGAGTAATCCCTTGCTCAAGTCAACGACTTTAGGTCCAAGCTGGTGAGCTTTGCTCAAACCAGATTAGCCTGTGCTCAAGCTGGTGACTTCGGGGTCTTGAACCTGGGTCCTCCGCATCCCAGTCTAATGCTCTATCTACTGCGCCACCACCTGGTCAGGCCATGTGCAGCCTTTTGTAATTATCTTTCTTTCCAGACATAGCAGGGACTCTTTTCACTTAGCTAAAACTGGAATAGTTTGTTCTAATTCTTCATTCCCTTTTCTAAAAGAGCAATTCCATTTTCTTTAAGCCAAAACTGTTAAAACTCATTTTGATGAATATTTTTCCTACCTATTTTCAAGGCAAATCACAGTTTGTTTCTTTGCTTTTCTATAACTTTTTCTACAAGGCTGAGAAGTAGCTGAAGGGATCCGAGATGGTGATGGAATAGACAGTGGGCATTCTATTTGTCTCCTACTAGGACCAAACTGGAATTATAGCTAAATTAAAGAAAAGTCATCCTGAAAAACCAACTCAGGACTAAGTGAAGAAAAGTTTCATAATTAAGGAATCACAGAAGAAGCCACATTGAGACCAGTAGGAAAGGCAGAGGTGCAAAAGAACTGTCCCCACTCCAGGGAGCAGCAGATGAGGTTCCAGAGGGACATCTCTGCTGCAGGGGAGGGTTTACCAGAGAGGTGTAGGTCCTACGACCTAGGCTGGGTCCCCCAGCCTGCAGCAGCAGAGCCTGGAAGAGGTGCCACATAGCATTTGGCAGTTAAAAGATGGAAATTCTCAGAGATGCAGAAACTCTCTTAGAGTCAACCTGGAAAATCTCATTGACTGCCACTTACCCTGGGCTCCAGCTGAGGGAGCACTGAGCAGACTAGTCATTAGAGGAGAGTGTGAGACTGGCAGCCTCGGTATGAAATACGGTGGGGAAACAGCTGGTAACACCCGTGTGTTGGATCATCCTCCAATAATGCAGTCGCCATTTTCCCTGGATGGAGCGCTCCCCTCCCTGCTCATCAGCCTGGGTGAAAGCAACTGCCTCACCCTCGGGAATCTGTCCTGCTTCATGCTGTGGAGACTGGGCCCTGCTGAGAAGTAAGCAGCCTTGGCTGGAAAGCAGGGATCTGAAATGACTCAGAGGGTGAGAGTGACACAGTTGTCTGGCATGGAAGCCGGAGCTATTTGCCCCCCTTTCTCAAGAATATGACTGGTGCTTCAGTAGAAACTGTTCAGACTATGAAAGAGAAAACCTCAGGGTTTCAGAAGCCATAACCACCAGACACATGATACAGCATGTCTGTAAAGTCATGGTGCACTTTTGACTGGTCACAGGAAAGCAACAAAAGATGATAGAAATGTGAAATCTGCACCAAATAAAAGGAAAACTCTCCCAGTTTCATACCTATTCAGTGCAGTTCGATGTGGGCTCATGCACAGATTTTTTAGGGCTCCTTAGGTAGCTATCCCGTATAGCCTCTACAGACTCATCACTGACTGATGGCCTACCAGAACGGGGTTTCTCCACCAAACTGCTGGTTTCCTTCAACTGCTTATCCCACTGGGTAATGTTATTCCTATGTGGTGGCGCTTCGTTATAAACACACCAATATTCACGTTGCACTTTGGTCATGGATTCGAATTTAGTGAGCCACAGAACACACTGAACTTTCCTCTGTACCATCCACATCTCGACTGGCATGGCCGTGGGCTGCTCCGCTGTATACACGGTGTTATGTCATCATCTGTGCATGCGCACATGCTGCCACATCATCCTACAGAAACTGGGAGGGTTTTCCTTTTATTTGGTGCAGATTTCACATTTCTGTCCTCTTGAGTTGCTTTCCTGTGACTGGTCAAAATTGTACCATGAATTTACGGACACATTATAGCTACACCTTGCTGAGATCTGATGAAAGATCCACACCTGGGGTGTTGAGATGGTAGCTGTAGCCACCACCTTGTATGTTATACTCATATATGATGCCTGACTAGCCCCAGCTGCTATACCCTGCCAGAGTGTTTTCAGGGGCTGAGGCTAGCAAGCAGCCAGCAAACAAAAGCAGCAGGAGGCAGATCTTAGAGAGCCTTGGATATTTTGCTGACTTGCCCCCAGGCCCTGTTAAAAGCCAGCCTAGCTGTGCAGCTTAGTCCTTCCATGTACACCTAAGCCCAGCAGAGACAGCCACCAACTCTGGATCAGTTATAGCTCCAAAAAGGTTGCTGAAGGCTGGTCATGGTCAGTGTCTTACATAATCTGTACCAGATTCCCTCCTTAGAGTCCCAGAACCAACACATCCAGTGGCCCGTTGATGTTGATGAATCCAACAACATCAGAGCAAGATGCAACTAACATTACTAGCAGCATATCCAAGGGGAGAGCTCACCAGGTAACAAACCCTGCTGATGATGAATTCTGCTCTCTGTGGTCAGCAGTTCACAGCAGCTCACACATATTTGACAAGGTAGAGCCTCACAGCCAGCTGGCCCAAGTTCCATACCCTGCCCCACTGGACTCAGTTCTGCAGGGCAAGGGAAAGAGGCTGAGGGCTTAGACATTCGACATGCGTGTTCCTTGGAGCCTGTTGTTGGCACTGGTTAAAGGACTTAGTCACTTCCTGAGAAAGGTATACCTAAGTAATCAATTTATGTCATAAATTCAATCTATGACCTATCTAAAGGTTTGGAACTCTACAATGACCAAAAACCCTCAAAATTGATAATATCTCTGACTTATTTTTTCAAGGTTGCAAAAATATCCTGTGCTATTTTTATATTAATTATATTATGAATTTAATTTGGTAGAGTTATTTCAATTGTGTACATACAATTTATTTATTAGTGGAAATGATTGCATTAGCCAGATATAACTTTTCAGAGTACATGCTAATTATTAACTATTAATATCATTCAAACATTAGCGTTTGAGTGATATTAATAGAACACTCTCCTTACAACAACTGTGTTTATTAGAACAATGACAGTTGCTTTCTTAACTCTAAAACTGCAATGTAATACCAATAAACTTGTATGTTACACTCATATAAATACAATGAGGGTGTCTGAGGCTGATGGACAGCTTTCTCCATGTTGTTATTCTGAGATCAGGTTTCCTTCCATTTTGTGTCCCTAGAATGTCATAGATACATAGAATATTCTGTTCTAAACTAACAGCAGGGAAAACATGTTGAAGAAGAAGTACCATATTTCCCCATGATAAGACACACACTTTTTTGAAAAATTTGGGGTCTGAAAACTGGGTGCATCTTAAAGAGTGGTTGTAGATTTTTTTACTTGCATTTCCCACTTGAGGAGTTGTATAAATTTTATGATGAATAAAACTTGAGTTCAATAACTTTATGGAATACATTTTTCTTTCAAATTTCAGGCCCCAAAATTAAAGTATGTTTTATACATGGTAGCGTCTTATACGTGGGGAAACATTTTAATGACTACTTTGACATTTCTGCCACAGTCTTCTCTTCTAGTTACCAAATACTCATATGCACCCTTCTTACTATACATAGTTTAGTAACTACGTTTCGGTCAAAGTAAAGGATTTCCAGGTGATGTGGAATTCTCTCCATTGTGTCCTTTTGTGATTCCTTATTATGTAGCAAACTAGGAACCAGAAGAAAAGTCAGTTACACCGGTTCTCCCCTCCACATCCTATATAAATTGATAGACCACTGATAGAATAACAAAAGTTGCCATTTGGAAAATGGAAGACTGGAGGCATACAGTAGTCATGGTTCAGAGCAATAGTGAAATCCTACCAGGCAACTGAAGTGAAGACCCTCCACCCTGATGGTTTGGAAGTCACTTGCCTAGCCGCTTCTTTTCCCTGCAGTGTTTCCCCTGGCCCATTGCTTCCTTTACCTATGCTGCCTCTGGGGGGTTCTTTCTTGTCTTTTATTCTCAACACCCTGACTGAGTTCAAAACTGGGGAGTATCCTCTCTGTAGGGGATCTATATGTTTCAAACTATTTCTGTTACTTTCAAGTTGTGTTAAGGTTTAAACAGACAAAGAATTTTGTAAACTAAACTCATGGTGTTTTGTGGTCATAAATTCCCTGAAAATTAGTAGAATTTTGATTCCCCCCCCATTTCTTCTATGCTACAATAACCACACTCAAAGTTATATTTTAGAAATAATCATCTAACCCAATTCAGTGCTTTCCACCTCATTTTATTTATTTTCTCTTTCACCCTGCTGATATCTTTTGAGGTCTGAAAACAGTGCTTTGGTGGGAAGGATCACCCTTTATGTATAATCTAAACTCTTCTGTTTAATCAGAAAGACTTGATTGGCTTTCCTGTTCAAAGCCATTTTCAGTAATTTTCCTTATTCTTCAAGGAAAACAATAGGCCTTTCCAAACCTGGGAGGCCCCACTTGTGGACTTGTTCTATTCCCTTTCAATTTTTTGCAATCTACCAGCCAATTCTAACCTACTTTATTTTATTTATTTATTTACTTACTTACTTATTTATTGTAACATTGTGCCAAAGTAAGCATATAGGAACTTAAACAACTTCTAATATTATACTTTTAAACTTCTTTCCTTAAATCCAAAGGCTCAATAGGTACTAGTTTTTATTTCAATATATTTTCCAAGATACTGCCAATGACATTTTTTATCTAATATCTTTAACACTGATTATTTTCAGTTCTGAACAGTAGTTACTCAGCTGCTGACCCCTAATGATTGAACCAATGGATTTTAGGTTTCCCTGAAGGTAGTTCTGTACTTGTGCTACCAACTTCTAAATATGTTTTGCTAATACTTGCTTCTGTAAATTTCAGTGGATGGTACAATAGAAATTTGTTTTTTATTTTTGCTAGCTTCCAATGCATGTATTCCTAGTTATCAGGCAGCTTCTCTCCACGTGGTGTTTCAAAGATACAGGCTCCTTTTGTCTTGTAGTTTCTATACCATCTTCAGCCTCAGAATCCTCTGGTTTTTGACCAGAGGAAACAAAGGCACATCTGCTTTATTAAAATTTCAACCCAGTAGTGACATAACATCATTATGGTTATATTCCAATAGAGCCACGTAGTCACTTTTACATCAGAGGTAACTACAACTAGAAATAGTACAACTGCTCCACATTGTGGAAAGGGATAAGCATAAGTTTCTGGTTAACGGATGACTTTCTCTATCACTGTAACCACTATCTGACTTTATTACTTTTTCCTTTTGGTTACTAACAAATTAGAAGTAGAACAAGTTAGCATGGCAAAGCCATTGTTTCAAGAAGGCATTTTCAATTAGGTCTGTTCATCTTTTCTAAGTTTTTTACACTTCTCTGAACACTCAGAATTCAGGTTGATCATTTCATCTTGAATGAGTCACTTTTATTACATTCATTTTTTTTTCTTGTTTCACAAATTCAACTCATTTATTAAAAATTTTCCTGGTAAATGTAAAATCAAATAAATAAGTAGATTATACCCTGACCAATGACTGAAATAACAGGCATGTCCACTTTGAGGCAGTTTCTTGAAATGTCTAGTTCCAGATTTCTACAACTTAAATATAGTCTTCTTTGAAAGGGCTAGAAACACCAAGTGAAAATTTTATTTTCAGCTCTTTTAGACATCACTATGATAATTATTCTTACATTTGTGCTTCTAAAGAATTCACTACTACCCACAGATGGTCATACTTTCCATGTTGAGTGTCTTGGATTTTATTTAATACACACTAGGTTATTATTTATCTTTTTTGTTTTGGGCATGCTTTGAGTAAATGCGTTGTTTGAAAAAGTTCTGAGAGTAGATGACAAAATAGATTGTTAGTAGGGGTTATAATCGAGGTAGAAGAGAAAGAGAGGAGAGTTGAAATAGTGTAATAATAGTATGTTTTAGAACACTTTTGACATTAACAAAAAATTCTAACTCCAACTGGCTTAATGATAAATTCATTTATTTTCTCACTTAAGATGAAGACCATGGAGAAGAAGCAAACTTGGTTGGACTGATGCCAAAATGACATAATTAGAGAGCCATATTGCCTCCTTTTTCATATCCTTTTTTTTTTTACGTGAGAGGAGGGGAGATAGAGAGATAGATTTCCACATGTGCCCCAACCAGGATCCACCCAGCAAACCCTATCTGGTGCCAATGCTCGAATAAATGGAGCTATTTTTTAGCATGTGAGGCTGACACACTAGGACCAACCCAGCTATCTTCAGTGCCTGGGGCTGATGCTCTAATTGAGCCACTGGCTGCAGGAGGGAAAAGAGAGAGAAGAGAGAAAGAGAGAGAGGGGAGTAAAGAGGCAGATGGTCACTTCTCTGTGCCCTGACTGGGAATCAAACCCAGGAAGTCCATATGCTGGATCAATGTTCTATTCATTGAGCCAACTGGCGAGGGCCCTGTATTGAATCCTAACTCCTCTTTCCCCATGGTCATAAGCTGCTGCAGGTAGGAACTAAGGAACATTACTTACTTCTTCTTATGCAGCAGGAAAAAGAAAGAAACGTGTCCCTAAATATTGACTCTAAACCTATCACTTCAGCCTGAATGATCTTATATAAAAAGTTGCTCTCTCATATCTGAATTAATATCAGTCCCTGGGAGAATATCATGTGCTGTTTGGATTTGTATTAGAGTCAATCTCAGTATCTGAAAGTGTGGGTTCAAGTTCCCTAAGTTAATTGGGCTTTGCTAGGGTTAAGGCTGTGGGGAATTATGACTATATGAACATAATCAAGAAAACAAAAACTGGAAAAATCAGAATAGATCATTTTGGTGACAATGGAAAAGAGATGTATAGATTCGATATCATGGAATATTTGCTGTGGAATGCTGAATACTTATTCCTGATGGATATTTTGAGGTTTTTTTTTTTTTTTACCAAAAACCCTGTGAATACTAGGTAAGGATGGTGATGGAGGTGGACTGATGCTGATGACGACAAACATGGCAGTGAGACTGCCTCAGGGCCCTGGTGAAGGTGAGGCTGGCCTCAGCAAGGCAGTCATTGGAACTGTGTTGCTGTCAGTCATTTTTTAAAATCTTGAAGCATGCTAAATTTAAAGAGCAATTCCTAATTTATTCCATAAAGGTATTTTAAGGATCTTTAGTGACTGCTCAGTAAATAAGACCAACATAGGTTTTGATAATTGAAGATTAAGAAATTCCTAGTTAAAAAAATAGCACTAGCTGCTGGAAATCCTTCCTTCCTTAGATCTTCTTACTCTTTGAATCTCTATATGTTCAATTATACAAAGACAAGTACCTGAATAAAATAAATAGATTGGTAATAAATAAATTTGAAGTTGCTTAATAAAGAAAAAATATATATATAATATATATTTATTTAAGTCAGTGATTTTCAACATTTTTTTTTCATGGCACAAACACACACTAATTACTAAGGTCAGTGCCCCTGACTAAATACAACCATTTTCATTTCATGGCACAAATAAATTAGTTACTAAGAAAGAAGAGGTCAGGGCCCCTTTTTCTTTAGTAATTAGTTTATGAGTGCGTGAGAAACAAAGGTTGAAAATCACTGATTTAAGTAAAATAAGTATAAGTGAAATAAAATTAAGTTATATATATATATATATATATATATATATATATATATATATATATATATATATATTTAAGTGAGAGGCAGGAAGGCAGAGACTTCTGCAAGTGCCCTAACCAAGGACCCACCTGGTAAGCCCCCTAAAGGGCAATGCTGTGCCCATCTGGGGCATTGATTTGTTGCTTGGCAACTGAGCTATTTTTGGCACTGGAGGCAAGGCCCCAAGCCATCCTCAGTTCTTTGGGCTAACTCACTGGAACCAATCGAGCCATGGCTGAGGGAGGGGAAGAGAGAGAAACAGGGAGAAAGAGAGAAGGGGGAGGGGAAGTGTGGAGAAGCAGATGATTGCTTCTCCTGTGTGCCCTGACAGGGAATCAAATCAGAACATCCACATGCTGGCCATTCTCTCTGCCACTGAGCAAACTGACCAGGGCCAAGGAAATATTTTTAAAGCCAGTTCTTTTTTTTATTAATTAATTTTCATAAAATTATTTTATATATCACATTCCATTTATCAGATAACTTAATATTGCATGGTTTAAATATAATGTTAACTATATTTTACTAAAATTTATTATATTAAGATGAATAATAGTGACTATCAATAGCTCATAAGACTTCTTGTTTTGTCATGATTGAAATCCAAATCCAATTTTCTCAAATGAAATAGGAATATTTATTTTAGCCAGTTACATTATAAATAAATTTAAAAGGATTGGTGTCCCTGCCTTAAACACCTGTAATTAATAGTATTTTTAGAAATGTTTCTGAGCTATGGCATTTTCTGGGAGAAGTCTTATTAAAGGTTTGAATTAGAAAGGACAGTACATTATATATTTGTCATAATATTCTTAGGGTTCATATTGTAGAAGCATATGTAACCCAGTGAGACAAATTATAACAATACTTTATAGAGCCGCCTGAACTGCCCCTTTGTCTGCTTGAATTTATAGTCAGTATGTCACACCGGGTTCATAGTGAGCTCATCTGTGCTCTGTGAACTTCTCCATGATGAAGGTGATTTTATTGAGCACGTTCTCTTATATGATCTCAAGTACCCCAGAACCTCAAGTCATTTTATCATCATGCAGCCAAAGGCTAAATAAACTCTTGCATATGGAGAAATGGAGTCAATAAACTGGTTTTGCATTATCTATCTTGTTTTCCAGGTGCTTTGTGCTACATTGGAATGTAAATTTGAAATTCTAATAGGGCCTATTTTCTTTGACAGAGACAGAGAAAAAAAAAAAGATTAATATTAACAAAAAAAAATGTTACTGAAAATTTACTTTGAGCTAGTTATTGTTCTAAGCACTTCCTTTGCATTGATCAATTTAATCTTTACAGTAACCTGTGAGGTACTTGGTACTATTATCTTCTTTTATAGATAAGGTTTGGAGAGGTAAATTACTAGCCCATTGTCAAAGAGCCAGTGAAGTGTTGCAGTTAGGATTCAAACTCAGCAACGTCACCCAACACTCTAAATTCTTACCCACTATGCTATACCCACAATGAGTCAGCTCTAAGTGAGGGAGCTTTAAGATGAAATATGTAGGGTACTCATCCATGAGGAAAATGGCACTTGAGAGTGTGCAAGGTGGAAAGTTTTAACCTTAATGTGGGGCATCTGTAAGTTAGCATATGTACCTGCTCCATAAAAATGAAAAAAAAAAAAAAAGAAAAAGAAAAGCCTGACCTGTGGTGGTGCAATGGGATAAAGCGTCAACCTGGAACACTGAGGTCGCCAGTACAAAACCCTGGGCTTGCCTGGTCAAGGCACATATAGGAGTTGATGCTTCCTGCTCCTCCTCCTTCTCTCATTCTCTCTCTCCCTCTTTCCCTCTCTCTCTCTCTCCTCTCTGAAAAAAAAAATTGAATAAATAAAGTCTTTAAAAAAAAAAGAAAAAAAATGACATAGGCCAGGTCCTTGCCAGGTGGCTCAGTAAATAGAGCATCCACAGAGGGCACTGAGGTCATGTGTTCGATCCCTGGTGAACGCACAACTGAATGGAACAAATAAGTGGAATAACGAATTGTTGCTTCGCTCTTTCCCTCCCTCCTTTTTCCCATACCTTCCCTTCTCTCTCTCTCTGTCAAATCAATAAAGGAAAATATGACACACAGCATTTTTTTTTGCTTAAAATTGAAAAGAAGAAACTAGATGACACTCTGGAAAAGGAAAAAGCACAGAGAAAGTGAAATGATTAATTATTATATGTGCTGAGAAAAGGGCATAGGTAAATACTAGTATTATTTCTGTGGAGTGAAAAGTATTTTGACTTGTGCTTTTCTCACCATTCAAGTTGGAGTTTGAGAGGAAAACAGCTTTAGAAACTGAGAGGGCCCATGGACCTGTAACTGCTGTGTCCGCAGGCACAGCTCAGAGTGAGACTGGCCGGCAACATGAGCAGCATGAGTGAGACCACGGCTCACTAGAGAAAGCGAAGTAAGGAGATGACCGTATGGGCATAAAAAAGCTGATTTACCCATGTGCACAAAATGCTTTCTTAGGTGACATTTACTAGGGTTTGTGGCTTCATTGCCCCAAAAAGGGCAGCTCCCTATTTAAAAATGATGTATGTGAGTTACATGAACCTCACTGTCCTATGCACTACCTCAGGATCATTGGGCTAACTTGATCCTCATATCTCCTCATTAAAATAAAAATAAAAATAAATAAAAAGTAAAACAGGAGATTTTAAAAAGCTGGCAAAATTTTGGAAAAGATCTCAACTCAGACCATGAACAAGGTATTGCTTTACTATACTATTTAATAGAAATAAGAGTATGTATTCACAAATGGTATAGAGGTACTTTAAAATTAAGTTTGTATAAGTGGTACCTCAAAATCTATATGAATTACATCTTAGTAACATGTTTAGCCAGAGTAGTAAGAGTTCTCTGTTCAGCATTTATTTATTTATTTATTTTTGTGACAGGGAGAGGGACAGACAGAAAGGGAGAGAGATGAGTAGCATCAGTTCTTCGTAGCGGCACCTTAGTTGTTCACTGATCGCTTTCTCATATGTGTCTTGAACGTGGGGAAGGGGGGACCACAGCAGACCAAGCCAGCGACCTTGGGCTCAAGCTTGAGAGCCTTGCTCAAACCAGATGAGCCCGCGCTCAAGTTGGCGATCTTGGGGTTTCAAACCTGGGTCCTCTGCATCCCAGTCCAATGCTCTATCCACTGCGCCACTGCCTGGTCAGGCTCTTTTCAGATTTTAAATAGAACTACTGTGGAATCTCATTCATATCTATTATGATTACTATTAAATGATTTTGCATTTATCTGTCATGCTCTTTATAACACATTTACTTGTATTATTCATTTGCTCTTCACAAAAGCCTATGTAATATGTATTATTTATTATACTCATTATTTATATCAAGAAACTGCACTGGGGAGAAGTAAAACACTTGCTAAATGTCACCCAGTTACCAAATAATGAAGTCAATATTTGTAGAAAACTTGCTGTTGAATTGCTGCTTAGTTATGAACTGGACAGAAGCAAATTGAATGAATAGTGTGCATATAAAAGGTGCTATTTTGTAACAAAACAGTTGTTATTATCGTATTATTATTACTGGTATTGTAATTATTTTCTCTCATGGCCTTTTCTCTTTTAAAATTCTGAATTGCAAAATTTTGTCTATAATTTTGTAGTTCAGGGTTTTAAATTTCAATACTGATTTAATATGATTGTTCCATTGTTTACTGTCTTGCACAGTACACTTCACTGTGTAACTGTGTAACTGACTCATTTTCTCCCTTAACATAGATATAATAGAAACCACAGCTTCACTTTCTAGAGATGGAGAGCAGTCTTGTTTAAATGCATGTCATTTGTGATAGATCCAACCTGTCAGATAACTTCTGGTAAAGTAGGATGCTGAATCAGATATTTATTTTTAGTGGCAATTGTTGAGGCATAGACAAGCCTACCCAGACAATAATATGCTACATCACTTGACTCTATAAATAAATATGCGGAAACATTTTTTGTCATTTTTCACTTTAAACTTGTACTTTAGACTTCTTACTACACACCCTAATTCGAATCACTTTTCTTTTAGCAACTGGGTTTTGTATTAAAACCATTATATACAGCCCGGGCCGGTTGGCTCAGTGGTAGAGTATCTGCCTGGCGTGCAGAAGTCCCAGGTTCGATTCCCGGCCAGGGCACACAGGAGAGGCGCCCATCTGCTTCTCCACCCTTCCCCCTCTCCTTCCTCTCTGTCTCTCTCTTCCCCTCCCACAGCCGAGGCTCCATTGGAGCAAAGATGGCCCGGGCGCTGGGGATGGCTCCTTGGCCTCTGCCCCAGGCACTAGAGTGGCTCTGGTCACAACAGAGCGATGCCCCGGAGGGGCAGAGCATCGCCCCCCGGTGGGCAGAGCTTCGCCCCTGGTGGTCGTGCCGGGTGGATCCTGGTCGGGCGCATGCGGGAGTCTGTCTGACTGTCTCTCCCTGTTTCCAGCTTCAGAAAAATACAAAAAAAAAACCCCAAAACCCATTATATATATATATTTTTGTTTGTTTAATAGTTATATCTTAGTTGATCTTAGTTATCTAATATGAAGCATGAAGTAAATGATGAGAAAAGCCTCAAACAAAGACAGATTTTAAAAAGTGAGGGAGATGAATTAACACATGTTCATATTGATCATATGTAGCTAGTGTCTGTTCTGGTGAATTGATACCTATCTTGTTTGTTTGATAAGTATTTTAATAACACTACTGGAAAGAAGAAAGGAAGCATCATTGTAATTATTTATTATGTGTAACAATTGGGTGCTTTTTAGTGCCTCTTTTGGATTAATCATGTAAACATAATATTTGGAAAATATAATGGAAGCTAGATTTTAGTAAAATTATATATGTTTAGTGCTTACTACAGTTGCACCTACACTAAAATGGAACAATACAAATAATATTGCCCTGATTCCAGAGCAAAGATGACATCTGTAAAGCATTTGATATATTTCCATATATTTTTAAAACTATGTTTATTGTTTTTTTTTGTGGAAGTGTTGCTAAATTATAAGTGGGGATTCTGGCTGAAAGATTTATGATAGTTCTTTCTATTATTTTTACCAGTTTTTATAAGCCTAAAGTTATTTAAAATATATATATATTTTTTGTATTTTTCTTAAGTTGGAAACGGGGAGGCAGTCAGACACACCCCCGCATGCGCCCGACTGGGATCCACCCGGCATGCCCACCAGGGGGCGATGCTCTGCCCATCTGGGGCATCGCTCTGTTGCAACCAGAGCCATTCTAGCGCCTGAGGCAGAGGCCACAGAGCCATCCCCAGCGCCCGGGCCAACTTTGCTCCAATGGAGCCTTGGCTGTGGGAGGGGAAGAGAGAGAGAGACAGAGAGGAAAAAGAGGGGGAGGGGTGGAGAAGCAGATGGGTGCTTCTCCTGTGTGCCCTGGCCAGGAATCGAACCCTGTACTCCTGCACGCCAGGCCAACGGTCTACCACTGAGCCAACCGGCCAGAGCTATTCAAAATTTTTTAAACTTAATATTTTGTCAAATAAAAAGTAAAAATAAAGTAGCAAGTAGTCTTTTAAAGGAATGTGTTTTAACTATATCTGGAGAACCCCAGAAGGATAGGTAATTTTGAAATGTAGAGGTTCATGTTGTATGGATATTACATTTTAATTTTTGGATGTGCAAGTACTATGCTACACTAAAATAATATATTTTTCTAAAATATTTTTAAGTTGTTAAAAAGCCATGTGAGCCTGATCAGGCAGTAGCACAGGGGATAGAATATCAGACTGGGAAGTGGAGGACCCAGATTCGAAACCCTGAGGTCACCAGCTTGAGCGTGGGATCATCTGGTTTGAGCAAAGCTCACCAGCTTAAGCCCAAGGTCACTGGTTTGAGCAAGAGGTCACTGGATGTACTGTAGCCTCCTGGTCAAGGCACATATGAGAAAGCAGTCAATGAACAACTAAGGTGCTGCAACGAAGGACTGATGCTTCTTATCTCTCTCCCTTCCTGTCTGTCTTTCCCTATCTGTCCCTCTCTCTGTCTCTGTCACAAAAATAAACAAACAAACAAACAAAATTTTAAAAAGCCATATGAGGTTAACTGGTATATTTTATATAACGAAGTTATTAAAAGAGTGCTAATACCAGAGGGAAAATAGGGTGGAGAGGCAGAAGAGGGTAAAGGCGGGATAAGTGATGGTGAAAGAGACTTGACATTGAGGGTTGAACACACAGTACAATATAGAGATGATGTGTTACAGAATTGTACATCTGAAACCCATATAATTTTATTAACCAATGTCGCCACAATAAATTCAATAAAAATTTTTTAAAAGATAAAAATCCATGTTTAAATTAGTGTTTAAAAAAAGCTCTTGTATCAAAACGGCAATGAGATACCACCTCACACCTGTTCGATTAGCTGTTATTAGCAAGTCAGGTAATAGCAAATGTTGGAGAGGCTGTGGAGAAAAAGGAACCCTCATCCACTGTTGGTGGGAATGTAAAGTAGTACAACCATTATGGAAGAAAGTATGGTGGTTCCTCAAAAAACTGAAAATAGAACTACCTTATGACCCAGCAATCCCTCTACTGGGTATATATCCCAAAAACTCAGAAACATTGATATGTAAAGACACATGCAGCCCCATGTTTATTGCAGCATTGCAGTGGCCAGGACATGGAAACAACCAAAAAGCCCATCAATAGATGACTGGATAAAGAAGATGTGGCACATATACACTATGGAATACTACTCAGCCATAAGAAATGATGACATCGGAACATTTACAGCAAAATGGTGGGATCTTGATAACATGATATGAAGCGAAATAAGTAAATCAGAAAAAAACAGGAACTGTATTATTCCACACGTAGGTGGGACATAATAGTGAAACTAAGAGACATTGATAAGAGTGTGGTGGTTACGGGGGGGAGGGGGGAATGGGAGGGGGATAGGGGGTGGGGAGGGGCACAAAGAAAACGAGATAGAAAGTGACAGAGGACAATCTGACTTTGGGTGGTGGGTATGCAACATAATTGAACGACAAGATAACCTGGACTTGTTATCTTTGAATATATGTATCCTGATTTATTGATGTCACCCCATTAAAAAAATAAAATTATATAAAAAAAATTAATAATAATAATAATAAAAAAGCTCTTGCAGTATGTTTTAATAAAAATTATGAGTAGAAAAAGAGTGCTATTTATTCTTCCTTTGACACCACCAATAAATATGTTCACACTTAGATGTCATTCATAAATACAAATTGTGGTGAGTACTATATGAATATAAAAATGCATTATTGTTGAGACAGACAGATAGTATGTTAGTTAAGTTAGTTAGCAAGTGATTCACTTAGGAGATAACACCGAAGATGCTACAGAAACAAAAAGACAAGCAAATTGTGCAAAGAAAGCGGGATGTAGATAGGGAGCAAGAGGAGCACTGTAAAGACAGGAGAAAGATAGGCACGTATTTGAGAAGCTGAAAAAAAAGGCAGAGCGGGTAAATGCAACGAGCAAATAGGAGAGTGGCTCAAAATGACAGTGGCGAGAGGCTGAGACTGCTTCATGCGGCTTGTAAGGCAGGTTGGCAAATTTTAAACTGAAGAGTCAGTTGGCCAGCTTTATAATTTAAAAAGTTGTTTTGTTATGAAATAGAGTGTGTTTGTGTGTGTTGAGGGGGCAATATGGAATGGAAAGATTAGTAGTTAACCTATTTCAATAGTTTAGGATAGGTAATGGTTACTTGGACTAGGGTAGTATGTATGTAGATGGGAGAAATATGTTCTTTTAAAAACCTTGTCAACCTACTTTCTGTAGAAGATATTCACTTTATTAGAAAGAGCTATGACTCACAATTTCGACTGAAAACATGAGTAGAAAAACTATTGTGTACTTAGCATTTAAAAATTTTTTTATAACCTTTCTATAATGAGTATTGAGTTAAAAAAGACTTCCAACTAAAAATTATTTTATTATTTTTTAGGTAAGTGAGAATTTGATCATGATTATTTATATAATCACAAATAATATGGGGCATTTAATTTCTTATTTTCCTTATAAGCTCATTTAAATGGAGATAACTTCCTGAAAGTATGCTATTGTACCTTCTTTCTTAATTGTTAAATTATACTTGAAATGATTAATAACAAGTATTTCATAGTATATTAGTAGAGGATGATATGTACTTCCTAAATAAACCAAATAATAAGTGAATAATTTATTTGTAAATTCTGAATATTATGTGCTTGTACGTGGTAAATATATATCCAATAGATGAAAAATTATTAACTTATTTTTTTTTAATTTTTCCAATGATTTGAGAGAGGGGAGAAAGAAAAAGAGAAAGGGGAAAGGAGAGAGAGAGAAACATCAACCTATTGTTCCACTTTGTTGTTTCATTTAATTGTGTACTCATTGACTGCTTCTCCCATGTGCCTTGACTGGGGGTCGGAAGCTCAGCCTCAGTGCTCTGGGAGGATCCTTTATTCACTGAGCAACCCAGCCAGGGACTAACTGATAATTGCTTTGAAGTATGATATACCATGGGGATTGCTGACCATTTTGGCCATATACATAATAAATATGATGAGTCTAACCAATACTATTAATATTCCATCACTAAAGAGTCAACAGAGAAAGGACAACCAAAAAACAGGAGAAAGAAAAACAAGGAAGTTGGTGGTGTGGGGGTACAAATAGTATATTAGAAAGAACCCTGGCTTAACTCAAAAACTTTTCCAGCTCTGGATTTAGGAGCCTTGGTTAATTCATGGCTGGTGATATATAAGGTTTCTTTCAGCTCCTGAATTCTGTGATTTTTCTGAAATGTACCCATGATTAGAACTCTCTGGCTACTTTTCTCTAGGTGGTCTTGTTCATTCCAAATTCTCACTGCACAATGACTTTGAAAAATTTGGATTTAAAAAATTAATAATGATACATTATTGTCTATTATGGTTATTTGAGGTCCTTGGGGATGCAGGTTCTTAGAAAGAATGATAAGCTTAGATGAAATCTAATAAACTAGAAGGAGAAACAAAATGATTGAAAAAAAATGAACCATTGAGATGGTAGGTCAAATAGAAAGAAGAAAATAATGGTAACTAGATTTTTTAGTTGAGCAGGAAAACATCAAAGCAATCCACTAAGGAATTCTATACCACTATTACTATATTTCCAATTGTTTTATCCCCTGTTAGAGTGACTCTGTATCCTGTAAAGCCAGTTTATTTTTTGTCTAATGAGGCTATGGGGAATCGAAAGCTGCTTCCCCAAACCTGGATTCACAAATTCTGTTTGTCACCATCACAGAAAGAAATATTATTCCCAAAGAAGCATAATTTAATGAATACAGAGAAAGAGCCTGGAACTTAGTTTAGAATACTTTGGGTTAAGTTCTAGTTTGGTATATCTTGATTTTTTTGTTGTTGTTTTTAAGAAACTATATGAAAAATCACTTATCTGACTTTCAAATGCATTATTTGTAAAATGTGAACAATTTTGTCTAATTTGCTTATCCTTGTTAAGAAGCCATAAAAGCCTGACCTGTGGTGGCGCAGTGGGATAAAGTGTCGACCTGGAACACTGAGGTTGCCAGTTCGAAACCTTGGGCTTGCCTGGTCAAGGCACGTATGGGAGTTGATGCTTCCTGCTTCTCCCCCTTCTCTCTCTCTCTCTCTCTCTCTCTCTCCCCCCTCTCTAAAAATCAATAAATAAAATATTTAAAAAAAAAGAAGCCATAAAAATTAAATGTGGTAACATATAAAATTTCTTTGTTATCCAAAGAATATTATGTGTATGCTACCTCATTTTTACTATTCATTACTTTAGTCTATTTAGTATGACCACTAATAAATACAGATGCAAATTGAAGGATTTCTTTAGCACTATTAGTCAACTTTATTAGTCAACTTTTATTACTAGGGAGTTTAATAATAATTGAGTTTTATTCTCACATCAAACACTAATTACAAATCAATAAAAACAGAACTTTACAAAACTCATGGTACAGTTCTTCATTAGATTATATAGGGCCATTAGCTTCCTTGTAAGATGTTTCACTAATTTGCAATCCCACCTTTTGCTTCTTTGTAGAGCATTAACTGATTCTCTTACTCATATTGTGAATCCTGTAAACGTCATTCAACTCAAGATCTGGAATATAATCCAGTAGTTTTTTATTACAATGTAGATTAATGCTTCTAGGTTTCATTTTATTTCTTATCAGGTATAATGTAAATTTTTGACAAAAACAGCACCGTGACATCAAAGTTTGAATGCTTTTTTAGAATATTCCCAAATTTAAAATTCTTTAGCAGAGTATAATAATTTTACATTTGTACCAAACCAGGGGTTGTGATCTTGATTTTGTCTATGAAAATTACTAATGCATTTCAATGTAAATGTGCAGGTTATCATATGTTCACATGGTCATCAGTCATTAGAATAATCTTGTAAGGCAAAATAGTATGATTGCAAGGTTGAGGGATTTTTATTCATTTTGTAAAATTTAATTCAAAATATGCCTTGTAATATAAACTTTTGATTTCATTTCATGAAAATAAGTGAATTTGTTTAAACAGAAAAGTTTATAAATATGCAACCTAAAAATATCTGTTGTGAAATAAGCTCTTACCTTTGTCTTGAATTAGTCACATTTCAAAAGAAGAACTTTAGGCAAGTATTTGGGTTTAGGAAGGCTATGCAGGTGGTTAGTCCAGGAAGCTAGAGTGAGGGATGGAGGCGATTCAAGGAAGAAGGAAAAGCCACTACAAGGCTGTTACTAAGATAACTGGTGTGAACAGGGCTTGATTCTCCTTAGAACTTTCAGAGAAGCATATGGCTTGCTTGTTAGAGCTAACTACCCAAGGAAGGACCATGACAACTCCTTTCTTCTATTGGTTGAGAGTCGCCCTTTGTACTTTAATTTTCCAGGCTCACGTATATCTACTGAACAAGATTTAGTTTGTTCAACTTGAGGTACTGTCAATATATGAAAAATGAAAGCTCATTTTAAACCATCCACCATAAATTCCAGGTGAATTAGAAGCCAAGAGGAAGCATGGTGAGATATTAGATACATTCTTTCATATGCCTTTGTAAATTAGTAATAAATCACTTATAAAAACACTGGTTAAATCATCCAGAACCCAGTATTATTGTTTCATTCCTATATTTCAAATTTGTATTTTCAAATTTGGAAATCTAGAATATAATTAAAATGGGCCCTCTTAATATTTTGTTCGTCAAAACTGCAGATAATCTAAGATTTTATTTGCATGCCAAGAAGTTTGCATGCCAGAGTTTCCTAGATCTTGGCAGAAGATACAAGACTTTTGAGTCAATAATAAAGTACTTTATTACTCACAGGACAGTAGGCAAGAGCCAAATGCTCAAAGTGGTTTCCCTCTGTTTCAATCAACATTTAAAAGACAGAATAGGACCAGGATGTTTAATTCAGTCTGGAAAAATGTTCCAGAGGCAGTTCTGAATGATCATTAATGCTTCTCCTGCTTCATAACTCCCATAATCTACTGTCGTCCCTCCTCCAAGTACTGGGTCTTTGCTTGCCCTCCACATCCACATAATCTGGAGTAACTATAATCCTCTACCCCCCACCCTACCCTAGTCTTCTTCTACTCCATCCAGAATTTTGTCTGGAAGGGTCACATGAAACAGCGACAAAAACATATTTATAAACTGTGTCCAAAATTAAATATTAATCTGCTCTCATTGTGGACAGGGTGTCATCCAGAGACTATACCTTTTAGGCTGGTCTGAGGTTGCTGTTATAGGGGAGAGGAAGATACATTATGCTGAGGCAGGGTCAGGAAGTAATCCTGAAATTTCAAAAAAAGCCTATATAATTCCTTCTAATCCTCAAATCTCTTCACCTGCGTTTTTATCCTCTTCACAAACCAGCAAGTTAACTTGGCAGAATTTAATAGTTTCCTACATGAGAAGCAGAAACTTGATTCATCACAGCACAGCACACACATGTATATAATACTCTCCTCAGTTCCCTTGCTCCCCGAAGTCCCCGGCAGGCAGTGGAGAAGCAGACCCAGCTGGATGCCATGCACCCAGTCAGTCTGTGTCACAGCTTACAACTCTGAGTTTAGGAAACCACCAATTTTATAAGACCTCAGCTAGCAGCTAGGTCAATTTTGCCTTGGTGTGAAGCATTGTTTTATTATTCTGGTCAGGCAAAAATATGCCCTCTACCCCTGAGGGAAGCCTTATCTCTGTCTTCGCAGGCTGTTTGCTCTACAAACATCCTTAAACAGATAGCACAAAACGGAGGCTGCCAGTGACTTTACTAAAAAAGGAGCAGGAATGTAAGAGACCCAATGGAGATGTTTCTCCTAATATATACATTTTATTTTGGTGATGGAATTTTAATCTTTGCATCTGAAATGACTTTATTTCTGTTCTAGGTCTATCAGTCCCGTCCTGTTAGCCATGTTTTAAAATAATGTAGCCTGAGAAGAACCTGCAAATAAAATATTAATTGTGCAAGAAGACAAAGATGCTATGGGACAAGTATACTTTTTGCTCACCATTCTAATGTTTTATCCCATTTTTTCCCCAGAAAGACTATTGAGTTTTATAGTAACTGGGAAAATAGAACTTTATATTATGATCAATGTTGAAAGCATTTTTTTATGAGTATAAGTACAAATAGTAACAGCCAAATTGGATAATAAATCAAAGGTAATAGGGAAAACTAAGTTGAATTTTATAGTAATTCCCCTCGGTTTTACACAAATGGTAAAACAAAAAGTATCTGTTGTTTTATTTTATTTAAACGTTTACTTTGAAATAATTTGACTCCTCAAAAGTTGTAAAATTAAAAGAGTTCCTGTGAACCATTCATCCTGCTTCTCCTAATAATAGTATCTTACATGACCATAGTAAATTATTAAAATCAGAAATTTATATGGGTGCAATGTTATTAACTTAACTGCAGACCTTATTCAGATTACCTGTATACTTTTTGGTGTATAGCTCTTTAAAATTTTATATATATATTTATGTAACCATCACCAAAATTAAGATATAGCCCATGTTCATTACCACAGAAAAGCTCTTATTTCTTCCTCTTTTAGAGGTAGGGTGACCACACACCCTAACCTCTGATCACCACTGATCTGTTATTATCGCCATATTTTGTTACTTTAAAAATGGTAAATACATAAAAATTTATGCAATCATAGCCTTTGAGATTGGCTTTATACTTTTTCACTTAGCATGATTCCCTTGAGATCCATCTGTGTTGTGGTATATATCAGTGGTTCATTTTTTCTATTTCTGGAAAGCATTCTATTGTAGGAATGTACCACATTCCTTTTATTTATGCATTCACACATCAAAAGACCTTTTGGATGTCTTCACTTTGGGCTATTACAAATAGTGTACAGGTTTTTATTTGAGCATAAATTCTTTTCCATAATAAATAGGCAAGTGTGTGATAGCTCAGTAAATTACATGGTAAATCATGTTTATTTTTATTTAAAAATAATTTTTGGCCCTGGCTGGTTGGCTCAGTAGTAAAGTGTTGGCTCGGCGTGTGGAAGTACTAAGTTCGATTCCTGGTCAGGGTACACAGGAGAAGCGTCCATCTGCTTTTCCACCCCTCCTCCTCTCCTTCCTCTCTGTCTCTCTCTTCCCCTCCCACAGTCAAGGCTCCATTGGAGCAAAGTTGGCCCAGGCGCTGAGGATGGCTCCATGGCCTCCGCCTCAGGCGCTAGAATGGCTCTGGTTGCAACAGAGCAACACCCCAGATGGGCAGAGCATTGCCCCCTAGTGGGCATGCCAGGTGGATCTTGGTTGGGCACTTGTAGGAGTCTGTCTCTCTGCCTCCTTGCTTCTCACTTCAGAAATAGAGAAAAAAAGAAAATAACTGCCAAAATATTTTCCAGAGAGTCTGAACATTTTTACTAGCACTATGTGCTCACCCTCCTTTCCACCACTTGGTTTGTCAGTAATTCTTACTTTAGAAATTCTAATAAGTGTGCAGTACAATGTTACCATAGTTTTAATTTTTTTTCCTGTAATGGCTCAGGATGTTGAACATCTTTTATTTGTTTCTATTACTGTGTTTTTAAATTTAATTTTATTTGTTTTATTTTAGCAAAATGCCACTTTGAGCTGTAAATAATAGGTCTTTTTTGCCTCACTTACACATTAGAGGCTACATTTAATTTTGTCATTATATGAGACACTTATGTTTTCAAGCATTTTAGTTGCCACCCCATAAAATTGAGTTAACACTTTTACACAGTTGTCTTTTGATTTCACCTCTTTTGCATTGTTACTCCAAGATGTGTTATGTGTTTTTTAAAAACTGTCTTGATTTATATTTGTTGAAGTAAGAAACTTACAAATCTATAGAGAATTTTTATAAGAGTTTATTTCAGCCAAACTGATGCCTAGGAGCAATATCTTCCCAGGGAATAACAGTATTGCTGTTTTGTTTTGTTTTTTCTTATTTTTCCAAGTAAGAGGAAGGAAGATAGAGATACAGACTCCTGCATGTCTGCAACCAAGATCCACCTGGCAACCCCCATCTGGGGCTGATCCTCTGCTCACCTAGGGCCATGCTCGCACCCAGCTATTTTTAGCACCTGGGGCAGAGGCTTCCTGGAGCATCCTCAATGCTGGGGGCCAATGATTGGAATCAATCAAGCCATGACTGCAGGATGAGAAGAGAGACAGAGAGAGAAGGGATAAGGAGAAAGGGGAGAATCAAATGGTTGCTTCTCCTGTGTGCCCTGACCGGCAATCGAACCTGGGATATCCACATACCAAACCAACACTCTAACATTGAGCCAACCTACCAGGGCCTGCAGTTTCTTTTATGCATTTGAAATTAAGGAAGGCATATAAAGATTACATGAAGGTGGGGAAAAGCAAAGCAGAGGTTGAATTACAAAATAGTTAATAAGATTATGTGTATTCTTGAGGACAGTTCCAGTTTATTTTAAAGGTGTATTAACCTTGGTGCATAGAAACAATGTATAGAGCTTGCTTAATGCTAAAATAAACCTTTCACTAAAGAAGTTATACACCTGGGCATGATTAACCACTATGATCTGCTCATTACAAATTTATAATCAGATCACCTTATGAGGTTACTATCCATAGAATCTCCTCCCCCCCCTTTTTTTTGTCAACAGATTGGATAAGCAGCAATTTATAGTCTATACTACTTACTCAAATTATTTGTCTTCTAATCCTATTCTTACATTGTCTAATAAACATTTTTTGGGTTTTTCTATTTATTTTATTTTACTATTATTATTATTATTAATTTAAATGGAGTGACATTGATAAATCAGGGTACATATTTTCAGAGAAAACATCTCCAGGTTATCTTGACATTTAATTATGTTGCATACCCATCACCCAAAGTCAAATTGTCTTCCATCACCTTCTATCTAGTTTTCTTTGTGCCCCTCCCCTCCTCCCCCCATAACCACCACCCTCCTGTCTATGTCTCTGAGTCTCATTTTTATGTCCCACCTATGTATGGAATCATATAGTTCTTAGTTTTTTTCTGATTTACTTATTTCACTCAGTATAATGTTATCAAGGTCTATCCAATGTTGTAAATGCTCCGATGTCATAATTTCTTATGGCTGAGTAGTATTCCATAGTGTATATGTACCAAAGCTTTTAAATCCACTCGTCCACAGACAGACACCAGATCTTCGCTATTGTGAACAATGCTGCCATAAATGGGGGTGCATTTTTCCTTTTGAAACACTGCTATGGAGTTCTTGGGGTATATTCCTAAAAGTGGGATAGCTGGGTCAAAGGCAGTTTGATTTTTTATTTTTTGAGGAATCTCCATACTATTTTCCACAGTGGCTGCACCAGTCTGCATTCCCACCAGCAGTGAAGGAGGGTTCCATTTTCTCCACATCCTCACCAGCACTTACTCTCTGTTGTTTTGTTGATGAGTGCCATTCAGATTGGTGTGGGAGGATATCTCATTGTGGTTTTAATTTCCATTTCTCTAATGATTAGTGATGTTGAGCATTTTTTCATATGTCCATTGGGCATCTGTATGTCCTCTTTGGAGAAGTGTCTGTTCATTTCTTTTGCCCATTTTTGATAGGATTGTTTATCTTGCTGGTGTTGAGTTTTACAAGTTCTTTATAAATTTTGGTTCTTAATCCCTTATCAGATGTATTGTCGAATATGTTCTCCCATTGTGTGGTTTGTCTTTTTATTCTGTTCTTATTGTCTTTAGCTGTGCAAAACCTTTTTAGTTTCGTATAGTCCCATTTGTTTATCCTGTCTTTTATTTCACTTGCGCATGGAGATAAATCGGCAAATATATTGCTGCGAGAGATGTTGGAGAGCTTACTGCCTATATTTTCTTCTAAGATGCTCATGGTTTCACAACTTACATTTAAGTCTTCTATCTGTTTTGAGTTTATTTTTGTGAATAGTGTAAGTTGGTGATCTAGTTTCATTTTTTGGAGGTAGCTGTCCAATTTTCCCAACACCTTTTGTTAAAGAGGCTGTCTTTACTCCATTGTATGCTCTTACCTCCTTTGTCAAATATCAGTTTTCCATAAAGGTGTGGGTTTATTTCTGGGTTCTCTGTTGTGTTCCATTGATCTATATGCCTGTTCTTATGCCAGTACCAGGCTGTTTTGAGTACAATGGCCTTGTAGTATAACTTGATATCAGGAAGTGTGATACCTCCCACTTTATTCTTCCTTTTCAAGATTGCTGAGGCTATTCATATTCTTTTTTGGTTCCATATAACTTTTTGGAATATGTGTTCTATATCTCTAAAGTATGTCATTGGTATTTTAGTTGGTATTGCATTGAATTTATAAATTGCTTTGAGTAATATAGACATTTTAATGATGTTTATTCCTAATCATGAGCACGATATATGCTTCCACTTGTTTGTATCTTCCTTGATTTCTTTTATCAATGTTTTATAACTTTCCAAGTACAAGTCTTTAATCTCCTTAGTTAAATTTACTCCTAGGTACTATATTTTTTGGTTGCAATAGTGAAGGGGATTGTTTCCTTAATTTCTCTCTGTGACAGTTCATTGTTGGTGTATAAAAATGCCTCTGATTTTTTACTATTAATTTTATATGCTGCTACCTTGCGGAATTCATTTTTCAGGTCCAGTAGTTTTTTGACTAAGACTTTAGGATTTTCTATATACAATATCATATCATCTGGAAATAATGACGGTTTTACTTCTTCTTTTCCAATTTGGATGCCTTTTATTTCTTCCTGTCTGATTGTTGTGGCTAGGACTTCCAGAACTATGCTGAATACGAGTGGTGAAAGGGGGCACCCCTGCTTTGTTCCTGATCTTAAGGGGATTGATTTTAATTTTTGCCAATTGAGTATGATGTTGGCTGTGGGTTTGTCATAGATGGCCTTTATGATATTGAAGTATGTTTCCTGTATTCCCACTTTGCTGAGAGTTTTGATCATGAATGGGTGCTGGATTTTATCAAATGCTTTGTCTGCATCTATTGAAATTATCATGTAGTTTTTCTCCTTCCTTTTGTTTATGTGATGAATCACATTGATTGATTTGTGAATATTGTACCAGCCTTGCCTCCCCAGAATAAATCCCACTTGATCATGTTGTATGATTTTTTTCATATATTGCTGGATACGGTCTGCTAATATTTTTTTTTTTTTGAGGATTTTAGCATCTAAATTCATCAGGGATATTGGCCTATAATTTTCTTTCTTTGTGTTGTCTTAGCCTGGTTTTGGAATCAGAATTATGCTCGCCTCATAAAAGGAGCTTGGAAGTTTGCCTTCCTCTTGAATTTTTGAAATAGCTTGAAAAGGATAGGAGTTAGTTCTTTGAATATTTGGTAGAATTCACTTGTGAAGCCATCAGGACCGAGCTTTTTGATAACTGTTTCGATCTCATTTGGTGTAATCAGTCTGTTTAGGTTTTCTGATTCTTCCCCATTAATTTTTAGAAGATTATATGTTTCAAGGAATTTGTCCATTTCATCTAGGTTGTCTAATTTTTTGGAATACAGTTCTTCATAGTATTTTCTTACAATATTTTGTATTTCGGTTGTGTCAGTTGTTATTTCTCCACTCTCATTTCTAATTTTATTTATTTGAGTCCTATCTCTCTCTCTCTCTTTCTCTCTCTCTCTCTTTTTTTTTTTTTTTGGTGAATCTAGATAAAGGTTCATTATACTTGTATACCTTTTCAAAGAACCAGCTCTTGGTTTCATTGATCCTCTGTATTGTTTCTTTAGCCTCTATGTTATTTATTTCCACTCTGATCTTTATTATTTCCTTCCTTCTACTACCTCTGGGCTTTACTTGCTGTTCTTTTTCTAGTTCTTTTAGATGCAGGGTCAAGTTGTTTATTTGACCTTTTTCTAGCTTTTTAAGGTATGTCTGTAATGCTATGAACTTCCCTCTCAGGACTGCTTTTGTTGTGTCTCATAAATTTTGAGTTGATGTATGCTCATTATCATTTGTTTCTAGGAATTTTTTTATTTCTTCTTTGATTTCATTGTTAACCTATTTGTTATTTAATAATATGCTATTTAGTCTCCAAGTGTTTGAGTATTTTTCAGTTTTTCTGTTGTGGTTGATTTCTAGTTTTGTGCCATTGTGATAAAAGAAAATGCTTGATATAATTTCAATCTTCTTAAATTTGTTGAGGCTGCTTTTGTGCCCTAACGTGTGGTCTATCGTAAGGAATGTACCATGAGCACTTGAAAAGAATGTATATGCTGTTGCTTTAGGGTGAAAAGTTCTGAAGATATCTATTAAATCCAGTTGATCTAGTGTGTCCTTTAAGTCTGCTATTTCCTTGTTAATTTTCTTTCTGGAGGATCTATCTAGTGATGATAGTGGGGTATTGAAATCCCCTACTATTATTGAATTGCTGTTGCTCTCACCCTTTATATCCATCAAAGTCTGCTTTATATATTTAAGTGCTCCTATATTAGATGCGTACATATTTATAATAGTTATATCTTCCTGTTGGATTGCTCCCTTTATCATTATGTAGTGAATTTCTTTATCTCTAACTATAGCCTATGTTTTAAAGTCTATTTTGTCTGATATAAGTATTGCTACCCCAGCTTTTTTTCATTTCCATTTGCATGAAATATTTTTTTCCATCTTTTTACCTTTAGTCTATGTGCATCTTTTGTTTTAAGGTTTGTCTCTTATAGACAGTATATGTATGGATCCTGTTTTCTTATCCACACAGCTACCCTATGTCTTTTGTTTGAATCATTTAATGCATTTACATTTAAGGTTATTATTGATATGTAGTTGTTTATTGCCATTTTATTCTTTAAAGCTATATTCCTCTCTTGCTATATTCTTATTCCCCTTTGATTTTTTTACAACTGGCCCCTTAGCATTTCTTGCAGCATAGGTTGGTTTTAATAAATTCCTTGAGTTTTTTGTTTTGTTTTGTTTTTTGTTTTTAGTCTGGGAAGATTTTTATTTCTTCTATAATTTTAACAATAGTTTTGCTGGATAAAGTAGTCTTGGTTGTAGGTTCTACATTACTTTAAATATTTCTTGCCATTCCCTTCTGGCCTCAAGTTTTTCTGTTGAGAAGTCGGATGTCATCCTTATGGTGGTTTCTTTGTAGGTTAAAGCCTTCTTTTCTCTAGCAGCTTTTAATATTTTCTTTTTATCACTTAGCTTTGGTATTTTAATTATGATGTGTCTTGGTGTAGATTTTTTTGGGTTTCTCTTTAATGGAGTTCTCTGTACTTCTTGAACTTGTGAGACTGTTTTCTGCATTAATTTAGGGAAGTTTTCAGCAATGATATGATTGAACAAAGTCTCTATCTCATGTTCTTTCTCTTCCTCTGGAACCCCTATGATGCGGATATTATTTCTCTTCATGTTTTCACAGAACTCTCTTAGAGTTTCGTCAGACTTTTTGAGTCTCTTTTCCTTTTTCTGCTCTGCTTCTGTGCTTTCATTTATCTTGTACTCTAACTCACTGATATGATCCTCAGCTTCATCCATCTGCTTTTAATTCCTTCCATTTTGGTCTTTATTTCTGATATTGTATTTGTCATTTCTGACTGATTCTTTTTTATTATTTCAATGTCCTTTTTTATATTTGCTATGTCTTTATTTAGGTGTTCATAATGACCATTTATTGTTGTTCTAAGATCTTTAAGTATCCTAACAATCATTATTTTAAACTATGCATCTGGTAATTTGGTTATATCTGACTCTTTCAGGTCCTTTTCTGGGGATGTCTCTTGATTCATTTGTGTTGCATTTCTCTGCCTTCCCATTTTGTCTGTGTATAAGAAGGTTTTGGCTACTGAAGTCAAATAGGTGTGGCCTCTGTGTTCCCTAGGTGTGGTCTGTCTGAAGGCCTGCCACCCCCTCTGCCACTGCTACCTAGGGCATTTGGGTTTTGGCATTGTGCGTGCCAGCACGCTGGGGCTGTTGCTGTGGTTTCTGCTTTTCTCCACAGGATCATGTGCCATGTCTATAAACCTCGGCCTTCG
This sequence comes from Saccopteryx bilineata, assembly GCF_036850765.1. Taxonomy (NCBI): domain Eukaryota; kingdom Metazoa; phylum Chordata; class Mammalia; order Chiroptera; family Emballonuridae; genus Saccopteryx; species Saccopteryx bilineata. The sequence continues at coordinate 98,505,577 of NC_089494.1, forward strand.
CCCCGCCCCCATGGGTGGTATTATGCACTGTGCCTGGGCTGCAAACCTCGGCACTGCAGGCAGGGATGAGCACTTTTGCTCAGCTGCAGATCTCAGCCTGTTTCTGGGATTTCGCTCCACCCCCACAGGAGGAGTGTGCTGGCCAGCCGGCTGCAAGCCTTGGCCCTGTGGGGCTGCATGCCCATGCTCAGTCGCGGGACTCTGCCTGTTCTGAGCTTTTGCCCCACCCCTGCGGGAGTTGCCAGCTCGTGCATCGGGCAGCAAGCCTTGGTTCTGTGACCAGGCAAGGCTGCATGCCTGTGTGTCCTTGCTTAGAGGCTGGTCTCCACTCTTTCCAGGGCTCCCACCTTTCCCTGCAGGTAGGCCTGCAGCTGGACCTGTCCACTTTTGCCCGTTTTCTCTGCCCCCGCCAGGCAAGACTGAGCTCACACCTGGGCCTCAATCGTGGCTGGCTGGTTTCTGCCCTTTACGACTAACCACACTTCTGCGTCCGGATGCCACCTGCCCTCTGGCAAGCCCTCAGCCATGTGGGTGGGGCCACTGCAGCTGAGACCCTAACACTCAATACTTTGGTTCCAAAAGCTCCCTTCTTCTAAGCGACTCTGTTCTGAGTGCCACCGGAGAGCTTGTTTGGCTTGTGTCCTGTTTCCCTTTGCTGGTATTGCTGGTTCCAGGGAAATATTTACTTCAGATTTGGGGAGTGACTCACCCCAGGGGTTAGGGTGACTGTCCCTCAAAGTGTTTCTCCCTGTGCCTCCTAGATTACACTCTCTTCCTGCTGCTCTGGTCTTCTCCTCTCTCCCTGTCCCCCTGAGCCCCAGGTGAGTGGTTGTGAGAGAGGTTTTCTGTGTGGTCCCTTTAAGAAGAATCCTGGGTCTAAGAAATCTGTATCTTTCTTACAAACAGTATCCTGACTTTTTTCACACCTAAATACTGTCCATACGCCTCTTCTAGTCTCTGGAGCTGCAGGCTGGGGCTTTGTTCTTGGGGTTAAGGACCCTCCCTTCTCTGCTAAACTCACTTCCCACCATGCAAATCTCTCTGGGCTGCCATTCACTCCTGGGAGATGAGCAGCCCTCTCCACGTTTCTGCTTTTCCTACCAGTCTCACTGTAGCTTCTTTGGTGTTCCTTGGTTAAAGATTCCTCTTAGTTTAGTCCAAAGTTGGTTTTTCTAGATGATGGTTCTTAAAATTAAGTTGTAATCCACTTTGGTTCTGGGAGGTGGAAGTTGGCATGTCTGCCTACTTCATCGCCATCTTGCCGCCAAGCCTGTCTAATAAACTTTAATTTTTTGCTAGAAGTTTTTCATAAGGAGAAACAACAAAATTACCATTAGTTTACTAATGTAAGAATATGTTAGGAATTAAAGAATATATTATTCTTCTTTTGTTTATTTTTATTTTTTTACAGGAACAGAGAGAGAGAGAGTCAGAGAGAGGGATAGATAGGAACAGACAGACAGGAATGGAGAGAGATGAGAAGCATCAATCATCAGTTTTTTGTTATGACACCTTAGTTATTCATTGATTGCTTTCTCATATGTGCCTTGACAGTGGGTCTTCAGCAGACTGAGTAACCCCTAGCTGGAGCCAGTGATGTTGGGTCCAAGCTGGTGAGCTTTTTGCTCAAGCCAGATGAGCCCACACTGAAGCTGGCCACCTTGGAGTCTTGAACCTGGGTCCTTCTGCATCCCAGTCTGATGCTCTATCCACTGTGCCACCAACTGGTCAGGCTATTGTTCTTTTTTATTATTATTGTTGTTGTTTTTTAAGATTTTACTTATTTATTTAAGAGAGGAGAGAGAGAGAGAGAGAGAAGGGGCAGCATAAGGAAGCATCAACTCCCATTTGTGTCTTGACAAGGCAAGCCCAGGGTTTTAAACCTGGGACTTTAGCATCTTAGGTTGACACTCTATCCACTGCACCACCACCAGTCAGGCTGTCCCTCAAGAATCCGACAAGGAACCTAGGGTAAAACTGGCTATGAGAAATAATTAAAAAGCAACACAAGTCAATCTAGACTATAGATAAAGACTGCACATGGATGTTACTAAATAGCTTACGTTTCACCAGTTTAGACATTGGGTTTTTTAAAGATCTGTAAACTTTTTAAGTATGTAAATTCAAAAATTTCTATATTGACTTCTATTTCTAATATACTGAGACTAGAAATCATTGAAATATTTTTATAGTTGGCAGTCACAAGGCTTCCAACTGTGCACAAAATGGTAAAAGGGAATATACATTGTAGTTACTTAGCACCACATCTAAGAAAAAGCAAAAGTGATATAACTTAAACCATGATGTTGGATTACCTTTATATACTTAAAGTAAGCTCATAATAACTGATGTCTTTGTTTCCCAAGATAGACCACAGAGAGAACAAACTGAGAGAGTAAGGTGAACATAGACTTAAGAGACACCTGGTTGGGGTCAGGAGTGCTGCTTTTGTTACAAGATTTCTGTTTCACTAAGTTGTCGATAAAAGGCAGACTTTATTTTTTTGGTGTACTTAAAAATGAGACAATGAGGCCCTGGCCAGTTTGTTCAGTGGTAGAGTGTTAGACTGGCATGTGGACGTCCCAGGTTCAATTCCTGGTCAGGGCACATGGAGAAGCGCCTATCTGCTTCTCCACCCTTCCCCCTCTCCTTCCTCTCTATCTCTTTCTTCCCCTCCTCTAGCCAAGGCTCCATTGGAGCAAAGTTGGCCTGAGTGCTAAGGATGGCTCTATGGCCTTTGCCTCAGGTGCTAGAATGGCTCTGACCACAACAGAACAATGCTTCAGATGGGCCAAGCATTGCCTCCTGGTGGGCATGCTGGGTGGATCCCCGTTAGGCACATGCGGAAATCTGTCTGTCTCCTTGCTTCTAACTTTGGAAAAATACAATAATAATAATAATAACAATAACAATAAATAAATAAATGAGACAATAATATATAGGCCAGATTTCTGCTTCATAGTGTAATTTATGTATTTGAGCAAAAGAAAAAATGTAAGAAAAATACTGGTTTAATTGAACAATTTAAAAAGAGAAAGAAATGTGTTGATGTAATTAATGTGGTTTCAGTCATTGAATGACTATATTTAAACTGCAGTTCTTTCTATATTCAGTGAGAACATAGGCATATCCAACATTTCACACATTTAATAGAGCTAATCAAAAATAGAACACATTAAGATATATTTAATAATTAGTGAAGTGATTATGGGAACTGGTGTATTTATATGTTCAATTAAGTGAAATACATGCACCTATTAAAATAATTTTTATGCAATCTTCAAAAACTAATGTTTACTGCTGTCTACCAATGACAATAACCAGGGTTTCATCAATGAGGACTTTAAAGATAACATAGTTTAATGAATTTTGTTAGCTCATATGTTTATAGAATAAATTTCTTACATAAAATTTGACCTTTTTAAAAATAGGATTAAACAAATGATACCTAGCCTATTGAGCAGTAAACTTTTTTTCAGTTTTATTTTTGTGTAATTATTGGAAGGAATATGAGTGAGATTAGTTAGCCTCTGTTGACAAGAATCCTGTCATGATAGGCTATTACTATATGTTTGAATGAATGGAAATGTAGGAAAATCTATATCTACAAGTGTATATATATTATTCATTTTTTTATATTGTAATAAAACAATAGATAATTATTTTTTTTTAAAAAAGTTAAAGTTCTGCTTCTGACTATGTAGCTATTATCCACCTGACATTGGTTTAATAGTTATTCTCTGTCACCAAGTTTTCTTAGTTTTATAGAAGAAGGCAAGGCCATTGTTATCAAAGGTGCTTTTCAGTTTCAATATTATTTTTCCTGCTTGATCAGGCGGTGGCACAGTGAATAAAGCGTTGGCCCCGGACACAGAGGACCCAGGTTCAAAACCCCTGGGGTCACTGGCTTGAGCATGAGATCATCCAGACTTAGTGTGGAATTGCCGGCTTAAATGTGGAATCACAAGTATGACCCCATGATCACTGGCTTAAGCAAGGGGTCACTGGCTCAGCTGTAGCCCCCTGGTCATGGCTCATATGAGAAAGCAATTAATGTACAACTAAGGTGCCACGATGAAGAACTGACGCTTCTTATCTCTCTACCTTCCTGTCTGTCCTTATCTGTCCCTCTCTCTGTCTCTATCACTAAAAATATATATAAATATAAATATTGTTTAAAAATATGTTAAACAACTGTATATTTAGAAAAATAATAATTAGACCAAAGGTCAGGAACCTTTATGGATGAGAGAGCCATGAACACCACATTTTTTTTTTTTTTTTTTGCATTTTTCTGAAGCTGGAAACAGGGAGAGAAAGTCAGACAGACTCCCGCATGCGCCCGACCGGGATCCACCCGGCACGCCCACCAGAGGCGACGCTCTGCCCACCAGGGGGCGATGCTCTGCCCATCCTGGGCGTCACCATGTTGCGACCAGAGCCACTCTCGCGCCTGGGCAGAGGCCACAGAGCCATCCCCAGCACCCGGGCCATCTTTGCTCCAATGGAGCCTTGGCTGCGGGAGGGGAAGAGAGAGACAGAGAGGAAGGTTCAGTGGAGGGGTGGAGAAGCAAATGGGCGCTTCTCCTATGTGCCCTGGCTGGGAATCGAACCCGGGTCCTCCACATGCTAGGCCGACGCTCTACCGTTGAGCCAACCGGCCAGGGCAACACCACATATTTTAAAACATAATTCATGAGAGCCATACAATGACCCATGTACGTTATACATTATCCAATAAATATTTGGTATTGTCCCGGAGGAGAGCTGTGATTGGCTCCAGCCACCTGCAAACATGAACATGAGCGGTAGGAAATGAATGGAATACATGATAATGTTTTATATTTTTAACGTTATTATATTTTTTTATTAAAGATTTGTCTGCGAGCCAGATGCAGCCATCAAAAGAGCCACATCTGGCTTGCGAGCCATTGGTTCCCAGCCCCTGAATTAGACATTGTTTTATTTTATTACTCAGAATAAACTGTTAATATATTGTTATATTTCTATCACATATATTTGTATTCCTTGATTTACAAAATCTCATGAACTTTTATATTTATGTTTATAAATTTAAAAACAAATTAAAATTGATATCATGTTGCACATTTTTATATCTGCATGCATTTTATAAATGTAAAAGCAAATGGTAGATGACATAAAACATGTATTTTTTAACGACTATAAATACAGCACTCAATCCAATGAAATACACCAATGTGACTACCTATTTGTCAGATGTGCATGGAGCGTAGATGAAGTTGTGAATGAGAATTAAGGTAGATTCCATGGGAAGGAAGAAATGGCGTCCTGGCAAGTATGCTATACTTTTTAGCAACCCAAAGTAATAACTAATATTGAGATTTTTCTAGCAAACATTTATTCACTGTGACTCTGCTTTAAATTGTTACATTTACTTCAAATACCTTTTTTCACATTTTGACTATTTTAACAGAAAGAAAAGAATTCTCAGTTATTAAATTGTATATCTCCCAGTATGTTTCCCATGTTAATTCTTGCTTTTATATTTCTCCACATATAATATGACACTGATCTCCTACTTCCTGCCCAGAGTTGTAGCTTGTGAATTGATTTTGGAGAGGGTGTAGTGATGGAAGAGAGAAGGACCAGCACCCTAAGTTCTTCAAAGTCCAGCTCTCATACCTTGAAGAGCCAACTGCTTGCTTTTCTGTTGGTAAAAACCATGGATTCCTAAGCCAGGTGTTAAACAGAAAAGGAGAGACAAAACATGTCGCATTTTCTCTCATCAATGATTTTCTTTTAGTGTTGGTCAGAATATAGAGGTTGGTTATTAATTATGTTTCTCATTCCAGTTTTATCATCTTTATGGTAATTTTAAATTTCTCCTGAATTCTAGAGTAATTGAATGTTTGAGTGTCTGATGGTGATACAATTGTAGTCCTAATATATTTCTGTAAGAACTATGTAAGGAAATAGAGAGTTCAGTCAAGGAGGACTTGACTCTTGACACCATTTTAAACCAGTCTTTAAAATTAGCTTTTGATCATTTTCTAAGTTAGTTTTTAAAAAATATATTTAATTTTATATAATCTTGATATTTAACTAATATCATTAAAGAAATTGAGTCAATTGTTACTTGAAAAATGCTACTAAATATAATGTTTTAAATATTACATGAATAATTTTAACTTATTAAAATTTCAAAATTTACTTTAGTAACATTCTGTCAACAATGTAATACATAATTTTATTATATAAGTATAAACTCAGAAATTCAGTTATTCTTATAGCTGGAAAAATACAGTAAGTTCATAGGATTTTAAGAGATACAAGTCCTTAGTATATAAAAATACAAAAGTTCTAAAAGGTGTTTATTTCTGAAATGTAAAGAAGAATACTATCCTAGTCCAGCACCTTTTCACCAAAATAACACATTTCCAAGACACTATTTTGAGTCTCAAATATAAAAACAAATTAAAAAAAAATGTAAAAAATTAAAATTATTTTTAATAGTAACTTAATTTCTTTTTTATTTTATTTATTAGTATGACACTAGTTAACATATTTTATTTCTAATGTAGCTGTTTTCCAAAGAAGAGCATCATTAAGTAGGTATTTGCTCTTCAGAGACTTCCCCACTTGTGCTCTCCAAAAATGTCTGTCTATAATTAGAGGCAAAAAACAATTGTGTTTCTATTCTAGTAGTACAATCTAAAAATTGGCAATGAATTTGACTTGTCTATTCACTGTTATATTCTCTAGAAATAATCTAGTATAAACTATTTTAATTCTGTTTTATTTGTACTACTATAGTGAGAGAATTGTACATACCATTTATTGTGATTGGGTATCATTTAACTTTGGGAGCCCTAGAAAAGATATTTCCCTAGGCTATACTACTACTTTCCTTGATTGTTTAGAAGAGAAAAAAGAAATAGGAAAACTAGTTATAAGGGAACTGAAATAACACAAGGAAGATATTCTGTAATCCTAAACTAAAACAATGGTTGTGAGGATTAACTATTGAACTGATTTTTGGAGGCACTAAGGAATTGTAATAGACAAGAAATAGCAAAATTTAGATCAGGCATGATTCTGACTTGAATTATTAGATGGTGATGCCATTCTGAGATAAAGAATAAAGTTCAGCTGTGGACTAATAACATTTAATGTTGAACATCTCAGTGCACAATCAAGCAAAGCCGTTGAAAAGCATTCTGAGAAAATATATAATGTTCCAGAATCACAGGTAAATATAGAAGGGATAATTTCAATAATGTGGAGCTGATAAGAATAAGCTTTTGAAATTATATGATAACAAGTTGGACATTATTCTGCCTAAAAAGTAGTCTACGAGGTCTTTTATTGCTAATTTTTAGACAAAAGGAAAGCTAAGGATTAAAGAGCTCATGAGAAGATGAAAAATTTGAAGTTATGTGACATCTTGATTTCCTATCTACGTGAAGATATAAGGCTACATATTTATTTTTAGGGAAGTATCAACATCAACAATTAAAAGGAATCATAGTGGGATAAATTTTTGTAAACAAAAAGTATTATAAAAAGATAAATTGGCTCTGAATGGCTGTCCCAGTGGATAGAAAGTTTCTCCCAGAGTATGAACGTTCCAGGTTTGATCCCCTCTCAGGGCACACAAGAGAAACAACCATGTACTTCTCTCTTCTCCCTCTCCCCCTTCTCTCCTTCTTCCCCTCTTACAGGCAGTAGCTGATTGATTCGAGTGTCAAACTCAAGGGTTGAGGATAGCTTGGTTGGTCTGAATATCAGTCCTGAGTGCTGAGGATAGCTCGGTTGATTTGAGCATTGACCCACCCCAGATGGGGGTTGCTGGGTGGATCCCAGTTGGGGCGCATGTGGGAATCTATCTCTTTATCACCCCGCCTTTCACATAAAAATTAATAATATATTTTTTTGCTAATATAGAAATCATAGCTTTGTGATTATTTTTTTTTTGGGGGGGGAGGCAGAAAAGACTCAAAAGTGCCCCAAACAGGATTCACCTGGCAAACTTCCTACTTGGCAATACTCTGCCTGTCTGGGCTGCTGCTCCATTGCTCAGCAACTGAGCTATTTTAGTGTGTGCCCAAGGAGATGCCATGGAGCCATCCTCAGAGCCCAGGGCTAACTTTGCTTGAACCATTCTAACCAAGGCTACAGGAAGGGAAGAGAGATAGGGGAGGGTGAAAAAACAGATGATTGCGTCTCCTGTGTGCCCTGACTGGGAATGGAACCTGGGACTTCATCCACACATCGGGCTGATGCTCTACTGCAGAGCCAACTGGCCAGTGATATTTAAGTTGATCCTTAAAGAATGAGAGGAATCCATATCATCATTGCCTATTTTGGAACAGCAGCCTTTAAATACTGGAGCAAAAATTAGAAAAGTCCTATATGATAGTAAACAAATCCTACCTAGCTTCCTGAGGCTTAGATTCTAGAAAGAAAACATTAAATTCTAATCTGACAAGGACAGTAGTAAAAATGGTTATTAATAAACACTTGGAAACAGTGTGTATGTGTGTCTGTGCATGTCTGTGTGCATGCATATGAAAATGTATCTTGCCATACCTAGTAAATAACTACAGCTGTTCATTCATTAAATATATTGTGACGGTAAGAGATTTGAGAATGAAACTGCTGTAGTGGTTTTAATTCAGGGCAAAATCTGACTGGAACACTGAAGCATCTAGTATTGCCCTGGGGTGAAACTCACAAAATCTCAGTTTGGCTCATTTGAAAAATCCTTGCTGTTTATCTCTCTCTGTGAGCCAGGTATTTACACTTGCATGGACGTCATTACGAGTCTGGAGATTTGTCTTTCACTCAATTCCTATTTTCTATTTACTGGTGATGCTTATATTCCTTATTCAGGACATTCATCATTTCTTCGGGAAGGAAGTAAAGTGTTTCATTTAGAATAATTTATTCCTGAGTGATTTCTTTTCCTTTTTCAAAAAACATTAATTTTTAGCCATTTTCAAAACTTTTGTAGCAGTGAAAGAGAACAAGAATTCTAAAAACCTATTCACTGCGTGCTAAATAAACATTGTGCAAAGCATCTTACAGCCTCACACTGCAATTCTATGAGCTAGTAGCTATTATTTGTACCAGGGGTCCCCAAAATTTTTACACAGGGGACCAGTTCACTGTCCCTCAGACCGTTGGAGGGCCGGACTATAAAAAAACTATGAACAAATCCCCATGCACACTGCACATATCTTACTTTAAAGTAAAAAAAACAAAATGGGAACAAATACAATATTTAAAATAAAGAACAAGTAAATTTAAATCAACAAACTGACCAGTATTTCAATGGGAACTATGGACCTGCTTTTGGCTAATGAGATGGTCAATGTGCTCCTCTCACTGACCACCAATGAAAGAGGTGCCCCTTCCGGAAGTGCGGTGGGGGCCGGATAAATGGCCTCGGGGCCGTAGGTTGGGGACCCCTGATTTGTACTATAAAAGCAAGGAAACATGAGGCTCTGAGAGTTTGTGCACTTAAACTAAATGGAATGCCTATTTGATTAACCCACATTTCTTCTGAACTCTACTTCTTCAAAAATAATGAGGAGAAATGATTTGAGGATGTTAGCAAAGCAGATACATTATGACCCAATTAAATCCTTTCTTGCTGTGTTACACATTTGAACAAGGCAAAATTTATTTTAATCTTTAAGATCAGAATTATATGCTGAAAAAAAGCCTGATAATAACAGTCCATTAATTAGTATTTTTCTTACATATTTGTACTAACATTAAAATGACTTCTTGCCATAGATCTAACCTTTAATAAGATCAGTCAGAAACAGAATTTTCTTCATGTTTGGTTTGCTTGAATTTTTGTTTGAGCAGGGGCATTAACTGTATATGGTTTGATGACAGAAGTTAGAAATATAAATAATCTAGTTGAACACAATGTGTGGAATCTAGACATCTGTCAAGGGTAGGTGTATAACCAGGGAGAGGGTATTAAGGTATTGATCTATTACAACTCTAATATTAGAGAAGACCCAGCATAGGTGACAACAGTATCATTTATTGTTTTTGAGTCATAGGACTGAAAAATAGGCAATCAAGTGTGCCCTATGTGATATTATTACTCTAAAAACTAAAGAAAGAAAACAATTGATGCTTAGCAATATTCATCAGACATTATTCATGCAGGCTATAAGCAAAGCATTTTCATTAGGCAGGTTATAAGCAAGACATTTAAGTAGAATACTATACTTGATAATAAACATGGTGCCATCTGTCAATTTTATCACATGATATAGGAGAAAATAGTATAATGTTCATAGTATCCCCCTATGTTCCTATGATCCTTAAGAAGTCTTGCTTCCTCAGAGTGTTAAATATGCATGTGTAACTTGCTTTGACCAATGAGGTACAGGTTTTTAGAGCCAATATGTGATTTACCATTTCCCTTTTTCTGTCTTAGCAATTATGGAAGTGTGCATTGAAATAGAGAATCCATCTCTCTAAGATTCTAAATTACTATAATAAATATATATCCTTGAGAGACTTCATGTAGCATCAGCTGAAAACTAACCATTATTTAAAGGTATCAATTTGCTTGTTATGGCAGCATGACTTTGCCTACCCTCTATAATATGCATATTGTGAATTCCTTGATAGAATGAATCATACCTTGTTTACCACTATATCTTTACTACCAAAAGTAGCTATTTGAATTAGTGAATGACTTAATAGATATTTGTTGCCCCTTCTGAGTGTATAGGCTAACATAACATAGTAAATACAACAATAAAAAAGCCCTCTGGAAAGGAGGAGAAATTATTTACATAATTTATGGGCTAAAAGACAGTACATTTACTGGTGGAAGGCAAAGGCTAACCCTAATTGATCACAGTAGCCAGAAGAACTTTGAGATGTCCATTAGTGAAATAACTTGAAGCTTTTTGCCAATCACAAGATGAACAACAGGGATTTTTGTGGTAAAAAGATTCATTTTTTTTCTTTACTTAAAAAATGCCACAATGTTAGGCAAATGAGTTTGTAAAATTTGTAGTTTTTGAGCGTGCTCACTTTTATTATTAAAAAATGACACTGGGCAGCCACCTGTGTGCTTGCCTTCAGAGCAGGGCAGTTGATTGCAAGTGGAGGATTGCATTCCTGCTTGGGAGGAGCATTGTTTTCTAATGTTTGCTGGAGAGGGGGTCTTCGTTGCCCTAGTGAGTTTTTGGAGAGAGCAGAAGGAGAAGGAGAGGAAGCCATGTTGGCAGGGAAAGAGAAGGAGTGCAGAGGGGGAACCAGAGCTGAGGAGCATTGGGAGCTCCGCTGAGGCTGATGAGGGCCTTTGATTCTAGGAGGAATGGGAGAAGATTCTCCTGGTTGTGGAACCAGAGAATGCATCTGGGCTTTGGGAGCCCTGAATGAAAGGGAAATCATTTCCCTGCCTGTTTGCTCACTGGCCTGTGCGAGACTTTAATAAAGGAATGGCCCACCATTTTCTGGCTCTACTATTTCTTGACCATCTGCCCAATCCAATGTGAACCTGCATAGCCACGACAGTGGTGGCCACTGGCCTGACAGCACATTGGTAATTTAGTTGTACTCAGTGATTCTAGTTGTGAAACTTTTACAGGGAAATGAAGTTATAAATTGCTGAGGAGTTTCTTTAATTCAGACAAGAGTTTTTGTTGTCGTTTTTGTCTTATTTTGCTTTGGTGAGAGAAGAAAGGACAAATTTTGCAGCCGGTCATTTAATAAGAATTAACCTTGTCAATGAAAGAGTGATAGATGGTCTCTGATCACTCTGTATTTGCCTGTATCCATGTGGGATTCCTACATTCAACTGGGGCACAGGAAATATTTCTCTTTTGAAACTTTTCTCCATATACCAAATTGTTACATGAGAAACATAAAATATATAATTGAATAGTTTATATGTGGCCTTCACCATAGTTATTTTTATAAAAAATAGTGATATTGGTCAAAAACTCAGAATTTCATTTAAAAAATAATACTAGATGTCCTGGCCAGATAGCTCAGCTGGTTGGAACGTCATCCTGGAGCACGTAGATCTTTGGTTTGATCTCTGGTCAGGGCATATAAAGGAAGAGCTCAATGTTCCTGTCCCTTTCTCGCTCCCTGCTCAAAAAAAAATGTAAATACTAGAGAATTCAATATTTTTTCCAAAGTTTTTTACTAAAATTCTTTGACAGTCACTGTTCCCATAAACTGAACCCATATTCTAGAGATTTGAGCTAAATTAGCTTAGTGTTTTTCAGTTTTTGACATAGAAAACTTTTATTTTTCTCTGAGAAAAACACATATATAGTACCCCCCCATGCACACACACCCAAACCAACATCACCTTATGAAAATATTTTTTTCTCTCTACTGAGTATTGCTCAAAAATTTCTGAAAGTGTAATATTTAAACTTGACTATTATATAATCCTCCCAAAGGGAGGAAATTCATGAGAATTTTTTTTTAATTTTATTTATTCATTTTAGAGAAGAGAGAGAGAGAGAGAGAGAGACTGGGAGGAGGAGCTGGAAGCATCAACTCCCATATGTGCCTTGACCAGGCAAGCCCAGGGTTTCGAACCAGTGACCTCAGCATTTCCAGGTCAACACTTTATCCACTGCGCCACCACAGGTCAGGCCCAGGAGAATTTTTTAAAAATTGGATTAGTATTGTGTTTTGCATAGAGGCAAAAGAACATTTTCTAAATGGGTGCAACTACATCAGTAAACTTTGAATATGTTCTGAGGCTTGTCCGATGCCACTTAGAAATTTATCAGAGTTAAGGGAGGCATTAGAAGAATACCAGTGGGACTAGAGAATTGTTTTATGAAAAAATTCTGCCTGACTTGTGGTGGCGCACTGGATAAAGTATTGTCCTCAAACACTGAGGTCGCTAAGAAACAAATGCATTAAGTTTCAAGATACAAAAATAAATACACAATAGCCTGCAATATTTCTTTATACTAATAACAAAATATTAAGAAATTAAGGGGAAAATCCTGTTTATAGTTGCATCAAAAGAATAAAATATCTAAGAATTAATTTAACCAAGGGAAAAAACAATCTGTATAGTGAAAATGACAAGGCATGGATAAAAAAAATTAGATGAGAATTTCTTCCATGCTCAAGGATTGAAAAAATTAATATTTTTAAAATGTCCATAATACCCATGCAATGTACAGATTCAGTGTGATCCTTATCAAAATTCCAATGATACTTTTCACAGAAGTAAAAATAAGCTTTCTAAAATTTGTATATAACCACAAGAACCCCAAATATCCAAACTTTAGAAAGAAGAACAAAGCTAGAAGTATCATACTCCCTGATTTCAAACTATATTACAAAACAATTCAGATAGTTTGTAAATATATATAATGACAAAGTTGATTAATGACCAGAGTAAAGGAAACAATTTGAAATAGTAGGAACAGAAGTGAACAAAAGAGCAAAATATAAAAAAAGGGTTATTCTTTTTTTAAAAAAGACACAGTAAAAACCTGCTCATTTTTGCTTCTTGCTAAAGTATAGCTAACTTTTCAACAAATACTAAAGAGAAGATCAAACAATGATATCTGTGATATGGTGGTTTTGTGTGAACCTAATATCACCGAAAACATTAATTGTTCAATTCAGCAAGGGACAGTTGAGCAATATAATCATGGCACCAAAGAAGGTCACCTAAGAAGGCAAAACATGTTTTCACCTTAAAGTCATTAAGGAGGTTGTAGGATCCTTAGGTGCTCTAGAGATCTCTGACTTCTCAGCTAAATAGCTTCTCCTTAGCTAAATAATGTTCTTTACAGGATATACCTGGTCTGTCTAGGATTGGTTAAGGTAACTAGATCTGAAATTTATGGATTTGGTGACATGGCTTTTAGGAAAAATTTTTGTAAGTCATAGAACTATCAAACTATAAAATGAAAACTCTTCATTACCAGAAGAGATTGTCTTCTAAAAGATGGTACTGTGCACAATTTTTAGAGACCCTGTAGGGTCAATCTGTGCCAGCCTCTATTCTAATGTTACAAGAAAGAATATTTTTTATAGGGAGTGACTTTGACACATTTCTCTCAGCTTTACTTATCCCTTGATATTACATTTATCCTTGAAATCAGTTAATCTTGATACTAGTTAATAGTTCTGACATGTGAGTATAGTTTGATAATCTAATTTTTTATCTTATTTTTATTAATTTTAATGCGGTGACATTGATAAATCAGGGTACATATGTTTCGAGAAAACATCTCCAGATTATTTTGACCTTTGATTATGCTGCATACCCCTCACTCAAAGTCAAATCATCCTCCGTCACCTTCTCTCTGGTTTTCTTTGTGCCCCTACCCTCCCCCCCACTCCCTCCCTCTCCTTCCTCGCCCCCTTCTCACCCCTCCACCCCACTCCCTGTTACCATCACATTCTTGTCCATGTCTCTGAGTCTCATTTTTATGTCCCATCTATGCATTGGTTCCTATAGTTCTTAGTTTTTTTCTGATTTACTTATTTCACTCTGTATAATGTTATCAAGGTCCATGCATGTTATTGTAAATGATCCGATGTCATCATTTCTTATGGCTCAGTAGTATTCCATAGTATATATGTACTAAAGCTTTTTAATCCACTCATCCTCTGACGGACACTTGGGCTGTTTCCAGATCTTTGCTATCGTGAACAATGCTGCTATAAACATGGGGGTGCATTTCTCCTTCTGGAACCGTTCTATGGTGTCCTTGGGGTATATTCCTAAAAGTGGGATGGCTAGTTCAAAAGGCAGTTCGATTTTCAATTTTTTGAGGAATCTCCATACTGTTTTCCATAGAGGCTGCACCAGTCTGCATTCCTACCAGCAATGCAGGAGGGTTCGCTTTTCTCCACATCCTCGCCAGCAATTATTCTGTGTTGTTTTATTGATGAGCGCCATTCTGACTGGTGTGAGGTGATATCTCATTGTGGTTTTAATTTCCATTTCTCTAATGATTAATGATGTCGAGCATTTTTTCATATGCCTATTGGCCATCTGTATATCCTCTTTGGAGAAGTGTCTATTCATTTCTTTTGCCCAACTTTTTGATTGATTGTTTGTCTTTCTGGTGTTGAGATTTACAAGTTCTTTATAAATTTTGGTTATTAACCCCTTATCAGACATACTGTCAAATTTGTTCTCCCATTGTGTAGTTTGTCTTTTCATTCTATTCTTAATATCTTTGGCCATGCAAAAGCTTTTTAGTTTGATATAGTCCCACTTGTTTATCCTGTCTTTTATTTCCCTTGCCCGTGGAGATAAATCAGCAAATATATCGCTGCGAGAGATGTCGGAGAGCTTACTGCCTATGTTTTCTTCTAAGATGCTTATGGTTTCATGCCTTACATTTAAGTATTTTATCCATTTTGAGTTTATTTTTGTGAATGGTGTAAGTTGGTGGTCTGGTTTCATTTTTTTGCTGGTTGCTGTCCAATATTCCCAACACCATTTGTTGAAGAGGCTGTCTTTATTCCATTGTATTTCCTTACCTCCTTTTTCAAATATCAGTTGTCCATAGAGCTGTGGGTTTATTTCTGGGTTCTCTGTTCTGTTCCATTGATCTATGTGCCTGTTCTTATGCCAGTACCAGGCTATTTTGAGTACAATGGCCTTGTAGTATAGCTTGATATCAGGAAGTGTGATACCTCCCTCTTTATTCTACTTTTTTAAGATTGCTGAGGCTATTCGTGTTCTCTTTTGGTTCCATATAAATTTTTGGAATATATGATCTATATCTTTAAAGTATGTCACTGGTATTTTAGTTGGTACTGCATTGAATTTATAAATTACTTTGGGCAATATAGACATTTTAATGATATTTATTCTTCCTAACCATGAGCATGGTATATGCTTCCACTTTTTTGAATCTTCCTTGATTTCTTTTATCAATGTTTTATAATTTTCCAAGTACAAGTCTTTAGTCTCCTTGGTTAAATGTACTCCTAGGTACTTTATTTTTTGGTTGTAATAGTGAAGGAGATTGTTTCCTTAATTTCTCTTTCTAATTATTCATTATTGGTATATAGAAATGCTCTTATTTCTGAGTATTAATTTTATATCCTGCCACCTTGCTTAATTCATTTATCAGGTCCAATAGTTTTTTGACTGAGACTTTAGGATTTTTCTATATACAATATCATATCATCTGCAAATAATGATAGCTTTACTTCTTTTCCTACTTGAATGCCTTTTATTTCTTCTTCTTGTCTGATTGCTGTGGCTAGGACTTCCAGGACTATGTTGAATAAGAGTGGTGAAAGGGGGTACCCCTGCCTTGTTCCTGATCTTAAGGGGATTGCTTTTAACTTTTGCCCATTGAGTATGATGTTGGCTGTGGGTTTGTCATAGATGGCTTTTATCATGTTGAGGTATGTTCCCTGTATTCCCACTTTGCTGAGAGTTTTGAACATAAATGGGTGCTGGATTTTATCAAATGCTTTTTTTGCATCTATTGAAATTATCATGTGGTTTTTCTCCTTCCTTTTATTTATGTGATGAATAACATTGATAGATTTGCAAATATTGTAGCAGCCTTGCCTCCCCAGAATAAATCCAACTTGATCATGGTGTATGATTTTTTCCATATATTGTTGGATCCGGTTTGCTAATATTTTGTTGAGGATTTTAGCATCTATATTCATCAGGGATATTGGCCTATAATTTTCTTTCTTTGTGTTGTCTTTGCCTGGTATTGGAATCAGAATTATGCTCACCTCATAAAAGGATCTTGGAAGTCTTCCTTCCTCTTGAATTTTTTGAAATAGCTTGAGAAGGATAGGAGTTAGTTCTTCTTTGAATATTTGGTAGAATTCACTTGTGAAGCCATCTGGCCCAGGACTTTTCTTTGTTGTGAGTTTTTTGATAACTGTTTTGATTTCATTTGGTGTAATTGGCCTGTTTAGGTTTTCTGATTCTTCCAGACTGATTTTTGGAAGATTGTATGTTTCAAGGAATTTGTCCATTTCATCTAGGTTGTCTAGTTTTTTGGCATACAGTTCTTCATAGTATTTTCTTACAATCCTTTTTATTTCTGTTGTGTCAGTTGTTATTTCTCCCCTCTCATTTCTAATTTTATTTATTTGAGTCCTCTCTCTCTTTTTCTTGGTGAGTCTAGTTAAAGGTTCATCAATCTTGTTTACCTTTTCAAAAAATCAGCTCCTAGTTTCATTGATCCTCTGTATTGTTTCTTTAGTCTCTATGTCATTTATTTCTGCTCTGATCTTTATTATTTCCTTCCTTCTACTACATTTAGGCTTTACTTGCTGTTTTTTTTCTAGTTCTTTTAGATGCAGGGTTAAGTTGTTTATTTGAGCTTTTTCTAGCTTCTTGAAGTGTGCCTGTAATGCTATGAACTTCCCTCTCAGGACTGCTTTTGCTGTGTCCCATAAATTTTGAATTGTTGTATGCTCGTTATCATTCGTTTCTAGGAATTTTTTATTTCTTCTTTGATCTCATTCTTAATCTATTTGTTATTTAACAACCTGGTATTTAGTTTCCATGCGTTTGAGAATTTTTGAGCTTTTCTGTTGTGGTTGATTTCTAGTTTTATGCCATTGTGATCAGAGAAAGTGTTTGATATGATTTCAATCTTCTTAAATTTGTTGAGACCACTTTTGTGCCCTAACATGTGGTCTATCCTAGAGAATGTACCATGAGCACTTGAAAATAATGTATATTCTGCTGCTTTAGGGTGAAAGGTTCTGATGATATCTATTAAATCGAGTTGATCTAATGTGTTCTTTAAGTCTGCTGTTTCTTTGTTAATTTTCTTTCTTGAGGATCTATCTAGTGATGTTAGTGGGGTATTAAAATCCCCTACTATTATAGTGTTGCTGTTGATCTCGCTCTTTATATCTATCAGAGTCTGCTTTATTTATTTAGATTCTCCTATATTAGGTACGTAGATATTTGTAATAGTTATATCTTCCTGTTGGATTGCTCCCTTTATCATTATGTAGTGGCCTTCTTTATCTCTTACTATATTCTTTGTTGTAAAGTCCATTTTGTCTGATATAAGTATTGCTACCCCAGCTTTTTTTTTTTCATTTCCATTTGCATGAAATGTTTTTTTCCATCCTTTTACCTTCAACCTATGTGAATCTTTTGTTTTAAGGTGTGTCTCTTGTAGACAGCATATGTACGGGTCCTGTTTTCTTATCCATGCAGCTACCCTATGTCTTTTGATTGGATCATTTAATCCATTTACATTTAGGGTTATTATTGACATGTAGTTGTTTATTGCCATTTTATTCTTTAAATCTGTATTCCTTTTTTGCTATATTCTTTTCCCACTTTGATCTGTTTACACCATGCCCCTTAATATTTCCTGTAGCACTGGTTTGGTTGTAATGAATTCCTTGAGATTTTTTTTGTCTGGGAAACTTTTTATTTCTCCTTCAATTTTAAATGATAGCCTTGCTGGATAAAGTAGTCTTGGTTGTAGGTTCTTGTTCTGCATTACTTTGAATATTTCTTGCCATTCTCTTCTGGCTTCAAGTGTTTCTGTTGAGAAGTTTGATGTCATCCTTATGGGGGCTCCTTTGTAGGTGATAGCTTTTTTTTCCCTTGCAGCTTTTAATATTTTCTTTTTTTTTAAATAAATTTTTATTAATGTTAATGGGATGACATTAATAAATCAGGGTACATATATTCAAAGAAAACATGTCTAGGTTATCTTGTCATTAAATTATGTTGCATACCCCTCGCCCAGAGTCAGATTGTCCTCCGTCACCCTCTATCTAGTTCTCTGTGCCCCTCCCCCTCCCCTTAACTCTCTCCCTCCCTCCCTCCTGCATCCTCCCTCCCACCACCCCTGGTAACCACCGCACTCTTGTCCATGTCTCTTAGTCTCGTTTTTATGTTCCACCAATGTATAGAATCATGTAGTTCTTGTTTTTTTCTCTTTATCACTTAGCTTTGGTATTTTAATTATGATGTGTCTTGGTGTAGGTTTCTTTGGGTTTCTCTTTAATGGAGTTCTCTGAGCTTCTTAAACTTGTGAGAGTTGCTCCTGCATTAATTTAGGGAAGTTTTCAGCTATGATATGATTGAACAAAGCCTCTATCCCTTGTTCTTTCTCTTCTTCTTCAGGAACCCCTATGATGCGGATGTTATTTCTCTTTATGTTGTCATAGAGCTCTCTAAGAGTTTCCTCAGACTTTTTGAGTCTCTTTTCTTTTTTCTTCTCTGCTTTCATGCCTTCATTCCAGTTGTCCTCCAACTTGCTGATTTGATCCTCAGCTGTATCCATCATGTTTTTAATTCCTTCCATTGTGGTTTTCATTTCTGATATTGTATTTGTCATCTCCGACCTATTCTTTTTTATCAATAATATTTCAATATCCTTTTTTATACTTGCTATTTCTTTATTTAGGTGTTTGTGATGACCATCCATTGTTGTTCTAAGATCCCTAAGCATTTTTACAATTATTATTTTAAACTCCGCATCTGGAAGTTTGATTATTTCCATATCAGTTCATCTCCTGAAGGTCTCTGTTGTGGTTTCATTTGGATTGCACTTCTTTGTCTTCTCATTGTGCCTACCCAGGGTGTTTTCTTTGTAGAGCTAGTTGAGTCTAGGCTTGGTGTTGTCTGCCTCTAGTTTTTACTTGTGTTGTTTCTAAGTCTTGGGTTGGCATCAGCTATTATTTGTAATCCACTTTAGGATTTGGGCTGCTTTGAAGTCTTGATTTGTTTGTTTTCTTAACAGGTGATTGTCTTGTTTGCTGATCTCAGCAGGGGGCTTATTTGAAACTGTATCCAGAAATGCGGTGGGTGTGACCTGAGGCTCTGAAGTCCTCTTCTGCCAGTTAATCTCTCTGGGGGCGGGTTGCTTTCTCAGCTTCAGTAGGGGGAGGTGTATCTCAGATCTCCAAGGAGACCTGAGTTACTGCTCCTCCTCCCCACTTCTTGTTTTCAGCTGTGTCTTGTTGCGCTGATTGGAGCTGGAGAGATGTCTGTATCTCTGTGACCAGGTTTGTTGTGGCTTCTTCTTTGCTCCTTGATTTTTGAAAGCTGTTCTTGTAGTCCAGATTTGGTTTTTCACGCTGATTGTTCATAAATTAGTTTATAATCCAGTTCGGTGGTGTGAGCTGGGAGTCTGTGCGTCTGCCTATTCTGCTGCCATCTTCAGGTCTCTCATGGGTTGATTCTTGTGTGTTCTGACCAGGGATCAACCAACCGATAATCCAATTTTTTTAACTCTCTTTCATCCATTGATAAAATTTCCTGTGCCCCATTTCTTACTGATTTCCTCAGGAAAACATTTCAGTGGATTCTTAAGTTTCTGTTTGATACCTTTATCAATGGAACTGGACAATATAGCACCAAACTCTCCCGCTTCATCTCCATCACCCCTCCCTGCCTTTCTAATGTCCAGTTCCTAGCACTCATGTTATTCTTTGTGAACATTTTTCCAACTATACAAACCTCTCTAAGTAGTTGTCTAAAAGGCACTAGCCCATCAATTTACTTCAATTGGCCTCTGAGAAATTATTTGCAGGAGGAATTCTGTTTTGGGGGAATCCAAAACATGCACGGCACAGATTGCTTTATTTTCTGCTTTTTAATCCCAATTCCTTCCTATTAGAGGGTCACTTTCCTCCTTACTTCCTTCAGGTTCCTCCCCTCCCTTTCCTGAGGAAAGAGAATAGATTGCAGGCCTGTTGGTAAACATTTCTTTCCTGAAGGATAGTATTCTCATCTTTCTTGTAATAAATTTTGACTTTTGGGGGTTGTAAAGACTGAAGCTAATACGGCACCTTTTGATCTCATTTCATTTGCAGTTTGAGGATCATGAGAAGAGGTACTTTGGGCAGGGATTTGTCATTCTCAAGGAGGACATATGTAGCCTCAAGTGCTCAAGCCTGCACCTGTGGGGAATTGTAAAATAGAAGTATAAAAAGATGTTCATACTGTAAAATATTCTTTACACTTTATGAATGCCTTCCATTTGCACTAAAAGAAAGTTATTGATTAGACTAAAATCCTGCTTTATATAGGTGGATGCAAAGGCTTGCAGGCTAGCACAATGTTAATTGTGACAACATAATCTTAGTGTTACTGGCTTTCTGAGTCTAGAAAATTTTAGATTTCATAAGTAAGAGTGGTTTTCAAGTCGTATCAGTCAGAGGAAGGAAAACTAGTAGAGTGAGTATCATAGCTTAACACTAATCACAAAATACATTCTGATATCTATCTATAAGAACGCTATATTCCAAGCAAATTATGGTTTTATTGAAAATTCTTGGCATCTCTCATGAACTTTACTTCAGCTATTAAACATTCTGCCAGTTCACCATCCCTTATAGTTATAGAATTTCTATAAGGGAAACTCTACTTTTCTTCTCTGTTTATAGTAATTTCTAGTTAGTTATAATTATTCCACTGAGAACCTTTACCACTGGAATCTAAGATAATTGTACTTCAAGAAAAGGGATAATTTCCTAATAATTGGCATTATAATTACACTTTAGAGTCTTAAATACCAGACTAGACTTTTTAAAGATGAAGCATTTTTCTGTCCAATACAGGAGAAGTCTGCCTTTCAGTTCAGTATCAGGAGACCACAATAGAGGGAATAGAGTACCTTTTTTTGCCCATGGTTTCTCCTGAGGTCAGGGCTATTGTTCACCAACTGGACGTTTTTTACTTCTATAGATAAGTTCCCTGGGATTCTTGAGAGATACATCTGCATAAGTTGATTGTGACATTTCTACATATTTATTCATATGGCTACTTTGGATTTTCTTAAATCACTTATGATTACTGAAATTGTCTAGTTTAGAAACCTCAGACATAAAGATCAGTATGTATCCAAATTAGATAACCTCATTGGACACCAGCTAATAGTTCTGGTACATAGGCAATTTCTGACCTTGAGTTTAATGTGCAATTCATAGCTGTTATTAGAACTGAGATGAACCATGAATAGATACTACCAGGAAAACACCTATTTCGTAATAACTCCATAGGACAATTTGACATTATTTGGCATAGCAAGACAAATGCCTTTTTAAAAGCAGGCTTAAAAAGTATGCCTCAAATCAGAATTTCAGAAAAATATATTTGCAAATATGAATAGAAATGAAATTGATTTTATTTTTGTTTTATTTTTTAGTGAATAGAAAACACTGAGGTAGAAATCTCTGAAGGCATGCTGAAATTAGCAAGAGTAACTAATATTAAGTTCCTGGGATGTTTTATTTCTAACAAAACACATTATTTGTTCATTAATATACCTTTTACTTTTGTATAAGTCTTTGTAGATGAACCAGTGATATTGTAAGTAAACAAAATATTTGGAAATAAATGTTCTATTGCTTTTACTGTCCAACTAAAAAACAAACAAACAAACAAAAACAAAACAATTATTTTTATTCTTTTAATTGAGATCTTATCAGTCAAGTTCCTGACAGAAACCTCAAGTGATTCAAGAATTTAATAAAAAGACTGCTTTCAAAGGTGTAAAAAAAATCAAGGGAGCCAATAAAGGATTTAAAGGCACTTAAGATGTGAGAAACAGCAAGAATCCATTATCACCCCTAAGCCTAAAGGTAAGAGGAAGAAGTAGGTTTGTAAGAGTCCAATGAGCCCTGGAGCCCTGGGGGAGGAGCTGCCTGCACAGAGCTATCACCCGGGGAATGGAGCATCTGCTGGAAAATGCAGCCAGAGCAGAAAAGGAGTGAGGAAGATAATGCTCAAATTCTCTTTCTGGCCTCTGATCTCCCACTAGTGACTCATTGGCTGAACTCAGTAGCTAGGAGGGGGCTCAGGTTCACAGTCCACTGGGATGAGCCTCCTCGGGCAAAGAGCAGAGCGGAAAAAAGTAATGGGAACCAAGGCCAGAAAAGGGAGAAAAACTAGCACAGTTCTTATTTTCACTTTTGTTTTTGTGTTTATCATTCAAGCAAATGATAGTACAATAATTCCAGTACTTTTAAAATACAAAATAGGCAGGGAATTGGAGAAGTATAGCTGAAATACTGCTTGTAAGCAGTGTCTTCTGTGCTATCATTATCATACTGCTGCCAAGAGAATGGAAGACAAAGTAGATGATTCACAAACATACACACACATTTGTTATAGCACACACAATCATGTTTGTCTGTTTCTGTATACCCTTGTTATCTCTAGTTATCATTTATCCCTCAACAAGACAATAGTTATTTCCCATGTGCTTAATCATCTTCTCTATACATTTGTGAAGAAATAGCTCTCTATACAGTATTCTCTGCAATATGTTTTGAGTAATTTCACTTACTGCTATATTTTCAAGTTTTTGTGGAGAAACTGAAAAATTACCACTTGACTTTTATAAATAATAAAAACTGTAACACGGTAACAGGTTTGCACTAAAAAGTGCTTATTCATTTGTTCCAAATTAATTTGCTTTCATTGTTTTTCAGAAAAATAAATTTCCCCAAGCATAGTAAATATAAACAAAAAAAAAAGTAAAATAATGTGATTGTAAAGAAAATCCTTAAAAGGTCATTTAGGAGAGAGAATGAGTCACTTAAGGGAGAATATAAAAGAACAGAAAGGATAGCAGGCGGTAAGAATAAACTAGTGAGATGAAATTAAAAAACCTGATAGAGGACATACATATTTTGTGCATCATAGAATTTATATTTGAATGCTGAACTGAAATAAAATTAATTTAAAAAGAAATAAAAAGCTTAAAAAGAAAACCAGTATTTTATGCTATGTATATTAGAAAACCAGTACTGCTATATTTAAGTCATAGAGCTTGAAACCTAAGAAATAGTTTATTACAATAATAATGTATACACTGTAACCTAAATATCTGAGGGAAGTTGAGGTATATCATGTCTGTGATTAGAAACATTTTGGTGATAAGTAACTTTCATACAGTGAAGTTTCACCTCTCAGCACATGTTAACTCAAAGCTGGGGGTATGCTAAATAAAAGACTGACCTATTTTCAGTTTTATCTACTTATTTATTGTATTCATTTATACTAAATATTTTAATTGCTTATAGTTTTATTTATTTTTATTGATGTTGAATTGACATATAACAGTTTTAAGTGTACTGTTTATAATTTTAATAGCTAAAAATTTCTATATAGAATAAATTAATAGAGATTGAAAGGCATTATTATCATTACTTTATATAAATCTAATGCTACCTACCTTTAAATAATAGCCACAGTGAAAGTCTGAAAGCAAAAGAGGAAGTTTGTTTCCTAACTTTTTTGACAGTGAAATGAAGAAACCACTTGTATGGTGTAAGTTAGAGAAGAGCTTTAGTTCTCTTCGGTGGTGGAACCAGTTTGTCTGTTTGCTCAGCACTCAGTGATTTGGGAGATTATTAGTCAACAAAGAAAGCATTGATGGCTTTTGGAAACATTAGCCCAAGTACCATTTTCCATTTAGTCCATAGTTACTTAATCAAGTGTGTGTTCATTTGTCCACTTGAGCTGTAAAATTCTAAAATGAAGATATAATTATAATTATCATTGCTGACCTGTTACAAGGCATAAGCAGTAGTATGCCCATCAATATGCACTCTTCATTTGCTGACATTACCAGTTATACCAGATGGTGAATTTAGTGACAGTGCCTTGTGGTGCTTCTAAATAGTTTTGTGCCTGATGGTACTTTTATAGGGCCTGCCACATCATACAAAGCTGAAGGGTGCCTTAATATTGATCTTCAAGCATGTGAAGGGTCATGAAGTAAATGATTATAAAATGACCAGCTGTTAGTCTTTCAGATGAGAAATAAATTTTAAGTATAACCAGAGAGATTTAACCTAGATGTGAAATAGAACTTTCTGATAATAAAATATATTTAATGAGAAGAATGGTAAAATATGCTATGGAATATTTTTTTTATATATTTGAGGCTAAATATGTTAATCTGTATGAAATTCAAGTTTACTCGTACTTTGTGGATGATGTTTCAATTTCCTTTTATATCTACGAGTCTATATTTTTCATACTCCAACAATAATTGGATTTGTATTCTTGCTCTTACTTATGTGAATTTGGGTAAGTTAGTAACTTAAATAGTTTGGTCTTGATTTAATTATTAGCAAAACAGAGATGAATTCTTTTTTCTAAATATTTATGGACCAGTCTAAAATACTATTTATTAACTGTGAGGCAGGTTTGAATTTTCTTCTTTCATTTCTCCTCCATGAAAATGATAACCAGACAGATTAAAATTTTCTTTTAGTAATAGTTTTGGGTTTTGTTTTTTTTTACTTCAGAGTCCCAGAACAATGGAGACCAGTGCAATAGGGAGTAATATAAAACTTTCAGTCCCATCTCTAGAGGATTATTTCCTACCCAGATACTCACTAGGAATATTTATCCTTCAAACATTAAATAAAGACAAGGCAAAAGACTTGTTCTAGTTAAGCCTCCTGCAATCACTAACTATTCAATCCCAAGCCAAGTCCTTTAAGTTCTTTGAATTTTATATGCCCCTTTTGAAAAATAAGTTAGGGAACCTGGCATTGGTAGGTAAAATTTGACATCACCTTTATGGGGAAAGTTGGAAGAGATGTAACAGAAAAGGTTGAGGTGGAATGTTCTGCTGCCATGGTTTATTCAACCCTGTGTATCAAGTGGGACAAGGCAGTTCTGATCAATGAGAAGAGAATGAGAGGGCATCTAGCATGAGGGCAATTTCTTGGAAACTATTTGTTTCACAAATATTATGTTTTATGCACTATTCAAGAAAGTATCAGTATATAAGTCCAATTAATTCCCTGTTTTCATGGAATATTAAAAACATCAACAAATAATCACAAAAATAGACAAGATAATTTCAGAAGGTGACATACTAGGAAGAAAATCAGGCAGGGTGAGATAACGATGAGATCATGACTGTGGGGAGGAGGTGACTCAATGATCCATGCACATCACTTGTTATATTTATACAGGAATAGGAAAAAGTAGGTTAAATTGCCAGCCATCATTACCTAAAAAGATAAATGATAAGTACAGATACAATATAACAACAATAATAATAAGAAAACAAATAATAGAAATAATAGTATAATTAATAAATGATAATATAAGAATAAACTCTACTTCTTATTCATCTTTTAGGTACTTATGATGAATCTAAAAAAATATCTAGAATTCTAACTAGAGCTGAGAACTCTAATCTGAGAACTCAATAGTTAATTCTCTTGTTTTACAAATAAGGACCAAAACATCCAGGTAAATTGGCAACATTCAGTCATTTATTCCTGCGATATACAGATACTCGATAATGGAATTGTATACTTGAAACCTACATAATTTTATTTACTGATGTTACCCCAATAAATTAAATTACTTTAAAAATCAATATAAATTTTAAATAAAAATATTAGTAAATAAAAAAGACTAAACTCTGTTTTGAGTACTGAAAACAATAAACCTACTTTTGCCCACCCTGTATAACAGGAAGATTTCAACTCTGCAAAGATATAAGAGAGGCCCAGTTAATGACTAGAAGTAAGGAATTAGACTATTACCACTTCTCTACCAAACCCATTTGTGGAGCCTCAAGATGTAACACTGACAAAGTTTTGGTTAGATTCTGTTTTAGGCTTTTATCAGTCACTAACTAACTTCTGCTCATCAATTTCTTTATAGGTAAAATGTAAGAAAGGGAACAAGGATATTATGAAAATTGATTATTTTCACTTTTCCCCTATAAAATATTAGTAGTAAGCTCTGCCTTGCCTATTTGTTCGGTAGCTTTAAAGATGAAATGAGATAATGGATGGATAACCAGTTTATGGAAGAAAACTTAGTGGGATATTAATATGAAACAATTTTAGTTTTTTTTTCTTAATCACTGCTTTTGGTCATGTTATTTTGATGTCTACTTTCTCTGTCTCTTAATGACATTGTAGACAGATACCGTAATTTTTCTGGTCTCTTTCAGTAATTCAAACTTAACCCAGACTTGTTAAATATTCAAATTACACAATTTATTTAAAGCTCTATTGTTTTTTACTTTGGACCTTAGCTGAAATTCTAATAAAATAAGAAAACTCCCAGTCAACATCTTGATAAGATTTGTAAAGACAACTTTTTAGACTACTAGCACCATAAAATGTTAGATGTAGTTGTTAACGGTAATGCTTACAATTCCTAACTTATTTTATGCCAAAGCTTAGAAAGAACCTATGTATGGTAGCTAACCAAGAAACTTAACTCTCTGCAAGTGACTAAAGGAGCTTAAAAATAAAACTGAAGCCAATGTTTGCAAAAAGGTAGGATAATTACTAGAATCAGTTCAATCATTGATATTTGCCTAAAAGTCTAGAACAGCTGTGCATACGGCAACTTCTCACCAGAGGCTGTAATCAGAGAGCATCTAGTGAGAGAATGTCAAGATTCTTTTACATCTCAAATGTGAAAATCAGGACAGAACACTTAAAGAAATTTGGAAAATAATTAGGATATTTTAAAAACTAGATTTTTGTTATAATATGCCATATTATTGATGCTTTATAACAAATAACTTTTAGAAAAATCAAAACTGCATTTTAGAAAACCACTATTTTGTGATGTATTACACACTATAATATTTATAAACATATTATTTTGGAATATTGCTAAACACTGAAACCAGCATCTAACTAATGACCTGAATAGTAAATTATTTCATTATGAAAAAGAGAGTGATTTAATTTTCTCATTTTTCCATAAGCAGATTGCCATTTTTTCCTGCTCATTAAATAAAAAAGATGAAAAGTATTTCTTAAATTCTGTCTAAAATTAAAGATATCATAAAGGCCAATTTATTTTTGGGGCAGGTGGACAAAATACATTCATTTATAAATTCTTCCTGCATGCTATAATTTTTACAAATGCTTTGCTTTTCTATAAAAATGATCTAAATGTCAAAGTTTATTATTTAAATTAAAAGTTTGTACACAATTGCTTTGCAATATTTCTATTTTCCAAAAGCTACAGCTTCTTTTTTTTATGTTTATTAAGGCATTTTTTCTCTTTATGTAACAAGTATGTAATCATCATCCTGGAAAGAAACAAAGAAAGATTTTTCTATAATTTTATTAATAAACATGCTCAAAAATCAAAAGTATAAATACTTTTTATAGAGAAAATTTACATATCTGTGTATTTATCAAAATTTATACTTCCACCAGCTATACCCTACCTTTTTTCCCTGGTGAGTGGAAAATAACTCATTCCCTCTCTAAATATATTAAAGAGAACATTCTCAGAGTTTAGTATGGATAAAAATAATATTTTTGCATGTAGTTATCCAATATTTCCAGCCTATTTGTTGAGAAAGCTATTCTTGCCTTTACACTATTGTCAAAACTCAGTTGTTTATATAGGTGTGGGTTAATTTTTTAAGGCTTTATTCTGTTCTACTCTTCTGTTTAGCAATCTTTATATTGATTGATTATATTATATTAACCATATTATATTGATTACTTTAGTTTTATACTAATTTTAAAATCAGTTATTATTAGCCCTTCAGTTCTGTACTTTATTCCAAGTTATTTTGACTATGCCACATATTTCAAATTTTCATGTAAATTTTATAATCAACTATCCAGTTTATTTAGAAAGTATGCTGCAATTTAACTGAATTAAATTGATTAATTTAGGGAGAACTGACATCTTGGCAACATTATATCTTTTAAGAAATAAACAAGATATATCCTTCATTTATTTTTTAACATGTCTTTACAATGTTTGTTGTTATCATGTCTGGGTTTTTTCACAATTTAGCCATTTTGTATTTCTATTGAATTGTCAATGGTACTGTTTTTATTTTTAAGGTTTTTTTTATTATTAGCTGATGTATATAAACATAAAAATGTCGTTTGCATATTTATCTTGTGTCCTTTAACATTGCTTGATTCCCTAATTCTAGTATCCTTTTGGTGAGTTCCATTATATTTTCCACATAGACAGCTATGTCATCTGCAAATCACTTTTTCTTTTTCAATCCAGTTGTCTAATTTTTTCCCCCTGAAGGACAATAACCAGAATTTCAAGCACTGGGCTGAATAAAAGTAGTGAGAACAATTCCCTGTCTTGTTTTGTTCCTGCTTTTAGTGCAAATGTTCAGTCATTCACCATTAAGTATGTTATCTTTACGCTTTTTCATAAATGCTCATAATCAGGTTGAAATATCTCTTTACTTTTCCTAGTTTGCTGAAAGTTTTTATCAATAATAAATGTCAAATGATTTTTTCCTATTCAGATGATTTAGATGAATAATGATATTGATTGATATTTAGATATTAAACCAACTCTGCACTATTGGAATAAACACCACCAAATTGGGCATGGCCTTATACTTTTAATATACAGGGGGTTCTCAGGTTTCAACGATGTTTACATATCATGTCAAGTTTAATATGCCCACACCCATAAAAATTAAAAAAACTTGAGACATGAGTGTTTTGGCTTATGCCATTGGCGTCATACTCATGGACTATGTGGGCAAACTAGTTTGGCCGTGT
Organism: Saccopteryx bilineata; assembly: GCF_036850765.1. NCBI lineage: Eukaryota > Metazoa > Chordata > Mammalia > Chiroptera > Emballonuridae > Saccopteryx > Saccopteryx bilineata. The sequence continues at coordinate 98,535,070 of NC_089494.1, forward strand.
GTGACAAAACACAATAATGCAGCATCTGAGTAAGGGAGCTGGTGTCCCCCAGTATACTTACCTGTGCTATTTTGGACTGTTAAAAAGTGCTAGTGCTCCATTTATGTTAGGCTAGGTGTGTTTTGACTTGCACCAAAATTCGAGTTACATCACTGTCATAGGAAAGGAACTGTGTCATAACCCCAAGACCCTCTGTAGTTTCAGAGAACTTGCCCAAGGGTCAAAAGCTGCAAAAACCTTACAGAGAAAATGAAGACTAAACAACTGTAAATTTAACTTACAGCCAAACAAAAATGATACCAATTGTCTAGGATATGACTTGGGAAACTTTCAACAACATGTGGTAGTGACTAGCCTACATTATCTGTAATACTACGGACTGTGTTCCTTGTATATCTATTCTGAAGAGGTAGATGGCTTACTCACTTGTGATTTCCTGGAACACTCACTGGTGATTTCCTGGAACCCTGAAGGAATACAACACAGAATAAATGTAGGCACTTATTGGCAAAGATAAGATGGCCACTAAAACAAAAATAATCCCAAAGACAATGAACCATAAATAATTACAAAATAGATTAGGAGAAAGAAAGAACACTTTCCTAAAACTTAACAGGTCCAGAAGATGGAATTTTATATCAGTAAAAGAAAAAAAAATGTTTTTAATGGAGATTTGTTTTATACTGATCTTAATTCTGATTTGTACCATTGCATCAAATGAGTAGCTGTTAGTCTAGAAATATATGCATTTACTATTTAATGATGTTCTTAAAAAACTTATTTTGAATATACATTTTCTTTTACTTTCTGTATTTTTTTCTTTTATTTTCCCTGAAAATTCTGTAATGTTATAGCAAGAATTGAAATTGTTTAGTTAAAATCTGACATTCGAAATGTCAGGTAAGATTTTTCAATATAGTTCAACTTCAAAACCAGACATCTTCTATTATTTTGCCTCACGTGAATTGGCAAACTTCTCCAGTGCCCATATATTGTAAGAAACCATATCATACATACATACAGAAAGATATCACCCCATGTGCATTAAGATAAAGAACACTGACTCTAATTATCAGTAAATATTGAAGGATACAATCATAAAATACTCAGATTTTAGCAGTGTACCAGTCTACATTCCCACCAGCAGTGCAGGAGGATTACCTTTTCTCTGCACCCTCACCAGCACTTGTTATATGTTGTTCTGGTGATGAGCGCCATTCTGACAGGTATGAGGTGGTATATCATTCTGGTTTTAATTTGCATTTTTCTAATGATTAGTGATGCTGAGCATTTTTTCATATGCCCATTGGCCATCTGTATATCTTCTTTGGAGAAGTGTCTATTCATTTCTTTGCCCAATTTTTGATTGGATTGTTTACTTTTCTGGTGTTGAGTTGTACAGATTCTTTGGAGATTTTGATTATTAACCCCTTATCAAGCATGTTGGCGAATATGTTCTCCCATTCTATGTGTTGCCTTTTAATTTTGTTCATGTTGTCTTTTGCTGTCTAAAAGCTTTTTAGTTTGATATAGTCCCATTTGTTCATGCTGTCCTTTATTTCACTTGCCGTGGAGATAGATCAGAAAATATATTGCTATGAGAGATGTCAGAGAGCTTACTACCTATGTTTTCTTCCAAGATGATCATTATTTCATGACTTACATTCAAGTCCTTTATCCACTTTGAGTTTATTTTTGTGAATGATGTAAATTGTTGGTCTAGTTTTATTTTTTTGCAGGTAGCTGTCCAATTTTCCCAACACCATTTGTTAAAGAGACTCTCTTTACTCCATTGTATGCCCTTACGTCCTTTGTCAAATATCAGTTGACCATAAATGTAAGAGTTTATTTCTGGGATTTCTATTCTGTTCCATTGATATGTATGCCTCTTTTTATGCCAGTACCAAGCTGTTTTGATTACAATGGCCTTGTAGTATAACTTAATATCAGAAAGTGTGATACTCCCCACTTTATTGTTCTTTTTAAAGGTTTCTGAGGCTATTTGTGTTCTTTTTTGTTCCATATAAATTTTTGGAATATGTGTTCTATATCTTTGAAGTATGACATTGGTATTTTAATAGGAATTGCATTGAATTTATAGATTGCTTTGGGTAGTATAGACATTTTAATGATGTTTATTTTTTCTATCCATGAATACGGTATATGCTTCCACTTGATTGTATCTTCCTTGATTTTTTTAAAATAATGTTTTATAATTTTCCGAGTACAGGTCTTTCACCTCCTTGGTTAATTTTATTCCTAGGTACTATATTTATTTATTTTTTTGCAATAGTGAAGGGGATTGTTTCCTTAACTTCTCTTTCAGACAGTTCATTGTTGCTGTGTATAAATGCCACTGATTTCTGAATATTGATTTTATAACTTACTGCCTTGCTGAATTCATTTATTGGTTTCAGTAGTTTTTTTTTTTTTTACTAGACTTTAGGGTTTTCTATGTACAGTATCAAGTCATCAGCAAATAATGAAAGTTTTACCTCTTTTCCAGTTTGGATGCCTTTTATTTCTTCTCCTTGTCTGATTACTGTGGCTAGGACTTCCAAAACTATGTTGAATAAGAATTGTGAAAGGGGTCACCCCTGCCTTCTTCCTGTTTTTAAGGGGATTGCTTGTAGTTTTTGCCCATTGAGTATGATGTGGGCTGTTAGTTTGTCACAGATGGTCTTTATCATGTTGATGTATGTTCCCTGTATTCCTACTTTGCTGAGAGTTTTGATCATAAATCAGTGCTGTATTTTATCAAATGCTTTTTCTGCATCTATTGAAATTATCATATGGTTTTTCTCCTTCTTTTTGTTCATGTGATGAATCACATTGATTGATTTGCGAATATTGTACCAGCCTTGCCTCCCTAGAATAAATTCCAATTGATCATGATATATGATTGTTTTCCTGTATTGCTGGATCTCTTTGCTAATATTTTGTTGAGAATTTTAGCATATAATTTCATCAGGGATTTTTGTCTATAGTTTTCTGTCTATGCAGTGTCTTTACCTGGTTTTGAAATGAGGGTTATATTCGCTTCATAAAAGGAGTTTGGAAGTTTTCCTCCTCATGAATTCTTAGAAATAGCTCAAGAATAATATGAGTTAGTTCTTTGAATATTTGGTAAAATTCACCTGTGAAGCCATCAATCCCAGGACTTTTGTTTTTTGGGAGTTTTTTGATAACTGTTTCAATGTCTTTTGGTGTAATTGGTTTGTTTAGGTTTTCTGATTATTCCATATTGATTTTTAATGATTATATTTTTTAAGGAATTTAACCATTTCATCGTGGTTGTCTCATTTTTGGGCACACAGTTCTTTATAGTATTTTCTTACAATCCTTTGAATTTCTGCTGTGTCAGTTGTTACTTCTCTTTCATTTATAATTTTATTTATTTGAGCACTCTTTTTTTCTTGGTGAGTCTGGTTAAAGGTTCATTGATCTTTTTTACCTTTTCAAAGAACCAACTTTTATTTTATTTTTTATAAATAATTTATTATTAATTTTAATGGAGTAACATCAATAAATCAGAGTACATATATTCAAAGAAAATATGTCCAAGTTATCTTGTCATTCAGTGATGTTGCATACCCATCACCCAAAGTCAGATTGTCCTCCGTCACCTTCTATCTAGTTTTCTTTGTGTCCCTTCCCCCCTTCCCTCCTTCCCTCCCTGCCCTGTAACCACCACACTCTTGTCCATGCCTCTTAGTCTCATTTTTATGTCCCACCAATGTATGGAATCATTCAGTTCCTGACTTTTTCCAATTTACCCATTTCATTATGTACAATGTTATCAAGATCCCACCATTTTGTTGCAAATGATCCGATGTCATCATTTCTTATGGCTGAGTAGTATACCATAGTGTATATGTGCCACATTTTCTTTATCCAGTCTTCTATTTTTTTTACAGTGATTAAAGCCTTTAAGCAATCTCTTGGCCAATACAGCAAGAATCTATAAAAGACTAGTATCCTTAACATATTCACCAAGTCCAAGTTGGCACCAACACCATTCTAAATCCATGGAAATGCAACTCAACCCCAGTTCAGTGTGTTAGGAGCTGTCACAAGGAGCAAGAGTCCAGAAAAAGTCCACATCCAGGAAAACTCTGCATGGCACTGGAATTGTTGTCAAAATTCTATACTTTGCAGCTCACGTCCAAGTCCCAATGACCGCTGATTTCAGCTGGTAATGATTCGGTAGACTGGAAAAACCATCTGCAAAATGTGTGGAGATGGAGCTTCTGTTCTCCTCTGCCTGCAGAGATTAGACCAGGTTGCTTTTCCCTGGAGATCTGTGACTGTGACATGGTAAAGAGAACCTTGGGATACACTAAGCTGGGTAGCAAAGGTAAATTCATAATAGAAGTTGGCAAAAGGGGGAAAAAGAGCTCTAAATTAGGAGTAAGCCACAGCCTGAAATATGAGTGGGACATTGAGGTAGGATGAATAAAGGAAACACTATATATTAAACAAAGCAGCAGAAAATAGGACTATCAACACCCACAACAGAGATCTTTGAGGGAAGAATAAAAAACCTGACTATTCAGGCAAGACATAGTTAAGTGGCCCTTATGCAAATGAGATCAGTTTACCTGCTTCTTGGAAGAAATACCGTAGGCTCACCTACAGTGTTGTAGATGGGGCTGACGGCCCAGGGCACCTTCAGCCCTCAGTGGCAAACCCCAGCATTCTGGGCAAGGTTAGGTCATAGGTGGCTGGAGCAGGGCTGGAAGAGACTGAACCTTCCCTTAGAGGAGCGAGGGGGAAGCCTATCTTCCAGTGTCTCTTTTTCCTCACAGCAAAGGCATGTAAGCCTGGCAGGCTTTAGCTCAATGACCTTCCTATTCACTATTGAAGCAGGACCCAGATGGATTCCTATAAGACCCCTTTGGGGTATTGGAGCCTTTAAGGGCATATCCTAAAAGCTGGTAGTTCACCTGATCTCTATTGGGCTTTTTCTGACTCTTGCTACCTTAAAAACCATGCTCAGAAGATCTCGCTGAGGGGTTTGAGGATCCCCATCTGCCTATATAAACCTTTTCTGTATATCTGGACCTATTTGGAAAGAGATAAAACAGTGTTATTAGCTGGATCAAATAAAAGAAGGTAGAAGTTTGCAGGAGAAAAAGATTTGGCATCTCCTGTTCATCAGCATTCAAAAGAAATTTAAAAAATTTTTAAGTAAAAAGCATGATATGGTAGACCCATAGGAGTTCCAGGATATGACTCCCCCCTTTAAATTGTTTTTTAATTGACCTTAAAATATTTGCTGGGTACACTTTAATAATACCTTGACTTTAAAGATTGTTAGAAATACCCATAATTCAAAAGGTTTGACAAAATAGAGTAAATGCTTTTGCTACATATGCAGGAGCATTGTCAGTTTAACCAGTTTAGGAAATCCAATAATAGAAAAATGCATACAGACAATAAGCTATAACATGCTTACCATCCTCTCCTGTTCTGACAGAAGTTACTATAAATCCAGAATAGGTATCCACTGTAACATGGACATAGGACTGTTTGCCAAGTGAAGGTATATGAATAACATCCATTTGCCAAAGTTGTCCTGGTAGGAGTCCTTGAGGGTTAATTGTAGAATAGGACTTCTTGGAAAGGATTTATCAATTTGCCATGCTGCTTCCCAAGAAAGTTGAAACTGTTTACACAGGGCTGCAGCATTCTGGTGATGAATAGTATGAGACTGAATTGCTTGATCTGTCATGGTTGCTCCAAATAATTTTCTTTTGGGTAGCTTGATCAACAAGGGCATTCCCTTGTGCTAAAGCTCCAGGGAGCATGGAGTGAGCTTGAGTATATCCCATAGAACATGGAGCTCTATGTTGACATACAAGTCTTTGAGGAAGGAGGAACTGCTGAAATAGTTTATCAGCAGTTGTCCCTAAGACAGCAGTTTTTATAGTGGAAACAACCATTAGTAAATTATTGCTGTCTGTATATAGATTAAATGAGGAATATGGTAAATGCTGAAAAGCCATGATAATGACATATAATTCTAGTCTTTGAGCCCCCTTATTGGAAGGGCAGGAGAAGAACAAAAAAGAGCCAGACCACCCTATGCAGCTTGTCTTGGGTGATTGCAAGACCAGCAGATTTCCCATTCTTAAGTTTTCACAGTAAGGCCCTACTTAGGTTCAGTCTCACGTATACTGGTGACTTTACCTGGATTCCGTTACTCTCCCAGTTTAGTTAGTCTCAACAGCACATTTCCATGTCTAGGATGTATTCTTGAAGCAGTCTGGAAATAGGGCAGGCAAAAGGAAGGCACATTGAAGTGACTGGGAGGAAGTAGCCTCCAATTGCCAGAGTCCAGCTCGTAGGTCAACAGGCTGTCAAGTCCTCTTGATGACCTCCTCTAGCATCTGGGCATTTATCATCTGAATTCATATTCAGAGTGATATCCAAAATTTTAATGCTGTCTAAGTCAAGCCACATCCTCTCAGGATCTTTTGACAGCACTTTCCAGGGATCTACCTTATTTGTGTAGGTTAATATATAAATGATATGTTTGTTTGTATATCAGTATGCATATATGTATATGCATGCATATATATACTGGGGGATTTTGAACATCATTTTAGGTACTACATCTTATAAATTTGAAAAAATCAATTTAATGCAAAAGATCTGTTAGAAGTGAAACAATGTTATGATAACACCCACCTAATAAAATATCCCTTTGAATATTTTCCAAGTATAGTGGTTAAAAGCCTAAATTCAGAATTTGAAACTTGGGTTCAAATTCAAACATTGCTTCTTATTAGTTGTTGTTGAATGAATAATTATTTTGTGTGCCATATATTTTTTAACATAGGATCAAGACATTTGGCCTTCTTCTTTTAACTTGAATAAATCTTTGAATATTAAGCCAGGCATTTCCTGGAAGCCTTTATCTTTCCTGAAAGAAGCAGTGTAGCTTCAAATCTTATGAAGGGATCAGACATTCTGGTAAACTGGTTGGTTTTTTTTATGTCCAGGAAGTGCCCCGGTCTCTGGCTAGTATTCCAGGAATGATGACATATATGGCAGCAGTTCTGAGAACCTAGAGATGTGAAGACTTCCCCCCTATGTAACTAACATATAACCTAATTTCCTAATGCTAAGTCTGTTGGGCTGATGTGCCTTAGACCTTTCGCTTGAGTCTTCAAAACTGAATTTGATGAAGCATTTATAACTGTAACAATGGGGAAAATATTTTATGACAGATAAATTGCAAAGGTTATTCAATAAGTCTTCTTTCCACCTCTCATTGCAAATGGTTTGAAGCTGGCCTAATTTGATGTTTATAGTTGTTAATTTTTGTTTCAGATAATTTAAAAAAGTACAAATTAAAAAAGTAAAATTTCTGCTTTTAAATAAATAAGCTTCTCTTTTGAAGATGAGGGTATTGAAAATAGGGAAGAGTTTCTTTTGTGTAGATTAATTTCTACTTTGCTGAAATTCATGATCACTGTGTAGTATCGAAATCTGACACATTTATATGCAAGCTTGGAAACAATAAAGTTTCAGAATCAATACAATCAGGATTTGTCAAGTTCCTTAAGGTCAGAAACTTTTACCTATGACTTATTTTACTTTACCTTCCATGCACCCTCTCTCAAACCCTCAGCAATACCCCTGCACATAGACACACACTAAGCTGCTAAAAAATCTAACAATATGCATTGAGCTTTATACAAACTTCAGTATATATTGTATGCTCTTTTATATTTTAAAGCAATACCTTAAAAAATTCTAAATAAATTTGTTAAAAGGCTCTATAGTTCCATTTGGTCTTAACTTTATTTATCAGTAATAATTAATATAGTTCATTCTCTCTTATCTATACAAGTTGTGTATAGTAGTAATAAATCATGCAAAACATAATTTAGAAATCATTTCTTTTGGTATGTGGAAAGTGTTATGTAATATTTTTGGAATAAATTTTCTTCCTTAATTATGTTTTGCTTAAGGTAATTAGTTTGCATTCCCTGAGCACACATCGACTGAGAGTGGGAGAAACACTACAGCCCTGAAGTATTCTGAGAAAATATTTTAAAATGTTGCACCTGAAGCATATGCAGATACTCAACACTTGTGAATGTCCTGGGAACATTCTAAGGAATCTAATGCTGTCTGGAGTATTATTTAGTATTGATGATCAAATGCATGCATTTCTAACTTAACTCAGTTATTGTTCCCACTATACCAGTTTTATAAAAGGGATTCCTTAAACTAGATAGCTTAATGAAGGAAACTTAAGAGCAAATAAAAGTTCAGTTTATTGTTAGTTCTATCAAGTCTCTCACTGTGTGTGCATATGTATATATACAGTCACTTAAAAATATTTTATTTCTCTCTAGAACAATGTCTTTTTTGTTTGTGTGTTTACTTTTTTTTTTTTTGCTTCACTCTTTTGAGTTGTAGCTAAAAATTCACCTTTTTAAAGGCATTATTATATATAGCAAATGATTCCTGGAGCACTCTTGCTGCTCATTGTTCATTATATTTTATATACTAGAAAGAAAGAAATTCTAAAATAACAACTGCACTATGCAGATAAAATACAATTGTGTTCCTCAGCAAACATTTTCATGCTATGTATTAAACAGGAGTGCACATATGTACCTTGGATTTATGAAGTGCAGTTTCTTTACCTATAGTTTACAAGTATGGTAATAACCCATAGAGCCAAGACATAATAGTAAATGAAATGTAATAATACAGAATATGAATACTAATGCATATACCACAGATACTGGCCCATGATAGATTTATAATGTTTCTTCCACTCTTGTGGTTTGTGTGTGTGTGTATTTTTCAGTATGATGACTCCTAATTTACCAAAGGTAAATAATGATCTGTAATTTACTCCTTTCTGTTTGCAGTGTACTATATATTTTACTTAGGAACCTTTATTTTTCCCTCTTCAACTTAATGGATTCAAACCAGGCCTAACAAACCCAGTAAAAGACAGATAAGGCTCAAATAGAAGGTGATATTTAGGTAATCTGAACTGCAAAAAACTATTGTCAGTCAATGAGGATAGGTCAGCTGGGAAAAGGATGTTCCTGATGGAGAATGTTAATGGAAATAAAGGCATACAAAGAACAGAGTGGTAGGGGCTGATGACACATAAAAAGGGAGGAGATGGGAGTGAGGGAGAGAACGAGTTAAAAAAAATTAAAATGGCCCTAGTATAGCCCTCAAAAGGAAAATTAGCAAGAAAAACATATTAGACAGGAAATCAGGGGACAATGAATAGAGGGTCTTTTCTGGCAGATAAGGAGATTAGGTTTACCTTGTGGAAGATGCCTTCAAAGACTTTTAGATGGAAAATTACATAATGAGATTTGATTTTAAAAGATGATTTTGATAGAATGTGGAGAATGGCTTAATAGTAAAATCCTGAAGTAGGGAGACCAGGCTGCAATTTATGGTGATATGCCAACTGAGCTAGATGAGGGAGGTCAGAGTGGAGGAGGAGAGGAAGATAATTCGAAACGTATTAAGGCAGTAGAATTAGCAGGCAAGATAGCTAGATATGTGCTGGGTGCCTATGGAATGGAATCGAAGGGATCCTTGTTTCTTGTTTGGATGATTCAATGGATTGTGATGCCAGTCACTGAGATGGACAAAAACAAGTAAGAGAAGATTTGATATGTCTCTCGTTGGCTTGAGATTTATCTGCATTTGGAGAAGACATTATACATGCCATCATAAATGACTGACTGTGAGATACCAGAGACATCTAGGTGGAGTTGTCTAGTTGCCAATTAGGAATATGGGTCTAGCTCCTAGAAGAGACCACTAAGCTTAAAATTTTAATACAAGAAAAAGGGGAATCATCAGTAGATGAAGTCATGGGAACTGGAGAAATTACTCATCTATCTTTTCATTAAACATTAAACCAATACACATATAAAAAGGAGAGACTACATTCTTGTCATAGTGCTAATGGCAGTATATAAGAAGTCATCAATGGGTTTTGTGTGAGCATTTACAGAGAAAGAAAAAGGATAAGCATTTATTGGGTATTTACTATGAACCAGATAGAGCTTTACTGCTATTCTTTAATATTCACAATAATCTTATGAAGTAGGGATCATGCTCATTTTACATAAAAAGAAAGTAGGGAAGAGAGGAGTTGAGATATAAAAATTTCATATCTCATAAGTCCCAGATCTGAACATCTTTTGCATGCTATTGGAATCTTCTTATTAAAATATATCAACAGAGTTTCCATATAGGAGGAGAAACTAAAATTGCAATGCCAATATATAAAAAAGCCTGCTGTGAGAAAAGAGATATTACATGTAGCCGTAAAAACTTTTTTTTCTTTTTTCTTTTTAATGAGAGAGAGAGAGGGACAGATAGACAAGAACAGGGAAAGATGAGAAGCATCAATTCTTTGTTGAGGCACCTTAGTTGTTCATTGATTGTTTTCTCATATGTGCCTTGCCCTGGGGGTGGGGCTCCAGCTAAGTTAGTGACCCCCCCCCCCATCAAGCCAGAAACCTTAAGCTCAAGCCAGTGACCTTTGGGCTCAAACCAGTGATCTTGGGATCATGTCTATGAACCTACCCTCAAGCTGCTGAGCCTCCGCTCCTAGCCAGATGAGTCTGTGATCAAGTTAGCAACCTCGGGGGTTTGAACCTGGGTTGTCTGTGTCCCAGGCCAACACTCTATTCACTGCACCTGGTCAGGCAAAACACTGCAATTATGAAATATATTTAATTTGAAAACAACATGTAAAAGAGTCTGAAAACAGTAATTTGAAATATGGATGTCTATCTACTAGAGACTTTTTCTCATTTTTTTCTGTGGTGCCAGTGACCTTCAGGCATCACTTCATTCTGGCTAGACATCTCAGTCAAGTTCAAAGTTGATGTTAAAAGAAACAAGAGTAGCAAAACAAGTACATTAAGTCACAAATGCATACTGTTGAAAAATGTTAGTGTCATAAAATCACATAAAGCTATATTTTTCATCTCACAGAATATATGGAGTGACTTTTGTTATCCAATACAGAAAAATTTTTAATTGTTGAATAATAATAATGCCTTATATTTTAATAGTACATTTAAAATTTGAAAGTTCTATCTTTTATTTTTTCAGAAATTTTTAAAATACAAAGGCTATTTTTTATATTTGTATATTTAAAAAAAATTATCAATCATTAAAATAGAGCAGTAAGTTTTCCAGCACTGAATTTTAGTTATGTTATTAGTTGAATAATTTGTTTTTCAATACCATATATATATATATATATATATATATATATATATATATATATATAATTTCACACAAGTTAACTCTAATTGATAAATTTTTAGAAGTAGTAACAATGAACTAAAATTTACACACTAATTATATTTAATGTATATTTCCAAACACTCTTATATAAAGTCTGATATAATCCTGTGAGGACTCCTCTGTAGGTAATATACTGCTTTTTTTCTTACAGCTTTTTAGTATGCTTTCCTTATCTCTTAGCTTTGGTATTTTAATTATGATGTGTCTTGGTGTAGATTTTATTGGGTTTCTCTTTACTGTAATTCTCTGTGCTTCTTGAATTTGTGTGACTTTTTCTTGCATCAATTTGGAGAAGTTTTCAGCTATTATATGATTGAACAAAGTCTCTATCCCTTGTTCTTTCTTTTATGGAACCCCTATGGTGTGGATGTTATTTCTCTTCATGTTATCACAGAGCTCTCTTAAAAGTTTTCTCAGACTTTTTGAGTCTCTTTTCATTTTTCTGCTTTGCTTCCATGCCTTTGTTTAACTTGTCCTCCAACTTGCTGATTCAATCCTCAGCTTCATCCATCCTGTTTTTATTTCTTTCCATTTTGGTCTTCATTTCTGATATTGTATTTGTCATCTACAACTGATGCTTTTTTAATATTTTAATGTCCTTTTTTATATTTGCCATCTCTTTATTTTGGTGCTTGTATGTACATCCATTGTTACTCTAAGATTTTTGAGCACCCTAACAATCATTATTTTAAACTCTGCATCTCGTAATTTGATTATTTCCAACTCATTCAAGTCCTTTTCTGGGGATTTCTCTTTATTCATTTTTGTTGCATTTCTTTGCCTTCCTATTTTGTCTGTGTATAAGAAGGTTATGGCCACATGAGTCTGATGGGTGTGGCCTCTGTGTTCCCTAGGTGTGGTCTGTCTGCAGGCCTGCCATCACCTCAGCCACCACCTCAGGCATTTGGGTACGGGCTTTGCTGGTGCCGACCTGCTGCGGCAGTCACTGCAGTTTCTTGCCTCACCTCTACTTGTGGGATTATGTTTACATGCCCAGGCTGCAAGCCTTGCCTGGCCTAACCTTCCCCACCTTTGTAGGTGGGGCCATGCACCTCTGCTCTGATGCAGGCCTCAGCCAGTTCCCTAGCATTTGCCTTGCCCCTGTGGGTGGGGCTGCAGGTGGGACAGCTTTTGCTCACCCGGTCTGCAGCTGCTGGTTGAACTTTTTTTGTGCACTCCTATTGCTGCCTCTGCCGCCCTCAGACTCTGCCTTTGCCTGGGGGGACTGAGCTCACACTGGACCTCAGTCATGGCTGACCTGGCTTCTGTCCCTGCTGATGGGACAGCGCTTCTGAGTCCTGCCACCACCCACCCTCCGGTGAGCACTCAGCAGTGTGGGTGGGCACAATGCAGCTCAGACCTTAGCACTCAATACTGTATTCCTGATAGTTCCCTGCTTCTAAGTGACTCTGCTCTTGAGTGCAGCAGGAGAGTTTCTCTTTGGCTGGTGACCTGCTTCCCTTTGCTGGTATTGCTGGTTCCATGAGAAATATTCACTTTAGAGTTGGGGAATGACTCAGCCCAGGGTTGTTAGCGTAGCTGTCCCTCAAAATGTTTCTTTCTGTGCCTCCTAGATTACACACTCTTCCTGCTACTTCAGTCCTCTCATGTCTCCTCATCCCCCGGAGTCCTGGTTGCCTGGTTGTAAAAGAGGTTTTGTGCGCGGTCCCTTTAAGAAAAATTCTAGGTCTGAGAAATCTGTCTCTTTCTCGCAAACAGTATCCTGGTTTGTTTCGAAGCTAAATACTGTTTATAAGCCTCTTCTAGGCTCTGGGGCTGCAGGATGGTGCTTCATTCTTGGGACCCAGGATCCCTTCTCTCTGCTAAACTCACTTCCCACTGCATGAGTCCCTCCAGGCTGCCGTTTGCTCCTGGGAGCTGAGCAGCCCTCTCTGCGTTTTTACTTTTCCTACCAGTTTCAGTGTGGCTTTTTCAGTGATCCTTGGTTAAAGAGTCCTCTTGGTTTAGTCTAAAGTTGGTTTTTCCAAATGATGGTCTTAAAATTAAGTTGTAATCCACTTTGGTTCTGGGAGGTTGTTGGTACGTCCACCTACTCCATCGCCATGTTGCCGCCTCCTTGGCTGTGGATTATTATGGTGTTGTTAGTGGGTGATGGAGATGGTGGTGGTGGGGAGGAGGAGGAGGAAGAGAAAGAGGAAGAGAAGAAGTTTAGTTGTTATTGATGGTAACAGTCACCAGGACTACGGTGATATGGCACTTGATTCACAAGGCTACAGTTGCTATAACACAAAAGAGAGAGAAGGTGAGAGAGCAAAAGGGAGAGTGAGACATTTATATGGGGAGAGGCAGGAGAGGGAAGAACCAGTCTTTTTTTATCTACCACTTCACCCTGTTAAATGATGTATATTTGAATTCTTAGCCCACTCTAAATAATGTAAAGGTTAGGTGAACTATAAAGTTTAGATAAGTTAAAGAGAGGCAGAAATAGGTGAATGGGATCATAAAGTAAGGTTTTAACATGAAGAAAAGGAATATCTTGGGACTATAAAACTGGATATAAAAATAAAAGTGGAATATCACAGAACAGCTCCACAAAGAGAAATTGACATGGCTGTATACCTAAAATGGTACACAAGGAATATAGTCTATCTTATATCTGTTTGAGTTTCTTAAAAGCATTCTATTACAGCTTTTGTATGTAATACATCATTTTAGTAGAAGCTGAGTGAGATAATATGGTGCTTCCCAGTCAACTGTCAGACTTTGTAAAATTGTCCTCAGATGTCATATACCTAAAGAGAGACAAAGAGGTATCCACCTATCATAATTTTTCCTAGTAAATATAGAGAAGAAATGAAAAAAAAAAGAAATAAGCAAAAGGAACAAAGATATTTGTCAACAAATATCAATGGCCTTTGTAATCAAATTTACATAAACAATGCATCCATGTTTCATAATTTGGTTAGATCACCAAGCTCTATTTTATTTTATTACTAATTTTTCCCTTTCTTTGCCATCATTTTTAGTTATGCTTTCATTTCATATTTCATTTCTAAAATATCAGACTTTAAATAGAATAACAAATAAATAAACTGTGCTTTATTTGCTTTCTCTCTCCTTCTCCCTCACTCAACCTCCTTTTCTCTCTCCCTCTCTTTTTTCCCCTTATTTTTCTGTTTCTCCTCTCATTTTCACTCTTTCAGTTACTTTCTATTCTAAAAAAATCAGGCATATTTGTCTTTTTTCTTTCTGTAAAGAGCTAAGAATTAACTGTATAACTTTTAGAACTAGTCCCAACTGATGCCACATCAGGCTTCCCAAATCTCTAGGACATGTTATTTTTTATTCAAACCTTTTCCTCTTTAGTATTTCAAATAGAAAAATATTTAAGAAGGATTGAGGAGAACAAAAACAATTTGGAAAAGAGATAATAAATACAACAAGAAAAATAAATGTTCCCTCTACTCTGGTGATTAAAAACACAAATGAAAGTTTAATAAGGCATCCATTTTTGCTGATTCAATGAGACAAGGAAAAAAAATCACAATAGCCATAACTGATGTTTTGAAACTGATATCTTCAGATACTATTGGGGACACTGAGAATACATCCTCCCCTTAAGAAATAAGTTTTTTTTTAATATATAAAAAATTCTTAAAGATAATACTGGAAATAATGCTATATTCAGTCAACAAATGTTAATCTATTATGTGCCGAAAATTGAACCAGGTACTGTTGGAGTAACAGAGAGCAGTGTGGGTCTTGACACCATGGATGGCCATGCCAACCCAGAATGGTTGGTTAGGAACTTAGTAGCTTCATGTATATGAGAGAAATAAACATTGTCCTGGTCTAGGCAATGAAGAAGTAGTAGTAAGGATGGTTACATGAATATCAAAGAAGAAGAAGTAAGGAGGGTTACATGAATCCAGTAGTGGTAGATTAAGAGAAAGTTAAAGAGGGAAATCCCTAAAATTAAATAAAAAGCAAAGTGGAGAAACACATACTCCTTGTAGGGCCAAGGGCCACTGCCATGGCCATGCAGATGCAGGTTTTCATTGGATTTGTCCATATGGTAAAGGAACTGTGGAGCCAAAAGATGGTGGGCCATTCTGTTTATTAAAGTCTCATAACAGTGGATGAGCAAACAGGCAGGGAAGACCACTTTCCTGTCTCCCTCCAGACTCACCCAGACTCAGATTCCTACAAGCAAAACAGCACTCCCCAGCCAAACAGACCAAGCCACAATTAGGGCTCCCAAGGTACTCAGCACTCCCTCTTTCTCTCTAGACTCTCCAGCAAAACAGGCTGGGAGAAAAGCCCCTTCTCCAGCAAACAATTCTCCCTCCCAAGCTGGAAGGCAATCTGCAATTTGCAATCTGCCGCCCTGAGGGCAAGCACCTGCAGCCTTCCACAGGCTATACACAAAAGGAGCTGCCCCAATACAAGCCAGCAAACCTAAAAACACTTGTTTCACACTTGAAACACATTGGATTGCCCAACACTCCTTTTCATTGGTGTGCAGGATAATAAACATTTAACCCTTGGAGTACAGAGACATGGTCTGCAGAAAACAAGATAACATGGGGGTTTCTGTGATCTCATGTTCTTGAAGCCCCATACTCTGGTGCCAATGGTTGTGACTTCAAGGGGTCCAGAAAAGAAAGTACTCTGACATTTCAAAGGTATGTTTTCTTAAACAAGAAAGACAGTAGATAGGATTTTTAAAATAAAGCCAAATATTTGCCAAGGAAGCTACAGACCTAGGATATAACTACTCACCAATACCTGCTTAGTTAGGAGGTTTTATGTTCAGACCATCCTGGGTGGTCACTTTAGTCACCAAGTTAGTAAAGCCTTCCCCCCAATTCCTTTAGCTTATCTGGTTTAGGATATGATCCCTTTTTCATTCACAAGAATATAGGGTCAATTATAGCATTTAGACATAAGTACACAAATTTAATATGTCACAAAAAAAAATCAAGACTCAAAGTTTAAACATTATATGTTGTAATTCTATACCTCATAGAGTTTATTTAGAGAGGGTAATAGTTAAAAATCTTATAGGACATAGGCTTTTAAAGGATATATATTAAAGAGAAAATTTAGAATATTTATTAATAATCTAATTAGAAACCAGATATAAAGATTATAAAGTATTTGAAAATGATAAAGATACTATCAATTATGCATGCACACTCAACATTTCATTTTTTGAAAGGCCTACACTAGTACTTTAAAAGTTAGTCAAGAACACACAATCACCAGTTGCTGTACTCAAGTAACCCAATGCAAACAGGAAGACACTCTAAAAGATCAATTTTATGAATGACACATTCAGAAAAGTCTGAAATTATTTTTGCAGTTTAAATCAAATTTTTATTTTTATTAAAACATTGTGACAATCAAATTTAGATTTAGAAACAAATAATGTACCTCAGGAACCATGCCCCAGTAATTGACCCATTGACTTAGTGCTTCTGATATTTTTCTGATTGGGGAACTTGATTAAAAATGATACTACTTTTTTACTGCTTAGACTATTAGTTTATTATTTCCAGAGCTGGCTGAGGAATTTATATGTTGAATAAGAACATAGGCACTTCTTCTTAGATTAGTAAATTTAGGAAACACTGATATATTTCAGAAACTAGTGGTTCATTTGTTTTGCTATCTGTATTTTTGTCTGTTGATTTGGTGGGGTTACATAGCAAAATAAACTCAGTTTAATTCATCCTTAAATCAGTTGAATTTCTATTACTGATATCTGCAAAAATCTGTTGCTTTTGTTGTTTCAAAGTAATAAACCCATTTTACACTTGTTTGGAATCATAATATAGCACTTTTCTTCTATTTTATGATTTTGGAATAATTTTGTCTTAATACTCCAGTGTTCTAAATGTATATTATTTTCCCTAACCCTATCTTTAATACTAAACTCTAAAGTTAAAAATCACAATAATTTGTGAATAAAAGCAGTGAGGTAAGTCTAATATGTTACTTTGTCACCCTTCTTTATGTCTCTGGCCTCATGACCACAGCTCTTCCCATCTTTACTCTACTCTATAGCTTGTATGACCATGTTGATGCCCTTGAATATAAAGTGCATCGTTTACCTAAGAGGCTTTTCTCTCTCTCTCTCTCTCTCTCTCTCTTTCTCTCTCTCTCTTTAATTTAAGTGAGGCAAGGGAAGATAGAGAGACATACTCCCACATGCACTCTGACTAGTATCCACCTGGCAGCCCCCATTTGAGACCAATGCTCAAATCAACCAAGTTACTCAGTGCCTGAGGCCAATGCTCAAACCAAGCAAGCCACTGGCTGCAATTGAGAGAGAAGGTGGAACTAGAGAGGGAGAACGGCAGCTGGTCACTTCTCATGTGTGCCCTGAGTCACCTCCCATGTGTGCCCTGACCGGGGATCAAACCTGAGACATCTGCATACCGGGCCAATGCTCTATCCACTTAGCCAACCAGACAGCACCTTGCTATTCTTTTTACCTGAAATGCTTCTTCCTCATTTATTACACAGTGCCTTACTTAGTATTTGTTTCTTAGTAAGATATTTTGGACTACCTGAGTCAAAATTGTATCTTCCTCCCAGTGATCCCCACCCATTTGTCTGCTATATGTTTCTCCATTGCATTATCATTATATAAGATTCTGGACTTTTACTGCTTATTTTGTGACTCCACTCACCTCAGTAACATTTAAACCCTAAAAGTGTAGTTTCTTGGTATGTTGTGCTTACTGCTATATATCTAGTTCCTAGAAGAGTACCTGGTTCAATATGTAGCTATTAAAAAATGCCTTTAGTGAAAACATGAATATTTCTAATTATAATATAATTGTTAGTTTAATTGATAGATTTCATTAATTCAGTAGCTGAAAATATATGGTGAAAATAAATGTCAAAATAAACTGAAATACTTTAGATAGAAAGAGACAGAAGTTCAGTGTCTTTAAGAAGATTGGAGCCCTAGCCAGAAGTCCAGGGGTTAGAGCATTGTTCAGAAGTGCAGAGGTTGCTGTTTCAGTCCCGGGAGAGATCACATACAGGAGCAGATCAATGTTCCTCTCTCTCTCTCTCTCTCTCTCTCTCTACTTCTCTCCCTCCCTCCCTCCCTCCCTCCCTTCCTCCCATCACTATAAAATCAATAAAATTAAAAAAAAATAAAAATAAAATCTATTTTTCAAAAAAGATTGGAATAATTAATTTAATTAGATGGGCTATTTTTGTTGCAAATACCTAACTTTCTTGCAAAGGCTACTCATGTTTATACACTTGACCATAGACATGCCTTTCCTAGAGATAATCTCTAGCATGTACAGCATGCTAGCTGAAATTAGTAAAAAAACCCAACAACAACAAAAAACAAAACAAAGGGAAAAATTGAATAAAATGTAACAATGTTAAGGGTGCTGTCAATGGCTTCTTTATTAAAGAAATAAAAAAATTGAAGTCCTTCATATGATGTCCTGAATCTTGTAATTAGGGATGCAAAGGTGTATGGTGTCCACATCCTGTTGCCTGTTCTTGAGAGTCACTGTCTAGTGGGAGAGACAGACCTAAAAAACAATAGCAGTGAGCAAGAGTTTCAGGAGAGAGGTTTCTAACTAGGTCATAGAAGTCTGTCAAACTTTCTAGAAGAAATAATCTGAGCTGAGTCTTGAAAAATTAGTAAGGATTAGAAAGAAAGACAAAAGTAGGAGGGGATATTTTAGAAAAGGGACCAGTATGAGTTTTTTAGAGAAGATAGAAAAATCAGTCAAGGAACTGAAGGAGTTTTGTGTGATTATTGTAAGGTATTTTTCCCTGCCGAAGAAGAAGGAAGGGTGTAGCCACAAAGTGTGGAATAATAAAAGCTTTATTTAGTACAGCGCTTTCCAGATGATATTCTCTGGTCCCGGGGACAGAGACCAGAGAAGTCACATGGATGAAACCGCGTGGGGGATATTTAAAGGGTCATCTAGGGTGGAGACAAGTTGATATGACTTGGCAAAATCTCACTGGCTAGCAGACAGTCACTCTTTTCCAAAGGACTCCTAGGAAGTTTTTTTTGGTGCGTATGGGTGTGGGTGGTTCTAGCCAAAGTTTCTGGGTCTGATTACTCATGGGACCTTTCCCCATTGTCCACCACCAACCTTACATTCCGACCTTTTGTGTTAAATAGGGGTGCTGCTATTTGGCTACTTCCTGCTGGTTAGGGGTGTTGTGGGGAGGGGAGGTTGTAAGGTAGTGGTTTTGAGGGGAGTTGGGAGGAACATCTGTTTGACTGTGAGTTGAGAAACTTCGCAGATGCAGTCCTGTAAAGATTTTTTTTAAAAAGAGGAGCAATAGGAGGATCTTTAGTGTCCAGCCTTTTGGTGAGCCGGAAACGGGTAGGGCCCAGTGGTTCCAACTGCCAGCAGTCCTGCATGGGGGCAAACTTGAGGCAAAACTGCATATCGGGAGTGGTGTATGAAGGGGAAAGATGGGGTCCCATTCACTCCCATAACCGAGACCTGTGAGGGAACTAGAGGTCCAGAGTGTGATGGCAAAACAGAGAAGGTAGCTCCCATGTCCACAAGAAATGAGATGGACTTACCTGTTATTTGTAGCATTACCTGTGGTTTGGTGAGGATGATGTGGGTCTCTAAGTCCAGGCCCGTCAGTCGTCTATGAGGTCTAGGAGTTCAAGCGGTGGGCCCGCCTGGCTGGCTTGGCCTCCCATTTGGGTGGTTTGTCCTCCATGTAGAGGGGCTGAGGAAAAGCCTGTTGCCCAAAAGGGGCAATCGCTCTTGAGTGACCAGGCTGTTTGCAGTCAGGGCAGGGCTCAGTGGGCAGACACGGAAATGGGCCCTGCCGGGACCAGTGACCCTGCTTGCCACATTTAAACCAAGCTGCTGGTGGGATTCCTCTTTGCGGCCTGGACTTGGGTCGGGCACCTCCTGTGCCTTGGCCCTGTTGCTCAGCTGGCCTCAGGGCTGCCACAAAAGCCTGGGTTTGGAGTGTTACCTTCTGCTGCATGTGGGCCTGGTGAGTATCCTTGTCCTTTTTCTACTAGTCTTGACCATTAAAAACCTTAAATGCCATGTTCACAGGTCCTAGGTAGGGGCTTAGGGGCTGAGAATAAGAGGAGGGGAGATCCTGGGGAGCCTGGCAACCAGATCCAGCCAGAAATGCTGGAGCCAGAGGCAGGACATGGCCAGGCCTTCCTGCAGGAAGACCGGGTTTGGGCCGTGGGGTCCGGAGTCCTGCAAACCTGTGTAAGTGCCAATGGCTGGTGGAGGGTAGCCTGATGGAGAAGGGGCTTAAGAACACAATGGAGAAGGGAGGGGCCCCTGGACTGCAGGGGAGGAGAAAGAGGGACTGGTATTTGCAGGTGAATGAGAAACAGGATCCTAGAAAGGGAGGACAGGGGGCTCCTGGAGGAAAGAGACCCAAGTGAAAGAAGTCTGCAGAGGGACCAGAGAGGGGTCCCAAGAGAGGGGCACTACCGGGGGTCAGGCAGGAGGGGGAGAGAGTTGGGGGTCGGGTGAGGGAGGAAAGATTAGGAGTGGAGGGTTTAGGTGAGGTTTCTCTGGCCAAAAAGGGCCTGCGCTGTGTAGCAGGTAGCACAGAGATTAGGATGGGAGCGCAAATTCTAGAAGCCCTGAATATAAAGGATCTCCAACCAGTTCTCAGTTTTTTTGGTGATAGTTAAATTGGTGAGGATGTTAAAACTGAAAGTCCCTTCAGGAGGCCACCTGGTTCAATTATCCAGTGGGTTCTGTGGCCTGACCACAGCAGAAAAGAAGAACAGTTTCTTCCTCTTTAGGGAGGAGAGATTTCGGATAAGGCAACTCCCGTAGTGTTTTTGGATCAGGTTTAGATTCCTGTGCCCCCACAGCATCCCTCAGTTCCTGGAGTGATCAGAGATGAGAATTGGCATCCTGCAACTCAATCTCTGTCCACCAGATGGTTAGGTAAAGTGGATGTGACTGGGACATCTCCTTGGGCACACATGCACTTGGAACGGAAAAGAGGTCCCTGACACAGCTATGGTTTTGGATGGGGAGTCTCTGCGGAAAGAACTGAGGGGAGGCTGGAGGCAGGGGACTTACTGCACCGTGTGCTGAAGTGGGTGAGAGGTCGGAGATCCTGGTTCTTCCTCAGAAGGGAACGGGAGAGGAGTGGCCCCAGTGGGCTTCAACTCCTCCCGGGTTTCGGCACCAAATGTAAGGTATTTTTACCCACCGAGGAAGAAGGAATAGCGTAGCCATAAAGTGTGGAATAATAAAAGCTTTATTTAGTACAGTGCTACCCAGTCGATATTCTCTGGTCTCGGGGACAGAGACAAGAGAAGTCGCATGAATGAAACTGCATGGTGGAAATTTCAAGGGTTATTAGGGTGGAGGCGCGTTGATATCACGTGGTGAAATCTCACTGGCTGGCAGATAATCACACTTTTCCAAAGGATTCTTGGGAAGTTTCTTTTGGTGCACGTGGGTGTGGGTTGTTCTAGCCAAAGTTCCCGGGTCTGGTTACTCATGTGACCTTTCCCCGTTGTCCACCACCGACCTTACAATTATCATCTTGGATATAGGATAAACAAGAGAGTACAAACTTTAGACAGATTGTAAGAATGAGATGGCACTTGAACATCAGATGTGCAGGCTTTATTAGAAGAGAAAGACCTGTGGGGCACTTCTCTGGGATGAAGGGCCCCCAAAACAGACTGAGGCAAAATTTTATAGGGTTAGGAATAACCTTGAGCAAGGCTGTACTGGTATGTTTGGCTTTCTGGAATAGTCTTCCTTGGGGCGATCTACCAGTTTCCTGGAACCCCTTTGTCCCAGGGCTGATTGTCCGGTAATTAAGGGTGGGGTCAGGCAGCCAGGTGGAATGACGAAAGGGCAGTTGGAATTTTATATATCTATCATTTCTCAACTCTGTGGTATGATAAAAAAGGAAAAAAGGTGGGGGGAAGGAGAGGGTATGGGGTTCAGGAAGGAGGTTTGTCTCAGACTGGCCATCTACTGGAGCTACCTCCTGCTGTTATTCCTATTAGGGGGCCTCCTTCATGAACCCCCCTTGGGGTAGTTGGAGTAGGGGTTGTAAAAGCATTTGATTGTAGGTAATCCTGGAGATTTCTCTCATTTGAGCCTGCAGGAACTTGATAAAGAAAGAAGCAAGCATTAAAATTAGGTACAAAATTAGGATTGGTTAATTGGTGCTAACATCGAGAATAAGTGTTTTTCCCACCATTGTTTGGAGTAGGGGTGTTTTTATAGGGTTCCATATTTTTCTGTTTTGTGAGGTTAGGATTCAGGGTTGGTGTGTAGGGTTAGATAGATTTTTCCAATTTTCTGAGGTTTTAGGGTTGGTGTGTAGGGTAAGGTAGATTTTTCCAATTTTCTGATTAGCAAAGGTCTGCATGTGGTTCTGGAAGAAACTAGTGAACAAACATAAGAGGCAGGGTCCAAAAGTTAGAAAAATAAATAGGAGAGTGGACTAATGAAAGGCAATAGTCAAGACACCTGGTTTGTATGAAACCATTGATTCCATGTTTATGAATTTGCTGGGCTTCAGAGAAAGAGAGAGAAGACGACAGGGCAGTGGCCAGTCCCCCTACCCCTAGACCTATTTTTATAGAAATTCCTAGAGCAACAAGAAGAGGAATTACCCGTACAGCTTGTTTGGTCCTTAGATTGACAAGTAGTATACTAGGAACTGGAAGAGGCTTATGGGGTTGGATTAGGTTGATATTTGGGGTGAGATAGACTAGGGTACAGGTTTCTGTCTAATTAGTAGGGAGACATATATAGGTGTTGGTCCCACATGAGTAGAAAGCACCTGATTGAGTGAGGCAGACTGAGAAGTGAATAGTGAATAGAAGGACAAGGAGTCGGTTTTGTTGAGTAGAAAGCACCTGATTGAGTGAGGCAGGCTGAGAAGTGAATAGTGAATAGAAGGACAAGGAGTCAGTTTTGTTTCTCTGTTTTTGAGCTCCAGATGGTCAGGGTGGAGGAAAGAGTCACCCTTAGCAGCAGTGGGAGTAGTCAGGATCATGGTGTGTGGACCTGTCCATGTGAAAGTCAGTCCTTGGGTGATGCAATGCTGGAAGCGCCTCTTGGACAGTCTTTGAACAGTTTACTTAGTAACCTTTAAATCCTGCAACTACTTAGGGAAAGGGTGGTTACATTTCTACACTGCAGTTAGAGTTTAAGTCCTAGTGACCACTGCTTCTAGCTGAAATTAGCAGCAGGTCCAAGCCTACAATAGGCATGTGGCATTGAGACAAGAGGAATAAAAGAGATACTATACATTAAATAAAGCAACAAAATCAGACTGTCAATACCCACAGTAGAGATCTTCGAGGGATAAATAAAACTTAAATATTCAAGCAAGGCATAGTAGATGGCCCTTGTGTTTACAAGAAATGGGATTAGTTTATCTGCTACTTGGAAGAAATACCTTAGGCTCATATATGATGTCTTTGAGCCTTCAGTGGCAATTCCTAGCATGCTGGGTAAGGTCAGGTCACAGGTAGCTGAAGCAGGGCTAGAAGAGACTGAACCCTCCCTCCATCAAGGGGGCAGCTTACCTTCTCATGCCCCCTTTTTAACAGCAATGATGTATCCCTTGATGGGGCCGGGAAGCCTGGCAGGCTTCAGTTCAATGACCTTTTTTCCACTCTTGAGCAGCCCTGATGGAATCCTAAGAAGCCCTTTAGAGCGCTGGAGCCTTTAAGAGCATATGCCAAAAGCTGGTATTTCCTGACCTCTTTTGGGCCTTATTTGCCTTTTTTGTTGCTTCTTTGGCCATTATAGACCTTAAAAGCCATGCTCAGAAGATCTCACTCAGGGGTTTGACTAAGAGAGCAAAATTGAGAATCCAGTGTTTAAAGAAGCCTATTAGACCATGGAAAGAAAGAATTTGATCTGCAGTGATAGGTGGTTGGAGACTGTGGAGGGTCTGAGTTTGATCTAGGGTGAGACCTCAGGTGGTGGGGGTTAAGGCGATGCCCAAATAGACTACGGACTGAGAGTTAAGTTGAGCCTTAGTAGAGAAGACACAATATCCCTTCATGGTGAGGAAGTTAAGAAGGATGGTGGTATGTCTCCTTGAGGCAGCAGGGAGGGTCTGCAGAAGAGTAGGTTATTTACATATTGTAAGAGAGTACTAGTTGTGAGATTGCATGCTGTTAAATCCTGAGCTAGTGCCTGCCGAAACAGGTGTGGGCTGTTTTTTATCTCCTGGGGTAAGACAGTCCACATATATTGCTGGGCTGCATTAGTGTCCAGGTAAAGGCAAACAGAATGTAAGAGTCAGGATGTAGAGGAATGGTAAAGAAGGCATTCTTAAGGTCTAGGACTGTGAAGTGAGTGGTGTTTGAGGGAATGTGTGGCAGTAACTGTTAGAGATTAGGGACTACTGGATGGAGGGGAATTACTGCCTCATTGATTAGGTGTAAGTCTTGTATGAAGCAGTAAGCCCCTGAAGGTTTTTGAACAGGAAGGATTGGGGTATTGCAGAGAGAGTCTGTGGGGATGAGTAAGCCTAGTTTAAGAGGTGGATAATTTTTGGTTTAAGGCCTTAGAAACAGACACAGTTACACACTAAAGAAAGACTTCAGATACACATTATGAATTAAGGAATTTAAATGAGCAGACTTTACTTGTTTCAATTTAATTTATATTAGAGATATTTTCTGACAAAGAGACAAGACAAATTATTCACTCACACAGCTCAATAGACAACTCTGCTTTTTTAAGCTTTTTGAGATAGCAAGGAGTTGCCAACATAAAGGAAAGAAAGAGAGGAAGCAGACAGATGGACAGTGTGAACAGCTGGATGGAAAGAAGAAGGGTCAGAATCTGCAGGAGGAGGAGGAGGAGGAGGTGGAGGAGATTAAAGTACTGGTGGTGCCACGTGGTCAGAGGAGTCAAAAAGATTTGGAGCTCTGAAGAGAAGGGAGAGGATGAGGGTTAGTAGAAGGCACAGTCAGTGACACAGTGGAGAAAGGAGGGGCCCCTGGCCAGCAGGGGAGGAGAAAGAGAGACTGGTATTTGTAGGTGAATGAGAAAACAGGATCCTGCAGAGGGAGGGGGCTTTCAGGAGGGAAGAGACTCAAGTGAAAGAGATTTGCAGAGCGACCAGAAAGGAGTCCCGAGAAAGGGGTTTCCCCAGGGTTCAGGCAGGAGGAAGAGAGAGTTGGGAATCCACAGAGAAGGAAGGATTAGGAGTGGAGGTTTTAGGTGAGGTTTCTTTGGCCAAAAACAACCTGCGTGTAGAACAAGTGGCACAAAAATTAAGGACAGGAGCGAAAGTAAAAGGAAGCCTGCACGTAAGGATTTCAGAAGTGTTTCCTGTCCGGTGGTAAAGATTATCTAGATTTTTCAGTATGTTGTAATCAAATGTCCCGTTTTCAGACTAATGGGAATCATTGCCTAATTGTATTGGGGCCATGCTGTGTTACAAAAGAAAATGAGTTGTTGTTGTTGTTGTTTTTTTACTTAAGGTCAGAGAGGCCCAACTTAGTGAGGTTTTTTATGAGATATGCTAGAGGGGTCTGGTCGGAAGGCTTAGACTCTAAAGAGCCGTGGAGGCAGGTGAGCAAGAGGGGGCGTCACTGTCCCAAGAGGAGAGAATCTCTGTGTGGTGGAGTCATCCCTGATAGAGGTTGTTACCACCTGTCAGGGAGCTCCGAGGACAAGAAATCTGTGAGAGTGGAGAGGTTTGGCTAGGCACCTAGTCTTCCGTGCAATCTACTGAGACTGAAAGTCAAACCCCTTAAAACATGAGGTGTGTCAGAGAAAACTGTCCAACCAGAGAGAATTTTTTGGAAAAGGGAAGTCGACCAGGGAAAGGGAAGAGAGAAACTCCTTACCTTTCTGATCTGGCAGGTGTTTGGGACAGGGACAGATAACCAGCCAATCGACCTACAATTGCTTGTCCAGGCTTTGTTTGGACAGCAAAGAGGGATTGTCCAGGCAGTTAGTCCCCTGTCCCAGGTTTCAGCACCAGATATAAGAACGAGATGGCACTTGAACTCCAGGTATGCAGGCTTTATTAGAGGAGAAAGACCTGCCGGGGCACTTCTCCAGGACGAAGGGCCCCAAAAACAGACTGAGGTAAAACTTTATAGGGTGGAAATAGCCTCGAGCAAGGCTGTGCTGATATGTTTGGCTTTCTGGAACACTCTTCCTTGGGGTGATCTACCAGCTTCCTGGAACCTCTCTGTCCCAGGGCCGATTGTCCAGTAATTAAGGGTGGGGTCAGGCAGCCAGGTGGAACAAGAAAAGGTCAGTTGGAATTTCATATGTCTATCACAGATCATGAGATAAGGTTATGTTACTACAATAAATTAATAAATTTTGAACACATGTTTCTTAGTAGAAAGATATATTTAGGGGAAAAAAGTTTTTCTTAATTTTCTTAGGGTTTAGAAATGAAACTGACAAAGATTAACAGGAGAAACCACACAGATTTTATTATTTTTTAACATGTACATGGAAACCTTCACAAGAGAGTGAAGATCCACAGAAGAGCAGAATATTTTTATACCTTTTACAAAACAATAAATTTGTGAGGAATTGAAAAGACAGAGGGATTGAGGCTTGGTACAGTGAGTAAATGATGAAGAATTAGGAAGAAAAGGTTCAGTTTAACAAGGTATGTTAATACAGTTTTCTCAGCCCTAATTTATCCATCTGTGGTGGTTAAAATGTCTTTCTTTTTCCCTAGTACATGAAGGGAACCTTTCCCCATGGTGTTCTATGCCCTGTTTCAGGGAAAGAATCTGAGAGTCAAAAGGTCAGAGTAATCTTCCTGCTTCTGCTGTTTTTCTCAAATCAATTTAGTTTAAGACATTCAATAAACCAGAGTGTCATATATTGGAGTAGTGTCTCCTGAATTCATCTATATTATTTATTTGATTTTTTTCCCTTTTTTCTCTTACATTTACTAAACTGTAAACCTGGCTCGGTCTTGAATACATCTTATAAATTACAACACACAGTGGAAACAGTTTTTATACACAGAAAATCTCTGAAATATTACATGAGAAAATGATCACTGGTAATATCTGGGAAAGAAAACTAAAAGCCCAAAAAGTCATAATCTGTGTTTTGTGAACATGTGTTCTAAGATGATGTTGAGCAAACAAGCGTGTTCTGCTTGCTCGCTTGTACTTTGCCTGATTGGTGCATGAGCCAGGGCAGCACCATGTGAGGCTGCAGGTGCTTGCCTTCAGGGCAGCAGATTGTAGATTCCAGATTTTCTGACCCTATAGGGAGGGGCCATTTTTTGCTATTGTTTGCCAGAGGAAGGGTGCCTCATTCCTGCCCGGTCTGGTCTGTTTACTCCTTAGCCCTGAGAGAGGAAAGCAGTTTTCCCTGCCTGCTTGATTGTTTGCCACTGTGAGACTCGAATAAACAGAATAGCCCACTATTTTCTGGCTCCACAGTTCCTGTACTGTGTGCCTGGATTCAATGTGAATCTGCATGGCCACCTCCACTGGCCTTACAGATGATTTATGTATTTCAGACAGAGTATTTCTTATGGTAATGAGTATTTATCATGCTAATTGTTGAGTAACTGCCTTCATCCGATTGCCAATCCTGACTCCTGTTATTTGAGCCATAGAATCAGAATATTTGGGATTAACAGAGAACCCAGTCATCTGGTCAAGAGAGATTAAGTAAACAGCTCACAACCTCAGAAAATTAATAGTGACAGAGCCAAGAGTATGAACTGGGTTTCTTGAATTCTGGTCCATTCCTGGTACAAATGAATGAGAGTGCTTATCTTTAACCTATTCAGTAATAACAATCTGGGATATTGTAAAAAAAAAATGGGCACAAATTGATATTGGCTCTGATGTTAGTGCTGATGTGGTTCTGGTATAGTGTCTCATAAAAAGCTTTTTACTGAGCCCACACTTGGAGAAACTTAGGCTTTTGCAGTAAGGTTTATTCAGGGTTGAAGTAGAAGTCTGCTCACAGGTTCCCAATGTGTTTTCTCTGTCTGTCCTGTGAAGGAAAAAGTCCAGTCTTGTCTTCATTAAGCCTAGTATAAAGATCAAAATCTAGATATTCTGTGCTACTTTAACCCATATCAAAGTTTAGTTCAGTCCAGTTTGTACTTGGGAGATTGTCCAGCTACCAGCCCATGTCGCATGGCTGCTGCTTGTTGATCTTGTGAGTGAAGAGCAGGGCAACCATGTTTCCAAGCAAGAAAAGGGAGAGAGCTTTGCTCAGCCTATGCTTATATTTTTGGGATGGGAAGGATTAGCTTTTCTTTAAACCAACCAATCAGTTTCTTTAACATTTCGCAGGCTACATTGGTTCCTCCCACTTACCAGTCTGATCCTTATTATAGGCTAGACTGACAAGCTTTGATAGCTGCAATTCTGGATTTCACTGAGCACGTCTTAAAGTAGAAGAGTTTCTCCCTTGCTACCCCTAGTACATTGAGAAATTTCTTCCCAAATGGCTAGGAACTGAGTCCCAAGGACTAGGGGCACAATAAACTCTGAGGGCCTGATTGATTAGTTAGCGGGCCCTATGAGTGCTTCAGCCTTCTAGCAAATTAAGCTAATTGAAATACTATAGCCTCTCACTGAAGCAGGCATTCTCAGTTTTAATAAAATTTAATGTCCAACTCCCATTGCTCTCTTTTTTCATCAATATCTAGCTACCTGCATACATTAACCATAATCAAAAGGCAAATGTTAAAATTTTGGCTCCAAATAAATGTAATTCTTGAAAGTTCACAGACTTTTGTAAGATAAAACTAATATGAAAATCAAGCAATATTGTTATTGTTAATATACCATAATTTTATTTCAAAATATGAGAGAATTCCAGAAGGAACATACAATACAACAAATATATTAAAGAGATGATTTCCTTCAAATGTGCCATTTTAATAGAAAAAAAGCCTAGATTTGAAAACCCCCTCATTTAGAAATAGAACATTTTATTGGTATTAGTATACCTGTCTTTTCAAAATATGTGTGCATATGTACACATATACAGTGTGTCCATAAAGTCATGGTGCACCTTTGATCAGTTATAGGAAAATAACAAAAGATGATAGAAATGTGAAATCTGCACCAAATAAAAGGAAAACTCTCCTAGTTTCATACCTATTCAGTGCAGTTCGATGTGGGCTCACGCACAGATTTTTTTAGGGCTCCTTAGGTAGCTATCCCGTATAGCCTCTATAGACTCGTCATTGACTGATGGCCTACCAGAACGGGGTTTCTCCACCAAACTGCCAGTTTCCTTCAACTGCTTATCCCACCTAGTAATGTTATTCCTATGTGGTGGCACTTTGTTATAAATGTGCCGATATTCACGTTGCACTTTGGTCACGGATTCGAATTTAGCGAGCCACAGAACACACTGAACTTTCCTCTGTACCATCCACATCTTGACTGGCATGACCGTGGGCTGCTCTGCTGTATACATGGTGTTACATCATCATCTGCACATGCACATATGCTGCCACATCATTCTATAAAAACTGGGAGGGTTTTTCTTTTATTTTGTGCAGATTTCACATTTCTATCATCTTTTGTGGCTTTTCTGTCACTGGTCAAAAGTGTACCATGACTTTACGGACACACTGTATATTTATTTAAATTTCAGTTTTTTTGACAATAATTTTAGTAAGGTGACCAAAATTTTTACAGTGAAAATGAGGACAAAAATAAATAGAAGAAAACAATATCATAAATAAAAGAAACATTTTATTCATTGCAACAATAATATAATATGATAAATGCAAAATAAAAACATTTGTAATATTTTATATTATAATTATGCTTACCTGCCTATTAATTTTTAATAATAATTATAAGAAAAATGTAATCATTTAGATAATATTATCTAAATGAGTACTTTCCTATTGAGTGAATATTTTTTGTCAGTGTATCATCTTGTAACAATATATTGGAAATATCTGAACAAGAAATAACCATCATATTAAATTTTATGGCAAGTGCTGCAGCTAGATCAGCATTTAGTCTCAATTTCTCAATTCATTAGCAATTGAAAAAACTCTTTCAACGGCTACATTAGTTCCAGGGCAGCATAATGTAAATTGAACAAGGATAAATAAATTTTCACATGGAATATGTTAATTTTTGAAATGGCTGAATATTTCCACCCATCTTTTATCAATTTCAACATGTTTATTTTCTCATTGTATTAATTTTTCAGAATTTAAATTACGTTCAGTCTTCTAATTTCTTCAAAGAGACAATTGTCGTTTATTTTGATGTCTAGCATTTCTTTAGATAAAAACTCAAGACAAGATTCTATATCTGTCCAATATACTTGTGATGAAGTAAGAAAACACCATTGAAAACTGTTATTTCCCGTGAGGTTTGTTTCAGACCATTCTTCGATATATTGAAAACATGTCTGGTTAAAATTCTGCACTTTTTTGATAAACATTTCTGTTATGCCCAGATTTGATTCCTGTAAGTCTGACAATTTTCTTTTTATAATTGAAGAAATTTTTCTTCAAAATAAGATTTATAGTGAAGGATAAATCATTCAAAATAAGACTAACTTCTGTAGCTGAAATGTGTTCACCTTCAATCTTTTGAATTGTTTTGTGAAAAATAGATGCTTGATTATGTACAAATACATTAATATCTCAGATATCTTATTATTGAAAAATGATTCCAGGATTTTAGGACATTTGTCTAAACTTAAAAATATAAGAACAGAGAGTCTCAAATAATTGTAGAACACACTCTATAGCAGGTGTTAGAGCAAGGCATCTAACTTTTAAATATCCTAAAAGTTTTTTGTATTCAATATTTGCTTCTTCACAAAATTGTTTGAAAGTAGCAACGCAAATGGTAAAACAACTAAAATGCAAATAAATTGTAGTTATTATTACTTCTACATCAATTGGCATGGCACATGATGCTGTGTTGATTGCATTCGACAAAATATGTGCATTACAACCTATTCCTAGTATTTTCTTTTGGAGTAACTCTTGTAATTTTACATACATATTATTCACCATTTTGTATCTTTGCCCACCAAAACTTGTATTTGTATTAATAGCCATTAGTGCCACAATTTTGGATTTCAAATTGTTTTTATTTATTACTCTGTATAGATGGTTTGGTTTGCCCTCAATAGATTCTAAATTTAAAATTTTTACTTGAATGCCCTTGGTAACATTAAAATATCTTATTATTGTTGGATATAATTTCATTATGATTTGATGCATCAGATAAAGTCATTACAAATGCTACAGTTTCCAAGTCCTCTGTAAGTATTTTGTCACAGTAATTTATAAATACTGATTTCAAAATAGCCTCACATTTTGGCCTAGCACATAAAAATTTTGCATTGTGAAACTTTTTCAATAATTTAGTTGTACAATCCATACTATAAAAACTTTGTGAATTATGAAATGCAAATGTTCCCTCCATTGCAGCCAACTGTTTTTCATCTTCAGAAAAGTTTGAAGTTTTAAAAAAACTTGTTACTTTACAACTGGAAGCTGATGCATCTAATGATTGCTTATGTTTGTTGGTGGTCAAGTGTTTTGTTATCACTGCTCTGCCTGCAACTGCAATACAAAATTCTCCACTGCAAATATTGCAGAAAACAATCGTATCTTTTCTTAATATGAGGAGTGGAAATTCCTTTTTTAATTTATCATTGAAATAGCATTTTCTCGTTTTTGATTTTTCCATCCCTTAAATGAAATTAAAATTAAAAAAATATATAGAGCTACACGAATGATGCAAGCACATTAGGAACTGAAAATGTTACATCATGAGAGGCAAATTTTCCAGAAGCTAAATTAGCAAAACTAAATATCAAACAAAACTACTAATTTGGAGTGATATTCAGGTATATTTATCATTTTCTAATTAAAAAAACATGTTTTATGCAACTATTTAATCAAAATGCATTATTAATAGATATAGTTTGAGGTTCAATTTCCACTTTAAAACTCAAATTTTGGGAAAATACTTGTAAATAAAATTATATGTATTTGGAAATTATTAAATAGATAATGAATTAATAAAATGTGAATTTTAATTTAATTTAATAGATAATGAATTAATAAAATGTGTTTACCAGTCTATGATTGAATATTTAGTGAGAAAGAAATAATCGTGAGTCTATAGTGTCGTATGTGCCGTGTCATGTTTCAGTAAGAAGTACACAAAGCCATTTGCGTGCTCGGTATATTGCGCGCTCTCTCAAAGTCTCCTGTGCAGATGGCACATGCATCTCATAATCTCGTCTCACCGCACTGTACTGATCCTTGACAAATTGTCATGTCAAATACATAAACATTACATCACACGCAATGGATCAACTCTGCATCGATCAAATATAGACATTACAGATTAGTCTTCTAATATCAAAAAGGAGGACATGTAGAAGGACACTTTTTGAGGGAGGATGGAACTTACAAAAGAGGGACTTTCATCCCTAAAGGAGGATGATTGGTCACCTTAATTTTAGTGCCTTTTTAAAAATAATTTTTCTTTAGTATTTTATGAGAGCCCCATAGAAGGAATCACCTGCTATATTGACTACTCTTTAGTATCTCAGGGAATATAGATTTTACTGTAAATCACATGTATTTTCTAATAGCTAAATTTATACTAGAGGCATTTATATTACTGTGTCTCTGCATCTGAATATCACAATAATGACCGTTATGACTGTGAAAAAGCCATATGACAACATTGTAGCCTGGATGCTTTCTAATGGAGAAAATCTAGTAACTTCTTTCATCTTAAATTAGTACAAATGAACATTAAAAGCATAATATAATTTTGTTTGCCATGAATTTAAGGATAAAATATTTGCATTTTAAATTTCTTTCTTAGCATTTTAGCATATATTCACAGAGATGAGGTAGCAGAGCTGGTATCACTTGTTAGAAAGGAACTCCTCCAAAGAGTTAAATGTACTGGCCCATTAGCTCAGCTGGTTAGAACATCATCCTGTAGGTATGATCCCCCATCAAGGCACATATCAAGAGTTAACCAGGGAGTTGCCTGAACAGGTGCTGGTGCAGCGGATAGAACATCAGACTGGGATGCGGAGGACCCAGGTTCAAAACCCCAAAATTGCCAGCTTGAGTGCCGGCTCATCTGGTTTGAGCAAAAGCTCACCAGCTTGAGCTCAAGGTCACTGGCTTGAGCAAGGAGCGCCCCCTCCACCACAGTCAAGGCACATATGAGGAAGCTGTCAAAGAACAACTGAGAAGCTGCAACAAAGAACTGATGCTTCTCATATCTCTCCCTTCCTGTCTTTCTATCCCTATTTGTCCCTCTCTCTGTCTCTGTCACAAAAAAAAAGAGTCAACCAGAGAGTGCAGAAATGAGTGAAACAACAAATCAGATTTCTTTCTCTTTCTCTCTCTCTAATCAAAAAACAAAAATTAAAAAGAGAAAGAGAGCTTTCAACTGCAAATCTTATATAGAATTAAATGGTGAATAGTTAAGTCTTGAATTCCCATTGAAACTTTAAGAACGGAACTGAAATTATACTTACAAGGACTAAACTAATCAATTGTTATGTAAAAGAATTTTTATTCAGTATTGTGTTAGTTAAACACTTCATGAGAGTTCTTGTTTTAAGACAGGTCACCTTTATTTTTGTCCATTTTTTGTTCAAGAAAGCTTTTAGTGTACCTTCATTTGAAAAACATCCATGGTTTCCTTTCTCTTTTTTTTAAACTGAGATTTTAGTTGCTCTGAAAGCCGTAAATCTCTTTAGTTCACTATTCTCATTGATAGAGATTATTTCCTTGCCAGTAATTTCTTTTTTATTGCTTCTGAAAAGACCAGTTTTGTGCTTCCACTTAAATGTGGGATGGAGAAAATTAGAAATTTAATTTTATATGTCTGTTTCTTTTAGGAATATCATTGTAATTACAACATTATAAAGAGAAGGTTTGTCCACAGAGCTATTAATTTCTATAGTATTAGTTCCAAGTAATAAAGAATTAAAGTCAAAAGGTCTGAGTGTGTTAAGATTATTTATGTATATTCTCAATTAACTTTTTCAAAAGATGATACCTGTATGGCCAGTGGCCACCACAGTCGTGGCCATTCACATGCAAGTTCTCATTGAATTCAGGCAGAAGGTTAAGAAACAGTGGAGCAAAAAAATGATGGGCCATTCTTTTATTAAAGTCTCAGACTGGCTGATGAGCAAACAGGCATAGAAACACCTTCCTCTGATTCACAGCTTCCACAGCCCTTTTGCATTCTCTGGTTCCACAACCAAGAGAATCTTCTCTGGTTCCTCCTAGAATCAAAAGCCCCCACAAGCCTCAGTAGGGCTCCCAAAACCCCTCAGCTTTGGTCCCCCATCTGCACACCTTCTCTTTCCCTGCCAACATGGCTTCTTTCTCCTTCTCTTTCACATTCTCTCTGCTCTTCTCTCTCTTTTCAAAACTTTCTGGCCTGAAAGCCTCTCCTCCAGCAAACATTAGCAAAACAATGGCCCTTCCCAAGCAGGAAGGTAGTTTGCAATTTCACAGACCACAGATACCTGGCACTGCCCAGTGCCATTTTGTAACAATAAATGTGAGCAAACTCAAAAAATACAAATTGTACAAACTCATTCACCCCCAAATACCAGTCTATATTTTCTTTACAGATTTGAGTTAACAAAGATTTGATTTAACAACACTCTTTTTAAAAATAATGCAGTTTTATTTAAATCTTTCCACTTTTGAGATTTAAAAAATGCTGCTTTATATTAATTTGCCTTTCCCTATTTGTTAGAGTTTTTATTTTTAAATACAGTTGATTTTCATTATTCATGGTAGTTATATTCTGAAAAGTTGCAGTAAACACTGATTTAGCCAATACCAAACTATTGCTTCTAAGAGAAATAAAGGGTTATATTATTGAGAGCCTCTCAAGACATTTTTATCAACCAATCAATACATAACCTTATTTTATATGTGCTTCAGTTTACATACACCTTATTAAATATAAATTGATGATGCATTAACATTGAACTTCTGGCCAACAATGCTATGATTCATACTGGAACAAAACATATTTAACACACATGTTTTCCCCTAAAGCATAGCACAGTATTCTTGAGTTTAGGAATTTTAGCCGGCACTTAGCACTACACTCAGGGACCATTTTACACAGTGAAATAAATTACCAACAAAAAGCACAAAAATGAGAAAGATGCAGTACTAAAATGGCTATGAAAAGCAATTTTGTAAATAGTATAAGAGTGTAAATAGAAGATAGTGTTGCTTCGTTTGACCTCAGTTGGGAAGATGCCTATTGGTTAACTCAAGGTTTTGCTGCTCTGAGCATGTTCATGAAGGACCACAACAGAAAAAAAAGAAAAAAAGTAAAAGAAAAAAGGAAAGAAAATCCTCTGAGTATTGATTTTTTGTAACAAATTAATTTTAGCAAATAGATAAATTCACAAATATAAAATATGGAAATAAGAAGAAAACTGTAATTGTTTGCTCTTTGCATTTCTTTTTCATCTTTCTTTCCCTTTGGTTTTCTATTGGTGTTTTAGAATTCTTACTAATTTCTACTAGTTCAGTATACATTAAATATGTTAACCCTGTCATCTTAGTTACATTCTTTTATTCCAATTTTTTTGCCTTTTAATTTTTTCATATTTTTGATATTTTTTATATTTGGAGTGGGTGGAGATAGGCAAAGAGAGAGAAATGGAGACAGAAAAAGGACTTTGCTTGGGACAGTGTGAGTCAAGCTGATGCTGTGTCCACTGTGCCACTGCCTGGTCAGGTCATTTTCTTTTTTTAAACTTCAATGTGTCTTTATATTTTGAGTTCATCACTTGTAAAGATATAAAATTATCTATGAGATTTTGCTCTCCTTTAGAAGCTTTTCTTATATGTTTTTACTTCTGTCATCTTTTATGCTTTTAAATTTGTTTATGTGCTTATTTGCAACTATTGTGTTTTATCTGTTATTATGTGCATGTTGTTTTATTTAGTTTCTCAGTGTTTACAAATATATTTTTTTGTTTTATTTGATGGTTTACATTTTTAATCACTAAATTTTAAATTTCTAGTTATTAAAATAAAAAATGTAAAATGAAAAATGTATTGTTTAGATTTCATATTTATTACTACTGTTGAAATTTATCTAACAGTTTCTGAGGGTTTTTTATTTAACAACTTTTCCATTCCAGATCACTGAATTTTAATTCTTCTCTTGTAATAATGGCCTTTCTATTCAAGGATTTATTTTCAATACTTGTTTCTGGTGGTTTACTTTTAAAATATCTTTGTTTGTGATAATTACTCCTGATACATTTACATGTAAAATGCATCTTTTCACATTATAGAATTCTTTTATTAAAATTTATTTATTTATTTACTTTTTTAGATTTTATTTATTCATTTTTATTAGAGAGAGAGGGGAGAGAGAGGGGGGAGAGATAGAGAGAGAACAGGGGGAGGAGCAGGAAGCATCAACTCCCATATGTGCCTTGACCAGGCAAGCCCAGGGTTTTGAACTGGTGACCTCAGCATTCCAGGTCGACGCTTTATCCACTGCACCACCACAGGTCAGGCCCACATTATAGAATTCTTGAGTCACAAGATATCTGTCTTCAAAACCTATAGTATTCTAGCATTTATTCATGCAAAAATCTGACCTAGGTTTATTATTTATAAGTATCTTTTTATCAGGATGATTTAAATATCTTTGATATTACACTGTGCAATGTATATATATCAATCTGTAACTTGCTTAGTGACATTTCCTAGTTATTGGACGTTCTCCCCACCTCACCCCGTAGAAGTTCTAGAGGTAGGACATTGGCTGACATGGATAACAGGAAAAATATAAATTGCAGTTCTTTTTTCAATATTTACTTAAATATTAACACTCACTTTCTGAAAGATAGTCACAAAATTCAGTACCCCTCGATAATATTTTAATTGATTATTTTTTAAAAATAAAATAAAAATAAACATTTATCATTTTTTGAACCAATATAATGAGTACTCAGTAGCACTAAACTTTTCTTCCAGTTGTGTACTGAAAATGTGTCATTTACCAATTCTAAAAAGCAAACTTCACTTAGTTATGTATATGTAGAGAAAACAATAATGCCTTATGTTTTAATAATAAAAATTTGTTTAATTGAATTGGGATCACAGTATAACCAAATGAAAACATAAGCAAAGGTTTTACAATTTCTACCAATATTGTCTTTAAATAAATTAATTATTTCAACAAAATCATAAAATAAATCATTTTATACAAAAACTCATACAACACTAATGCTGTTTAATCAAATAAAACTTAAATGTAACCTTTCAACGTTGTAATTTTTCATTATCTTTCAAAGATGAGTAGCAAAATTTTTACTATAGAAATTATATAAAGCATAAAATCACACTGGTACTCTAACTACAGAATTTACTTTTTTCTCCATAATTTGAAATATCACACAAAGAACTTTCAGTGATATCTTAGTGTGTACTAAGTTTTTCCCACATATGAATAAAAATCTAATCTGCTTAACTTTTGTTATAGATATCATAAGGAAGAATATTAGGAAATGTAGTTTTCCCCAAAAAGTCTTATAAAAATGATTGAACACAATTAAAAAATAATCAATAAAAGTATCTATTGGCTCAACAGATACAGTGTTAAAGCAAATAAGAAAAAAACAATGGTTTCTTACTAATATTATAAGCCACAAAATAATTCTTGGTTTTAAAACTGATAAAAATAGTTTTACATATTATATTTTGGAGTAAAGATATTTTACATATTATTTTATTTTAAAATATGTATTTTAATCTTTGTATGAGTAAAACATTTTAGAATAATAATTAAAAATTTGTTGTCTTAAGAACCTAGGTATTATTCTCAGCTTACTGGTTCCTGTGGGCATCTTAGAAGACAGAAACTAATATGAAACATTCTCTATTATTGCTCATCTTCTATTAACTAATCATTTAAGATAGGATAAGTTACATCAGTAAAAGAAATATTTAATTTTCAGAAAATTTAGTTTAAAGAGAATAAGGCCTTGGAATTTTGTCAGCTTTACAAATATGAGAGCAAGCCTTTAATATATCTTGTTTTTAAAGATAGCAAGATGAAGTGCCAAACTATAAGCTTTATTAAAAAGAAAATAAAGTAGTGAAATACCATCTTCAAAATCAACTTTGTATTCAAGCAATTTTTAATTTTGGAGAGTATAGGTGAGGAAAAATATTCTTTCTACACTCCTGTATTCTTTGGATGATCTAATAAGTTAACATAAGGCATTAAAAAGAAAAGGAAACAAATTTAATTTTATATGTAAGGGCCAAAGACAAGCAGGCAATGGTGGCTCCTATGCCATCCAGAGCTGTGCAGAAGAAGATATTGGTCTGGGACTTCAAAGGGAAGGAAGGCAATTCACGTGGAACTGGAAAAACGCATGTGTGGTGAACAAATGTTTGCTCTGCCATGCAGAGACACTGAGGCACAGAGAGGACTCGGACAAGCTGGCCTTGCTTAGTTCCCCTAGAGTACCAACCCTGGCTCATATTCTTTGTACCATAGTTACATCTCTAGTAATAGCTTCCTTCCTAAAACAAGCCTTTTATCTAAATTCTTTTAGGATCTTAAGGGGAAAACACAAAGTTCTTCATGAACCTTTTTTTTCCCCCTTCAAAATAATCAGCCTAAAATACTCCTCAAGACAAAAGGGCATATTTGGTTACTCAAAGATGAGTAATCTCAAAATCCTGCTCCCCTACAACAGTAACAGAGAAATTGTCAGTATTTGGCTCTCTGTAGATTCCCTTATATTTCCAACTTTGCACTTGTGTGGCTCTCCAGGTCACCAGCTTTCTTTTAGAGCAGGGTTCGGGAATCTATGGCTCGTGAGCCAGATGTGGCTCATTTGATGGCTGCATCTGGCTTGCAGACAAATCTTTTTTTTTTAATTTTTTTTATTTATTCATTTTTAGAGAGGAGAGAGAGAGGGAGAGAAAGAGACAGAGAGGGAGAGAGAGGAGAGAGAGACAGAGAGAGAAGGGGGGAGGAGCTGGAAGCATCAACTCCCATATGTGCCTTGACCAGGCAAGCCCAGGGTTTCGAACCGGTGACCTCAGCATTTCCAGGTCGACGCTTTACCTGCAGACAAATCTTTAATTAAAAAAATAGTAACGTTAAAAATATAAAACATTCTCATGTATTACAATCCATTCATTTCCTACGGCTCATGTTCATGATTGTGGGTGGCTGCAGCCAATCACAGCTGTCCTCTGGGACAACACCAAATTTTTATTGGATAATGCATAATGTGCACGGGTCGTTATATAGCTCTCATGGAATTACATTTTAAAATATGTGGCGTTCATGGATCTCTCAGCCAAAAAGTTTCCCAACCCGTTTTAGAGGGATGAGTGTTATCCCTCTTGAGATTTCCTTGTTAGCCTTTATATTTCTGAATAGTTACACATGTGAAACATGTTAAGTAGTGAAACAAATGCAATTGTGTGACTAAAAAATGCATTTTGAAACCACTTCAATTCCATTGCAAGTTTTATACAAGTCTTTTTTTTTGGGGGGGGGGAGTGGAGGAGAGGTAGTGAGAGAGACTCCCACATGTGCCCCAACCAGGATCCACCCACAACCCCCATCTAGGGCCATGCTCACAACCAAGCTATTATTAGCACCAGAGATGGAGTCTCCACAGAGCTATCCTCAAGCACCTGGGGCCGATGTGCTTGAACCAATAAAGCTGTTGCTGCAGGAGGGGAAAAGAGAGAAAGAGAGAGAGGAGAAGGGAGAGAGGGAATAGAGGGGAAGAGATGCAGATGGTTGTTTCTCTTATGTGCTCTGACCATGTTTTACTTCCCAGACATCCACATGCCAGGTGGACACTCTATGACAGAGCCAACTGGCCCGGGCCATATACAAGTCTAAAAATTTTAAATGTTTATGTATTCTTAAAAAAAAGCCCATTACTTTATTTGTCCTCTAATAGCATTATCTAAACAATTCTTTTCAGAAAATAAAGGTCTAGTGATGTTCCAAAGTCTTTATTTGACATGTATTCAACAAAAGTCTGTTTCTTGAAACCAGAGCAAAATATTTCGTAGTTTTTTTTTGTTTTTTTTTCTTCAGCAGTGTAGACAGAACTTAGGGTAAATGTTTTTGGGGGTTTTTTTTGTGTTGTTTTTTCTTTTTTGTCTTAAAGCAGTAACACAGCTAAGGGTTTATAAACAAAATCTGAAACTACTACATGACTTTGAGCTATAGATCCCAAAAAATAATTATTTTCTGAAAATAATTTCTTAAATAGTCAAACATGAGCTACAAAACATAAATAAAAGTAAATATTGCACAAAGATTAAAAATGGTTGGATTTTTAGAAAACATTTTAAAAGTTAAAAAAAAAAGGAATTGTAATGCATATTTTCTCCAAAGCATCAAAACTCATATACATTGTATAATATTGGAATCTAACACT
Source organism: Saccopteryx bilineata (assembly GCF_036850765.1). NCBI lineage: Eukaryota > Metazoa > Chordata > Mammalia > Chiroptera > Emballonuridae > Saccopteryx > Saccopteryx bilineata. The sequence goes on from NC_089494.1 coordinate 98,575,827, forward strand.
ACCTGGCTATATGAAATACAACTAATTGAAGAGGTCTGTCATTTTTTTTTTCTTTTATTATAAAGAGCCACAGGGAATCCCGGGCCAGTTGGCTCAGTGGTAGAACATTGGCCTGGTGTGCAGGAGTCCTGGGTTTGATTCCCGGCCAGGGCACACAGGAGAAGCACCCAACTGCTTCTCCACCCCTCCCCCTCTCCTTTCTCTCTGTCTCTCTCTTCCCCTCCTGCAGCCAAGGCTCCATTGGAGCAAAGTTTTCCCGGCTGCTGAAGATGGCTCTGTGGCCTCTGCCTCAGGTGCTAGAATGGCTCTGGTTGCTACAAAGCAATTACCCAGATGGGCAGAACATAGCCCCCTGGTGGGCGTGCCGGGTGGATCTCAGTCAGGCGCATGCGGGAGTCTGACTGCCTCCCCGTTTCCAGCTTTGGAAAAATAAAAAAAAAAAAAAAAAAAAAAAAGAGCCAGAGGGATATGAGTTATATACAAAAACTAATGATTTTCCTCATCTCAGTTATGTTAACAATTTTAACACAGTAAGCATTCTGCTGTAATTATTCACAGTAATGCTACATTTACTTATTGAATGTTAGGTACCATGCCAAGCCATTTTATTTATTTCTTATTTATTTACTGATTTCTTCAGCATATCATTGTGTGGTAGTGCTGTTACTATACCTCCACTTTCAGTAAGGAAATAGCTTTAGATTCACATTCATAGTTTATTTCATAAATTTATCTTTTAATAATACCTTTGTGTGCTAATAGAGAAGTTATAAACTCAATATTCTACAAAGGACAAGCAAATATTGTTAAGGAGTAAAACAAATTAGCTGTAGAATAATCTAAAATGGGAGGATTGTGTGAAAACTGGATGGTGACATTCTCATCCAAATGGGGAAGCAGCAACTCAATTTTAGCTGATTATTTTTGAAATAATCCCAGGCCTTGGTTTCACGAAATTTTAGAGACGAAAATAAATCTAGATTTTTATATTCTTGCTCAATTTAAATGATTTTAACAACTAACTTAAAATAACAATGGTGGAGCATTGGCCCGGCATGTGGAGGTCCCAAGTTCAATTTCTGGTCAGGGCACACAGGAGAAGCAACCATCTGCTTCTCCACCCCTCCCCCTCCATCTTCTCTCTCTTTCCCTCTCTCTCTCTCTCTCTCTCTCTCTCTCTCCTTCTCCCACAGCCATGGTTCAAATGGCTAAAGCAAGTTGGCCCAAGGCACTGAGGATGGCTCCATGGCCTTGCCTCAGGCACTGAAATGGCTTGGTTGCTGATCAATGGAGCAGTGGCCCTACATGGGCAGAGCATTGCCCTATAGGAGGCTTGCTGGGTGTATCCTGTTGGGGCACATGCAGGAGTCTGTTTCTATGCCTTGCTGCCTCCTTGCCTCTCACTTAATAAAAAAAGTTTAAAATAATTTAAAAACAACCTCCGACCAAATAAAACCTTATCTGCAAGCTGTCAGCATGTAGGAGGAAACATAATAAATGAGATTATAGCATTTCTTAAAATTTTAAATAACTTTTTTCAAAGAAAGTCATTTTGAAAACTATCACTGTTTTAGAAGTATAATAACTACACTAGATCTCCTTTCATTCCTCTACTGACAGTTTCACAGCTCACCAGTGTTATATGTCTTATTGACATATTCCAGAGTTTCCTAAGAACTTCACAGACATCTTGAATATATCTTGGTTTTAAATATTTTCTCTCCCTTTCTCTCTCCCTTCCTCTTTCTCTTTAAGAAGGAGAATAAAAATAATAAACAATCAATAAATAATAATAAATACACTTTAAATGTCTCCTCTTCAAACAAATCTCTCTCCCCCACTCTCTCTCTCCCACTCTCTGTCTCTCTCTCTCTGTCTATTTCTCTCTCTCTCTCTCTCTCTCTCTCTCTCTCACACACACACACACACACACACACACACACACACACACACACACAGCTTTAATCAAAGACCATAGCAAATTAAGAGACCATTTATTACAATAAGCCCCTTTTAAAAACTGGCATAGTTTGGTTGTCAGCCTAACAGATTCAAACAATGTCAAGGATTCAGTAATTCATTTACTGATCTTTTTGCCGTGTTGTTTTATTGGAAAGTATGGTCATGACTAAGGAGCACCAGGTAAACAGTGAAGCAGTTAAGTAGCAGTTTAGAAGTTAACACTTCTAGCATTCCAGGATGAAAGCATGTTTTCATCTCAGCTCAAGCAATATATTAAGCATTATAATTTTTAAAGAACTGTAAGAAACTAAGGGGAAAATAAGTATTATGCTGGCAACAAAAACATAAAGGAATGCTTCTCAGTAGAATTGACAGCCTCTGTGTTAATGCTGAATGTAGTTAGTATAAAATTGTTTGTCTAAACCCGTTTGAAAAAAATTTGCTACAACTGAAAAGAGAAACCAATAGCAATTTTGTGCAGTTTAGAAATTTTGTTTTACAACACATTATATAATACTATAGACTATTTCTAGTTGTAAGTATTAATTACAAAATTAAAGAGTTTCCTCCTAAAGAAAAGCTTCACTTCAATTCTCTTTCTTTCATAACTGTATTGTAAAGAATTGAACAAACTTACTGCCTTACAAATATTGGCTATTAACAAAGAGAACATAGTTATTGGTGAAGAAATGCACATTTAAGGAAAAATTTTACCTTGTTATTTTAATCGGTTGTTGAACTCTTTGAGAGAATACATGTGTGTGTGATGGCCCAGATTCCATGAGAACTCTTCTATTCTAATTTAGTAAATTGACCTGTAAGTGAAGCCAGATTGAATTTAGTTGCTGCCACAAGTGAGAAAGCCAATGTGATGAACCCACAATGTGAGTAAGCAGCCAAGAAGTGACATAAGCATCAAAAAGTCTTTCTCTCTCATTGACAACACTCTAATTATATATATTATCTTTACTTTAGTATTTATTGTAAACAACATTATTTTGTTAGATTGCAACTTCACTCCTTGACTGATTTTCAAAGAACTTGAATTACTTTGGATTGCAAGAACATTAAATAAATTACATTGATTTGTGATTATTATTATTATTATTATTATTTGTGACAAAGACAGAGAGACAGAGAGAGGGACAGATAGAGATAGATAGGAAGGGAGAGAGATGAGAAGCATCAATTCTTTGTTGTGGCACCTTAGTCATTCATTGATTGCTTTCTCATATGTGCCTTGATTGGTGGGCTACCGGAGACCAAGTGACCCCTTGCTCAAGCCAGCAACCTTGGGCTCAGCTGGTGAGCTTTGCTCAAACTGGATGAGTCTGCGCTCAAGCTGGTGACCTCAGGCTTTTAAACTTGGGTCCTCCGCATTTCAGTCTGATGCTCTATCCACTGTGCCACTGCCTGGTCAGGCTGTGATTTTTAATTTATCCTTGGTTATAGCTATTGTGTATGCCATCTCATATAATTCAGTGAAATGCATTTAAATCATAACTAGAGAATCTTTTAGCCTTCTTAAACTGTTGTTATATGCTCTATTACAATGACCATGTGAAAGCATTATTCTCTTTACTGTAGAGATGCTAAAGCAAAGAATTATTTTCATACATCATTGATGACAGGATCACACTTTGGGGATCCCAAGCCTTTGGTGAATTTTGGATAAATTAAATAAATATAGTGTATGTTAGAGAATAGAAGAGAATTTGTGAATACATTGGTCTCCCAGAACAATAATAAGTAGCATACTTTTGCTTCTTAGGAGCTTCTAAAATAAAGTCCTAAAAATGATTAATGTAAGAAAAGTATGCTTCTCTCCATGGTGCCATTCACTTATTCATGAATTTGTGCATTTATATTTTATTCATTCACTTAAATATATAATTTCTGAGCACTCTCACCCCAGTGAGATATAAATATAAATTCATTTTGTTTTTTTTTTCTTGACACTTAATTCAACTATGCTCTGTCAAATGCACCTTTCCATTCTCTTATTAATATCTTAGGAAGATCTTGTGCTTTTTCCAGTTACCTTGCATTGTTAAAAGTCTAGCCTTATTCAGAACTACTCTTTCATGTCATATTTAAACCTCTTCTTTTTTCCTTCTCTCAACTTACTCCAGGCATATGGCTTTAGAGAGAGAGGAAAAAAAAGATTTGTGTAGTCTGTGAATTCATCTTCTCTCCAACATTAGTACTTTGTAAAAGAGGTAATGAATGATTTTGTTCTGGAATCTTTCCTCCAAGTCTTTTTTTTTCCTGGTTGTGGGGTGAGCAGTAAAGGGACAAAGAAAACAGGGCTATTTTATAACTAGTCATCTATTGATGACACAGTGTCTTCCCCAGCCCTGCTCGGTGATGATCTGGATGCGTCTTCTGCTAGGTGTCTTAGCAAGGTGATGGTCTCCGCAAAGTTGAGTTTTGCACTTGGCTGGGGTCCTCTAAGTCAGTGAGGGCCCCTTCAGAGAAAAGCAGTAACATGTTTGCTTTCATGAGGCTCAATTCTCACTAGATGTCTATAAGAAAGGTTTTTGCTCTCTTTAGAATTTGTTTTTTTATTCTGCTTCTAATTTCAGATTCAAGGAAAAGCTCCATTCACTATCCTGTTACCTGAGGTGACTGAGCACTAACTTTGCTAGAACTGTGCTGGCCACCGCAATGTGTACTCTTAACTCAGCACCATTGTTCCTACAAGGTTCCTTCCCACTGTCCTTGTGAATTTTTAGATTCTGGCAATATCTGGCTTTATATTTTGGCATTTGGTTTCCTTTTGAGAAGTTCAGTATTAAGAGATATAAAATCTAAGGTAAGTTGTCATGTGTCTTGTTTACAAAGCAGATGCCTCAAGCCAGGAAATAAAAGAAAAATAATTATTATTCAGACAGAGCAATATAGGTTGCAATCAGTATATCATATTGGTGATAGAGAATAATAATGTTACCCATTTCAGGTTGAGATTGTGACAATTAGTTAATCCATTCAAGATTCCAGTTTCAAAAAAGTGTTAAGTTATTGAAGGCTTCAGAAAATATAGGTGAAACTCACCCTCCACCCAATCTGAGTCACTGGTACACTTTACATTTCACTGTTTTGCTGAATATAGCACTTAAAAACTTCCAGTTCTAAATTCATCACTTAAGTATTATATCTTCACAATGAGAAATATTATAGATACTCCTTCAATGTCTAATATACATTTCCTAGCATCTAGTATGATTATCTCAGATAACAGTTTTTAAAAATGTGGTATATTTGGAAGAGGTTCCGAGCTCAAATTTAAAGTTTAGATAAACATCAGTATAAAATCCTGCTTCTTGATTTACTAGTAATGTGATCTCAGGCAAGTAAACAGGTCTTGTAAAAGCTCAACTTGCTTGTAAAATGGAGTTTACCCATACTCATTTATTAGGAGATCAAATGCCCACATAGATGTACAACCACTCACTAAACCAGCATTTGTCCTATAGAAATATTCACGAAAGACTGGTAATTTGGTTGTTGGTGTATAAATACTACCACCAGTTTTGTGCTTTTTCTTGTATTTTGGTCCTATGAACCACTTCATTTAGCCACTTTTCAGTTTTTTCCGTTTTCTACCTCTCTAGTATGTCTACATTTTTAGAAAATCTGAACTTATGATAGACTTTTAATGGCATTACCAATATACCAGATTGTTTACTCTGCAACTGTCCATGTGGAATAGTCTTCAGGGTTTACTTGGCTGTAAAAATCTCAGTTTTTATTTGTTATTGGAGTCTTAGTAGCAGCAGCCAAGGTAATCTCTTCCCTAGCAGAAGAGTTATGTGAGTGCACATGTATCTGTGACATCACATGTATACATACATACATGTCCGAATTCCTATATGTGTGCATGCACTCATGAGCAGGCGTCTAGCACACAGCTACACACTTTCTCTGCATTGCTTTATAAGAGACAAAAGGAAAGTCCAGTCTCTAAGTGTACTTGGAGTTGAATTATTAAAGGAAGCCCTGTCCTCTTCTGTCTGTATCTGCATTAAACAGATTTCTCCAGTGCAATTAAAATCTCATTTATTATTTCTAAACAAAAGATTACAGAAGATTTAACTAGAAAAAAATTAATGTGCTGGTGTAAATTGCTTTATCTACTCATGCTTTACCTGCATTTTGAAGAGCTGCTCCTATAAAGAAAACAAGAATATATTAAGAGCATTTTCAGTTAAAGAATAAATTACAAAATTTACTGAGAGCCGAATATGGGTGAGACACTTTCAATATTCCACAATGGCAAAAATATTACTATTCTAAAATCCACTTAAATATTTTATTGTCAAAGGACTTACCTAAATACAGCACTTGAAAAAGTTCAGTGTCCTTTGAACTTAATGTTTGTACCTGGCCTCAAATGATTTTTAATTTTTAAAACAGTCTTTGAACACTTAAGAACTGAGCGGCTAAATAAGTTTTTAATAGCTGTTGAAAATATTAACTACTAGCCTTGTTAAATGTGGAGAATTTTATATCAACATGTTGAAATTTTTTCTCCTTAGTTACTATGGAATGTTTGCATCTGAGGTTTGCATGTTAGATAAAGAGTTGGAGTTAATAGCTTGAAGAAAAACAATTGAGAGTCAGAGCATCAGTTATAGGTGAACAATTGTTCTTAAGGACTTTAGGCTATATTTAATGTTTCTGTTACTAAATGTTATTGTTGATAATGTATGAAATAAAAATAAAATAGTACCACTTGATATTGCACAATAATTATATAAATAGACATTCACATTAGCTGATTTCAAAGAAGCACTAGTATTTACAAGGATAAATGCAGATTATAATTGAATATTTCAGAGATATTCAAATAATGGTAAGTCACATTTCTTTGTTTGAATTCCTATGGCTATTTTATTTTTTTGTCCTTTTTTAAAATAGGTATCAAAGTTCTGTGACAGATTTTTGGTCAAGTTGTTTCCATTAAAAAGAACTGATTTTTAAAAACTAATAACTTAAAAACTGTCACACACACACACACACACGGAAAACATTCTGTTTTTCTTCCTAAAGTTTTATGATTCATTGTGATCACTAACCAGCTTTTACTATTAAACTTAAATGACCAGTTGAGACAGTTATGAAACAGTTCTTCTACCATTGATTAAGACTGGACTGGCAGGTATTGGGGATAATATTCATTTAGCTGTCTGAGCTTTCTGGGTAGACTAGGTGACTTTGCCAGCTCCCACTACCTTCTTGTCCACTGCTTTGATGACACTCACAGCAACTGTCTTATATCACGAACAGTCAAACAGCCTACAGGAGGAGAGTCAGAGAAGCTCTCAGCACACATGGGCTTGTCAAGAACCATTTCCTCAATGGCAGCATTATCAGATTTCAAAAATTTGAGTCCATTTTCCAGCTTTTTTCCAGAATGATGATCAATCTTCTTCAGCTCAGCAAATTTGCAAGCACTGTGACAGTCCAGCACAGGTGCCTATCCGGCTCTGATTTGGCCTGGATGGTTCAGGGTTATCTGTGAAGCTAGCTGCTTTCATTGGTGGGTCATTTTTGCTGTCACCAGCCACATTGCCACGATGAACATATATGACAGACATGATCTTGACATTTCAGCCCAGATGATCCCCAGAGAAGGCTTCATTCAAAGCTTCATGGTACATTTCAGCAGATTTTACTTCAGTTGTAACATTGACTAGAGCAAAGGTGACCATCATTCCAAATTCAATAACATGGTCTCCATTCATTCCCACAGGGACTGTACCAATACGACCAATTATGTAGACACCCTGGAGGGGCAGACACAGGGACTTGTCAGGGAGGACTTGGTGGCAGTTTGTAATACAGAGCTTCAAGCATTGTGTTTCCACTGGCACTGCCATCTTTATGGGTGACTTTTCATCCCTTCAGTGAAGGCATGTTAGCACTTCACTCCAGCATGTTGTCACCATTCCAACTAAGAATTGGCACACTTGCTACTGTATCAGGGTTGTAGTCAATTTTCTTAATGTAGGTGCTGACTTCTTTAACAATTTTCTCATCTCTCTTCTCGCTGTAGGGCTGCTAGTGGAATCCATTTTGTTAACATCAACAATCAGTTGTTGGCCCTGGCCGGTTAGCTCAGTGGCAGAGCGTCGGCCTGGTGTGCAGGAATCCCGGGTTCTATTCCCAGCCAGGGCACACAGGAGAAGCGCCCACCTGCTTCTCCACCCCTTCCCCTCTCCTTCCTCTCAGTCTCTCTCTTCCCCTCCTGCAGCCAAAGCTCCTTTGGAGCAAAAGTTTGCCGGGGCACTGAGGATGGCTCTGTGGCCTCTGCCTCAGGCGCTACAATGGCTCTGATTGCGGCAGAGCAACGCCCCAGATGGGCAGAGCATAGCCCCCTGGTGGACATACCGGGTGGATCCTGGTCGGGCGCATGCGGGAGTCTGTCTGACTGCCTCCTCGTTTCCAACTTCAGAAAAATGCAAAAACAAAACAAACAAAAACAAACAAACAAACAAAAAATCAATCAGTTGTTTCACACCCTGTGTGTAAGCCAGAAGGGCGTGGTCACAGCGCCCTTCTTCAAATTCACCAACGCAAGCAGTGACAGTCTGGACAGCACAGTTAGCCTCAGATGCACCTGTAATCATGTTTTTGATAAATAATCTGTATCCTGAGACATCAATGATGGTCACATAATGTTTGCTGATCTCAAGTTTCCACGGGGAAATATCAATGGTGAAACCAAACTCCCATTCAGCTTTCAGTTTATCCAAAACCCAGGAGTGCTTAAGGGGGCCCTTCCCAATCTCAACAGCCTCCTATTCAAAGTTTTTGGTGGTTTTTCTGTTGTTGTTGATTCCATCATGTTTATAGATCAGATAGCAGTAGTAGTAGGCTTGTCGGAATCTACATGTCCAATGACAACAATGTTGATCTGAACCTTTTCCCTTTGCATTTTGCTTTGATTTAGAGGTGATTTTCATAACAACTGAGTTCTGGTGGCAAACCCAGTGCAAAAAGCTATTTTTCTGTTTTACCAAAACTTTTTAAATCAGTTTTAGAAATATCAAATTGTATGAATTAGAAATCTGAGCAGTAGAGATACATTTTAGTTTCTGATCTCCTGCTACATTTTAATATGGGTTTATAAATTTCAAAAGGCTTTCATGTTTATCTTAAGTGATCTTCACAGGAACCATATGAAGTGTGAAGCATATTTTTATTATTACCATTTCAAGGATGGAGAAAGGAAGGCTCAAAAAATCTGTATTTATCTACACAAGGCCATAAAATAAGTATCAACATTATTCCCCATGAATTTTCAACTTAAAATATTTGCTTGGCAGAAGGCAATTACCATTCATTGAGAATCTGTTACTTCACAAACATAGTTCTAGGCTCACTTAACTTGTTGACTTACTTAACAATCACATCTTTTATGAACTAGATTTTATCATTTTCATATTATAAATTAAAAAAGTTTGAAAGTTTCAATAAAATTTTTATATGAATCAACATATTTATAATTAGAAAACATTTACAATATCCGTTTTGTCTTCACTATTTCTCAGGAAAAAAAACATTTGGCAATTTAGGCTGTCATGTAACAGGACAATTAATTCTTTTATAATTTTGAAATTTTATTATAAAAGAAAAATTATTTTTACCATTTTAAATTTAAGTTTATAGAAGGTGGGCAAGATGAATTAACATTGCTGCATAACATTTTTAAAATGAACTACATGCTAGCTGCCAATTCACTTAAATTAATGGATTCTTTTCCCTCCTTTTTTCTTCATCTTCTTTGCTGTTCTTCCTCTGTCTCCGCCTTCTCTTCTTTCTTTTGTGACAGATATTTGCTTAATAGAGATTTTGAAATTGGTAAAGAAAATAACAAGTGCTAGAGAAACTTACAAAATTCCTGCATTTCAAAATGATCACTTTGTCAATGCATTGAGTTTTTGTTTGTTTTAAAAATTTTATGAAAGCACACATTATCCTGATTACTAATAAATCACTATAAACAGATCCTCCATTTTCTATTGAAAGATTATCTTTGAAATAATCATATAAGATTAGAAGTTTAAAAATATATGAATTATATAAAGAACTGACGGCTTTTACTATTTTATAAATACTGATTGAGAACCCCCTGTGTATCAGTGACAATGCTAGGAAATTCTGAGTTTTAATAATGTACCAAAGTACCTGTCATCAAGAATTGACTAATGAGAAATGGTTTGCCCCCTCAGGAATATATATTTAAGGAGATCTTCTGCTGGACTGTTCTCAGTGAAGGGCCAACTTTAATTTCTCAGTTCAGATGACCTAACATTGACTACTAGCTATCTAGAGACCTTCAGAAATGCATTTCTTTCTACAAGCCTTATTTTACAGACAAAGTTTAAACCAGAATCACTTAACTTGTAATGGACATCAACATTGACGTATTGACCTCAGGGTATGTTATCTGAAACAAGTCTAAATTTTCTACATTTAAAGTGTTGCTTGGTTTTACAGCTAATATTACTCCTGAGGGCTTACTTTCAATAAAAGAGGGTTTTTGGAAATAGAAAAGTAGCACACTCTGTTTTGTTTGGGTAGTCTCTCTAGAAATACTTTTCTGGTTGAAATGCCTTTATCCTCCTAAGAAGATTAATAACTATGATCTAAACTTAATTTGATTGAATGTATTTGATATGGGCAATTATAATAGGGAAGATATGTTTATTCTTCAAGGTCCAAGTTTAAATTAAACCTTTGGTTTTCAGTAGAATAGGAGATACTCAGTAAATATTTCTAGCTATTACTGACACCTTTAAGTAAGCCATGAAGAAATGAGAAGACAGAAGTGGAGTTGTTGGAGGACTATAGCAGAGTAGAATTGCTTCATATCTCTCTTAGACCAAATGGTCCTCTTCAGTCTGGAAAGATTGTGCTCATGAACTTTCAGATTGTTTTATGACCTGTGGAAGAAGAGCATGAGCTTGGGGAGGAAACCAGCAAGGGGAGACCTGCCTGGCCAGCACCACCTACTGAAACACTAGTCAAAGGGCAGCTGGCTGGCACCTACCTGCAAATCACATTCATACTGAGAACAGATGCTGTTGTTGCTATTTGAAAGTCTGTCAATAATACTTCTTAATTACATCATAATGCAATTAGGGTTTAATGAAAACAATTTGGTTTGGGTAAGTAAAGAATTGAAATAGAACTTAACTTGATTAAGATCAGTGTTGGGCAAATGAGTTTGTAAAATCTGTATTTTCTGTGTTTGCTTACTTTTATTGTTAAAAATGGCTGCTGCCCATGTAAATGGTGCTGCTCAGTCGAAACTGCTAATTACCTTGCTGCTTGGGAAGGGCCATTGTTATACTAATGTGTGCTGGAAGAAGGGTTTTCACCCCAAAGAGTTCTAAGAAAGAGAAAGAAGAAAGCCAAGATGACAGGGTGCTGAAGGAGAAGCCAGTTTGTGCAGAGATAAGAAGGTAGAAGGTTGGCAGATGGGGAACCAGGAGTGACTGAGCTGGTAGGAGCCTTTGATTCTAGGAAAACCTGGATGTGTCAGTAGCTTTGTGAGCACTGAATGAGTGGCTTTAGGAGCCTTGTGTTTTTTTATTTGCCTGCCAGGTGTGAAGCTAGAATAAAGGAATTGCCCACCAGTTTTTGGCTCCGCAGTTCCTTTACCATCTGTCCAAATCTAACGGGAACCTGCACATCATGGCTGTGATGTCCACGACTACTGGCCATACAATCAGAAAAGAATAATGTAGAAATAAAAAAACCCTAATAAAGGTACACCTCAGGCAGAACTCCTCAAGCTCTCATTAGAAAAAAATAAAATAACATTTTTTATCCTAGGAGAACTTTTTTATGTTATTTATTTTATCTATCATTTTCAAATATAACAGTATCTTAGTTATAAACTTTGCTTTAGTTAATACCACATGCATTGGTAGTGAACAGTCATACCCTTTCTTTTAGGATGATATCCTAACATATTTCAGCTCTTATAGATAGCACCCCACAATCTGCTCAAAAGCTTTTCCTTAAAAAGTCAGCCTCCTTTCCTTATAGTGGTTGTCAGTGATTCTTTACTATAGCTATTTTCCAATTGTCTACAACTTCACTGATTTATTTGAAGCTTAGCTTACCTTTATCCATAGAGTGTGTCTCTATCCTTTCCAATTTAAGGTTGTTGCTTCAGTTCTTAGCTGCTCTACGAGCTAAGACAGTGGTCCTAATATAATGAATGTCATTCAAAACATAGACTAAAACAACAGGGGCATGTGTATGATGTATAATCTAACAATCTATAAATTAAGGGAATATACCCTTTAACCCAAAAAGGTCTGATTAAAGGGCTTAATGGTTTTCATTACTTATTTAGTTGTTATAAACACAGGTGAACAATTCATCTGTCAGGTCTTATCTCTGGTCTACCTGTATAGCTCTAATTATATCACTTCATTTGTATACTGTTTCATCTCAAAAATCGTGAAGCCTGGATATTTCCTCTTGGATATTTTACAGGTATAGCTATTTTATTTAGACTACATTTGAACTCCCGATCAAATATAGTAAATCTATTTGTCATTATGTTTGAGTCAAAATCTTTGAATTCCTCTTGTTCTCTCACACCTTACATCTGATAAATCAGCAAATTATGCCAGTTATGATTTTAAAATATTAAAATTTTAACTACTTAGCATAACTATGTGTAACACTGTGATTGAAATCATCATCATACCTTCAGGAAAACTTTAATTTGTTTATAGATTAAGTTTCTCAACACAAGAAAGTGTAAGAATTTTTGAGTTTGTTCACAAAATTAGCCAGTATTTATAGCTGTTTTGGCTAGATGTAGCAATCTTCTTGCTTTCATTTTTACTATTTTCCTATCAATGCTAAGCTAATGGATACTTGTTCTTGATAACCTAATCACACATAAGCATTTGTGAGATTTTCTAAATAAGGAATAGAACATTTATAGCAAATAAATTGCCACTAACTCCTGCTAGGTTCATGGCCAAAATTTCTAATTAAGTATGTCCTGCTGACCTGGTATTTAGGCTTGGGAGCCTTCTTTTTTTTTGTTTTAAATTTTAGTGAGCTGAGGGGAGGCAGAGACAGATTCCTGCATGCATCCCAACTGAGATCCACCTGGTAAGACCACTAGAGGGCAATGCTCTGCCCATCTGGGGTGTTGATCTGTTGCCCAGCAACCAGGCTTATCTTAGTGCCTGAGGCAGAAGCCATGGGGCCATCCTCAGCACCCAGGGTCAAGTTGCTCCAATTAAGCCATGGATGCAGGAGAGGAGGGGAAAAGAGAGAGAAGCTAGAGGGGGAAGGGTGGAGAAGCAGATGGGTACTTCTCCTGTTTGGCCTGACTGGGAATTAAACCCAGGACATCCACAGGCCAAGCAGATGCTCTACCACTAAGCCAACTGACCAGGGCCTCAGGAGTCTTTTTAACATGGAACTCAGACACTATGAAGGGCATCAGCAGTTGATTTGAGTTGGCACTTAATTTGTATCCTTGCCCTGAATTGTTCCTTAGGATATGAGATTTTAATTTGATTATGAGAATTTAACCTCTTTTTACTGTTATATTATTGCAGACACTGTAGGGGTCCTTTGCAGGTCCCTTTGCTGTTATTGCTTCAATGAACAATGGCCCAATTTACAACTGCCAGTACCTGCACTTCTTTGGTGACTCTTCTGCTATTCCCTGGTAGGCCAGATATGGCAGAGAATTAACCCTAACAGCTTTCTTCCACCATGATGGATGGCAGGTATTATATTAAAACCCAGCTTCCTTGCCTTTTTTGCTGAGAGAATTATGAGGTCTGTTTTTATGTCAGTTCCCAAAGTTTCTCCATGGGGATCAACTCCAGTCACCCACGCTGGAAGCTGACTCTATAGCACATACTTCAAAGGCTGTGTTACTTTCCTTGTTTTACTTCTCTACTTTCCTACATGCATTTCACTTAACTCCTAACTTATACTTAAATACTGTGACAGGGTTTAATTCTGGGGAAACCCAAAATAAGATATACATACTAGGATATTTTAAAAAGATGTTAAATCTATAAAACTCAGAGTATGGGACTGTTATAATACTTGGAGGACTGTCAAATATAATCCCGTACTTCTATTTTCTGAATTAAGAATGATTTACATGGACAGCTTTGTGTTACTTTTTTTTTTTCAAACACTATGCAAAATAGCATATTGGGTTTTCTTTGTTAAGTGTTTAATTATTTTCAGATAGTGAACTAGATTACAAAAGAATATATTTTTTAAATATTGGGATTGAAATCTTTAGAACTGTTTCTCACAATAATACTAATTTTAGCCAGGTAGAAAAGGAATAAAATTTTGTAGTGAAATGCAGGAGAATCACAGAGAAAGACATTCAGAGGGAATCAAGTCGGATTCAAGTCACAGAAAACAATACTAAGCATTTAGCCTCCAGAAATAATAGCCCACTGTACCTGAAGTGTTGCTATGAATACTGTTGCTGTCATTAGCCTTCCATTCAAACTGTAATAGGTCGCAGACCATACATGGCTGCATAATATTCTAAGGATATTCAGATGTTGATAGAATATTGCCAGGTAATCACTTAAAGAATTAGAAGTCTTTTATGTTACTCCATTTTCTCTGAGACTATACATAAAAGTTATAAAAATGATCTCTAAGAATGATAAAGATATAACATGTCTGACTTTTTTATATTTTCAAGGTCTGGAAACGTTCTTTTTATGTTGTCTCAGGGGACGATGCATAAAGCTGACGATGGTCCTTGGATGTTGTGTTCTAGCATAACTTACAAAGGCAAAGCGTGATATCCCAAGCCATTTTGTCATTGATTTTAAAGGACCAAGGAGTTTATTTTCCCAATAGGGCCTCCTCATGCTGTTTACTCTTTCTGACAGTACCTGAAACAAGGGTAGAATTACCTTGGAACCCGAGTAGTACCTATCATAGTGCCTTCCAAAGAGTCGATACTTAATAAATGCTGGCAACTGACAAACGCTAAATGACATTAGTCATCTTACAGTTTATGTCCCTCTGAAGGAAATATTAATCCCTCTTAGCCCACATAATAAAAAGCTGCCATGGCCACTAGAGGCCATAAAAGGTGTTTTGCACCTACATTTCAGGTGAGTGTCTAGTAATCCCCAGGTCTCCAGCTCTCATCTTCAAGTAGACATTTTTAAAAAGGTGGCTTGAGAACAATCTATAATATTTACCTTAAATTTTATTTTACTCTATAGGACTTGAAAGGGTTAAAAATTATTTGTTCAAATAAGAAGAGACCTTTCAGTACTTCCTACTGGATTATATAAATATTTCTCTTTGCACATACCTAATAAAATTCTAACAGTCCACCCAAAGCCAAATTCCTCTTTATGTAGACTAAGCATATGATAAGAAAATGCTTCACACTTGCAGTCTTCCTTAATTCCCCTGGCAAATGGAGGCATCTCCTCCCATTTAGAGCCATGCTCATCCTGAGTGCTAATTGTTAGTTTACATGGATGATTTTCTACTACTCTCTGAGCTCCCTGGTGGCAGAAACTATGTCTTTTCAACTGTCTAGGTCTCATTCACTGTACACTGCCATTCTTAGTATATACTATAAATATCTCTGGTGATTGAATGACCATCAGTCATGTGAATATACCTCGTATGGATAAAAATAGTCTAATTATTACATAAAATATCAAAATTTAGCATTATATGTATGGGATACATCCATTTTAGGAATTCTAACTGTAACGGAGAGATTTTTCTTCTGTGTAGAAAGACTTTGTAGAATGGACAATTGGTTCACTCCTTGGTGTCTAGTTAGACTGAATGACGAATGGGTAGAAAGGGAGCGTCAGAATGACAAATCAGAAATAGTGAACATCGTCCAGTTCTCTGTATATCCTGCTTAGCAGCATAATGTGTGATACCAAATAAGTGTTAAATGATTTTTTTAATGAATAGACTTCATTCTACTTTATTTATAAGAACTGAAAGTCTGGAGGAAATCATCTGGTTATTTAGACTCTGTTTTAAATTCTAGTTCTCTGAAATTCATGTTGAAGACTGCATTTCTGTCACCCAATGCCTACATTTAACATCAGTAGTACATAAGTGGGTGCCTAAATTATGCAAACACTAATTTCTCTAGACCGTTTTAATAGTGACCAATGTGTCTCTTCTCATTTACACATCTGTTATGTATCATTGGCAGCAACAGACTGTTCCAGACAATGAGCAATCTTTTAATGATTGATCCTTTGGATACCACACTGCTGTTATTAAAGGAGCTTACATTGACTGGCTGCTGAGGGTGTCTCTGCACAAAGAGATTAATCAAATGAAAGGGGATGGCTTATTATTGGGTCCTTTCTATGCTACTCGGCGTAATGTCCAAATTTTCTTTTCTTGTAAGGGTAACACTCAGTTTGGATTAAGGCCACCCTAAAAACAATTCTTTCTACTTAACTATGTCTTTTAAGACCCTATTTCCAAATACAGTCACCTTCTGAGGTACTGGGCATTAGAATTTACACATATATATTTTAGAGGGCATATTTCAGCCCATAACAGGGTATACAGGGAATGTACCATTTCATAGGAGATACATACAAAAGTGAAGCAATGTGTCTGTGATTTATTTCAAATTGAGCAGAAAAAGTACTGCGTCTCTTTCTCTCTGCCCTTCTTTCTACTATTTCTCTTTTTCCCTATTCTCTACCTTATTTTTGAATCTAGATTTTAGTAATAATTAATACTTTATTGAATGTTTAGACTATTTTATAATGCCAGGTACTCTACTAAGGACTTCTCATTTATTTATTTGTTTAATAATCAAATCATCCATCTAAAATTTTTTTCTCATCTTGCAAATGAGGTAACGAAGTGAGTCACAGCAAGGTTAGGTAATTTGTTCATAGCTAAAAAATATTAGGAATAGAATTTTAACTAAGGTAATCTTTAACCTAAGCCCATAATCTTAATTACCATGTAATACTACACTTCTTAGGGTAAAGTAGGAATTTTGTATTAGTCAATACTGTATTATTCAATGGGCAAAGTTGTATTTTTTTATTTTGTTTTATTTTTCTTACCACAATTTTAATAATAAATATGTTAACATTTTTATACCTTTCCTCTGTTTTAGTCAGGTTTATTTAATTCCTAGCTCACAGATCCCACAAATGGTGGTAACCCAAGATATTATGAAATGATTAGATACACAAATTCACAAGGACATACAAAACAAAACAAAGCAAACTAGAAAACAGTTGAACTCGGTTGTAGAACTATTGAGATGAAAGCTGAAATGTTTTTTGTTATAACAGTCTTATCAGGATCTGCTTCCCCTTTTCTACCACTAGTCACTAACAATTATAGACACCCTGCTTCAAAGTCTAAAGAGAAATAATTTGATTAATTCTGATACCTGTCCCAAGTTGGAGACTTGTGATCAAGAGTGGTGGTTAGGGAGAATTAGTATGGGACTTACTAAATAAAATATGGGCATTTTGTCCCACTCCCTCTAGCAAGAGTGTGGGAAGAGGGTCACAATGGACAGTCACTGATAGAACATATTAAAACACAATGATTTGACAGGGTTTTTGCAGAACTGTTTCAACCTTTGTCTTGACTATTAGAAATACAATCATTTTATTCTATTTCTATGAGGAAGGCTCACTTGCCTAACCCAATATTACCCTTACTCTATCCCTATTGACACATCTGATCATGGATTATGTTAAAGACTTCACTGAGGTTTGCTTTAGCTTTGGAAGCAAGGCAACTAAAACTAAACACAGAATACCATTTAAAATTCTCCATGAAAAGAGTTATGTGAGTAAGATAATATTTTTCGTTTTGTTTCTAATTCTCCTCTTGATTATGCCTAGCCTGTTTTGGCCTTTGCAGCACATTGGGTTGATGGCCTCAGAAAATGATCTATTCTGTGCAGTCTCAACAAGTCATTTGGAATAAAGACAGTAAAATGAGATCACCTGTGTGAACCAATTGCATAAGTCATGAGAGCCAAGCCCAGCTTCCTATCCAGATAATTTTGAATACTTTCCCCAGAGTACATTACCTCAAGCTTGCTCATTTGAACCTCATGTGCCATTTTCTGCCAAGCTATGCATAACCTTTTGAGATTTTCTACAGTTTATTTGCATTGACTTGGCATTTCACTACTCTTTTAGTAAAAGCTTAGTATGATTTGCTATTTTAGAGCTGTTAGTATGTTTATTTTTTTCCAAATTTTTTGTTCCAAATGTAACATAAGAATTGTCCTGGAATGTATCTACATAGATCTAATTTTTTACATTTATCGTTTTTCTTTTGTCAATACTAAACCAGATCTTTATTCAGACAAAAATGCTAAATAGTTCTAAATGCAGGATTTCACAAAAAAATCTATGAAAATCTTACTTATATTTTATTTAACGATGTCTTTATATTTAAAAAATACTTTTTTTCCTAAAGAGATTTCTATGTATTTAATTCATTGCTAGCTTCTAGTAAAGCTATGAGAGATTATGAAGACTTTGATGGCAAGATGATGGCTCTTCTACTTTTTCACCTTCAATGTGCTTGCTTGTTGCTGGGACTCAGAAAACATTTCTTCAGTGAAGCTATGCTCTGCTCTTAGCAGCACCTCTCTTTTTCTGCTGGGCTCAATTTTTTAAATTATCATAAAGTTTATTAGTTTATTTAGTTTGAAAGTGTGGCTTACCAGGTATATCTACTCCCTAAGTCAGAATCCTTTTAGCAAGCACTTATTCTTCTAGCAACATGATTTAACTTAATCTCATGTATATAAAATGGCTTCTATTTCCTATCATCACCCCCCTAAAAAAACAAAACAAAAATATACGCAGCAAAAAGGAACCAGAGCATCACATGAAATAAAAAGTGTGGAAAAGATGAAGAGTGAAATAAGTTCATGTTAAATATCTTCTACATACTAAACTCTATATCTCAGTTCAGTAAAATACATTCTTTTCTTTAGTTATTATTATTATTATTATTATTTTTAATTAAGTGAGTAATAGGTAGGCAGAGAGACTGACTCCCACATGCACCCTGACTGGGATCCACCTGGCAAGAAAGACCCTTATTGAGCAATGTTCTACCCATTTGGGGCCATTGCTCCATTGCTCAGCAACCACCCTGTTTTAGCACTTGAGGCAAAACTTGAGGCCATCCTCAGCTCCTGGGGCCACTTTGCTCTAATGAGCCATAGCTGTGGAAGGGGGGAGATAGGCAGAGAGAAAAGGTGATGGGAGGGGTCTAGAAGCAGAAGGGCGCTTCTCCTGTGTGTCCTGACCGCAAATTAAACCTGGAACTTCCACATGTGGCCAATGTTCTACTGTTGAGCCACCGGCTAGGGCTGTAAAATGCATTTATACTTGGTCATTATTTTTCTAACTGTGCTACTGAAGAAGCTGAACTTAGAAGTTAAGTAACTTCTTCAGAATCAAATATACTTGAAATCAGAATTAAAATTAAAACTCAGGTAAATCTGTGTTTTGTATGTATTATCTTATATCAAGCCTTTCAATAATGCAAGCCTGGCTTATACAGTGTTTGGTAAAATGGATGCTTAATAAGTATTTGTTAAATTAAAGAATAAATGAATAATTATCTCTAAAGTTCATACTACTTTTGCCTATGTTATCAGTTTTGATCATAAAGTGGTTCTGAATTGCAATATCAAAGCTAATCAGATCCAACATATCCTTAATTTTAAGACAGGACATTTGTTATTAAACCAAAATAATACTAAAGAGCTAGAGGCAGGTCACAAGACTGTAATATCAACAATGAATAAAACATCTGGAGAAAACAGAGCAGCCATTAAGAAACAAAATCAAGGCCCTGGCTGGTAAGCTCAGTCAGAGTGTGTCCCAAAATGACAAGGTTGTGAGTTCGATTCCTGGTCAGGGCACACATAGGAAGCAACTAATGAATGCACAACTGAATGAAAGACAAATGAATACTTCACTTTCTCCTCCCTTCTCTCTCCCTTCTCTCTTTGTCTCTCTAAAGATCGATCAATAAATAAAAAAATTAAGTTCTGACTGGATAGCTCAATTATGAAAATCTTACTTGGAGCATCATCACTGCAGAGGTTCCCAGTTTGATCTTGGGTCAGGGCATGTACAGGAACAGATTGATGTTCATGTCTCCCTGCCTCTCTCTTAAACAAGAAAGAAAGAAAGAGAGAAAGAAAAAGAGAAAGAAAGAAAAAGAGAGAAAGAAAGAAAAAGAGAGAGAGAGAAAGAAAGAAAGAAAGAAAGAAAGAAAGAAAGAAAGAAAGAAAGAAAGAAAGAAAGAAAGAAGAAAGAAAGAAGAAAGAAGGAAAGAAAGAAAGAAAAAAGAAAAGCAGGAAGATTTTTAACTACCCAAAGCTAGAAATATCAGATAGCAGAGTCTGAAATTTCAGAGCAAGCACTAAAGCACTGCTCTGCAGAGAAAGGTACGAAATGCAAATGTCTGAAAGGGAGAGAGATACTGGAACTCCCAAATTTCTGTTCTCATTTCATCTATTTTTGACTTCTTGATCAATTTCGGTGTGCCCACTCCATTTGATTTTCAAGAGTTTTATATCCTAAATGTGAGCTGACCACGTTTCCAAAAGGGTGAGCTTTGATTAGCATATTGGGTATATTAATATAATCTATGTCTGTCATGCTTTTACTTTTGCACTGGATAAATATTAGATATTTTAAGTTGAAAATTTGGACATAATGATAATTGAGCAGGTATTTAAAAATTGGAAGTGATTTATATCTAACCAACTGTATGATTAATCCATAAAAATCACAACCATTGCTTTCAAATTGCTTAGAATTTCATGCTGAATTCTAAACAGTGTAAGTAGAATATCTTAAATAAGTCATGTCATCTTTCACAAAAGGTTTTGCAGATACTTCATAAAATTATCTGATATTGGTGCTGTAACTTTAATCAGTTAATTTTAATGATTATACTCAAATGAGCATGGTTTCTCACTGAAATAAAGAAATCTATCTTTAAAAAGCTGCTCATAACTGGTGATTAAAAGAGAGGAGGAAGGAAGGAAATAGGGAAGAACAAAGTCAGATTACAGGTTTTTAGAGCATAATTAGATGTACAGTCTTTTATTTTATTGCTTTTAATTTTTTGTGTTTACATAGATTCAAGTGTCCCTTTGAATATATCTCTCCCCTACCCGTGTTCTCCTTGACATCCTCCTTCCTCGCTCCCTCCGACGCCTTCCCCCTTCCCTCCAGGATTTGCTGTCCTGCTCTCTATAACAATGTGTTATGTATATATAATTTCACCAATCTCTTTCCCTTCTCTGATCCCATCCTCTCATCCGCTTTCTCTCTGTCTGCTTTCCCTCTGGTTCCTTTGATCCTGCCTCTGTCTCTATTCTGTTCCTCAGTTCACATTGTTCATTGGATTCCTCAAAAAAATGAGATCACATGATATTTTTCTTTCTCTGCCTGGCTTATTTCACTTAACATAATAGTTTCTAGGTCCATCTATGTTGTTGCAAAAGGTAAGATTTCCCTCTTTTTCATGGCCCCATGGTATACATGTACCACAACTTTTTAATCCACTCGTCCACTAACGGACACTTTTGGTGTTTCCAGATCTTTGCTATTGTAAACAATGCTGCAATAAACATGGGGGTGCATTTCTTCTTTTGAATCAGTGATATACTGTATTCTTAGGATATATTCTTAAAAGTGGGATGACTAGGTCAAAAGTCAGTTTCATTTTTAATTTTTGAATTAAACAACAAATGAATGCTTTCCTGTGAGATAAATGAATGTTTTCCACAGCAGCTGCACCAGTCTGCATTCCCACCAGCAGTGCAGGAGGATTCTGTTTTCTCCACATCCTCACCAGCACTCATTCTGTGTTGTTTTGTTGATGAGCGCCATTTTGACTGGTGTGAGGTGATATCTCAATGTGGTTTTAATTTGCATTTCTCTAATGATTAGTGATGTTAAACATTTTTTCATGTGCCTATTGGCCATTTGTATGTCTTCTTTGGAGAAGTGTCTATTCATTTTTTTTTGCCCATTTTTGATTGCATTTTTTACCTTCCTGGTGTTGAATTTTACAAGTTCTTTATAAATTTTGGTTATTAACCCTTTATCAGACATATTGGTGAATATGTTTTCCCATTATGTGGTTTGTCTTCTTATTTTGTTCATATTGTCTTTAGCTGTGCAAAAGCTTTTTAGTTCGATATAGTCCTATCTGTTCATCCTGTCCTTTATTTCACTTGCCCGTGGAGATAAATTAGCAAATCTATTGCTGCGAGAGATGTCGGAGAGCTTACTGCCTATGTTTTCTTCCAAGATGATTATGGCTTCACGACTTACATTTAAGTATTTTATCCATTTTGAGTTTATTTTTGTGAGTGATGTAAATTGGTGGTCTAGTTTCATTTTTTTTCAGGTAGCTGTCCAATTTTCCCAACACCATTTGTTGAAGAGGCTGTCTTTACTCCATTGTATGCTCTTACCTCCTTTGTCAAATATCAGTTGACCATAAAGGTGTGGGTTTATTTCTAGATTGTCTGTTCTGTTCCATTGATATATGTGCCTGTTCTTATGCCAGTACCAAGTTGTTTTTTGTAAAATGGACTTGCAGTGTAACTTGATATCAGGAAGTGTGATACTACCCACTTTATTCTTTTTTTTCAAGATTGCTGAAGCTATCTGTGTTCTTTTTTGGTTCCATATAAATTTTTGGAATATTTGTCCTATATCTTTGAAGTATGTCATTGATATTTTAATAGGAATTGCATTGAATTTATAATTTGCTTTGGGTAATATAGACATTTTAATGATGTTTATTCTTCCTCTCCATGAACACAGTATATGCTTCGACTTGTTTGTATCTTTCTTGATTTCTTTTATCAATGTTTTATAATTTTCTGAGTATAAGTCTTTAATCTCCTTGGTTAAATTTACTCATAGGTACTTTCTTTGTTGTTGTTGCAGTAGTGAAGGGGATTGTTTTCTTAATTTCTCTTTCAGACAGTTTATTGTTGGTGTATAAAAATGCCTCTGATTTCTGAATATTAATTTTATATCCTGCCATCTTGCTGAATTCATTTATTAGGTCCAGTAGTTTTTTGACTGAGACTTTAGGGTTTTCTATGTATAGTATATCATAAGCAAATAATGAAATTTTTACTTCTTTATATATTTGGTGCCTTTTATTGCTTTATAGGACTTTTGACTTATTTTTTTCTAATTAGATCTGCCTTTCACAGCTAGGAACGTAAACATCAAACAGAGAAAATTTTTTATAGTGTGATTTATCTATGTAACCATATTATTTTATCATCATTGCACTATTATTGCACATTCTGTTCCAACAGCAAGCTGAGATGTGCATACAAGTATAAACAATACATAATAATATAAAAGAAAACTATGCTGTAGTTAAGGTTTCTCTTTTCTGCCCACTGTTTTTCCCCTCTCCACTTAGTAAGAATTTAGAAGAGATATTGATAGTTCAGCTAACTAGTAATTAGCATAGCAGTAAACCAGATTTGTTCAGCAGTCTACAACTTCATGGGTACTTACCTTAGTTGCTTCTGAGACTGCCATTATTTTTATTTCAGCTCAGAATAATAGTAATAATAATAATAATAATAAAGTCTTTAAAATTAATAGAACTTGCTTAAGTGCATAAATTAGGTTATATATCTCTGCATATCTCAATAAGCAACTTTTTGACATCTAATATATTACTGCAAATATTCTACTCTTCCACATGAGTCAATTGTTTTGAGCGTGAATTTTTGAGTATGACGCCTGCAAGCTGACCCCTGAAATAGTTCTAAGATAGCATTGCCCTTGGTTATAAAAAACAATATGCCATACTGTAAAATCTATTTTTTGTACTAAATAGAATGACAGCTTGAGATCTCAGAAGACAGGTAGACTTCCTGAGAAAAACCTGAAGGCACAATATATTCAGGAAATGTATTTTATGAAAGTTATAATAGAATATTGCTCTCCACTCACCCTTATCCCCACTTAATTAACTATCAAATTCTGTTGATTCATACTCCAAAATATTTTTTGAATCTCTGTTCTCTACACATGTACAAATGCATAACTACCAAACTGGGTTCTCTATCAAACTAGGAGATTATACTACTGCATAATTTTAAAACATAGAAATTTGTGGTTGAAGTATACTGGAAATAAAAGACCATAGACAGTGAGGAGGTCAGAAAACAAGGGAAATCGTTGTGGATGCATTATCCTGTGGATATTAGAATTACTGACTTTCCTGGTTTGGAATGGTTAGCAAGAGAAAAAGTTAGATGCTGAATCTTAAATAAAAATGAGAACTAAGTGTCAAAATGTTGGTAGATGATTCTTTGAGGATTGGTGCTGTTAGTGATACAGCCTGTTGCTGAGACCCTCAAAAAGTAGAAGATGTTAAAAGGTAAGAGGAGAATAATATTCTGAAATTCGTATCGGGGAGGCCACTGATTTACATCTACCCCTGTGGTCCTAGTCAGGAGTCCACATTTTCAGTGACCACTGAGAAAGGATGACCTCAGAATTTGCCAAGTATCAGTAAAGGCAAAATGTTGGAAGAAATATTCAAAGTATAGTCTTAGGATATTGGAGAGGTTGTGATCATGGAGTAGGATTTTCAGAGGGCCATTCAGAAAAGTTTGGGTAAAGAGGGAGTTGGTGTATGAGTGGACAGAATGTTAGGTTGCACTGCACTTTGAGCAGAAACCTATATAAAAAAGGCGAGAATGTTCAAAGATTTTGTCTTAAATAAAGATGTGATTGTAAGATTTCAATTACAGCTTGAATAAGGGCTGCCAGGTAATTGAAATGATAGGCCAAGTGTGTCTTTACCTTTCAGGTGGTTAGATTTGGCTTTTGCAGTTAAGAGTGGCCATTGGTGGTAGGAACGAGCTAGTGAATGGAAATCAAGTGGTTCTTTCCTTGGAGAATACAGGAAGTGGTGATGGATCATAAGCACGGAAGGTGAACCAGCCTTTTTCTTGCTAAAAGTAACAATGCCTCCACCCTTAGACAACAGTGATTCAGGAAAAGATGATTTTATATTTATTTCCACTGTGTGTTTAATTCATGTTAAACATTGGTGAAATATCTGTCTGATAAAGATAAAAAGTAAAAGTTATAATAATGTGCAAATCTTTCTATTTCTCTTTGATTTTATCACTCCTCTTTTACAATGGAAGGTTTATTACTTTTTTTAAGTTAACTTTAGGCCAATCAGAATATGGAAAATTAAAAACATAGAAAAAGAAAAGCCTAAGAGACTAACTTGGATAAAATAAAATGAGATCTTGACCAGATGGTTCAGTGGATAGAGCTTCATCCTGGTGAGCTGAGGTTTGAGGTTTGATCCCTTCTCAGGTCAGGACACATAGGAGAAGCAACCAGTGAATGCACAACTAAGAGAAACAACAAGTTGATGGCTTTCTCTCTCTGTCTTTCTCTTTCTCTCAAATCAATTAAAAAAAATTTAAGAATGAGTTAGAGTCAGAGTTCGGGTTAGGTGGAGATTGAAAGAAACTGTATTTGAGGTTGTGAGAGAGCTTACCCACCTTGGATTAAGGAAGGAATTTTGAAATCTGTGGCTTGAATAATACATTGAATTTAGAAGGAATAAAGAGAGGTGATTTTTTTTAAAAATTGATGTTCATTATTAATGCCCTTTTTCTTTGTGTTTTCGTGGGAGACTGTAAAAACATTTCAGATGGTTTCTATTTATAATGTGACCCAATGCCAAGATGGTTACATGTTAAAATTTTTAAAGGATTGCTTTATTTAGAGTTAACATTTCTATATAAAATATTTCTAAAGTATATTGCTCACAAAAATTAAGGGATATTTTATTGCTTCATATTTATTTTTGAAATATCCCCTAATTTTTATGAGCAGTATAGTATAATTTTTGATTTTTTAAAATCCTCACAACAAGAATTTTCTGAATCTTAAAATGGAACATTATGCAATGTAATGGTTCACTCAGGACCCTTTAGCTATCTGGTATTGCAAAACTACTGAAGCTACTCACACATAAAGAGATATCCCAAGAGGATATGGAAGATCTCATGTGTTCATATAGCTAAGGACGGGAAGTAAAGATAGATTCGCTGGGGCCTGGGTAATTCCTCACTCAAGGACTCCGTGTTACTTTTCTTTCCATTTTCCTGTCTTCTGGTTCCTGAGCCAAGCCCTGCACTGTGTTCCCGCAATCCTTCTCTCTCAGCAGCACTCCCACCTGCCTGCTCATCTTCACCATGATAGCACAACTGCCCACTGCATGAGTTCCACACTTCTTGAGTATGATTTTTTAGAGAAAGTATACTAATGATTCACTTCAGTCTATGATTTGGTTTCATTTGTATCACATATTCCCCTTGATATACTTATCTCTAAACAGGAAGGAGAGAAATGATATTCACACATAAGGCTGCCCCTCTCAGGGACAATAACTAGTGGGACAGGTCTCGGTAACTATGGGTGTTGACTGAGTCAGCCACATTGGCTGACATATCTAATACATGTAAAATCATTAGTGGGAATGATTCCAGAATATAAAGTATCTGGCTGAGATTTGGAGTCTGTATGTGAAGTTTACTTTCTGTGTGTTTAAGTACGAACTGAAAACCTAAGTTCAAGAAAGGTTTTTCTAATAATGAAAACGAAAACCCAAATAAGTAAAAATTGGTAATTAACTTTCTTGAATATTCTTGACTAGACAGAGAAAATAATTTGGTTGCTTATTATTCACATCCCTTAAGTAGCAGGGGCTAATAGAATTTGAATTTAAACCTCTTACTCCAGAGATTCATTACTCTTTCAGATTTGCATTTGCATTTTAGAGTTGCAATGTTAAATATTTAATATTTTTACTTTATTTTAATATACTTAATGTATATAATTTGAGAAGTTGCTTTCTTGTTTAATTCTTGAATATACAATGGAAGAAAAAAATTGGTTTTATTACTGTTAATGTTATTTGGATAACACATTTATTTTATAATTAAGACTAAAAAGTGAACTTCTAACATAATCCTTGCTCAGGAAAAAACATCATTTTCCTGAAATGTAAAAATACACAGTTATCTATGTCATCATATGATTAATAAATACAGAGGATTTGCTAAGCCTTAATCAAAACAGTAATTAAAAAAATCTGGCAATTCCTGACAGGGTGGTGGCACAGTAGATAGAGTGTTGGCCTGGGATGCAGAGGACAAAGGTTCGAAACCCTGAAGTCAACAGCTTGAGTGCACCTCGCTAGCCTGAGCACAGGGTGGTTGGCTTGAGAGTAAGACTATAGATATGACCCTGTGGTCATTATCTTGAGCTCAGAGGTGGCTGGATTAAAGCCCAAGGTCACTGGCTTACCCCAAGGTCACTGGCATCAGCAAGGGTCACTGGCTAAGCTGGAGCCCCCTTATCAAGGCACATATGAGAAAACAATCAATGAACAACTAAGGTGCTGCAGCAAAAAATGGATGCTTCTCTCTTCTTTCCTGCCTGCCTTCTCTCTCTCACTCAAAAAAAACAACAAACACAAAATCTGATAATATATGACCCCCTAGTTTGTTTGTTTTTTGTTTGTTTGTTTGTTTAGTATTTTTCTGACATGAGAAGCGGGAATGCAGACAGACAGACTCCTGCATGCACCCAACTGGGATCCACCCAGCATGTCCACTAGGGGGTGATGCTCTGCCCATCTGGGGCATTGCCCACTGCAACCAGAGACATTCTAGCACCTGAGGTGGAGGCCATGGAGCCATCCTCAGTGCCGGGCCAACTTTGCTCCAATGGAGCCTTGGCTGTGGGAGGAGAAGAGAGAGATGGAGAAAAAGGAGAGGGGGAAAGGGTGGAGAAGCAGATATGTGCCTCTCCTATGACCCTGGCTTGGAATAGAACCCAAGACTTCCACATGCTGGGGCGATGCTCTACAACTAAGCCAACTGGCCAAGGCCTATGACCCCTTAATATTATGTCTCACTCTTCTCTCATCTACTTCCTTACGAAAAGCTTGTTATGTAACCAAATTTTATACAGTAAAAGTGAATGGTAGGTGATTTCATTGTGAGAACTCTCAAAATTTCTAAATTCTATCATTAAATTATAACCAAAACATTAGGGCTACAAATGGGGACACAAAACCAGGGTTAACTATGAAGTTAAAGGATGTGGACTGGTGTGATCAAGCAGTGGCACAGTGGATAAAGCATCAGAATGGGACCCAGAGGACCCAGGTTTGAAACCCTGAGGTCGCAGACCTGAACATGGGCTCAACAGCTTGAATGTGGGCTTACTAGTTTAAGCGTGGGATCATACACATGACCCCGTGGTCTCTGGGTTGAGCCCAAAGGTCACTGGCTTGAGCCCAAGTTTGCTGGCTTAGGTCACTTGCTCTGCGGTAGCTCTTTTGTCAAGGCACATATGAGAAAGCAATCAATGAACAACTAAGGAACCAAAATGAAGAGCTATTGCTTCTCATCTCTCTCCCTTCTTGTCTGTCTGTCCCTATCTGTCCCTCTCTCTATCTCTCTGCCACACACACACACACACACACACACACAAAAGGATGTGGACTGGACTCTGATGTGTTAAAATTTTCCTTTGTCCTTTTTGAACAATGTATAGAAGTACAAAAAGTACATCATTTACAACAAATATCTCTAGCAGAAGTAAATTTTATTTTTACCAGGTGCAAAAAGATACACATTTTAAGATGTCAGTATGTGTAACAGTTGGTTTGCTTTAAAGGGTTGGGATGATTGGAGGCATAACTCTGTAAGCACAGTTCTCTATCACTGTCTGTGAATGCTCCCTTTGCAACATTGATTGATGTCAGGCAACTTTGCCTACAATACTCAAAGTTTCTTACTATCTTCAACTTTATAAATCTGACATATCTATAGTAAAAGAGAGCTACTTATGTAATCAACAAAAGTGTCAGATAAAAACCAATTTCTCAAATCTGATGAAATAAAGAAGCCAAAATGATAAAAATTCTATTTACTACAGATGCTGAATTATAAGTTTAATGAACTGAATGCAGAATTTTAAGTTTTAAAGAAATGTTTCTCATCTTTATGACCTTAAAGTTAAACATACCTTAAAGTAGAAACAATAGTTAGAAAATAGTTTAACTTTATTTTTTTATTAATGGAAAACCAATAGAATGACATTCAAAATATAAGTGAATAACAACAAGAGAATAGCAAACTTAATTTAATTTTTCCCTGATGTTGTAGAATAAAAGATAATTGATACCACAGAAAATAACAGGGAGAAAAGTAATGTCAGTATTCAATCCCGAGGGAAAGTGGCATAAAGTGGATTCGGGAATGGTCTGCCATCCACAGGCCGAGTGCTACACGGGGTCCCTGCTCTTCTGGCATCAGCACAATGCACTTGTTTCCTGGGGAGAGGAGATGCCGAACAGTTGACTGAGAACACCGGCAGTTAACAGAGTTAAATGTTCCAAAAACGCTGAATAAATGAGATTCCAAACTACCATCTGTGTTTTATTTTATGGAATTTCTGATGTAGAACATAGATTTACTCATGGTTTTTAAGCCCAGAAGCAGTAACAATAAAATATAATACCATTGTATTCGAGTTAAAAAGATATAACATAATCTGATTATAAAAAAATATCAGGAAAATTCAAAATAGGAATATTCTTCAAAACAGCTCATATTTACCCGTTAGAAATGGTAACATCATGAAAAACAGGACAGCTTTCTGTGTAAGATTAAAGGAGGGTAGAGAGAAAAGACAATTAAATGCAATACGTGATGCCAGATTGGATTCTAAATCAGGAAAAAATGCAGGAAATCTTACTACATAGAACATTATTAGTCAACAGGTTAAATTTGCATAAAAACTATGTATTATATCAGTATTAAAATTATTGATTTGATAGGTATACTGTGGTTATACAAGAGAATGTTCTTATACTTAGGAAATACAGCCTGAAGTATGCAGGTGTAAAAGGTCATGTGTCTGTAATTTACTGTCAAGAGGTTCAGACAATACTAGAAGTAGCCAGAGGGACAAAAGGTAAACAACTGGTGAATCCAGGGGAAGGGTATAGGCATTCATTCTGTTCTTACAACTTTTCTCTAAGTTTGAAATTACTAAAAACAGTAAGTTAAACACAAAAGGTATGACAATAAACATTTGTATTGTGGCTCTGACAATGGCTTGCTTACTTACCATGTGGATTTTGAGCCTTTTTCATTAGTGAGATAAAAATAATCTGCCCCTTCTATTTCACAGGTAATTATAAAGATAAATGAGATAATAGGATTTACAGAAGCCTATTTGCTTTTTGTAAATTTGGAAAAATAATTAATACGAAAGAAAAGAGTAATTTTCAACCACGAAACTACACTTTCATCACAAATGAAATACAGAGTTTAGGTGATATAAAACTTTAGCTTTGTTTATTTATTATAATACAGCCATTCGTTATAATATCACAATTAGAAAATGCCTTTGTAATGAAGCATTTCTCTGTAACAGTAGTAGGACATTTTAAAATAAAATTAAACAGTTCTAAAGCAAGCAAAGACATAGCTACAAATCATGTAACTATAGGTATTTACTGCTTGCAGTGTTTAGTTGTTCTCTGAGAGAACTCTTCCATTTCTTGCATTTTAATTTAAGTGAACACAACTCATCATAGTCAATATTTTGAAGTCTGGCAAGGTTTAATTTGGTGTAAAGCTTCAACTTTAATGTAAAAATCTTTTACATCTCCACAGGGCACTAGTTAATCTGCTGTCTGCTGGGGGATTCTTTATTGTTTCTTGCAGTTCAGTGCCACTTCAAATATCCAACGTCCTCTTGTTCTTTTGATTTTACATTTTCATTAAAACAGTAGAAGTTTGGCTTACAAGGCGGTGGCACAGTGAATAGAGTGTTGAACTGGGATACAAAGGACCCAATTTCAAAACACTGAGGTCGCCAGCTTGAGTGCGGCTCATCTGGTTTAAGTAAAGCTCACCAGCTTGAGCCCAAGGTTGCTGGCTTGAGCCCAAGGTCACTGGCTTGAGCAAGGGGTCATTCACTCTGCTGTAGCCCCCTAGTCAAGGCACATATGAGAAAGCAATCAGTAAACAACTAAAGTGCCACAATGAAGAACTGATGCTTCTCATGTCTCTCCTTTCAGTCTGTTTGTCCCTATCTGTCCGTCTCTCTGTCTCTCTCTGTCTCTGTTACAAAAAAAAAACCCAAAATAGTAAATGTTTGAATAATTGTATATTTATGCTTTTTTTCCATACATTGGTTGAAACTTATTCAATCAGTTTTATTATGACCTTGAATAAATAGAAGAATCACTTGTGTTGTCATTCTTGCAATAGTAGGTTAGCATCACAGAAAATATTGGGAAAAAAATTACATTTTCCTGAACTCCTCATTATCATCAGATCAACATTTTTTACATAATTAAAATTCTCAATAGAATTACCACAATTTCTAGTATTTTAACAAATACCAAACTTAATGCATTTTCTTAATCTATATTTTTTCTTTTCTATTTATTTATTTATTTATTTATTTATTTATCTATTGTGCAGTGATTTACCCAGCCAGCCACTGCAATCCTTTATTCTGGAACTTTCCACTCTGAGACTTCTATGAGACTTTGTGTTATTTCTTTGATCATAACCTTTGATCTTTACTTATTTTCTCTTTTTCTTTTAAAAGTATGCCTCAGTGGTTCTTGTCTTGGCATTCTTCTCTTTTCTACTTTGAGGTCATGTCTAATTAAGTCATCTCGAGATGACTTCAGGGTAGTCGCTATTGCACCACAGTCACCTTTTCTCTTCAACACCATGTGAATAGTTGCACTCACCTGCTTCATATCACTATCTCTGTACATTTATATGTATCACAGTATATATACATAGTGTGCCAAAGCTTCCAACTCTCTATGTCCAAAGCCAGGCTACCTGCACTGTCCATTTTTCATTTGTGTGAAATGAACAAGTCAAAAGAGCAAACTTTAAGAGGAAAGGTATTTTGGTATTGGGTAAGAAGAGAGTTTCATGTGACATGAGAGAAGGCAGTATTCTTCATTAAGAGAGAGAGAAATTGGGAACGCCTTCGCAACTTGACTTGAGGTAGCTATGAGCAATTTAATTTACAAGTGGAGAAAGAAGAGATGCCAGATGGAAGCAGAAAGAGAGAGATGGGCAGCACAGAAGCAAAGATTTGAGTATTTAACATGACAGTAAAACATAACACCATATGTCCCTTTATTTACTCCTCAGTAGAATAGAAAGCTCTTCACCTGAATGGAATGCCACTTGAAAAATAACCGTTAACTTATTGTGATAAATTGATCTTTCAAGAACATTAGGCAAAATATATACTCATATTAAAGTCTAGCTCCCGATATCACAGACCTATATGCATCAATGTTTAAAAATTAGTCAAAGCCTCCCATGGCAGAAAGAGCTAAATTAAAGTTAAATAATACTTTTCAGCTTAAAAGATATCTCCTACTGTTAGATAATGCAAGCATATTGAGAAAAGTAACCAAAAACTAATTGACCAAGTTGGTAAAATCAAATATTCTGTACTCTAGGTAATCTTAATGTTGCTTAGGCACTGTAAATCAGATTATCTTTGAGATTATATTTAGTCAAAGCAAATGGTCTTCTATTTACAAATGTAATTTAGTCTCATGAGTAGGTAATCTTGTTAAAATATTGTCAGGTTAATTGAAATTTATTTGTGCTTACTAAACACAGTGAATACTAATCAAATATTAGACACTGAAGTGCTTAAGGTACTTAAACCTTTGACAGACACTGTTAGTGCTTCCTGGAAGGTTTTTGTTTTTTTTTTTCTGAGGTCAGCATTGCTTCTCAGCCTTTTCTTCTGCATATGTAAGGAGAAAACAAGAAGAAATGGCTTTATTTTTTTCCATGAATTTTTGTGTTTGGGGACTATTTGCAAAAATTTGGGATTGCTTCTGCTGGGATATTTATGTTTTATTACCATTGCTACAAACAACATATTTGCTTTTTCATCTGTTTAATTCCATCGCAGGTTTGTGATTCACTACCACTCAGAGCATCAGTGAGCTGCACATAATAGCTTTTATAGGAGACGGACATTACCAGCCAATTTGAAAAGCAGGTTGAAGATAAAGCCTGATGGCTCACGTGCCCTGGCCTGGTGACTAGGCTCACTTCTGAAGTTTATGCCAAGTGGGCTGTATGCATCTTCTGTGCTGTATGTGTGTGGCTCTATGAGGCTTAAAGAAACATTTCTCCTAATACAAAAATAAACCTACTATAATCATTCGTTTTGGGGAAATTTTACAGTTGTTGGTTAACCTGCTCCCTTATGCCCTGCAATATTCATTAACAGATTTCTCTGTTTATGAGTGATATTATATGGAAATGGTTATGGGAAGCTAACAGATGTAACCACTGAAATAAATTAGAAGATTTCTGCTTTTTACAGATGGTTCTATTAAATATGCTTTTATCCCTCCTCGACTTTAACACTTAGTTTTCTTTCAACAGAAAACTTTTCTTTACTGACTATGGGAATGTGGCCAAAGTGGAGAGATGTGACATGGATGGGGTAAACAGAACAAGAATAATTGATTCAAAGACGGAGCAGCCCACGGCGCTGGCACTAGACCTCGTCAACAAATTGGTTTACTGGGTAGATCTTTACTTGGACTATGTGGAAGTCGTGGACTATCAAGGGAAAAACAGGCACACTATTATTCAAGGCAGACAAGTAAGAATAATTTTCTTAGAAAATGCAACTAAGGTAATAAAATGTATAGTATTACAATAAGAAGACCCAAAATCTCAATGTTGACCATCTTATGAAGTGAAGCTTCAGTGTATCACAAAAATTGTGATATATTTTCTATATGAAAGAATGTTCTTTTCACAGTGCATTCTGTATATTGGAGATGCTGCTTATTTCTTCCTTCCATATATTAAAAACAAAGCACAAACACACACAAACAACAGTCCTGGCTAAGTAGCCCAGGTGGTTAGAGCGTCATCCTGATACACAGGATGCAGGCTCGGTCACCAGTCAGGGCACATATAAGAGCCAACCAATGAGTGCACAAATAAGTGGACCAATAAACTGATCTCTCTATCTCTCTCCTTTCCTCTCTCTCTAAAATAAATTAATAAAAGTAAATATATAAATAAAACAAGAGCACCAAACAAACAAACAAAATGCTCTACTAATAAGAAACAAATATATTAGAATAGGACAAGTCTTATAACCTATTTAGGAAAAACTAATTTAAGTATTTAATTTATAAGGAACTTATTTAATTTATTTATCCCACATAGCATTGGAGATATTTTGCTAACAAAAGCAAATACATGCTTATAGAAGTATTAGGTTGGATCAGATTTTGCCTTCTGATGTTATTCAAATAGTACCTAAAATAAGACTTCAGTGCAACTTTTGAAAAAAAAATTAAAATTAAATTTTTACTAAATTCAAAATTTGCACAGAATTAAAAGACTATAGACATGATCAATTATTTTCCAATCTGAATAATATTTTTCTTGCTTAATAAAAGATTTTTTTCCAATAACACTCAGTAGATAAATCAAAAGAAATTGCTAAGTGGAAACGAGGCTTATTTAAGAGTGTGCTTTTTCAACTTCAGTTTTACCTCACTGACTGCTAATTTCATGTGAAATTCTATTCTATGGAAATGAAATATTGAATCATTTGCTTTATTTTGCAATGCAAAGCAAGAATATTCTTTAATTATCCCTTAAAGTTACTTTTCCTTTCTTTTTTTTTAACTTTTTTTTTAACTCTTTTTTTTCCCTGAAGTTGGAAACGGGGAGGCAGTCAGACAGACTCCCGCATGCGCCCAACCGAGATCCACCTGGCATGCCCACCAGGGGACGATGCTCTGCCCATCTTGGGGCGTCGTTCTGTTGCAACCAGAGCCATTCTGGCGCCTGAGGCAGAGGCCACAGAGCCATCCTCAGTACCCGGGCCATCTTTGCTCCAATGGAGCCTCGGCTGTGGGAGGGGAAGAGAGAGACAGAGAGGAAGGAGAGGGGGAGGGGTGGAGAAGCAGATGGGTGCTTCTCCTGTGTGCCCTGGCAGGGAATCAAACCCAGGACTCCTGCATGCCAGGCCGACGCTCTACCACTAAGCCAACTGGCCAGGGCTAAGTTATTTTTTCTTTCAGCTTTTGACAATGAAATGTCTTCCTTTCTTGGAAAATAAACAAATGCACTAATTGGGATGATTAACAAAGAAAGAAAATGTCTAACATTAAAAGTAAGGCCAGATATTTTTCACCTGCATCAGTCCAGACATCCTTGATTTCTTTAGCAGGCCTTAGAATCTAATCTCTAAAATGATTATGATGGGCCATCTCTTTTACCCATAATAGTTAAAATTTTAATCAAGGATAAAGAATTTAAATGATTTTCCTCATAGCTAAACAGTTTTTTAACATCTAAAGTTTTTAAGTTTTCATTTATTTTTTCATTATATTGCCTGCATTTTGTTGGTCTGCCACTAAGTAATCCAACAGATAAATAGGTCTGGTCTATACACCACTCCAAACTCCTCCCACCTTTATCAAGGTAGTTAGCGGAGCAGGCAGCAGTGAGCTCACTTCAGGAGGAACAGACCCTTCTAAAGGCAGGCCAGGAGGCAATGAGTAAATTTGATCTTTACAGTATGAACATGTTTTCTACCTTGACCAACTGCTGCTTCTGTACTCATACCCTCTCTCCTGGGATGTGGTTGTCAGTAACATACAGTGTAATGTGGGTATATCACAAACATACCCTCCTAGACAGATGGCCCTAAATTTTGAGAAAAAATGCATGAAATTATTGGTAATGAAAGAGTTCAGCTTGTTTGTTATTATATTGGAAAAAGAAAAGATTTCCCTAGTCAAAATTGAGTCATAGATATATTCAATTAATATGATGTCAACTATGTTGAAAATGATACCAGTAAATACATGTGTGCTCACACACACATACGCACACAAGTTACTGGGAAATAAAACATAAAAAAAGATTATTTGGGCTTTAACATCAAATGATTCTCCCTATTCATTCCACTCTTTCATTTCTAGCATAAACATGAAGAAATGAGATGTCATACAAAAACAATGTGCAAAAAAAGCCAGCCTTCTAATTATGTGTCCTATGAGATTATTATAAAGAGTAATGATGAATCATATATGCTTGAGAGATAAAAAATCAAATATTTTGTTTTAAGTACAGAACTAACAAGATTTTCTGATGAAAACAGAAAATTCTGTAATTTTATTCTATAGAATTTTTTTTTTTGTATTTTTCTGAAGCTGGAAACGGGGAGGCAGTCAGACAGACTCCCGCATGTGCCCAGCCAGGATCCACCCGGCATGCCCACCAGGGGGCGATGCTCTGCCCATCCGGGGCGTCGCTCTGTCGCGACCAGAGCCACTCCAGCACCTGGGGCAGAGGCCAAGGAGCCATCCCCAGCGCCCCGGCCATCTTTTGCTCTAATGGAGCCTAGGCTGCAGGAGGGGAAGAGAGAGACAGAGAGGAAGGAGAGGGGGAGGGGTGGAGAAGCAGATGGGCGCTTCTCCTGTGTGCCCTGTCGGGGAATCGAACCCTGGACTCCCGCACGCCAGGCCGACGCTCTACTACTGAGCCAACTGGCCAGGGCCTATAGAAATTTTTATAGTCAAACTGCAAGCTTTCTCAAATTCTGTTAACTACAAATCTATACTAAAATTGTTCTAAAAGTACAATACAATGCTAAAATATAGTGACAAATGTTTTTTTTTATCAAAATTTCTACAGCAAATTGAAATCTCTACCATACTGTGGACCAGAATCATTTTCAATTAAGTATAGCACAAGGACTACTTAAAGGCAATGTGTCTAGCATGTGCCTTTAATGTGAAAAATCAGTATACTCATTCCTTCTCTGCTTTACTAGAAACTTTCCATGATTTCAAGAGGGAGGTAGAGGGATAAAGCAATAAAAGCACACACACACACACACACACACACAAAACTCATAGGCACAGACAACAGTGTGCTGATTGCAGGGAGTTGGCGATACAGGAGGTGGAAATGGGGATGCAAGGTGATGGACAAAGACTTGACTTGGGGGGATGAACAGACAATATAGTGTGCCAAAATGTGTTGTAGAATTGAGCATCTGAAACCTGTAAAATTACGTTTACCAATGTCACCCCAATAAAATTCAAGTTAAAAATTGTCTATTCTTCCTCCCAATTCCCATGACCTCTGCCAAGGAGATATGCACTATTAGAGTGTCATATATAGCAATAAACATTGGTACTCACAAGCAAACAGTTCCATTTCTATTATGAATAAGCTTTAGAAAAAATGCAATTTCTGAGTAAAATGCTGACATTTTATTTACAATTATTCCAAATTTTATTATTTATTATTTTTCATGCTAGGCAAGTATTAATCTAAATTTAATGTGGGATTTTAAAAAAATGGGACTTTTAACTTATAAAACAAATTTTCATGTAGAACCAGTTCTTTCAAAAGCAGAAGTATACTTCTGCAGATTCTGCATATCTATAACTATATGAATAAGCAGCTCATAAAAATATCTTGAATTTTGTATAACAGTGCCATAAGCATATTAATGTTTGGTTTTTGCTGGCTTTTGAAAAGTAGCTACTGAATATGTTTTCTTAAAACATGAATACAACTTCTTCCATGCATTTGCTACTGCTTTATCTACTACTGCATGATGTTTTATTCTCAGAGTAAACTTTTTAAATTGGTAAAATGTTGAATTCTTTGAAGTAAACAACAGTACACTGTGACTCCTCTACTATGGAATTGTCCATGGTAGTAAATGTCAATCACTTTTTTTTTCAAGTTGAAAGCAGCATAATTAAAAATTATAGTTATTTTTGCCCCTCTTTCTAGGTCAGACAACTTTATGGTATAACTGTGTTTGAAGACTATTTATATGCAACCATTTCTGATAACTTCAATATCATAAGGATAAACCGTTTTAATGCCACTGATATGCATTCATTTATTAAAATGGAAAATGCTCGAGGAATCCAAATCTATCACAAAAGAACTCAACCAATAGGTGAGATGCCAGACTTCTTCATAGCCTTCATAATGGTGAATCAAGTGGGGATATGGTCCTTGTGTCTTTGTATGGTGTGCAAGTGGGTGAGTCATAAATTCCATGTCTGATTAACAAAAAGTATACTTGTCTACTTGACAAATTGGAATAGGGCTCCCTTCACAAGTCTGAATGGCAGATTGTTCAGTTGCTGGCAAATTATTTCTACAACCATATAATTGAAATGATAGCTAGGATTGAGGCAGAGGAAGGAACTTTCAATCATCATGCAGGTAGACTAGAAACCCAGATGCTAAGATGCTAAGAAGTTTTTTGGGTATTGTTTTTGTAGACATTTCAAATTAGTTGACTTTCATGCAATATCAGTTCAGTTTTATTGCAATTGTTGGGGCCTTTTGATGTAACATCTTAATTGTTTTTAACACATTGTTATTAAAAATAATTTCTAATGACAAGACTACAATGTTTCTAGGTATTCCTTAAAAACACAAAGTAGTGATTTTGTGTAGCATATTAGTGATGTTCATTTATGAATACAATTTAGGTTCAATGATATATAGAATAAAATACAAAAGCTGCTATCAAAATATTCATCTTTTTGGGCTTCAAATTAACACTAATTTAGACTTATCTAAACATTAACATATGTTTAGAGAAAGATAAGAAAGATAAGGAGTGTCAGGTGTGGGGGCAGTTTACATTGTGTTATTGAATAGTCAGAGGAAGCCCCAATAAGAAGATAAAATTGAATGAAAACTTGAAATAATTGAAGGAGAAAGACAGGTAGAGATGAGGAAGTGCAAAGACCATGTGGAAGAGCCTGTTTTGATTGTTCAAACAGCAGCAAACAGTCTCATATGTTTGGAGCAGGGTAAACTAAAGGAAGAGAAGCAGGAAATGAAATTGGAGAAATGAAGAAGAAACATAATTAGGGCCTTGTAGACCCTCTTTGTGACAGTTTCAGTCACACACACACATTACAATTAATTTTATAATAGGGTACTCAAAATGACATCAGATTCAAAATTGAAAAAAAAAAGTCTTAGCATTTTTCAGTAAAGATAATCACTGAATCACCTTTAGTCTAGGTTAGATACCCATAAAATGAACTATTATAAAAACATTATTTTCTGCTTAACTACCAAAACTAAGATATTTTTACAGTAGTACCTTTTATGTTTGAAAGAAATGTATGTTTTAAAA
This sequence comes from Saccopteryx bilineata, assembly GCF_036850765.1. Taxonomy (NCBI): domain Eukaryota; kingdom Metazoa; phylum Chordata; class Mammalia; order Chiroptera; family Emballonuridae; genus Saccopteryx; species Saccopteryx bilineata. Next base: position 98,615,183 of record NC_089494.1, read on the forward strand.
GTGTACAAGCATGCACTAAAAATATTGCTTTTATTTTGTTTACATGTAAGTGCTTCAAATTAATAGAAAAGCATAGTATCTTTCAAAACTGTTTTTAAATGTAGTCATAGGAGGATTTTTGCAAATCTCTGCCTCTCTTCTATGGGGTTTAAACTCTTTCTAACTGATTCTGGTACTAAATAGTTTGATATTTAGTTGTTTTCTTGTTTGGTTGGTTGGGTTTTGTTTTTTGTTTTTTTGATAGGATTCTTCTTCCAGTACTGTAAAAAAAGTTCCACATACTGAAGTACATAATTAGCTTGTCTTTGGAGAATTTCAAGTGTGATTTTTTTTATTTGTTGTAGTCAGAAGCCATGCATGTGAAGTGGATCCATATGGAATGCCAGGGGGATGTTCACACATCTGTCTGCTCAGCAGCAGTTACAAAACACGGACCTGTCGCTGCAGGACTGGCTTCAACTTGGGAAGTGATGGCAGGTCATGCAAAAGTATGTTGTCAAAATCAAACATTTCGCCAGCAGGTACTGCTTTGGAATAAGGTTTTTAGTATTAATTAGCATCATCAACATCAGCAGTAACGAGAGATTTCAGCAGGTGAAGTCTGCCTGCAATATGTAGTCGTCACTGTTCTCAAAATCAGTATTTGTGGCTGTTTGTGTGCTGTGTGTGACAAGGAATGAGAAAACTGGGCTATAGAGTGACTAAATTCATGGATCTTCAGTAAATATACTTTATAAAAGTTTTTTAGGAAGAACTTTCATTTGTTTATTTATTTATATTTTTCTAAAGTTGAAAACTGGGAGGCAGTCGGACAGAATCCCGCATGCACCCGACTGGGATCCACCTGGCATGCCCACCAGGGGGCGATGCTCTGCCCATCTGGGGCATTGCTCTGTTGCAACCAGAGCCATTCTAGCACCTGAGGCAGAGGCCATAGAGCCATCCTCAGCACCCTGGCCAACTTTGCTCCAATGGAGCCTTGGCTGCGGGAGGGGAAGAGAGAGACAGAGAGGAAGGAGAGGGAGGGGGAGGGGTGGAGAAGCAGATGGGCGCTTCTCCTCTGTGCCCTGGCCGGGAATCGAACCCGGGACTCCTGCACGCCAGGCTGACACTCTACCACTGAGCCAATCGGCCAGGGCCTCTTTTATTCCTTTATTAAAGAATATTTTTGTTCTAATGAGCTCATATCATTGGCTGACCAGATTTTCTCTTATCCAAAGCAAGATGCTTCTCCTAGTAATAAGTGTGTTGTTTAGTCCCACACAAATTTACATGAAGTTATTCTTCACCTTATCCAGTATCATTAGGGAGTGGAATTCATTTTATTATTTAATGTTCCAGGTAAATGGAGCTTTGCTAATTAATGATTTTAACAATTTTATTTAAAACTTCAAATAGATATATTTTTGTTTTATTCTTAAATATTCTAGAGTAATTTAATTGTTATTTACTGAAATAGCCAACACATTTTTTATAAATAACTTTTGTAAGTCTAAATTTTTACACAAAAATTAGTTAAGGTTTTTACTTGGGAGATCTTGGCAATCCCATATAGTAGAATGGCCCTTTTAAAAATGGTGTCCATTGGGGATGGTTGCTCTATAAATGTGCCCAAATACTATAATTTTTAAAGCTGTTATGGCTGCTTTTTACAATGGCCATTTTGTCTTTATTTTGTCCCAGCGGTGGTTTCTCATTTCTGCCAGTTCTCCTCCTTTGGTCACTGTCCTGCTATCTCTTTTCTGGTCATGTGCTTACTGAGGACTATGAAATGAGACCACTAAAGTTGTTATAATTTTTAGCCTAAACAGTTAGAATTAATGATATAAATACTTTACAAGAACCAAGAGGTTCAACTGCAATAAATTATATGCATTTTAGTATTTTGTTTTTATTTTTAACTTCATATTAAATGCTAGGAACATATAGATAGCAGATCTCATGTTCCTGAAATCCTCTGGATAAGTGAGGATACTGGGTCAAAATTCTTAAGATAGAAATTTTGTAGGCATGTTTGTTTGTGTATGTAGGTAATGTTTGCATAGCCAGACTTTAAACTGTCCTGGGTACCACTTGGGAAGTGATGGCATGTCATGGAAAAATATCAACATATACATTTATATATGCATACACATATATGTACAAATATTTACACATGTCAGAACACAGCATAAGATCTGAGTTGCATAAGCTTTAGTCAGCCCTTATGTAGTGTCAATCAGGGTACATTTATGAAAACAGAAACAATTTTAGGTGTTTTAAACAGAAAAGGGCAAATGCAAAAGGGTGCTCACAAAATTATTGATTGAAAAGCTTGAAGCAGCAGCTTCTAGAATGTGTCTTCAGAACATCCCTCAAAACTCTCATCAAACTAACCTGGCTTAAAGCTGGGACATCTGCCAAAATCAGAAGGTAAGAAATCAGGAAGCCACTGATGGCAATGTTAACTTCAAAAAACATAGCTTGTATCTGAGATCCAGGGATTAGGAAGCTTGCACCTTGCACCACAACTAGTAGCTCCAAAAACATGCAGCAACTGAGAGTACCCTACAAGCAAATAAAATGTAACAATACAAACCAAACAAGACACCCTGTCCTTGCCTCTGCTATACACAAAGGAATAATAATATCAATGTAGAGAAACTCCTTTTCTCCATTCTGTGCACACCAGCAGAAGCAGAAAAAATGGCCTTATTTCCATATTCCAAACTCGAGTTATTATGTCTGATTTTAGGTACTTAACTCAAAACCAGAACCATGTGTATATATTAATCTCTAAAATACATAATTTTTAGTTTTAAGTTATATATAAGTCAAGAAAACACATTAATAAAAACTTTAAAATAGGTATTGAATAACAAAAAAAGTGATTAAAGAAAAAAATAGGGAACTTATTTAAAATAGATATACACACATACACACATACATTAAACAAATGAAATACTAGGTTTTCCAATTACCAGTTAAAATAGATATTAAAGATAAATGCAAAAATAAATGTTAACAAGAGTGGGTACAGTTAAACTAGTGCCTATGTATTGGTAATAGAATTGGATATTGTTAAAACTTTTGTAAAGTTATATATATAACAATTATAAAGCCAGAAATACATACAAAAGACAAAAAGCTGATTTATCTTTTACCTAGTTATCCCACTTTTGACTGAAGAAATTCATTGTTATTGTACTTATAATAAAAACTCAGAAACAATCTATATATCTAACAATAGGTAAGTAGCTAACTACCATTGTCCGTCACCACTGAGATTGCTGGTTCTGCACGTGGGCTCATCATTGCAGGGTCACTGGCTTTAGTGGGGAAGTAATCCACATGACCCCAAAGCTCGCTGGCATGAAAGCCCAAGGTCACTGGCTTAAGCAAGGGGACACTGGTACAAACACAGTCAAAGCTATGGTCCCTCACCATGTTGTGGTTCACTTTTCACGGTCTCACTGTATTGCGGATTTTTAAATTGTATATTTCTAATTTTGTATTGCAGATTTTTCGCTATATCGTCAGATTTTGTGGTATATAGATAATTTTATATATTTAGTATTTCAATTATTTTTGCAGTAAAATAAGCAAAATAAGTATGAGAAAGGTTAGTAACAGTGTGGGAAAGGTTTATAAGAGTGTGAGGAGGGTTTATAAAACCTTAAATATATATATAAATAATAAAATAAATATAAGGTTGCTACTTTGCGGGTTTTGCCTGAAGGAGGTTCTGGAACCTGACCCCCGCGATAGATGCGGCACCACTGTATATTCTATTGCCTCTTTCATAGAGAACATGATGTTGCCATTGAAAAGAATGTTTTGAACACTTTTTATTGAAAACAAAAAATATTATTTTATTAAATTAGGGACTACAAGCCTGAGCTTTGGTGGCACAGTGGATAAAATGTTGACCCAGAATGCTGAAGTCACTGTTTTGAAGTCCTGAGGTTGCTGGTTCTGCACATGGGCTCATCAGTGCAGGGTCACTGGCTTTAGTGGGAAAGTAGTCCACATGACCCCAAAGCTCGCTGACATGGGAGCCCAAGGTCACTGGTATGAACACAGTCAAAGCCCTGGCAGGAATCTCAGTGTACAACTAGAGTGAAAGTACACTCTCTCTCCCTTCCTGTCTCTCTCTCTCTCTCAAAATAGATAAAAAAAATAAATAAAAATTAGAATAAAATAAAATAAAATTAGGTACTAAAATACATATGTACTATATCTGTATTTTATTAAAAAAGGTATGCAGCCCTGGCAGGCTGGCTCAGTGGTAGAGCGTTGGCCTGGTGTGTGGAAGCCCTGGATTTGATTTCTGACCATGGAACACAGGAGAAGCACCCATCTGCTTCTCCACCTTTCCCCCTCTCTGTTCACTCTATCTTTCTCTTTCCCTCCTGCAGCCAAAGCTCCATTGGAGCAAAGGTGGCCCAGGCACTAAGAATGGCTCCATGGCCTCTGCCTCAAGCACTAGAATGGCTTCAGTTGCAGCAGAGCAATGCCTCAGATGGGCAGAGCATCGCCCCCCAGTGGGCTTGCTGGGTGGATCCCATTTGGACACATATAGGATTTTGTCTCTCTGCCTACCCACTTCTTACTTCAGGAAAATACAAAAAAGAGAGAGAGAGAGAGAGAGAGAGAGAGAAAGAAAGTATGCATATAAAGTTGGTAGAAAATACTCAAGAATGTTAATTTCCAAATTAATATGTACTATTTTATTTTAAATAATATTATACATTATTTTAAAAATATTCAGACACTGAGAGGCTATGAGGACAATAAGGAAAAGGAGTGTAAATATTTTTTACCCAGTAATTTTATTTCTGGAAATGTAAGAGATCATCTAAAAATGTATTAAATAGTAGGTTGAAGAAATTCTTATCTCTGTATTATTATAATGATAAAAGAATAAAACCAACTGGGGAATGGTTTGGCAAATTATTGTGTATCACACTAATCACTTTGAAAGAATGTAAGGCTTAAAATAAAGAATCACATAGAACATAATTTTGATACCAAGATATAATAATAAAAGTAGAATATAAAAATAGAGTGCCCTCTTCTATATAAGTAATTTTCCATTCAAAAATCAGCTAGGTAAATTAAATTTGAAATAGTCACACAGAAAGCAATGCAATATAACAGTGAAAATGAACAATGATGACAAGTTTAATATTAAGAATGCATTAAGAATAATATTAATTCACAGGAAAATTTACATATAAAATTTAAACATGTGGAGTTAAACCACTACTCTTGGGAAATACATACCACATATTTCTAAAACTTTAAAAAAATCCATGATAAACCGAATAATAAGGGTATCAGTGTCTCTGGGATGGAATAGGGGCATGTGCATGCCTTCCTATATTTGGAAATATTCTTAGGGTCTGTGCTAAGTACATGAAACTTGTTTTATTTTTATTCTATATATATTAAGAAGTTACAAAGTTTGTTCACATACATTTAACATTCAATAATACTAATTTAAAAATAGAAAGAAAATAGAATGATAATATAATTTGTATTGAAGGTACTGTGTTTGAGTTATTAGTTTTTTTTTTTCAAACTTTCTATGATAAAGATATTTTACTAAAAGTCACGTGGTATCATTATTGCAATATAATTGAGTCACTTGTATCTTCACTATTTAAAAATAAAACAATATATGTTTTCTTTCATATAAAGTAATGCCTTCAAAATTATGTAGACTAAATTAAGTATAGTATGACCTTGCAATTGGAGAACTTGCATGTATACTTATAAAAGTCTGAAGGAGTCTGTTCACCCTGTAGAGAAAGATCACTTGATTTTGGCCTTTTAACCCAAGTGACAGTTTTGCTTCGGGCTTTTGTTATTGTTTTCTTTTGTTTTTTGGTAACGGTGTTGTACATCAGAGTTACTGGCATTAACTTCTAACATTCTAATTAAGATGTGAAGAAAAAAGTGAGGCTATAATGACATTTGATTTCATTTATTAAAAATAATAGATCACATCACTAGATAACTTTAATATATTCACATGAAAGTATGTCATAATATGTGATTCTTTTGTCTCTGACAATCAGTAGATACAAACTCTGAGAGAGCGTTTATATATTCTAAAGTTTTAGCATTGTCAAACATAAAGAATTCTACAGTTGCTATCTACAAAACGTGTTAGATATGTTGTAATGAGTTGTAAAATTAAATGTGCTGGATGTTTTGATAAATGTCCACTTTACAGTTACAAGTTTTCCAATGATCTTTCATATTTTTTGCTATACTGACAGTTACAGACAAAAGAATAATTAACTAAATAGAACCCATTCACAAAAGTAATTTCTATTTTAATTAAAGTAATGCAATTAGCTGGCCTTCCTGCATCAAGATACATTTGGCATATTTTAGAGTTTAATTTTTGGTATTGAATTTTAAAAACGCTAATTGTGCCAGTTAATTAAACAGTGGCATTATGCAGTGTAAAGAAGATTAGGAGCATCAGTTGTTTATGTTTGTAATCTTTCTTCTGCAGGACCCAAAAATGAGTTGTTTCTTTTTTATGGGAAAGGACGCCCAGGAATCGTTAGAGGAATGGACTTGAATACCAAGATAGCGGATGAATACATGATCCCCATAGAAAATCTGGTAAACCCGCGTGCTTTAGATTTTCATGCGGAAACCAATTATATCTACTTTGCTGACACCACCAGTTTCCTAATTGGCCGGCAGAAGCTTGATGGCACAGAGCGAGAAACCATCCTGAAAGATGGTAAGTGACACTGTGTAACATTAATGTTAAACTACCTAGAGATAAAGCGCTTTAAAGGGATGAATCTAGTGTATGTCAAACTTTCACCAGAACCCAAGTTGCTGTTGAATTAAAAGTATTTGTTAATTTAATTTTCTTCAGTAATATTTTTCCTACATATTTTCACATACTAGCATATTTAGACTAGTATAAAATTGAACTTGCAATTGTCCACTACATTTTAAATATCACAGGAATTAAACTGACCTATTTATTCACTTTCATGGAAAAACACAGATTTGCAATGATATGTTTACAGTCCTATACGGCAGAGCATAAGATTTTAACAGGACATCAGAGATTTTTTAGTATTTGCTTCTCACTAGAATATTGTTCATGTTACTCAAAGTGTATTAAAAATGTTAATACCTCATTGTCATCATAATTCCTGCATATTTTCTCTTACTTTATAAATCATTATAATTTACTTCTTTGAAGTTGCCCTTGAAATACTAGTATCTGTAGAGAAACTGTAGTTGTTTATGCCTATTATTATTTATAGACATGTATTTATAAGTAACCATATACATGCAATCATATATGAATATATTTTATAATTGTCAGGAGATTTCATTAATTAGCTGGCTTGGAAAAACCAATCAATTAATAAAATAATATAACCTTGGTATAAGTAGAAAAGATCTTTAATAATCAAGCAAACCAAACTTTTGACTGGCTGCTAGTCACATTAGAATGGCTAACTAATGATTCTGGACCTCAGTTTCCTCATATTTATAGTCTGCTTCCTTCTTAAATGTTTTAGAAATCCTTGATTTAAGGAACAATAATTGTAACCTATTTTATCAAAGACATTGTGCTAGCTATTATAATCGATAAAGAGGATTTTAGGAAATGGCTACTGCCTTCAAGGAATTCATAATCTATTTCTTGAGATAATATAAGCACACAAAGGTGTAAAGGGTTTGAAGTATTAATAAGTTTAAAGATGGCCCAAGGAAATATATGATTAATGAAGAACATCCCTGTAAGAAGAGCCCACAGGAAGGGAGAGACATCTTTATGTGGGTATTCTCAGGGAACTTTTGTAGAGGAGCTGGTATTTTGACTAGATTTTGAAAGATGAATGTTAAGGAGGAGGGGAGGATATTGCAAGAAAACAAAACACAGCAAAACTAAGCTAAACAAAAGTACATTCTCCAGAAAGAGGATGAAGGGAACATTAAGTGGATTACTACAGGAGGTTTGTTTACAGGTAATAGTGACAGAGTAGGTGTAAAAAGTGAATGGTGGCTAAATGAAAGACCTCAAATGGAAGTGAAGGGTCTTAGATAAAAATTCTGAAGGAATAAGAGACAGTAAGTACTTTTAAGACAAAGAATAATGTGAATCAGAGATATTTTAGGAGACTCACTCTGGTAGTGGAATGCTGAAAGAATCAGACAGAAGGAGAGAAAATAAAAGCAGAAAGACAGATTAGCATTATTTACAGCATGCCTGGTAATAAATGGTGGTCTCCTTTCTTTTAGAGGAAATAAGGGTGGCATAAAAAGATTTTTTGTTTATGTCAGGTTCACTTTAAATCAAACCTTTAATGATAAAAAGTACAGTTTTCACAAGTGACAAATGAAGTATTAAAATAAAAAAAATCTGTTTTTGTCTCTTTTTGTCCAATTAGAGTTAAGATTTTTACTTTAAATTGGATGTGGCACAGGCAGTCTGCCTACTTTTCTCTGTGATGTGCTATCAGATAATAGGGACTTGACAATTTTAGGACAATGGACTTGCACATTCTAAGTAGGAGATAAATTTAGATTGCTCTAATTTTGACCTAGACATTTTCAAGAGGCACTAAAATATAATATAGAGTATTCTTGGTTTCTTTTTAAAAAATGTCAGTTCCAGTGTTGAGCCTAGCTAATAATCCTAACTTTGACAACCACATCCTACCACTGACATGGGTGGTTTTTTGCATTCCACCGGAGCAACAGAGATTACCTCTAATAGCTGCTTGACTTCCAGGCATATTTGTAGAGTTTTGAATTAGTAATATAAAGGTTATAAAAACATTTTGTAGATTTTTACATCTGAAAAATGTTAACATTTTGATATTTCTATGCAAAGGACATTAATCTATTTTTATTAGTTTATCTTTTTTTCTTACTGGTAAAACAGTGGTGGGATTTAGGCAGTTCACACTAGTTCAGCAGAACTGGTACCTAATTTTTTGTTGAGTTTGTTGAACCAGTTGTTAAAATTCCATTTATAATCAGGGTTCTCTCTAGGGTGGGTGCATCGGCAGCTGCCCAATGCGGAAATCACAAATTTACATTTCTTACTCTTTTTTTAATGTTCATCTGCACAACTGCATTTCTAAATGCCAGTAGTAATGTTCATTCCGTCCATACGTGAGAAAAGGTAAAAAATTTGACGGAACTATGCTTGTAATATTTATTTATTTATTTCATAAAACTCATTATACATTTGCTGAAATACTACATTTTAATTCCTTTGTGTTTGTTACTTCAGTAAACAAACATAAAAAGTGCCAACCAGGGTGTGACAAACTGTCATTTGTTTCATCTTTGTGTTATGCCCAAAATTTCCAAGATATTATGAGATGATCCACAGCCTAGACATTAACATAATCTAATTTTGTATACCTCTTTTATTGTTCTTATTTAAGTATTAAATGCATGAAATAATAAACTACCTTTTGGTATATTGTTTTTTTAATACTTAAAACAGTAATTAGAGCAAAGAATTGGTCATTAAATTATTTGAATCCCACCACTGCAGTAAGGAGAATAACAACAGACATTATGATACAACATTAACATATCAAAACAGAACTTACATTTGGCAGATGATAACTTGTGATTCTTGGAATCAGAAAAACCAACTTCTCTATGTATTTACTCATTTAGCTAGAGTGTCTACAATCCAGCCTGAAGACTGAGAGGCAATACTAGATTTGACAAATGATTCTTTAAAGTTTGGTAGAAATTTTCAGCTTTCAGCCTTAGTATAGTTTGAAGTACAAGGCTATAAAAATATTGTTTGTAAATAACTATCTTGGACATCTGTGTAAGCCTAAGTCTTTTTATAGTGGAAAGAAACACAACAATATTTCAGTAAAAAAACAATTTCCATTTATGCTTTGACTTTTATTTTGTTTTGTCCAGAGGTTTATTGAAAATCTCCTAAAGAGATACTATAATCTTTGTGGAATCTTGTGAGGTAAAATAGTAATTAAGTAAATGAGAAAAGAAAATTGTCCATTTAAGGTTCTTACATGTATTTCAACAATTACTGAGATAATCTATGAAATCAAAATATATTAGTGATTTAATAAAAATAGACTTCTATAAGAGCAAAACATTTACTAATCTATATATTTTTACTTTCTAGAATTTTTGCCCATTTTTTTATAAAATTCATACTTTATTTTTTTAATTAATTACTTGATTTATTTCTTTGTGTAGTTAATAAATGTTTATTAAATACCACCTCTGGGCCAGGTGTTGTTCTAGGTGATAGGAATGCTGAAGTAAATAAGGTCAAGTTTATATTTAGCTTATATCAAATTGTGGGAGGCAGATAAATAAACACATAAATGAACAGATAATGGTACATGCTATAAAGAAAATAAAGTAGGATACTATGGTACAAAGTAATAAAAATATCAACAGAAAGGAAATTTATTCTAAGTGATCAAGGAATGTAAATTAGCCATTCTTGCCAAGTATAATTGTTACTCTCTAAAAGAACAAGACAGATTCTCTTTATAAGATTCAGTTCACTTTTATCTCATTGGGTGTCTCGTCCAAGATCCATTATTTATTATAGTATGAATTATAAATTTTATCAGAAGGGGAAAAACATAAAAACAATAACTCACTATTTTATTTATTACACATGTATTCTATTAGTGCAGCACTTGTTTTTAAAATGTTTAAATTAAATTTTCAGGGATACATATATCCAAAAAGAAAGCTAGTAAAAATAACTTTTCATATTGTCTCATATCTTTAAAAGTACACTCAAAGAATTTTTTTCTGAGTCAAAAGTTATTAATGCCTGCAGCTACAACAGAAAAACTGTAGTTTCAATACATAATGAAAATGGAGACTTGAGATCACCCAGTTCGTGGTGATTTGTTACAATAGCCACAGGAACTAACACAAAGCCTGTGCTGTTAACCATGTTGCTACTGGCTTTATGGACTCCTTAGGGTAGGTGCAACCTGATTGGGATCTGGAGTCGGTCCACGTTTCCAGACCTCAGAGTCTTCTTTAACTGGAGGTATTTTATAGGAGAAAACTGAGTATCTTTGGAGAGGATGAAAGATATGTTTTGTTTTTTTTTAGGAAGTATAACCAGGAGGTAGGGGAAGCAGTGTTTGTATGCCAAACATATTCTCCAAGTAGCATGTTTGAAGTTAGTTTACTGAATCACAAAGAGTAGTGCCATATTTATACAATTGCTTGTCCAGCATCTATTCTAAAGGGTAAAGCCCTGTTCTTCTGCTACGTTCCACCCCAGCATTTCCTTATTCCTCTCATGGTTTTAAAATCCAATAGTTTCTCCAATCATGTGTTGAAATGTGTGTTGTTATACCCAGGCACAAATTTGATAATTCATCATTGTAATACTTAGAACCCTCACTATTACTACTACTGCCCACACATATAATCACCAATTTAAGATGAACTTTAACTCCAGAAACATTTCCAGATCTCTATCCAGATTTAGGACACCCACTCACAACAGATTACAGAATAATCTGTTCCCAAGTGACACCAACTTTAATGTAATACCACTTTCTGAACCTATCGATAACCATTTGTTCTAGTATTTCGATGAACTTCCCTATGTATAACTCACTAGGAATTTTTAGTGTTTCACAAAGATCGAGTGTTACAGTGATAAAACAAACATGATGAGCTATCACTAATGACTTAGGTTAGAAAGTTCCTGTGAACTGTAGTGATTATGCCTTGCAAAGCATTTTAAAATTAAGAACAAGTTTTACTCTGCTGTTTGATTACAGGTGAATATCAATATTGCTTTTCTGACTTTAACTTGAACTTTATCATAAAGAAAATTTTAAGACTCTGAGAGATGTAGACTCTGACTAACCATTAAAGAAAATAATGAATACATTTGTCATTCATGAGACATGTCCTAATTAAAACTGTTGAGAAGAGATTTGTGTTTTCAGCTCTTGAAAATCTAATGGCTATTGTCCTGCTGAGTAGCAAGGTTATACAACTTATTTGCATGTGCTGACTTTTGTTGACTATCAATGAGATGTTTTCCTGGAATTTACTGGAAATTTGAATCTTAAAAACATGGGTTCAATTTTATGATCAGTTTATAAATAGATATTTCTCATAATTTTTGGTATTTCTCATAAGATATTTGAGATATTTAAAAAAGACTTTAAGCTTATGTATGTCTTTTTGTCTGAAATGGTTACAGTAATATCAGAAGATTGAAATCTTGGTTCTGAAATATATTATTTCATAAAAATGGAATTAACCATGTAGCTGATAGATTTTAATAAACATAAATACAACTTTTTTCTATTTATTTTCATCATATATATATGATATACATAAACACACATGTATATACACTGACATACACAGCATATTACATACACACATACAGACATTCTCACACACTAGTTCAGGATAACTCCAGAAACTTCCATAAAATAGTTTATTATGTTAATGTTAAACTGCTCATAAGGTAAAAAGAGACAATATGAAAATAGTTGGATTCCCCAAAGTACCACTGAAACATTTTTACAAATATAATTGCTATATTAAATAAATATTCTGATTGGTAAAATTTTTTGTACACTTTATACAAATTGTCAGTTTTCAAAATGAATTAAAATAAAGGAAATACCCAATTGCTTAATTTTTCTTAGCATTATGTACTTTTAATTTGTTCCTTCAGAATTCACTTGGTAATACTTTACTCACCAAGGATTAGTATTGTAAACATTGACTATAATTGTTCTGTTCAAAATTAATACAAATTTTGATTTAAAAAGCTTGAAAAATTATTTTTGGTTGACATTGCTGTTGGTATTCTTTATTTTAATTAATTTTTTTTTTTTTAGTGACACTGGTTAACAAAATTATACAGGTTTCAGGTGCACAATACTACAACCCATCTCTGTACACACTGTATTGTGTGTTCACACCCTAAGTCAATCTCTGTCCATCATGATTTATTTACCTGATACCTTCCCCCACCTCCACCCCCTACAATGACCTGACTGTTTTTTGTTTCCTTGAGTTTTTCTTTTTTTTTTGCTCAATGCCTCCAGGCCCCTCACCTAGCCCCCCTCCCACAACTATCAACTATCTATCCCTAAGTCTGTCTCTACTTCATATGTTTGTTCACTTTGTTTATTAGATTCCACATATGATTAAAATCATGTGGTATTTAGTCTTCTCTGACTGACTTATTTTACATAGGATAATACTCTCCAGGTCCTTCCATGACTTTGCAAAAGATAAAATTTTCAACTTTTTTTAAGACTGAGTAGTATTCCATTGTGTAACTGTAACACAACTTTCTTATCCACTCATCTATTGATGGGCACTTGAGCTGCTTCCAAATCTGGTTATGGTAAATTATGCTGCAATGAATTTAGGGGTGCATATGTTCTCTCAAACTAGTGTTTTGGGTTTCTTTGGGTATATTCCCACTAGTGAAATTATTGGGTCATAAGGCAGTTCCACTTGTGAATTTTTGAGGTAACTCCATACTACTTTTTACAGTGGCTGCAGCAGTCTGCATTCTCACCAAAAGTACACAAGGGTTCCCTTTTCTCCACACCCTTGCCAACACTTGTTGTTCGTTGATATATTGATGATGACCTTCAGTCATCAAGTGTGAGGTGATATCTCATTATAGTTTTGTTATTTATCCGATATTAATGATGTTGAGCATTTTTTCCTATGTCTATTGGAATTCTGTATGTCTTCTTTGGAGAAGTGTCTCTTCAGATCCTTTGCCCATTTTTTAATTGGATTTTTTAATTGTATTTTTTTTTGGTGTTGAGTTTTAAAGTTCTTTATAAATTTTTGATATTAAGGCCTTATCAGATATATTGATATCTTCTTCCATTGTCTTTTCATTTGTTGATTGTTTACAAAAACATTTTGGTTTGATGTAGTACCATTTGTTTATTTTTATCTTTTATTTTCCTTATTCAAGGAGATATATTAGAAAAAATACTGCTATGAGAAATGTCTACCATTTCACTGAGTATGTCTCCTTCTATGAGTTTTATGATTTCAAGTCTAATATTTAATTCTTTAACCCAGTTTGAGTTTATTCTTGTATTTAGTTTTGTGGGGGTTTTTGCATAAATCTGTCTAATTTTCCCAACACTGTTCATAAAATAAACAATTTTTATCCCATTGTATTTTATTGCCTCCTTCGTCAAGTATTTATTGAATATAAAGGTGGGAGTTTATTTCTGGGCTCTCTAGTCTGTTCCATTTATCTACATGTCTGTTTTTATGCCAGTTACCATATCTTTTTTATTACTATGGCCTTGCAGGATTGTCTATTATCAGGTACTGTGATTCTTTCAACTTTGTTCTTTCTTAAGGTTGCTGTTGGTATTTAGGGTCTTTTATTTTATATAAATTTTTGAAATGTTTGTTCTAAATATTTAACATTTTTGTTAAATATGTCATTGGTATTTTGATAATAATTACATTGAATTTAAAGATTGCTTTGGGTTGTATGGACATTTTGATGATGTTAATTCTTCCTATCCATGAACATGGTATTTGCTTTAACTTATTTGTATCTTCTTCAACTTCTTTCTTCAGTCTTATAATTTTCTGAGTAAAGGTCTTTTATAATATTGGTTAAATTCATCACTAGTTATTTTATTCTTTTTGGACCAATTGTGAGTGGGATTATTTTCTTAGTTTCCGTTCTGATAGTTCATATTTGGTGTATAAAAATGCAACCGATTTCTGGATATTTATTTTGTATTCTGCCAATTTATTGAATTTATTTATCAGCTCTGGTAGATTTTGGTGGAATCTTTAGACTTCTCTCTATATAATATCTCTCTATATAATATCATGTTGTCTGCCAATAATGACAGTATTACTTCTTCCTTTTCAATTTAGAAGCCTTTTATTTTCTCTTCTTGTCTGTTTGCTGTGGCTAGAATTCTCAGCACAGTGTTGAAGAAGAATGGTGAAAGCACACATCCCTGTCTTGTTTCTTGATCTTAGGAAATGCTTATATTTTTTGCCCATTGAGTGTGATGTTGGCTGTGAATTTGTTATATATGGCCTTTATTATGTTGAGGTATATCTCTTCTGTTCCCACGTTGCTAAGACTTTTTATCATAAATTAATGCTGGATTGTTTCAAATACTTTTCTAGCTTTTATTGATAAGATCATGTGTTTTTTGTTTGTTTGGGGTTTTTTTTTTTTATATTTTTCTAAAGTGAGAAGCCGAGAGGCAGACAGACAGACTCCAGTATTTGCCTGACTGGTACCCACACAGCATGCCCACTAGAGGGTGATGCTACGCCCATCTGGCGCATTGCTTCATTGCAACCAGAGCCATTCTAGCACCTGAGGCAGAGGCCATGCAGCCATCCTCAGTGCCTGGGCCAACTTTGCTCCAATGGAGCTTTGGCTATGAGAGGGAAAGATAGAGATAGAGAGAAAGGAGAGGAGGAAGGATGGAGAAGCAGATTTGCGCTTCTCCTGTGTGCCCTGGCCGGGAATCGAACCTATGGCTTCCATATGCTAGGCTGATGCTCTACCACCAAGCTAACCAACCAGGACCTGATCATGTGGTTTTTATCTTTCATTTTGTTTATATGGAGTATCACATCTATTGATTTGCAGATGTTGTTTCAACTTTGCATACCAGGAATAAATCCCACTTGATCATTGTGTGTGATCATTTTAATGTATTTCTGGTTTCAATTTGCTAATATTCTGTTGAGAATTTTAGCATCTATGCTCTTCAGGTATATTGTATTGTCTTTCTTTGTATTGTCTTTATCAAGTTTTTGAATTAGGATAATGCTGGCCTCATAAAATGAATTTGGGAGTTTTCTCTCCTCTTAAATTTCTGGAATAGTTTGAGAAGGATAGGTGTTAGTTCTTCTTTGAATATTGCATAAAATGAGCCTGTGAAGCCATCCAGTCTAGGACTTCTGTTTGCTGGGAGTATTTTTATTACTGTTTCAATACCACTAGTTGTAACCCCTCTATTCAAATTCTCTAATTCTTTCTGATTTAGTTTTGGAAATTCCTTTTCTAGGAATTTATACATTTCATCCAGTTTCTCCAAGTTCTTGACATACAATTGTGCACAATATTTTTCTACAATGCTTTGTATTTCTTTGGTGTTAGTTGTTATTTTTTCTGTTGCATTTCTGATTTTCTTTATTTCAGTTTTTATCTCTCTCTTTTTTAAAACTTTGTTAACAGTATTTCAATCATGTTTATCTTTTTAAAGAACTAGCTCTTGGTTTAATTGATCTTCTGTATTTTTTAAAGATTCTATTTCATTTATTTCTGCTATAATCCTTATTATTTTCTTATTTATCTTTATTTCTGGCTTTGTTTTTCTTTTTAAAGTTTCTTTATGTTTTATTGTTTAAGTTTTTTCTTGTTTGTTTGTTTCTTGATATAGGCCTTTAATGCTATGAATTTCCCTCTTAAGACTGCTTTTGCTGAATTCCATAGATTTTTGAGTTGTGTCCTCATTTCCATTTGTATCAATCTATCTTTTGATTTCATCTTTGATCTTATTGTTAATCCCTTCATTGTTTAGTAACATGGTATTTAGTATCCATATCTTTCTGTGTTTTCCAGTTTTTTTCTTGTGATTGATTGTTTTGTTTAATATCATTATGGACAGGGAAGATGCTTGATATGATTTCAGTCTTCTTAGATTTATTGAGACATGTTTTGTGTCTTAACATGTAGTCTATGCTAGAAAATGTTCAGGTGCAATTGAAAATAATATGTATTCTGCTACTTTGAAATGAAATGCTCAGAAAATAACAATTAAATTCATTTGATCGAGTGGGTCATTTAAGGCTGCCATTTTCTTATTGACTATCTGTCTGGAAAATCTATCCACTGAGGTCAATGAGGTGTTAAAAATCCCCTACTATGACTGTACTACTGTCAGTTTATCCCTTTATGAACATCAAGATTTGCTTTACACATTGAACTGCTTCCATATTGTGTACATAAAGGTTTGCAAGGTTATATTCTTTTGTTGTATTATGCCCTTTATAAATATGTAATGTCCTTCTGTGTTTCTTACTTTAGCCTTTGTTTTAAAGTCCATTTTGTCAGCTCCAAGTATAGTATATATTCCATCTTTTATTTTCCTTTTCATCTTCATGAAATATTATTTTTCCTTCCCTTTACTTTTAGTCTATGTATATTTTTGTTTTGTGGTGAGACTCTTTTAGACAACATATATGTGGGTCTTATTTTCTTATTCACTCAGCTTGCCCATGTCTTTTGATTAAAGCATGTAAGCCATTTACACATAAAGTGCTTATTAATAGATACATATTTTTGCAGTTTTATTATTTTAACTACAGTGGTACCTTGAGATATGAATTTAATTCATTCTGTAACCAATCTCATCAGTCAACTCTTATATCGAACTGCCAATACTGGACCCATGCACCAAAGTGCCTTCTAGTGGCAGCTTCCCGAATCACAACTCATTTCTCTGAATTTCTCTCAGATCTCGAACAAAAATATGGACTGAGTTGCAGCTCATATCTTAAAGAATTTGTATGTTGGTCTGTGCATATCTGAAGGTACCACTGTATGCTCTTCTGTTTCCTGCTTTTCCTCCTCCTTGTTCTTTTGGCAGGTCTTGTCATATTTATTGTAATACTATTTTGGTGGTAACAAACTACTGCAGCTTTTTCTTGTTTGGAAGTTGTTTATTTCTCCTTCAATTTTAAATGATAACCTTTCTGGGCGTAGCAGTTTGGTTATAGGTTCCTGCTTTTTATCAGTTTGAATAATTCATGACAATCCCTTATGGCCTGAAATGTTTCTACTATAAAATCAACTGACAGTCTTATGGGCCCTCCCTTGTAGTTAACTAGCTGCTTTTCTCTTTCTGCTTTTAAGATTCCCTTTTTGTCTTTAACATTTGCATTTTAATTATGAGTTTCTGTATGGGTATTTTTGGGTCCATCTTGCTTGAGACTTTCAATGCTTCTATTTTTTTTCATAAATAAATTTTTATTAATTTTAATGGGGTGACATTAATAAATCAGGGTGCTTATATTCAAAGAAAACATGTCCAGGTTATCTTGTCATTAAATTATGTTGCATACCCATCACCCAAAGTCAGATTGTCCTCTGAAATCTTCTATCTAGTTTTCTTTGTGCCTCTCCCCCTCCTCTTTCCCCTCTCCCTCCTTCTCTCACCCCCTTAACCACCACACTCTTGTCTATGTCTCTTAGTCTTGTTTTTATGTCCCACTAATGTATGGAATCATGCACTTTTTGTTTCTTTCTGATTTACTTATTTCACTCCATATATTGTTATCAAGATCCCACCTTTTTTTTAAAAGTGATCCGATGTCATTATTTCTTATGGCTGAATAGTATACCATGGTGTATATGTGCCACATCTTCTTTATCCAGTCTTCTATTTTTTTTTTTTACAGTGATTAAAGCCTTTAAGCAAACTCTTGGCCAATACAGCAAGAATCCATAAAAGAGTAGTGTCCCTAACAAGTTCACCAAGTCCAAGTTGGCACCAACACCATTCCAAATCCCTGCAAATGCAACCCAACCCCAGTTCAGTCCCTTAGGATCTGTCACAAGGAACAGGAGTCCAGGAAAAGTCCACATCCAAGAAAAGTCCACATAGTACTGGAATTGTTCTCAAAATTCTATACTTTGCAGCTCACGTCCAAGTCCCAATGACCGCTGCTTCTAGCTGGTAATGATTCAGGTAGAATGGAAAAACCATCTGCGGCATGTGCAGAGATGGAGCTTCTGTTCTCTTCTGCCTGGAGAGATGAGACCAGGTGCTTTTCCCTGGAGCTCTGCAACTATGATGTGGTAAAGAGAACCTTAGGATACACTAAGCTGGGTGGCAAAGGTAAATTCATAATAGAAGTTGGCAAAGGAGGAAAGAGAGCTCTAAATGAGGAGTAGGTCCCAGCCTGAAATACGAGTGGGGCCTTGAGGTAGGAGGAATAAAGGAAACACTATATATTAAACAAAGCAGCAGAAAATTGGACTATCAACACTCACAACAGAGATCTTTGAAGGAAGAATAAAAACCTGATTATTCAGGCAAGAAATAGTTAAGTGGCCCTTGTGCAAATGACATCAGTTTACCTGCTTCTTGGAATAAATACCCTAGGCTCATCCACAGTGTTGTAGATGGGACCTACACCCTGGGCACCTTCAGCCTTCAGTGGCAAACCCCAGCATTCTGGACAAGGTTAGGTCATAGGAGGCTGGAGCAGGACTGGAAGAGACTGAACTCTCCCTTAGAGGAGCGAGGGGGAAGCCTACCTTCCAGTGTCCCTTTTTCCTCACAGCAAAGGCATGTAAGCCTGGCAGGCTTTAGCTCAATGACCTTCCTATTCACTATTGAAGCAGGACCCAGATGGAATCCTATGAGACCCCTTTGGGGAGTTGGAGCCTTCAAGGGTGTATCCTAAAAGCTGGTAGTTCCCCTGATCTCTATTGGGCTTTTTCTGCCTCTTGGTACCTTAAAAGCCATGCTCAGAAGATCTTGCTGAGGGGTTTGAAGATCCCCATCTGCCTATCTAAACCTTTTCCGTATATCTGGAGATATTTGGAAAGAGACAAAACAGTGCTATTAGCTGGATCAAATAAAAGAAAGTAGAAGTTTGCAGGAGAAAAAGATTTAGCATCTCCTGTTCATCGGCATTCAAAAGAAATTTAAAATTTTTAAAGTAAAAAGCATGATATGGTAGACCCATAGGAGTTCCAGGATATGACTTCCACGTTTTAATTTTTTTTCCCATGGTATTTTTCTTTATGCTTTTTCCCCCCATTTTTAAAATTAAATTTAATGCAGTGACATTGATAAATCAGGGTACATATGTTGAGAGAAAACATCTCCAGATTATTTTGACATCTGATTATGCTGTATACCCCTCACCAAAAGTCAAATTGTCTTCTGTCACCTTCTATCTGGTTTTCTTTGTGCCCCTCCCCTCCCCCACCCCCTCTCTCCTTCCTCACCCAATCCTCCCTCCCCCCACCCCCGCACCCCTGTTGCCATCACATTCTTGTTCATGTCTTTGAGTCTCATTTTTATGTCCCATCTATGTATGGATTCATATAGTTCTTAGTTTTTTCTGATTTACTTATTTCACTCTGTATAATGTTATCAAGGTCCATCCATGTTATTGTAAATGATACGATATAATCATTTCTTATGGCTGAGTAGTATTCCATTGTATATATGTACCAAGGCTTTTTAATCCACTCATCCTCTTACGGACACTTGGGCTGTTTCTAGATCTTCGTTATTGTGAACAATGCTGCCACAAACATAGGGGTGCATTTCTTTTTTTTGGAGCCGTTATATAGTGTTCTTGGGATATATTCCTAAAAGTGGGATAGCTGGGTCAAAAGGCAGTTCAATTTTCAAGTTTTTGCGAAATCTCCATACTGTTTTCCACAGTGGCTGCACCAGTCTGGATTCCCACCAGCAGTGCAGGAGGGTTCCCTTTTCTCCACATCCTCGCCAGCACTTATTCTGTGTTGTTTTGTTGATGAGCGCCATTCTGCTGGTGTGAGGTGATATCTCATTGTGGATTTAATTTGCATTTCTCTAATGATTGGTGATGTTGAGCATTTTTTCATATGCCTGTTGGCCATCTGTATGTCCTCTTTGGAAAAGTGTCTATTCATTTCTTTTGCCCATATTTTGATTGTATTGTTTGTCTTCCCGGTGTTGAGATTTACAAGTTCTTTATAAATTTTGGTTATTAACCACGTATCAGAAGTATTGTCAAATATGTTCTCCCATTGTATAGTTTGTCTTTTTATTCTGTTCTTATTGTCTTTAGCTGTGCAAAAGCTTTTTAGTTTGATATACTCCCATTTGTTTATCCTGTCTTTAATTTTACTTCCCCATGGAAATAAATCAGCAAATATATTGCTCTGAGAGATGTCAGAGAGCTTACTTCCTATGTTTTCTTCTAAGATGCTTATGGTTTCACGGCTTACATTTAAGTCTTTTATCCATTTTGAGTATATTTTTGTGACTGGTGTAAGCTAGTAATCTAGTTTCATTTTTTTTGCAGGTAGCTGTCCAATTTTCCCAACACTATTTGTTAAAGAGGCTATCTTTACTCCATTGTATTTCCTTACCTCTTTTGTCAAATATCAGTTGTCCATAAAGTTGTGGGTTTATCTCTGTTCTGTTCCATTGATCTATATACCTGTTCTTATGCCAGTACCAGGCTATTCTGAGTACAGTGGCCTTGTAGTATAACTTGATATCAGGAAGTGTGAATACCTCCCACTTTATTCTTCTTTTTTAAGATAGCTGAGGCTATTCATGTTCTTTTTTGGTTCCATATAAATTTTTGTAATATGTGATCTATATCTTTGAAGTATGTCATTGGTATTTTAATTGGTATTGCATTGAAATTATAGATTGCTTTGGGTAATATAGACATTTTAATGATGTTTATTCTTCCTAACCATGAGCACGGTATATGCTTCTACTTGTTTGTATCTTCCCTGATTTCTTTTATCAATGCCTTGTAATTTTTCTAGTACAAGTCTTTAGTCTCCTTGGTTAAATTTTCTCCTAGGTACTTTATTTTTTTGGTTGTAATAGTGAAGGGGATTGATTCCTTAATTTCTCTTTCTGACTGTTCATTGTTGGCATATAAAAATGCCTCTGATTTCTGAGTATTGATTTTATATCCTGCCACCTTGCTGAATTCATTTATCAGGTCCAGTAGTTTTTGACTGAGACTTTAGAGTTTTCTATATATAATATCATATCATCTGCATATAATGATAGTTTTACTTCTTCTTTTCCAATTTGAATGCCTTTTATTTCTTCTTCTTGTCTGATTGCTGTGACTAGGACTTCCAGGACTAAGTTAAATACGAGTGGTGAAAGGGGGCACCCCTGCCTTGTTCCTTATCTTAATTTTTGTCCATTGAGGTATGTTTCCTGTATTCCCACTTTGCTGAGAGTTTTGATCATGAATGTGTGCTGAATTTTATCAAATGCTTTTTCTGTATCTATTGAAATTATCATGTGGTTTTTCTCCTTCTTTTTGTTTATGTGGTGAATCACATTGATTGATTTACAAATATTGTACCATCCTTGTCTCCCCAGAATAAATCCCACTTGATCATGGTGTATTATTTTTTCCATATATTGTTGAATCCGGTTTGCTCATATTTTGTTGAGGATTTTAGCATCTATATTCATCAGAGATATTGGCGTATAATTTTCTTTCTTTGTGTTGTCTTTGCCTGGTTTTGGAATCAGAATTATGCTCGCCTCATAAAAGGAGCTTGGAAGTCTTCCTTCAACTTGAATTTTTTGAAATAGCTTGAGAAGGATATAGTTAGTTCTTCTTTGAATATTTGGTAGAATTCAGTTGTGAAATCATCAGGCCCCAGACTTTTCTTTGTTGAGAGTCTTATGATAACTGTTTCGATTTCATTTGGTGTAATTGGTCTGTTTAGGTTTTCTGATTCTTCCAGATTGATTTTTGGAAGATTGTATGTTTCAACAAATTTGTCCATATCATCTAGATTGTCTAGTTTTTTGGCATACAGTTCTTCATAGTATTTTCTTACAATATTTTGTATTTCTGTTGTGTCAGTTGTTATTTCTCCACTCTCATTTCTAATTTTATTTATTTTAGTCCTCTCTCTCTTTTTCCTGGTGAGTCTATTTAAAGGATCATTGATCTTGTTTACCCTTTTAAAGAAACAGCTCCTAGTTTCATTGATCCTCTGTATTGTTTCTTTAGCCTCTGTGTCATTTATTTCTGCTCTGATATTTATTATTTCCTTCCTTCTACTACATTTGGGCTTGCTTTACTTGCTTGCCAGGGTCCAGCCCCGGGAGGGGGACCCAGGGGTCCCACAGGAGGAGACGGCGTCGGTGAAAATCGAGTGAGAGAGCCGAATTCTTTTCTTTCTCTTTATTCTCTGGTTAGCATTTACTGCCAGGCATCTCTGCTAATGGCTGGTCTAACTTTACTTTTTATGCACACACACTAAGTTACAATCACATGGTATTTTGAATACATCATTGTTTTAGTTTCACTATGGTTACATATTTCCAGATAACAGTTAATTCATATCTATAAGCTACAAGTCAGGTGGTAAGTTATTCAAAGTACAGTTATCCAATAACTTGAATAGTAATAATATAGGTACAAACTTCTAAAAGATTAGTACTAATTAATAACTCTATTTTACTGTTGTGAGTCAAGAGCGCAGAAAGAGATAGCAGACGAAATCATCAAGGACTAGCAAAGGACCACCGCTTGCTCAGGCAAATAGCCTTGTGTTCATGTAGTGTCCTAATTCTTTCTTCACAAGACTACAAAAGGCTTGCTAGTTAAGAAACTAACATAGCATTAAGAGTAACTTTTACTTAAAGATACATAGAGTGCACCTGTAAGATAGCTAGTAGCAACATAATATCAGAAGGCATTAGTTGCTATTGCTGCTATGAATCCCACCACATTCCTCTCCTTATTCTTGGAAAATGCAAAAATCTCATGAGAATGTTTTACTGAGAAAAGCCCAGCAACTGCCTTCAGTGACAAAACAAGTCTTTTAACAAAACATTCTTTACTTGCCAGCTGCACTTCTATCTAAGGCCACGCAACAGGCCACTCCACTACACTTTACCTAAGATTCTAATGTCTAGTTAAACTTTATTTATTTACTATATTCATATACTAGCTAAGTTCTAACTTTATTCTTTCTAACATGATTAATAAGAAGAAATTCTCCTACAAACTTAACCCTTTATGAGGGATATCATGGCCAGCCTCTTATATTTATGAGCCCAGTTCAAGGGGCTTACAGGCTTTTCTGTGGAACTTACACCTTCTGTCTCATTTCCAAAGAAATTATTACAAATCTACAGGGAAAGCACGGTACTATTATCCCTGTGCCATAAATAATAGCACACACCCAGGAAAGAGGGGATATAAGACCAGATTAATTCAAAAAGGTCAAAGGGGGAAGTATCGTTGTGCCTTTCCTTTGCGGTGACTTTGTCAACCCGCAGCTGTTGGTCTTCACTGCGGTGACTCTATCAACCAGTAGCCATCGATCTTCTTTTGCTGTGACTTTGTCAACCAGCAGTTGTGGATCTTCTTCTGCTGTGACCTAGTTAGCCAGCGTTAGTGGATCGGCTCCCGACACTTGCTGTTCTTTTTCTAGTTCTTTTTGATACAGGGTTAAGTTGTTTATTTGAGCTTTTTCTAGTTTCTTAAAATGTGCTTGTAGTGCTATGAACTTCCCTCTCAATACTGCTTTTGCTGTGTCTCATATATTTTGAGTTGTTATATGCTCATTGTCATTCATTTCTAGGAATTTTTTATTCCTTCTTTGATTTCATTCTTAAACCATTAGTTATTTAACAACCTGCTATTTAATTTCCATGTGTTTGAGAATTTTTGAGCTTTTCCGTTGTGGTTGATTTCTAGTTTCATACTGTTGTGATCGAAGAAAGTGCTTGATATGATTTCAATCTTCTTAAATTTGTTAAGACCACTTTTATGCTTTAACATGTGGTCTATCCTAGAGAAAGTGCCATGAGCACTTGAAAAGAATGTTCATACTGCTGCTTTAGGGTGAAAAAGTTTCTGAAGATATCTATCAAATCGAGTTGATCTACTATGTCCAATCAGTCTGCTGTTTCTTTGTTAATTTTCTTTCTTGAGGATCTATCTATTGATGATGTTGGGGTATTAAAATTTCCTACTATTATAGTATTGCTGTTGATTTCACCCTTTATATCCATCAAAGTCTGCTTTATATATTTAGGTACTCCTATGTTAGGTGCATAGATATTTATAATAGTTATATCTTCCTGTTGGATTACTCCCTTTATCATTATGTAGTGGCCTTCTTTATCTCTTACTATATCCTTTGTTTTAAAGTCCAATTTTCTGATATAAGTATTGTTACCCCAGCTTTTTTTTTTTTCCATTTCCATTTGCATGAAATGTTTTTTTCCATCCTTTTACCTTCAATCTATGTGTATCTTTTGTTCTAAGATGTGTCTCTTGTAGACAGCATATGTACGGGTCTGTTATCTTATTCACACAGCTACCCTATGTCTTATGATTATATCATTTAATCCATTTACATTTATGGTTATTATTGATATGTAGTTGTTTATTGCCATTTTATTCTTTAAAGCTGTATTCCTTTTTTGCTATACTCTTTTCCCACTTTGATCAGTTTACAACAGGCCCCCTAACATTTCCTGCAGCATTAGTTTGGTTGTAATGAATTCCTTGAGTTGTTTTTTGTCTGGGAAGCTTTTTATTTCTTCTTCGATTTTAAACGATAGCCTTTCTGGATAAAGTAGTCGTGGTTGTAGGTTCTTGTTTTGCATTACTTTGAATATTTCTTGCCATTCCCTTCTGGCCTCAAGTGTTTCTTTTGAGAAGTCGGATGTCATCCTTATGGGGGCTCCTTTGTAGTTGATAGCTTTTTTTTCTCTTGAAGATTTTAATATTTTCTTTTAATCACTTAGCTTTGGTATTTTAATTATGATGTGTCTTGGTGTAGGTTTCTTTTGTTTTCTCTTTAATGGAGTTCTCTGTGCTTCTTGAACTTGTGAGAGTTTCTCCTACATTAATTTAGGGAAGTTTTCAGCTATGATATGATTGAACAAAGTCTCTATCCATTGTTCTTTTTCTTCTTCTTCAGGAACCCCTATGATGCAGATGTTATTTCTCTTCATGTTGTCACAAAGCTCTCTAAGAGTTTCTCAGACTTTTTGATTCTCTTTTTTTTCTTCTTCTCTGCTTTCTTGCCTTCATTGAAGTTGTCCTCCAACTCGCTGATTTGATCCTCAGCTCCATCCATCCTGTTCTTAATTCCTTCCATTGTGGTCTTAATTTCTGGTACTGTATTTGTCATCTCCTACTGATTCTTTTTTAATATTTCAATATCCTTTTTTATACTTGCTATTTCTTTATTTAGGTGTTCATAATGACCATCCATTTTTGTTCTAAGTTCCCTAAGCATCCTTACAAACATTATTTTGAACTCTGCATCTGGAAGTTTGATTATTTCCATATCACTCAGTTCATCTCCTGAAGGATTCTCTTGTGGTTTCATTTAGATTGCACTTTTTTGTCTTCTCATTATCTATGTTTGGGTGTTTTGTTTGTAGAGTTGGTTGAGTCTAGGCTTGGTGTTGTCTGCCTCCAGTTTCCAATTGTGTTATTTCTAGGTCTTCTTGGGTTGTTATTAGCTATTATTTGTAATCCACTTTAGGATTGGGGCAGCTTTGAAGTCTTGATTTGTTTGTTATCTTAACAGGTGATAGTCTTGTTTACTGATCTCAGCAGGGAGCTTCCTTGAAACTGTATCCAGGAATGCAATGGGTGTAACCTGAGACTCTGAAGGCCTCTTCCACCAACTAATTTCTCTGGGGTCAGGGTGTTTTCTCAGCTTCAGTAGGGGGAGGTGTACCTCAGATGTCCATGGAGACCTGAGTTACTGCCCCTCCTCCCCACTTCTTGTTTTTAGCTGTTTCTTGTTGTACTGATTGGAGCTGGAGAGATGTCTGGAGATCTCTGATCTGGAAGCAATTCAGTACTGTTTTATGGAAAAATCAGTCCCTCCCCCAGCTATGGCCGCCTCCAGCACGGAGGAATCAGCTTTTTTTAGGTCATCTCCTGCATTCCTTAGCCCCTCACAGTCTGTCCCTCTCTCTCTGCTTTCCACTTGGGAGATAAGCCAGTCCTATCAACACACCTTGCTCCCTGGTCACCAGGCAAGTGGTTGTAAGCAGTATTTCCTGCTCTTTTCCCTAGAGTGAGATCCCCTCTGGGCTCTCAGCCACACACGTCCCCTCTGTTCCTATAAGCAGGGGAGATTCAGGCACTTCCTACCAGGTTTGTTGTGGCTTCTTCTTTGCTCCTTGGTTTTTGAGAGCTATTCTTGTAGTCCAGAGTTGGTTTTTCATGCTGATTTTTCCTAAATTGATTTTATTCTAGTTTGGTGGTGAGAGCTGGGCATCTGAGCATCCGACTACTCCGCTGCCATCTTCAGGGCCCCTTTTAAATTTTTTTAAATTGATTGTAAAATATTTGCTGGGTACACTTTAATAATACCTTGACTTTAAAGATTGTAAGAAATACCCATAATTCGAAAGGTTTGACAAAATAGAGTAAATGCTTTTGCTACATATGCAGGAGCATTGTCAGTTTAACCAGTTTAGGCAATCTAATAATAGAAAAATGCGTATAGACAATGAGCTATAACATGCTTAACAGCCTCTCCTGTTCTGACAGAGGTTACTATAAATCCAGAATAGGTATCCACTGTAACATGGACATAGGACTATTTGCCAAATGAAGGTATATGAGTAACATCCATTTGCCAAAGTTGTCCTGGTAGGAGTCCTTGAGTGTTAATTGTAGTATAGGACCCCTTGTACAGGTTTTCCCAATCTGTTGTGCTGCTTCTCGAGAAAGTTGAAACTGTTTACACAGGGCTGCAGCGTTCTGGTGATGAATAGTATGAGACTGAATTGCTCGATCTGTCATGAGTGCTCCAAATAATTTTTTGGGAGGTAGACTGATCAACAAGGGCATTCCCTTGTGCTAAAGCTCCAGGGAGCATGGAGTGAGCTTGAGTATGTCATATAAAACATGGAGCTCTATATTGACATACAAGTCTTTGAGGAAGGAGGAACTGCTGAAATAGTTTATCAGCAGTTGTCCCTAAGACAGCAGTCTTTATAGTGGAAACAACCATCAGTAAATATTTGCTGTCTGTATATAGATTAAAGGAGGAATATGGAAAATGCTGAAAAGCCATAACAATGGCATATAATTCTAGTCTTTGAGCTGATTTTAAGTTGACTGTTTCAGTATAAATTTGTCCATTAATTTGCAAAAGCGATTTGCCATTTAGTGGAAGTTTCCCAGAGCCATTGTTGTTGATCCTTTGAAAAAAGGAACAACAATAATTTTGAGGCTCAAAACCTATAAGCTGTAAGCATTGCCTATGCCCCTTGATAGTCCAGGAGGCGGCAAGATCAAAATATCGAAGTGTATTCCATGGGCTATTAGATGGTTCAATGTGCGCAAGCTGTAGCTGCTCTTGTACCAATTGAGCAGCTGCCCTAAGTTTCTCCTGAGAAAGGGGCCATTGGTCTACCCATACAGAATTATCTGATTTCCAAGTAATTGGGTCTGCACAATGCATTATTGGGGTAGCAGGAGCTATCAAGGCCCCTCTGCTAAATTTTGATATCCTAATCCACACCTTCTGGTATTGGGTGCCACTTCTATGGGGGTGAGAATCCCTTGCTGTTCTTTCCCTAGTCCCTTAGTGGGCAAAAATCCCTAGTCAAGCATCTGAGTACTGACTAAACCATTAGGACTGATAAGGAACTCTACTGTATTTTTCAAAACATCTCTACCCCACAGATTAACTGGCAATTGAGGGAGCACATAAGGCTTAAAAAATCCAGAATGACCTCCTTAATCTTCCCAGTGTAAAAAACTAGAACTTTTTTGAAGGGAATTACTCCGCCCTATACCTTGTAATTCTGTAGGTGCTGCATGAAGTGGGCCAGGTGGGAAGTCAATGTAGCTTAGCAATAACAGATACATCAGCTCCAGTATCTAAAAGTCCTTTAAATTTATGCCCATGTAACGTTAGTTCCATTTCAGGGCGTTCCTGACCTATTTTTTTAAATCCAATTGGCAAAATCAGAGGAGCCAAATCACCAATTTTCTTGGGGCTCCTTTAGTGAGATGTGGCCTGAGAAGCAGAATTAGCATCCTTATACTATTCTTCTAACTGCCTGAATTAGCTGTGAGACAAAATTTTTTAAATTAATTTTAATGGGGTGACATTGATAAATCAGTGTACATATGTTTGGAGAAAACATCTCTAGGTTATTTTGACATTTGATTATGCTGCATTCCCATCACCCAAAGTTCAATTGTCTTCTGTCACCTTCTAACTGGTTTTCTTTGTGCCCCTCCCCTTCCTCAACCCCCTTTCTCTCCTACCCCTTACCCTGTAAACCCCACACTCTTGCCCATGTCTCTGATTCTCATTTTTATGTCCCACCTATGTATGGAATCATATAGTTCTTAGTTTTTTCTGATTTACTTATTTTGCTCAGTATAATGTGATCAAGGTCCATCCATGTTATTGTAAATGATCCGATGTAATCATTTCTTATGGCTGAGTAGTATTCCATAGTATGTATGTACCAAAGCTTTTTAATCCACTTGTCAACTGATGGACACTTGGGCTGTTTCCACATCTTCACATTGTGAACAATGCTGCCATAAACATGGGGGTGAATTTCTTCTATTCAAACAGTGCTATGGTGTTCTTGGGGTATATTCCTAAAAGTGGGATAGCTGGGTAAAAAAGCAGTTCAATTTTTAATTTCTTGAGGACTCTCCATACTGTTTTCCACAGTGGCTGTACCAGTCTGCATTCCGACCAGCAGTGCAGGAAGGTTCCCTTTTCTTCACATCCTTGCCAGCACTTATTCTGTATTATTTTGTTGATGAGCACCATTCTGACTGGTGTGAAGTGATATCTCATTGTGGTTTTAATTTGCATTTCTCTAATGATTAGTGATGTTGAGCATTTTTTTATATGCCTATTGGCCATCTGTGTGTCCTGTTTGGAGAAGTGTCTATTCATTTCTTTTGCCCATTTTTTGATTGGATTGTTTGTTTTCCTGGTATTAAGTTTTACAAGTTCTTTATAAATTTTAGGCATTAACCCCATATCAGATGCATTGTCAAATATATTCTTCCATTGTGTAGTTTGTCTTTTTATTCTGTTCTTATTATCTTTTGCTGTGCAGAAGCTTTTTTGTTTGATAAAGTCCCATTTGTTTATCCTGTCTTTCATTTCACTTGCCTGTGGAGACAAATCGGCAAATAAATCGCTGTGAGAGACGTCAGAGAGCTTACTGCCTATGTTTTCTTCTAAGATGCTTATGGTTTTATGGCTTATATTTAAGTTTTATCCATTTTTAGTTTATTTTTATGAATTGTATATGTTGGTGGTCTAATTTCATTTTTTTGTAGGTAGCTGACCAATTTTCCCAACACTATTTGTTGAAGCCGCTGTCTTTACTCCAATGTATGCTCTTACCTCCTTTTTCAAATATCAGTTCTCCATAAAGGTGTGGGTTTATTTCTGGGTTCTCAGTTCCATTCCATTGATCTATATGTCTGTTCTTATGCCAGTACCAGGATGTTTTGAGTATAATGGCCTTATAATATAACTTGATATCTGGAAGTGTGATACCTCCCACTTTATTCTTCCTTTTCAAGATTGCTGAGGCTATTTGTGTTCTCTTTTGGTTCCATATAAATTTTTGGAATATGTGTTCTATATCTTTGAAGTAAGTCATTGGTATTTTAATCGGTATTGCATTAAATTTATAAATTTCTTTGGGTAATATAGACATTTTAATGATGTTTATTCTTCCTAACCATGAGCACGGTATATGCTTCCACTTGTTTGTATCTTCTCTGATTTCTTTTATCAATGTTTTATAGTTTTCCAAGTATAAATCTTTAATCTCCTTGGTTAAATTTATTCCTAGGTACTTTATTTTTTTGGTAGCAATGGTAAAGGGGATTGATTCCTTAATTTCTCTTTGTGTTCATTGTTAGTGTATAAAAATGCCTCTCATTTCTGAGTATAAATTTTATATCCTGCCACCTTGCTGAATTCATTTATCAGATCTAGTAGGTTTTTGACTGCGAATTTAGGGTGTTCTATATACAATATCATATCATTTGCAAATAATTATAGTTTTACTTCTCCTTTTCCAATTTGGATTCCTTTTATTTCATTTTGTTGTCTGATTGCTGTGACTAGGACTTCCAGAGCTATATTGAATAAGAGTGGTGAAAGGGGGCACCCCTGCCTTGTTCCTGATCTTAAAGGGATTGCTTTTAATTTTTGCCCATTGAGTATGATGTTGGCTGTGGGATTGTCATAGATGGCCTTTATCAGTGCTTCTTAAAATTGTGTCTTTTTCATTCTTTAGGTTAGTAAAATGTTCGGTCATTATTTCTTTAAATGAGTGCTTGATCCCTTGCTCTCTCTTCTCCTGGTACCTGTACAACAGATGTTTTTTTTTTATTTTTCATGTTGTTCCAACGGTCCCTTAAACTATCCTCATTTGTTTCATTTATTTTTTTTTATTTTTGCTGCTCTGATTGAATTTTTTTCCCTACCTTGTCTTTTAAATCACTGATTTGATCCTCTGCTTCATCTAATCTACTGTTTATTCCTTCCCTGTATTCTTGATGTCAGATATTATATTCTCCATTTTTTTTACTGTTTCTTTTTTATGGTTTCTATGTCTTTTTCATGCTGTTAAGTATTCTTGTAACCATTACTTTGAACTCTATATCTGATAAATTGCTTACTTCCATTTTATTTATCTCCTTTCCTGAAGATTAATTTTATTCTGTCATTTGGGGGCTATTTCTTTGTTTCCTCATTTTTGCTGCATCTTTGTGGTTGTTTCTGTGTATTAGGTAGATCTGCTATGACTATCCGTGTTTATGGAATTGTCTTAAGATATAGGTATTCTGTAAGTTCTAGTGGTGCAGTCTCTTGATCATCGGAATTGGGTGCTCCAGAAATGGCCCTTGTATGGGTTCTTTGGGCCTTCCTGTTGTGATTGAGTCTTGATTGTTATTGGTCCATTGTGCAGGGGGTCAGCCCTCAGATTGGATGACTGTGAGTCTCTATTTTAACGAAAGCATCTGAATTGCTGTGCAGGTGCTGAGGAAGCCAAATTTGCTTCAGTTAGATCAAGATCTCCCTTTGGATATGCTGTTTGTGAAGTTAATTGAGTCCTTCTCTGATATTATCTGAATCTGGCTTCTGGATTTATTGGTTTGGGGTCTATTGGGAGGGAATCTGATACAGACCAATATAGGACACTGCTTGTGATGGTCCTTAGCAACCTGTTTGGGTCTATAAGCATTCCACAGTTTTATCTGCTTTTCTGCTGGGCCTGGGTGCAGCCAGGAAAGACAAAGCTGCACATCAATCTGAATTTTATAAGCACTAGGTTCAGGGGCAGGTCAGGAGAAGTCCCAAGGCACCCCAAGACCTGCTTCACCATGCTTTCACCTGCTGGCTGCCTGTTAGGCTCAGGCACTAGAAGACCCTCTGGCTGTACTCCTCATCAGGGCGTAAACTCACAGGGTGGTGTGAGAAGTCTGGGTGGTAAAGCTATTGCTTTCCCTTAGGGTGTTGCCCCAGAAAGTGTAGTTCTTTAACCAAGAAAGATGGCACCTGTGGTATGGGAAAATGACTCAGCACAGGGATCTTCACAGCTGTCCCTTCAGCTATCTCTCCGGAGCCACAAACCCAGACTCTCCTTATATGACCCCAGCACACTTGCTTTCCCTCTGCAAGAGTCCAGGGCAAGGGGCTGTGAATAAAATTCTGTGTGTTGGCCTTTTAAGAGGGTGTCTGTTTCTCTGCCAACTTCTGCTTCTCCCTAGTGAACAGAAGCCCCACTGCTGTTCACAGCCAGATGCTATATGGGTGCCTCTTTAATTCCCCACGCCCCTTAAGGGGAGCACAGCCAGCCCTTTTTGTGTCTCTACCCTTCCTACCAGTCTCAGTGTGGCTTCTGTAAATCCGTCACTATGAAACTTCTCTTCAGCTATTCTTCAGTTGGTTATTTTAGATGATTCTTCTCACCCTGGCCATTTGGCTCAGTGGTAGAGCATTGGCCCAGTGTTAGGATGTCCTGGGCTTGATCACAGTTCAGGGGACACAAGAGAAGGGACCATCTGCTTCTTTTCCCCCTCCCTTTCCCTCCCCTCCCCTTCCCCCCCCCTCTCTCTCCCTCTCTCTGTCTCTTCCCCTCTGCTGTCATGGCTCAATTGGCTCAAGCAAATTGGCCTTGGGTGCTGAGGATGACTTCATGGTCTCTGCCTCAGGCACTTAAAAATGTCTTAGTTTCTGAGCAAGGTAGCAATGACCCCAGACTAGCAGAGCATCACCCTTAGTGGGCTTACCAGAAAGATCCCAGTTGAGGGGCATGTGGGAGCCTCTGCCTCCCTTCCTCTCACTAAAAAAATAGATGACCTTCTATAATTTAGTTATAACTCAAGTTTGGACCTAGGAGCTAGTGACTATAATGTTTACTTACCCAGCCACCAACTTGAATCTTCCTCCTGAGATTCCCTTTTCCTTGTTACTATACAGTTTGCAGGGTGTACAGGAACCAATTGGCTCAACCCTACTCTGTGTTTTGGTTACAGCAAAATAAAAAATCTTTCAAGTACATGGTCAAGAAGTTGCATGCATCATTATCCCTTATCACTGGAGGCCTGTTGTTATTCTAAAGTAGGACATTCTATCTCAAATTTTGGGAACAGATAATATCCACTATGTAATTTGAGCAAGTTCCCATGAAACTAGCCATATGAGAGGATTTTAGGAAAGATATAGTCATTTTTTAACAATTTTATTTAAAAATGTCACTGAGGACTACCCAATGCAGTTTATTCTGCCTCCAATTGACTTTAAAAATTTATTCAGTGGAGTAAATTTTTATGTCATAGCAAAATCTGTTCAAATTCCATTTCCTTCTGCTTACTATTAGGCCACTGACAGACCTCTTAGTCACTTTAAGTCAGAAACACACTCTAATTTGGTAACTAGAATGCTCAATTCACTATATATACATATCCACTACAATTCTAAGTTTAATATATTAAATTTTTTTTCCATTCCTCACTCCATCATTGGAGTTTAAGTAAGAAGTACCTCTCTACTCTCTCTTTCCTACCACCTTGGGCGTTTAAAAGGTATAGGCTAGGACTTACAGAACAACAACATCTCTCTCCAAAGAAATCTAAAATCCTTCCCTCTGAATCCTGTTCCCTACACTATTGATCTGGTTGAGACATCCATGAGTTGTGGAAACAATTCTGATCAAGTTGACTGTAAAATGAGGACTTTCCCTTACATTTAATTTGATATCATTTCCCCCTTAATTTTAGCTTCTAACCAAAGCTTTAGTTTTTACATACCATTACAAATGTCACAGTGAATTATTATTACTTATGAATCTGCAAGAGTGATCAACCAAATTGGGAGATGTTATAATAGATATTAAGCTGCAGTCCAAAAGCTACCTGGAAAGGAAATATAGGAAAAACAACAGTAAGACTATTTTGAAAATTTATTTACACCTATAGGTGGCAACAAATAGTATTTTCAGTATTCTCCTAGTTTTTCTTTTTCTCTGATTTTCAAATCAACTAGATCTTGAATTTTTATTTTAAACATTTTAAAATGAAAACTTTTACAAGACTTAGAATATAACCTTTGAAAAGAAAGAATTGTATAAAACAAACAAACAAACAAAAACAACAACACTGAAAGCACACCAAAAGCTCTTGAGTTTTCTTGATAGCTCCATCACAAGACATGAAGTGAGAGAGCACCTTCCATGCTCTGACTTTTGTCTGGTTGTACAACTCAGATATGACCTTCACCTAACATTTATGTTTGTAACTATGAGGAAAACCAGATGTGACATATTTTCTAAAATGTTTATTTTTTGTCAGAGAACAATTATTGTCCAAGTTCATTTTTAGTATAAATTTTTCAGAATCACAAAAATAGAAAAAGTGTATATAAAAATTAAAGTTTTTTCTAGACCCAGACTGACACTGGCTCTCAAGATGGATGAAGATGGCTTCTTCATGTGCATCACAAGTCATACAACTGTTCCTATTAATTGCTATGTATTTCTTTTTTTTTTTTTTTTTTTTTTACAATTACAGAGAGAGAGTCAGAGAGAAGGACATATAGGGACAGACAGACAGGAATGAAGAGAGATGAGAAACATCAATCATTAGTTTTTCGTTGCGACACCTTAATTGTTCATTGATTGCTTTCTCATATGTGCCTTGACCATGGGGTTGCAGCAGACCAAGTAACCCCTTCTTGAGCCAGCGACCTTGAGCCCAAGCTTGTGAGCTTTTGCTCAAACCAGATGAGCCTGCACTCAAGCTGGCAACCTCGGGGTCTCGAACCTGGGTTTTCTGAATCCTAGTCTGACACTCTATTTACTGTTCCACCACCTGGTCAGACGCTATGTATTTCTTATACCATAGAAAATCATGTTACTTTTTGGTACTATCGTCATGATTTGTTAGTTGAGCAAATTGAGTTATGGGGAGTGTGTTTTTGCAGAAGGAACCTAGAGCACCTAACCAGGAGTGAATACACACACACACACACACACACACACACACACACACAAACATATGTATTTTATGCTCACTCTATCACAGATTGATTTTATGACAACCTTTCCCAAATATGTTTGACTATGTTAGAGTCTAAAATCTTGAATTAAAAGTCAATCAGATTAGTTTTTTTGGTATCATCTAGACAAAAAAATCTTTAAGTAATAGATCTTTCTTCTATTCTATTAAAAAATGACTGCATGGCCCTGCCTGGTTGGCTCAGTGGTAGAGCATCGGCCTGGTGTGCAGGAGTCCCGGGTTCGATTCCCAGCCAGGGCACACAGGAGAAGCGCCCATCTGCTTCTCCACCCCTCCCCCTCTCCTTCCTCTCTTTCTTCCCTTCCTGCAGCCAAGGTTCCATTGGAGCAAAGTTGGCCCGGGCACTGAGGATGGCTCTGCGGCCTCTGCTTCAGGCGCTAGAATGGCTCTGGTTGCAACAGAGCAACACCCTGGATAGGCGGAGCATCGCCCCCTGGTGGGCATGCCAGGTGGATCCCGGTCGGGTGCTTGCAGGAGTCTGTCTGACTGCCTCCCCGTTTCCAACTTCAGAAAAATACAAAAAATAAAAAAATAAGAATAAATTTTAAAAAATGGCAGCAGATTTTACTCTGGATATTTGTATTTTTCTTTGATAAACTTTGCTTTCATAATTGTATTTTTAATAATCAGGTTTATTGCAGCATAATTTACACACAGCAAAATTTATCTTAAGGAAATAGTTCAATGTATCTAGTTAAATAACTACCACCAGTCAAGTTAGACTGTTTCCAGATCCCCAGAAAGTTCCCTAATATTTCTAACAACCACTGACCTAAATTCTACTCTGATCTGTGTTTTCTTTCTATAGTTTTACTTTTGCTGAAATATCAGAAAAATTGAGCATATAGTATATAGCCTTTGAGTTTGAGTTTGGTTTGATTTACTTAGATAATACTTTTGAGATTCCTCCATTTGTTAAATATATCAGATAGTTTTTCTTTTTCTTTGGGGGATATATTATACTCTATGGCTGTGCTACAATTTTTTATTCATTTACCAATTGATGTTCATTTGGGTTGTTTTAAGTTTGGTCAATTCTAAAAACAGCTTTTATAAATATTTGTATATATACATTTGTTGGGCATGAGAGTTCATTTCTTAAAGTAAATTGCCTGGTAATATGGTAAGTGTATGTGTAACTTTATAAAAAAAACTGTCATACACTTTAATCTGTTTTTAAAAGTGTCCTTGTCCTTTTTTTTCCCCAACAGCATGATATGAGAGTTCCAATTGCTCTGTCTTCTCTTCAGCACACAGTAGTATCAGTCTTTTTCATTTAAACCATTCTAGTAGATGGATGTTGACACCTCATTCTTTTATTAATTTGTTTTATTTTTATGTGGTTTTATTAGGGTAACATTGGTTAATAAAGTTATATAGGATTCAGATATACAATTCTATAATACATCATTTATATACTGTATTGTATCTTCACCAAAGTCAAGTCTCTTCCATCACCATTTATCCCTGCTTTATACTCTTCTACCTCTCTCTACCCCCTTTCCCTGTGGAAGTCAGCATATTGTTGTCTTTGTCTATGGCTCCCTTTCTCTCTAGAAGTCACCATATTGCTTTCTGTGTCTATGAGTTTTTTCTTTTCTTAATGCCTTTACCTTTTACACACAGACCCAACCCCTCCCATCTGACAGCTCTCAGTCTGTTCTCTTTATCTATGAATCTGCTTCTATTTTGTTTGTTAATTTATTTTGCTCATTAGATTTCACATATGTAAGTGAAATATGGTTCTTTTCCTTCTCTAACTGATTTATTTCACTTAGCATAATAATCTCCAGGTCCCTGCC
Organism: Saccopteryx bilineata; assembly: GCF_036850765.1. Lineage (NCBI taxonomy): Eukaryota > Metazoa > Chordata > Mammalia > Chiroptera > Emballonuridae > Saccopteryx > Saccopteryx bilineata. The sequence goes on from NC_089494.1 coordinate 98,652,352, forward strand.
TCATTCTTTTAATTTGAAGGTTTTCACATAAAGGTTATATTAGAGTTTGATTCTACTGGCAGCATTATCTTTTGTGTTGACCTGTCTATCTCATTGAGTTAATCTTCTTCTTATTTATTTATTTATTTATGTGTGTGTGTGTGTGTATACCATAAATATTTACCAAATATCAAATAGTGCATGTAGAAAAACCTTATGGGTTCAAATAAGTAAAATTTATTCCTGGAGAATAAACAATTTTTTTTTTTGGTTAGTGTATTAGTGTAGAGAGTTTGGTCAATCTATTCAGTAATTGGGCTGGGTTTGGCTTTTGTTCTTATTGTAGTTACTTTGGTGAATCAAAGCTCTCAGCTCCTTTCAGTGATGAACTAATACTTCCTTATGCTTAGTGTGGAGCCTGGACTGTGCCTGTTCATTTTTCAGCTTTCAGTAGTCCCTGCATGGCTGCTTCTGGAGGGTCTCTCTCTACACTCTTGCCTTCCCACGATGATAGACAGCTGTGGTCTGTCACTAGGCTTGTGGTGGTAAAAAAGGGTCTCTTGATTTGGTCTCTGACTACAGTGCTGTGTGTCTGCACTTTGAAGATGGGTCTTCTATACTTCTCCCATGGAGCCAACATTTGACATTTACATGTAGGAAATCTTAGTCAGATGATAATCATCTGCCGCGACCATCAGGTAGCAAAGCTCTGTTTTTCTGTTGATGCTATTGTTGATTTTTATATCAATCCACGGTTTCAAGTCCAAGCAACTTTATTGTGCTTCCTTCAGAAACAAATAACTTTGCTTGTCCTCTTATCTCAGCTCTGGAGCACCTCTGTTTTGGACCAGTGGTAGTAGAGTTTGTACCCATCTTCTAGCATTACTGTTGCTTGTGAGAAACAAACTTCTAGTGCGATCAGAGATGTTTCCTTCCCCTCTGTCAGGGTCACATGACTTTGGCTTCTACCCCTCGCTCAGGAGCAACTTATCTTGGCAGTTCATCTCACCTTTGGGAAAGAGAAGATTCCCTGCACCTTGCCTAGTGGCAGATAAATTTTGTTTCTAAACCTCCCGCCAAAACAATGAATCTTTGTCTTATTTTTGGAAGTGGGAAGGTCATCTTCCCCTTCTCCTCCCCCAGTTGTTTAAAGAATTTCTTTCGTATGAGAGAAGATTCTGGGCCCTGGCCGGTTGGCTCAGCGGTAGAGCGTCAGCCTAGCGTGTGGAGGACCCGGGTTCGATTCCCGGCCAGGGCACACAGGAGAGGCGCCCATTTGCTTCTCCACCCCTCCGCCGCACTTTCCTCTCTGTCTCTCTCTTCCCCTCCTGCAGCTGGGTCTCCGTTGGAGCAGGGATGGCCCGGGCGCTGGGGATGGCTCTGTGGCCTCTGCCCCAGGCGCTAGAGTGGCTCTGGTCGCAACATGGCGACACCCAGGATGGGCAGAGCATCGCCCCCTGGTGGGCAGAGCGTCGCCCCTGGTGGGCGTGCCGGGTGGATCCCGGTCGGGCGCATGCGGGAGTCTGTCTGACTGTCTCTCCCTGTTTCTAGCTTCAGAAAAATGAAAAAAAAAAAAAAAAAAAAAAAGGAAAAAAAAAAAAGAGAGAAGATTCTGGGAAACAGGGTAAATTCTGTGTCTTTGAGATACACAGAGGGTTCCCTCAGGCTTCCTGCTATGGTTCTAATATCTCTCCTGTGAACTAAGTGAAAGGGTTCTATTGTGTTAGGTTTCTCCAAAACTTCTGAACTCTTTCATTAAACCATGCGTGGTCTTAATTTTTTATCATTTTTAGCTTTTGAAAAAATATATGCTTTCATGGCACTTGCCTCTTTGTCTTATGTTCTGCCAGTGATATAACACTTCAAAATCAGTGGACTTTCTCTTAATCCTTTGTGTCTCAATATTCTTTTGTGGCTTCCTGCATTCTAAGTAAAACCCAATTCATTAATGCAAATGAAATTTGAAGAAATAGATTAAAATCTTTTGTAAACTGTTTTGCTCAATTAACTTTAACATTACAGTCAAATTTTAAAAATGACTATTATGATGATTATATATGAATTGCTTATGATGCTACCTACTAAACATCCACAGTGTAATGTAAAGATATTTCACTTAATAAAAAAAAATCTACTAATTAATTTTTAGTAAGCTTATTTTATAATATTTTATAACTAACTAACTAAATAAATAAAATAGTACTGGGAGTTTTCACTTTGCAAAATAAAGTAGTTAATGCATTATATTATCAGAAAAAAGATCTCCAATTAAAAGTTGGTACATAACTAAGGGTTACTTCATATCTGCCACTTATTTATTGCTAAGATTTCCTTTTATTTATTTACATAAAATATCATTTAATTGCCAAAGATCTGTCAGGAAATAGCTAAGGTATTCATCTAGAAATAAAATATTGTCATTCTCAAAGAGTTTGCATGTTATATTAGAAATGGAGCAAATGACTAAATATAAGATTAAACAAAATATTCAAATTTAGGTTGACCTCTATATCCATAAAAAATTTCTGAAAAATATTTTTAATAGAATAAATTGACAGTAGTATTGGAAAATTTAAAAAAGTATAGCTTTGGTGATAAGAAATAGTGAAAATTTCCTAACCAGGATGTAAATTTGACAAGGATGACTAGCACACAAAAAAACCATAGTTAAAACACCTACAGGTACATACCTGAATGCACCTTGCCTAGTGGCAGATAATTTTTGTTTCTAAACCTCTCCAAAATACAATGAATTTTTGTCTTATTTTTGGGAGTTCCTAAGGCAGCAGCAGAGGGGATGGTGAACCTGCAGACAGACCACACCTAGGGAACACAGAGAACACACCCATTGTTCTCCAGTGGCCACACCCTTCACATACACAGACAAAATGGGAAGGCAGAGAAATGCAACACAAATGAATCGAGAAATCCTCAGAAAAGGATTTCAATAAGTGAGATATAACCAAATTAGTGGATGCAGAGTTTAAAATAATGATTGATAGGATGCTCAAAGTTCTTAGAATAACAATAGATGGTCATAACAAACAACTAAATAAAGAGATAGCAAGTATCAAAAAGGATATTGAAATAATAAAAAAGAATCAGTCAGAAATGACAAATACAATATCAGAAATGAAGACCCCAAGGAAGGAATAAAAAGCAGGATGGATGAAACTGAGGATGGAATCAGCAAGTTAGAGGACAAGATAAAGAAAGCACAGAAGCAGAGCAGCAAAAAGAAAAGAGACGCAAAATGTCTAAGGAAAATCTAAGAGAGCTCTGTGACAACATGAAGAGATAACATCTGCATCATAGGGGTTCCTGAAGAAGAAGAGAAAGAACAAGGGATAGAGACATTGTTCAATCAAATCATAGCTGAAAACTTTCCAAAACACACAAGTTCAAGAAGCACAGAGAACTTTATTAAAGAGAAACCAAAAAAATCTACATCAAGACACATCATAATTAAAATACCAAAGCAAAGTGATAAAGAGAAAATATTAAAAGCTTCTAGAGAAAAAAAGGCTAACACCTACAAGGGAGCCCCCATAAGGATAACATCCACTTCTCAACAAAAACACTTGAGGCCAGAAGGAAATGGCAAGAACTATTCAAAGTAATGCAGAACAAGAGCCTACAACCAAGACTACTTTATCCAGCAAGGCTATCATTTAAAATAGAAGGAGAAATAAAAAGCTTCCCAGACAAAACAAACAAACAAACAAACAAAAAAAAACAACTCAAGGAATTCATTACGACCAAACCAATGCTGCAGGAAATGTTAAGGGGCGTGTTGTAAACAGATCAAAGGGTGAAAAGAATACAGCAAAAGAGAAATACAGCTTTAAAGAATAAAATGGCAATAAACAACTACAAATCAATAATAACCTTAAATGTAAATGGACTAAATGATCCAATCATAAGACATAGGGTAGCTGTGTGGATAAGAAAACAGGACCCAGACATATGCTGTCTATAAGAGACACACCTTAAAACAAAAAATGCACATAGACTGAAGGTAACTGGATGGAACAAAATACTTTATGCAAATGGAAATTTAAAAAAAGCTGGGGTAGCAATACTTATATCAGACAAAACGGACTTTAAAACAAAGGCCATTGTAAGAGATAAAGGAAGTCACTACATAATGATAAAGGGAGCAATCCAACAGGAAGACGTAACCATTATAAGTATCTACGCACCTAATATAGGAGCATCTAAATATATAAAGCAGACTTTGATGGATATAAAGGGCGAGATCAACAGCAATACTATAATAGTAGGGGATTTCAATACCCCACTATCATCAATAGATAGATCCTCAAGAAAGAAAATTAACAAAGAAACAGCAGATTTAAAGGACACACTAGATCCACTCTATTTAATAAGATATCTTCAGAACCTTCACGCTAAAGCAGCAGAATAAACTTTCTTTTCAAGTGTTCATGGTACATACTCTAGGATAGACCACATGTTAGGACACAAAAATGGTCTCAACAAATTTAAGAAGACTGAAATCATATCAAGCATTTTCTCTGATCACAATGGCATGAAACTAGAAATCAACCACAACAGAAAAACTAAAAAATACTTAAACACTTGGAAACTAAATAGCATGTTATTAAATAAAGAATGGGTTAACAATGAGATCAAAGAAGAAATAAAAAAATTCCTAGAAACAAATGATAATGAGTATAGAATAGCTCAAAATTTACGGGACACAGCAAAAGCAATCCTGAGAGGAAAGTTCGTAGCATTACAGGCATACCTTAAGAAGCTAGAAAAGCTCAAATGAACAACTTAATCCTGCATCTAAAAGAATTAGAAAAAGACCAGCAAGTAAAGCCCAGATGTAGTAAAGGAAGGAAATAATAAAGATCGGAGTGAAAATAAATGACATAGAGGCTAAAGAAACAATACAGAGGATCAATAAAACCAGGAGCTGGTTCTTTCAAAAGGTAAACAAGTTTGATAAACCCTTAACCAGACTCACCAAGAAAAAAAGAGAGAGGATTCAAATAAATAAAATTAGAAATGAGAGTGGAAAATTACAGCTGATACAACAGAAATACAAAACATTGTAAGAAAATACTATGAAGAACTGTATGCCAAAAATTACACAACCATTAGGTGAAATGGACCAATTCCTTGAGACATATAATATTTTAAAAATCAATCTGGAAGAATCAGAAAACCTAAACAGACTGATAACAAATGAGATCAAAAGAGTTATCAAAACCTCTTATAAAACAAAAGCCCGAGGCCTGGTGGCTTCATAAGTGAATTCTACCAAATAATCAAAGAAGAACTAACTCCTATCCTTCTCAAGCTATTTCAAAAAATTCAAGAGGAAGGAAAACTTCCAAGCTCTTTTTGCAGGCAAGCATAATTATGCTTCCATAACTAGTCAAAGACAACACTAAAAAAGAAAATTATAGACCAATATCCCTGATGAATTTAGATATTAAAATCCTCAACAACATATTAGCAAACCAGATCCAGCAATATATGAAAAAAATCACACATCATGATCAAGTGGGATTTATTCTGGGGAGGCAAGGCTATTACAATTTTTACAAATCATTCAAAGTGATTCATCATTTAAACAAAAGGAAAGAGAAAAATTACATGATAATTTCAATAGATGCAGAAAAAGCATTTGATAAAATATAGCACCCATTCATGATCAAAACTCTCAGCAAAGTGGGAATACAGGGAACGTACCTCAACATTATAAAAGCCATCTATGACAAACCCACAGCCAACATCATACTCAATGGGCAAAAATGAAAAAAATCCCCTTAAGATCAGGAACAAGGCAGGGGTGCCCCTTTCACCACTCTTATTCAAAATAGTTCTGGAAATCCTAATCACAGCAATCAGACAAGAAGAAGAAATAAAAGGCATCCAAATTGAAAAAGAAGAAGTAAAACTATCATTATATGCAGATGATATAATATTGTATATATTAAACCCTAAAGTCTCACTCAAAATCTACAGTACCGGATAAATGAATTCAGCAAAGAAACAGGATATAAAATTAATATTCAGAAATCAGAGGCATTTTTATACACCAACCGTGAACTGTCAAAAAGAGAAATTAAGGAAACAATTGCAACCAAAAAAATAAAGTACCTAGGAATAAATTTAACTAATGAGATTAAAGACTTATACTCAGAAAATTATAAAACATTTATAGAAGAAATCAAGGAAGATACAAAGAAGTGGAAGTATATACCGTGCTCATGGTTAGGAAGAATAAACATCATTAAAATGTCTGCATTACCCAAAGCAATTTATAAATTCAATGCATTATCAATTAAAATACCAATGACATACTACAGAGATATAACACATATTCCAAATACTTATATGGAACCAAAAGAGAATACTAATAGCCTCAGCAATCTTGAAAAGAAAGAATAAAGTGGGAAGTATCACACTTGCTGATATCAAGTTATACTACAAGGCCATTGTACTCAAAACAGCCTGGTACTGGCATATAGATCAATGGAACAGAACAGAGATCCCAGAAATAAACCCAGAGCTTTATGGACAACTGATATTTGACAAAGGAGGTTAAGAGCATACAATGAAGTAAAGACAGCTTCTTCAACAAATGGTGTTGGAAAAATTGGACATCTACCTGAAAAAAAAAAATGAAACTGAACCACCAACTTACACCATTGACAAAAATAAACTCAAAATGGATAAAAACTTAAATGCAAGCCTTGAAACCATAAGCATCTTAGAATAAAACAGAGGCAATAAGCTCTCTGACATCTCTCGCAGCAGTATATTTGCTAATTTATCTCCATGGGCAAATAAAATAAAAAAACAGGATAAACAAGTGGGACTATATCAAACTAAAAAGCTTTTGCACAGCTATACACAATAAAAACAGAATAAAAAGACAAACTACACAATGGGAAAACATATTCGCCAATATGTCTGATAAGGGGTTAATAACCAAAATTTATAAAAACTTGTAAAACTCAACACCAAGAAGGTAAACAATCCAATAAAAAATGGGCAAAAGAAATGAATAGACACTTCTCCATAAAGGACACTCAGATGATAAATAGGCAGATGAAAAAATGCTCAACATCACTAATCATTAGAAAAATGCAAATTAAAACCACAATGAGATATTACCTGGCACCAGTCAGAATGGCTGTCATCAACAAAACAACACAGAATAAGTGCTGGCGAGGATGTGGAGAAAAGGGAACCCTCCTGCCCTTCTGGTGGGAATGCATACTGGTGCAGCCACTATGGAAAACAGTATCAAGATTCCTCAAAAAATTAAAAATCAAACTGCCTTTTGACCCAACTATCCCAAGAACACCATAGCACTGTTTCAAAAGGAGAAATGCACCCCCATGTTTATGGCAACATTGTTCATAGTAGCAAAGATCTGGAAACAGCCCATGTGTCTGTTAGTGGATGAGTGGATTAAAAAGCAATGGTACATATATACAATAGAATACTATGGGGCCATGAAAAAGAAGGAAATCTTACATTTTGGAACAACATGGATGGAACTGGAAACTATTATGTTAAGTGAAATAAACCAGGCAGAAAATGAAAAATATCATATGACCTCACTCATTTGAGGAATCTAATGAACAGTGTGAGCTGAGGAACGGAATTGAGACAGAGGAGGGATCCAAGGGACCAGAGGAAAAGAGGACAGAGGAAAGGGGATGATAGGATGGCATAAACCTGAAGGGAAGAAGGGAGGGCGCTATGGGAGGGCTAGGGAGATTGTGAGGGGAATACAGAATGGGGGGGGATGCATCGGGACAACACTAGAATCTATATACACACAATAAATTAAAATCAATGATAATAAAAAATAAAAAACACCTACAGGTACACACTTTAAATATAAGAGTTGAAGAAAGATAACTATGGTCCTAATTAAAACTAAAGTAGGTGAAAAAAATTAAAGCAATTTTTAAACCAATTTGATAATTAAATAAGCTGAAAATAATGTGTCAAATTTAATTCCTCTTCTCCCAGCATTAATTATAACCTTCAAAAGCACTCACAAAAAATAGGTTGAGATGTGTCTATTCATTTAGGAGGGGAAAAAGTAACATTAGAATTTTACCCCAAAGAGATTATAAAAGTAAAGCTTAAAGTGCATAAAAAATATAAAATTTAAAGAAATATACACTTTCTTTTTTATGATGTTAGGAATGAACATTTTCTTTTGCAAGACAGAAAACTCAAAAACTATTAAGATTTCTTTGTCAAGGTATTGTAGAGAAGAATAAATATTTTCTAGTTAGGCACATGGAGAGGTACTCAGCATCATACTAATCATGAAAATTTAAATTAAAACTATAAAGTGACTTTTACCACTGTTATCAGATGGAAAAAAATAATAGATTGGTAATATGTAATATTAGTGAGATAAAGTAAAATATTTTTTATGTTATTTGGGAAAATATAAATTGATACTGGATTTTGAAGTATTATTGGTAATAATTATCAAAATGAAATTTCACATAATATTTTACCCAATATTGGTTCTCTATTCCTTTAATGTTATGTATATGTTAAAAAGAAGCATTATTTGTAGTAAAAAAGAAATTAAAAACAACATCAGTGTTCGTCAAAACAGTTAAGATGCCTTTTGCCATGAATAATAACTAGCAGTTAAAATGCATGAGGTAGAGCTATGTATACAGATATGAACAAAACTCCAAGACAAACTGATAAATAAGCAAAGTAAGTTAAAACTATGTTTCTTGTAGGCAGGATAATTCTATTTATATAAGCATGTTATACCTTTTTAAAAGATTAATAAACACTTCATAGAAATTACTGTAACTATAGGAAGGGCCATGTGAATTATTTTATTCACATACGTCTGTCCTTATAAATAAGTACAGAATAAAATACAAACTGTCTTTATTTAAAAGCAAGTAACTATTGCCTGACTGGTGGTGGTGCAGTGGATAGAGCATTGGTCTGGAACACTGAGGACCCAGGTTCAAAACCCCAAGGTCACTGTCTGAGAGTGGGGTCACTACTTTTTTTTTTTTTTTGCTCTATCCCTCCACCTCCATCAACCAGTCTCCACTCCCTCTTCCCTGACAGCTGTTAGCCTGCTCTCTAAGATCTGGAATCAGCCCAATGGCCCATCAGTAGATAAGTAGTTGAAAACACTGTGCTACATTTACAGAATGGAATATTATGTAGACATTAAAAAGGAAATATTACTTATTATGACAGCATAGATAGACCTGGAGAGCATTATGCTAAGTGTAATAAGCCAGTCAGAGAAAAACAAATCCCATATGATTTCACTCATATGTGTAAGCTAATGAACAAAATGAACTAACAAGCAAAATAGAGACAGACTTATACATAGAAAACAGGCTCACAATTCACTTAAAAAAATTAAGCCTGACCTCTGGTGGCTCAGTGGATAATGCAGTGACCTGGAATGCTGAGGTTGCCAGTTTGAAACCCTGGACTTGCCTGGTCAAGGCACATATAGGAGTTGATGCTTCCTGCTCCTCCCCTCTTCTCTCTCTCTCCTCTCACTCTTTTCTCTCTATTCTCTTTTGAAAATAAATAAACTCTTATAAAAAATTTAAAAATACAAAAGGTAAAATATTGAGTCAAACATTTAAAATATTAAGTAGAGAATTTGAATTATTAAAATTATCAATCTCAAGTAACTAGGTAATCTTCATCAATTCTGTAATTTAATGATACTGTTATAATATCTGTTTCTTTATTATACACACACACACACACACACTCAGTATATATACATATTATATCTATCTGCCATTATACATACCTCCCCCAATAGACCTATAGGGAATTATACTAAGTGAAATGAGTCATTCATAGAAAAACAAATACAATATGATTTCATTTATATGTGGAATCTAAAAAATAAAATAAATGAACAAACAAAATTTAAACAGAGTCATAGATAGAGAAAAGACTTATGGTTTTGCCAGAGGGGAGGAGGTTTGAGGGACTGGGTGAAAAAAAGTGAAGGTAATAAGTACAAATTGGTAGTTACAAAACAGTCCCTGGGATATAAAATACAGCATAAGGAAACTTAGTCAATAATATTGCAATAACAATGTATGGTGCCAGGTGGGTACTGGAAATATCAGGGGAACACTTTCTGAAGTGTGTGATTGCCTGACCACTGTGCAGTACACCTGAAATAAATATAAATTGTATTAAATGTAAACTGTAATTTTAAAAAGTCTTGTGTATCTTCTAATGTTTCCATGCAGATAGTAAGCACTCAGTATATGTTAACTTAGGAAACAGTTCACAAAAATAAAACTTTTATAAATGAAGCCACCAGTATCATTTGTCTGTAAAAGATCAAAAACAAACAAATGAAAAAAAAAAACCATAGTGAATGTTTATCATGTATGTTCCAGGCAAGCACTTTACATGATTATCTCACTTCATTTCATTCTTTATGGAATATAATTAACTATCCTTATGTTACTGACATTCTAAATTCTCTAACTCATTCAACACTAAGATGGCAAAGCAGGAAAATATTTTTTATGAACTTTCTACATTGCATAGTACTTTTCAAGTAGTAATATTATTATTATACAGGGTAGTTATGCCTGAGAGTAGTGATGGCATTCATCAAGTAATGGAGGCAATATGTTTAGCCTGAGTCAGTGATATGTCTCCAGGTGAAAATCTGGCTGTGCTTGTGTGTGTGATTTCCTCTCTGACTTGCTTGATTGGTAAGCGGGGTCTATAAAAAGCAAAATGTTTTTTTAGTTATTTTTCAAGTTAGAGGAGAAAAGATAAAGATACAGACTCCCATATGCACCCCAACTGGCATCTACTTCGCAACCTTTGTCTGAGCCAATGCTCTGCTCATCTGGGGCCATGCTAACAACCGAGCCATTTTTAATGCCTGAGGTGGAGGATTCACAGAGCCATCTTCAGCGCTTTGAGGCTGATGCATTGGAACCACTTGAGCCATGACTACCGGAGGGAAAGAGATAGAGAAAATGGGGGAGGGGAGAAGCAGATAGTCACCTCTTCTATGCGCCCTGACTTGGAATCAAACCTGGAACATCCACACACTAGGCCAACACTCTACCACTGAGCCAACTGGCCAGGATCAAAATGTTTTCTATAATTCTAAATATTTAATATATTTAATAATCATGTAGATAAACTAAGGAATTAATTTTTCTTCTTAGTATTTGGGATTCTATGAAAACATATTGAAACAAAAGGAGAGTATTCTTTACTGGTATTCCACACTGGTATAGCCACACATCCCAATTCAATTATTTTTTTTTCTTACCCAAATTTATTGTGCTTATATTCATTCATTATTTTATTTTATTTTAAATATCTTTACCAAGTTTAATAACGATCTCTAGTAGAACTTCCCAGAATGAGTGATACTACTATCCTACCCTCATATTCATGAAAAAAAATGGAAAAGAGGGTACACATCAGTAATTACACATCAGTAAATTTAACAAGGCAATAAGTGTCAGGGATGCAGACATGGTACTAATGATACGGTACAAAGCGAGTTTAGAGGACAGACGAATTTTATAAGGAGATAAGATATTTTTGTAGCAGATGGAAGATTCTTTTGGCTTTGCAAGAAATGAAAGACATATAAAATGGAAAGATGCAAGAAAAAAGAGTGAATAGGAAGTTAAAGTGACACAGACACAAAAAAGTAGACTATATATGTGAAAGTAGGGAAAAGAGCTAACATTGCTAACATTTATTACATACTGTTCTTCATAGGTGCTTTATGTTATTTCATTTACCTTCATAACAATCAAAGCAAAGGAAGTTGTCTTAGGAAAATTCTTACAAATGCTAAAATGAAAATCAGTAGGAAAGTAAAGATGCTATTTTCTCTGACAGTGAAGTTCATGTTTCTTTGTTTGTTTTTCCAGAACAGCACATTAATTGGCTAAAAGTAGTATAGTCCAACACATGTGCTTGGATCATAGGGTTTATGACAGAGATTAATGAGAAATAATTATGAAAATCTTGTATGTCTTGGGAAGAAAGATGGAAATTATTCATGAGATGATATTTATTTATATATTCATTTAGACAACCAATATTTATTGAGAACTTCTTGTATATAAGCAATGTTCTAAGCCCTAGAGATACAACAGTGTACAAGACAGATACCATCTTGGAAGCAACATATGCAAAAATATCCTGAACATAGCTTTAGTATATGACTAAACAAGGAAAAAATAATCTAACTCTTCAGGATGATTTATTTTTTAACACAAGTTACATTTATTTTACGGATTTACAATAGCAAACTATCATATGGTCTCTTTATCCCAGAACATAATTATTCTAGACTTACACTTAGACTAGAAACTAGATTGTGTCCTCACACCTTTTTGCCCTCTACCTCCTTTTGACCCCCCAAAAAGACATGAAAAAGAAATTATTACCTCAGACCTTCCTTAAATTAAACACTAATCAACTAGACTATATATCTATTAACTTTGATTTCCTCCTCACTTTTCCTATGCAATTGAGAGGAATCAAAGTTCTAATCAAAATATATATTTTGGCCCTGAAATTTTCAGATTTAAAAAACAACTTAGCTGACTTTTAGTGTAATATGAACATTTCGATAACCTGAATTACTATATTGTAGAGATGGTAGCATATTTGATGTGTGTGATGGTCTAATAACTATATTAACTAGTTTTAAAATATCTTTCTTCTTTAACTAGTACACATCTGCCTCCACAGGACAACACTGTGCTCTTGCTCTAGAATTAACATTTATATCTGTTACTAAAACAAGTTCATAAGTCTTTATTGTACATCAAAGAAGAAGTTGTACATTTTGAGTCAGAAACAGTTACTTTAATATTTTAGCTGTTAAGGTATTCATAACCTATTTCAAACTGAGAAAATTTAAATTATAAACTTTAGCTCACTTTTATTTCAGGTAAAAAATTACTGTTTTTAAAGTTTTAAAATATCTAGGGATATACATGAAAAATATATTATTCTGAGCCATGAAGCATTTAACATATCTCTTTTAAAGTATTTTACATATAAAATTTCAATGAAACTTAATGAACCATGAGACTGCATATTTTAAAAAGTATAGTAGTTTGTATATACTACTCTACTAGCTACAGATAACCAATTTAATATTCTAATTCAACTCTGCCAAATAAATATGGCAAATACCTTCTCATTTTATGGCAAATAAATTCATATGTAGAGAAGTGAAAATAGATTAAAAAACGTTTGATAAACATTCACTCATTTTCAAGGTAGAGCGCCAACCTCATAGAGCAGGCTTAATTTTGTTTCCCATGGAATAGTTGGTAATATCTGCAATTGTTCTTGCTTGTCACAGCTGGCGAGGGAGTGCTACTGGCATCTAGAAGATAGACTCTAATGCTACTAAACATTATGCAATACACAAGACAGTCCTTCATAACAAAGAATTATCAGGTCCAAAATGCCAACAGTGCTAATGTTAAGAAACTGCCATAAAGGATGGCAGGAAGTAAACCTTCCACCACTGCATTGATGTTAAAAGTAGAAAATGAAACTGAGCTATTTTAGCACCCAAGGCAGAGGCTCCATGGAGCCATCCTCAGCACCAGGACCAACTTGCTCAAATGAATCAAGCCATGGTTGTGCCCTGACTAGGAATCAAACCTGGAATTTCCACATGCTGGGTCAACACTCTACCACTCAACACCAACCAGCCAGGGTGAGAAAAGCAAGTTTTGATTAGAAAGTTGGTCAATCATCCTTAACTTCAGTGATCTTCTCTCTCCCCACTCACTTCCCCTCTTCTGTGTTCATTCTTCCCCTTTAGTAAATCGTTGCTTTTATTAACTTTCTTTGACTATTGCTACTGCCTATAATTTTTCTTTTAGAGTTCTAGAGATTTAACATAAAGTAGATAGGTGCATTGAAACATGAGTCAAATTCTCAGTCTTACTGTACTATTAACTAAATATGGGTCCTTGTGAATCATGTTACTTTTCTGAGACTTCATTTCATTCTTTGTATAATATAGGCATTGAATTCTGTAATTATTTAGCTTTCTTTTATTTCTAAAATACTGACTTTATATCTAGGTTTCTGCCTAGTTTTATGATACTGGCTCACTGCTTTAGTTTTGTAAGGCTACCTGTGGTCCAGCAAGGACCAAAATTTTCTTTGATCCTTATGGAAGAATTTTTCACAATAAATTACCATTAAAAACTTGACTTTATTATATTTATCTAGAACTCCCATGTGAATTTTACCTATCCTTTTTCTCTCTGGGTATTAAGGTGAGTCTAAAACAGGTATATTTTGTTTAATGTAAGATAGTAAGGCAAGCATTAGAAGGATAATCACATGAGATGACACATTTGTTCTTTGTCATGTTCTTTGTAACGATAAAACAATGAAGATTTACAGCCTCTGGCTTTTAAGTTCACCTTGAAATGAAAAGATCAGTATATTTCACTAACCATGGTGCTTAAGCAAAATGTGTGCTACCTTGTTTATAAAATTTAGTGAAAATTATCATTTGAAGTGATGCAACTCTTGAATTTTTAAATGATCAAGTGCAAAAATATGAAATATATCAGACAATATAATAAAAGTGATATGTAATAGAGTTGCTTTTTCATCTAATATGAAATATATTGAGTAATTTAGTTTTTAAACAATAATTTCCAAAGTGTTTTATTTTAATGAATCCTAACCAACATCATAGTACTAAAAGAAATATTCAAGTATAGCTGTGCTAGTTTGCCTTCAGAAGTTGCAGCCAGTATTTGCTCTGTTAGTAAGTAGGCAGGCCTGGGTGGTAAAATGGCATTAATGGAAATTATTTTTCCCACCTATATTTGGTATTTTTGCATGAGATGGTTAGTCACATTTGACCACAACAAGAGACAGAAGGAGGCTCAGGAAAACAAGGCTATATTCACAAGTCCTAGAAATGGAAGGCATAGCACATCATGTAGGACCACAAGGAAAAGATGCCAGATTGGTTAGGAAGCAGAGACAAAAGTGAAGGTAAGACATTAAGCTATAGTCTTTATTAAAGTTTCTAGGTGAAATACAAGGCATGACAGAATAAATAGGTTAATGTGAATAATTCCATTGAGCTTTAAACTATAGGTGTGTTCATTGATTGCCGAAACCTGGCTCTGGGATGATCAATGCAGGTTTGCTTCCTGGGGTTCAGGGACTAGATAGAGTAGGTGGGGCTCTGATTGGTTAGTTTCCAAATCAAAAGCATGTTTGTGGCTGAATCATTTGCTATCCTTAAGAATTGCCTATCCCTAGAAGGGTTTTCTCTCCCCCCATGAAAGTTTTTTTTTTAAGATATCAAAACATCATAATACACAGAAAATAAGAACACTAAAAATATTTACAATTCAACTCTGATTGTATCCAAAAATTTGTGGTGGAATGTTATAAAATGAGCTATATACTCATTGCATATCTGTAGGCGATTTTTTAACTGGGAAGCTACTCAGCCCCCCCAGAGTACACACCTTGTAGTTAGTGTTCATCTGAAAAGAGAGAATATGAAAGTGTACCTCTTCTTCTCAGAGTATCTCTCAAATTATCTTCAGATTACAAGAATGGTAATGTTGTATTACTCAAGGTTATCCAGAAACACAGAACCAATAAGATGTGTACATAGAGAGGCAGAGATATATTTTAAAGAGTTCACTTGGTCCTGCTCAATTGGCTCAGTGGATCCCTAGCATGGGCCTGGTGTATGAATGTCCTGGGTTTGATTCCAGGTCAGGGCATATAGGAGAAGTGACCATCTGCTTCTCCACTGCTCCCCCTCCTTTTTCTCTCTCTTTTCCTCTTCCATTGTCATGGCTCAGTTGGTTGGAGTACACTGACCCAGGTGCTGAGCACCTCAAGCACTAAAAATAACTCGGTTTTTTTTTTTTTTCTTTCTGAAGCTGGAAACCGGGAGAGACAGTCAGACAGACTCCCACATGCGCCCGACCGGGATCCACCCAGCATGCCCACCAGGGACAACGCTCTTCCCACCAGGGGGCGATGCTCTGCCCCTCTGGGGCATCGCTCTGCCGCGACCAGAGCCACTCTAGCGCCTGGGACAGAGGCCAAGGAGCCATCCCCAGCGCCTGGGGCCATCTTTGCTCCAATGGAGCCTTGGCTGCGGGAGGGGAAGAGAGAGACAGAGAGGAAGGAGGGGGGGTGGAGAAGCAAATGGGCACTTCTCCTATGTGCCCTGGCCAGGAATCGAACCCGGGTCCCCCACACGCCAGGCCTATGCTCTACTGCTGAGCCAACCGGCCAGGGCCAAATAACTCGTTTTTGAGAATGGCCCCAGATAGGTGTTGCTGAGTGGATCCCTGTTTTGGCACATGAGGGAGTCTGTCTCTCTATCTCTCCTCCTCTCACTTAGAAAAGTAAAAGGAAAAAAGAAAAGAATTTGTTCACACAATTGTGGAGGATATGAAGTCCCACATCTGCAGGGTAGGTCAGCATTTTGTAGATCCAGGAAAACACTGATACGGCAGCTCAAGTTTACGGACAGTCTAGAAGCCAAATTCCCTCTTCCTGGGGAACCTCAGTCTGTCTTCTCCTAAAGACTTCAATTGATCGAATGAGACCAACACTCATTACAAAGAGTAATCTGCTTAATTCAAACTGCACTAATTTAACTGTTGACACCATCTAATATTGATATCATCTACTTTCCCTGCAATATCCAGACTGATGCTTCACTAAATATCTTTGGCTACTGTGCATCTGTTTAGCCAAATTGACTCATAAAAATTAATCATTACACGTGATTTACTAAACAATATGCTTTAAGACGTAGCAGTAGAAATCAATAGTGAATGCCAATAGGAACAATAACCTGGAACTCAGAAAGGGTCATAATTTGAGATATTTGCACACTGCCTTTTTTGTTCTCAAGAAAGAGTAGTTTTTTTTATTAAAGACTACCAAATTATGAATTTTCAGGTCCTTTCCTAGGGAGTTAGTTCTCTATGGATCCCTGGCATTTCTGCATGTATTAAAACAGGGCTTGGGAACCTATGGCTCATGAGCCAGATGTGGCTCTTTTGATGGCTGAATCTGGCTTGCAGACAAATCTTTAATAAAAAAAAAAAATGATAACGTTAGTGACGTCACGGAAATGGCGCCGTGAGAAGCGCGTCCGACAGCTCTCCCCTAAATCACAACAAATTTATCAACTAGAAACAGAAAAATTTATCCTCGGAGCATTCCGGAGTTCCACACAAACTGAAAGCAAAAGGACTGTTATCACTTGAATCTGAGAGACGAGGGTGTGGAGGAAGCTACCGCAGCGACGCTCATTAAAGCCGCGAGGGAGTGCGCCTGCGGTGAGTCAGCCCATATACTTGGGAACCACGAGCCACCGCAAGCGGCCGAGGCGAGCCGCCACCGCGGGCCGCCGCGAACCGCCACCGCGAGCGGCTGCCGAAAACCGCCGCCGCGAGCCGCCGCGCGCGCGCCCGGTCCGGTTGAGCACCACTGACGTTCCCGGCGGCCTGCACACTGCGAGTGGGGATCGCCGGCCACCGGTGCCCGGAGCGCCCCATTCGCGTGCATGCCTTGGGCATTCCACACGCCCAGGGCGCCCTGCTGGCCCGCACACCCAGGGGGCTCCATTATCCTGCGCCTGGTGCTGTCCAGCCGCCAGTGGCGGGGCGAGCGGGAGAGGCTTGGGAGATTCTCTCCGTGGGCGGGGCACCTCACCCAGCCATTCAAGCTAACAATCAAGCGTTGG
The DNA here is from genome assembly GCF_036850765.1 of Saccopteryx bilineata. Taxonomy (NCBI): domain Eukaryota; kingdom Metazoa; phylum Chordata; class Mammalia; order Chiroptera; family Emballonuridae; genus Saccopteryx; species Saccopteryx bilineata. The sequence continues at coordinate 98,670,134 of NC_089494.1, forward strand.
GGGAGGGGCGCCCGCAGGCAGCCTAAAATACCTTCAGAAGCACAGCTGCAACCCAATCACTGAAATTAGCTTAACCCATAAAATCTGCGCACCCTCGGTTCTAATTGATAAGATCTCTCTCAGTTCAGCGATCCAAGACAAGAGGCGTGATATTTTTTAGTGCCTCTCGCTAAAGGGGCGGGGGCAACTTCTGATTGATAGAGCCTCCATATTCAGGGATAAACGCTAACAAGAAGGACTTGGCAGATAATAAGGTCTATACTACACTAGTCGTAAGCAGAGACTAGTGCCTCTTCTTCCCTGCAAAAACAGGCTACAAAGTGTGGAAAGCCTGGGTTGAGAGGTCCAACTAAATGATAGGCGCTGAACAGTCACCTTGACAACAGTTGACTCCCACCCCTGCCTGATTACACTGGAGGCCCTGACTCTCAGAGCCTTTCCCAAAGCCTTGCACTGAGTGGGGATAGAGTGGGAATTTCCCAGCTCTTTGAGCCTCTTACTCCCCAGGCAGAAGCAGTTGCAGCCTTATAGCTGGATCACCAGGCTGCTAATTCAGAAAGGGGGGACTAGGAGAGAGAATCCAGGAAAGCAAACTCTCTCATCGTTGGACCCTGCAAACGCCAACAAGCCTTTACTTCCAGCAAGACTAAAGCCAATTATATGACATTGCCATAGAATCCCATCAACTGCAAATCCCTACCGAAGAGTGACACAGGGGCAGAGCCTGGGGTACAGAGTCACCGACTAGGAAGAGGGAGAGAAAAGAAAAAGGAAGAAGTTAACCTCTCAAAATCAAGAAAAACCCACAGACTTTACAACTTGATCCACTAATTTTTTTTTTGTTGTTGTTGTTGTTTGTTTCTTCTATTTTTTTGCCTTTATTTCCTCCACCTCGGTCCTTCTATTCTCTGCCCATCTTATGCTTCCCCTTTCTTGAACTACACTACCCATGAGTGTTGCATTTTATTTTTCTTCTTCATCCTCACCCTCCTTTAAGGTTATACTCCAAAACACTTAACTCTCACTCTCTCCTCTTTTGTTTTTTTTTTGTTTTTTGTTTTTTTGTCTTGCTTTATTTTGTTTTTTTCTCCTCCTATTTTATTTCTTCCTTCGTTTTTCTCTTTATCTTATTTTTTCCTTTCTATTCGTTTTTTCTTTTCTCATTTTACTTTCCTCCCATATAATCCTCAATCACGAACAAATTAGTTAATTTGGGACTCAAGGCGTTTTTTTTGGCATTATTTCTCTTTTTTGCTTTTGTTTTTATTTATTTTTTTTCTCTTGTTTGTTTATTTTTGTGGCATTTTGGGTCGTCCCAACCCAAGGTCTCCATTGTATTTAGTCTTCGCTCCACTTAATACAACAGATTTTTACTTATTATTTTTATTTTTTCTTCTTTATTATTCTTTTTTGGTCCTTTTTTCTGATTCCCTCTTATCCCTCTCATTATATCTCTTAGTTGACCATCACTTACAAGCAAATCATCTTATGCTTGTCTAAGATTTTCTTCCTTCTATTTTTTTTTTTTTTTTGCATTTAGTAGGTCCCTACTCCCTTTTTTTTGCCCCTTGAACTCTTCACCCCAAATCAGGCCCTCCATTATAAGCACGATATTTCCCTGAGGAGGGAAAGAGAAGAGAGAAAAAAAGAGGGAAATAATAAATTATTACTGTTTTTTTTTTGTGGGGTGTTTTACCCTTTTTTTTTTTCTTTTTACTCTTTATTAATTCTAATTAGTGCTATCAATAAGACCACCCTCAGATGCCGATAAGAAAGAGGAAATCGAATATTATGGATACAAAAGAAAGAGAGGTAACACAAATAGATGTGGAAAAATCTATGGAGAAAAGACTTAACATATTGGAAGCCTTGGAGCTAAATGACAGAGAATTTAAAATAGAAATCTTAAAAATACTCAGAGATATACAAGAAAACACAGAAAGGCAATATAGGGAGATCAGAAAACAACTCAATGAAAACAAAGAATATATTACCAAGGAAATTGAAACTATAAAAACAAATCAAACAGAAATGAAAAACTCAATTCACGAGCTGAAAAACGAGCTAACAAGCTTAGCTAACAGAACAGCCCAGATTGAAGATAGGATTAGTGAAGTAGAAGACAAACAACTTGAGGCACAACAGAGAGAAGAAGAAAGAGACTCAAAAATAAAAAAAATGAGAAAGCCCTACAGGAATTGTCTGACTCCATCAGAAAGAATAACATAAGAATAATAGGTATATCAGAGGGAGAAGAGAAAGAAAATGGAATGGAGAATATACTCAAACAAATAATAGACGAGAACTTCCCAAGCCTGTGGAAGGAACTAAAGCCTCAAATTCAAGAAGCAAACAGAACACCAAGTTTTCTTAACCCCAACAAACCCACTCCAAGGCACATCATAATAAAGATGACACAAACCAATGACAAAGAAAAAATTCTCAAGGCAGCCAGGGAAAAGAAGAGTACAACATATAAAGGAAGGCCTATTAGATTATCATCAGATTTCTCAGCAGAAACTCTACAAGCTAGAAGAGAGTGGACCCCAATATTTAAAGCCCTGAAAGAGAGGAACTTTCAGCCAAGAATACTATACCCATCAAAGCTATCCTTCAAGTATGAAGGAGATATAAAAACATTCACAAATACAGAAAAGATGAGAGAATTTATCAACAGAAAGCCCCCACTCCAGGAAATACTAAGGGGGGTTTTCCAACCAGATTCAAAGAACAAAAGAAAACAACACCACAAGTAACAGCTCCACCAAGAACACAATAAAACCAAACTTAAACTGTGACAACAAAGGAAAAAAAGGGGGGAGAGGATGGAGATTAACAATAGCAAAGGATGATGAAGTGCAGAAATACTTATAAGATAGGGTACTACAATGAATATGGTAGGTACCCTTTTCATTACTTAATGGTAACCACCCTTAAAAAAACCACCACAAAAACACTTGACTTAAAAAAGGTAGCAACAGAGGAAAGAAGTATGGAACACAAACAAACAAAAACAAATGATAGAAAAACAAAAGAGAAGAATCAAACTAGATACAAAACTAACAGAAAGCAATTTATAAAATGGCAGTAGGGAACCCACAAGTGTCAATAATTACACTAAATGTAAATAGATTAAACTTACCAATAAAAAGACACAGAGTAGCAGAATGGATTAAAAAAGAAAATCCAACTATATGCTGCCTACAAGAAACACATCTAAGCAACAAGGATAAAAACAAATTCAAAGTGAAAGGCTGGAAAACAATACTCCAAGCAAACAACACCCAAAAAAAAGCAGGTGTAGCAATACTCATATCTAATAATGCTGACTACAAGACAGAAAAAGTACTCAGAGACAAAAATGGTCATTTCATAATGATTAAGGGGAAGTTGAATCAAGAAGACATAACAATCCTTAATATATATGCACCAAACCAAGGAGCACCAAAATATATAAGACACTACTTATTGACCTTAAAACAAAAACTAACAAAAATACAATCATACTTGGAGACCTCAATACACCGCTGACAGCTCTAGATCGGTCATCCAAACAGAGAATCAATAAAGATATAGTGGCCTTAAACGAAATACTAGAACACCTGGATATGATAGACATCTACAGGCACTTCATCCCAAAGCGACAGAGTATACATTTTTCTCTAGTGTACATGGAACATTCTCAAGAATTGACCATATGTTGGGCCACAAAGACAATATCAGCAAATTTAGAAAAATTGAAATTGTACCAAGCATATTTTCTGATCATAAAGCCTTGAAACTAGAATTCAACTGCAAAAAAGAGGGGGAAAAACCCACAAAAATGTGGAAACTAAACAACATACTTCTAAAAAATGAATGGGTCAAAGAAGAAATAAGCGCAGAGATCAAAAGATATATACAGACAAATGAAAATGAAAATATGACATATCAGAATCTCTGGGATGCAGCAAAAGTAGTAATAAGAGGAAAGTCCATATCACTTCAGGCCTATATGAACAAACAAGAGAGAGCCGAAGTAAACCACTTAACTTCACACCTTAAGGAACTAGAAAAAGAAGAACAAAGACAACCCAAAACCAGCCGAAGAAAGGAGATAATAAAAATCAGAGCAGAAATAAATGAAATAGAGAACAGAAAAACTATAGAAAAAATCAATAAAACAAGGAGCTGGTTCTTTGAAAAGATCAACAAAATTGACAAACCCTTGGCAAGACTCACCAAGGAAATAGACACAGGACTCAAATAAATAAAATCCAAAATGAAAGAGGAGAGATCACCACAGACATCATAGAAATACAAAGAATTATTGTAGAATATTATGAAAAATTATATGCCACCAAATACAACAATCTTGAAGAAATGGATAAATTCCTAGAACAATACAACCTTCCTAGACTGAGTCATGAAGAAGCAGAAAGCCTAAACAGACCAATCAGCAGGGAGGAAATAGAAAAAACTATTAAAAATCTCCCCAAAAATAAAAGTCCAGGCCCAGACGGTTATACTAGTGAATTCTATCAAACATTCAAAGAAGACTTGGTTCCTATTCTACTCAAAGTCTTCCAAAAAATTGAAGAAGAAGCAATACTTCCAAACACATTTTATGAGGCCAACATAACCCTCATACCAAAACCTGGCAAGGATGGCACAAAGAAAGAAAACTACAGACCAATATCTCTAATGAATACAGATGCTAAAATACTAAACAAAATACTGGCAAACCGAATACAACAACATATTAAAAAAATAATACATCATGATCAAGTGGGATTCATCCCAGAATCTCAAGGATGGGTCAACATACACAAAACGGTTAACATAATACACCATATCAACAAAACAAAGAACAAAAACCACATGATCTTATCAATAGATGCAGAAAAGGCTTTCGATAAAATACAACACAATTTTATGTTTAAGACTCTCAACAAAATGGGTATAGAAGGAAAATATCTCAACATGATAAAGGCCATATATGATAAACCATCAGCCAACATCCTATTAAACGGCATAAAACTGAGGACTTTCTACCTTAAATCAGGAACAAGAAAGGGTTGTCCACTCTCTCCACTCTTATTCAACGTGGTGCTAGAAGTTCTGGCCAGAGCAATCAGACAAGACAAAGAAATAAAAGGCATCCATATCGGAAAAGAAGAAGTAAAGCTATCACTTTTTGCTGATGATATGATCCTATACATCGAAAACCCGAAGGACTCCACAAAAAGATTATTAGAAACAATAAACCAATACAGTAAGGTTGCAGGATACAAAATTAACATACAAAAGTCCATAGCCTTTCTATATGCCAACAATGAAATATTAGAAAACCAACTCAAAAAAATAATCCCCTTCACGATTGCAACAAAAACAATAAAATACCTAGGAATAAACATAACAAAGAACGTAAAGGACCTATATAATGAAAATTACAAAGCATTGTTAAGGGAAATCAAAAAAGATACAATGAGATGGAAAAATATTCCTTGTTCTTGGATAGGAAGAATAAATGTAATCAAAATGGCCATATTACCCAAAGCAATATGCAAATTTGATGCAATTCCCATCAAAATCCCTATGAGATTTCTTAAAGAAATGGAACAAAAAATCATCAGATTTATATGGAACTATAAAAAACCCTGAATAGCCAAAACAATCCTAAGGAAAAAGAATGAAGCTGGGGGCATTACAATACCTGACTTTAAACTATATTATAGGGCCACGATAATCAAAACAGCATGGTATTGGCAAAAAAATAGACACTCAGACCAATGGAACAGAATAGAAAGCCCAGAAATAAAACCACATATATATGGTCAAATAATCTTTGATAAAGGGGCCAACAACACACAATGGAGAAAAGAAAGCCTCTTCAACAAATGGTGTTGGGAAAACTGGAAAGCCACATGCAAAAGAATGAAACTCGACTAAAGCCTGTCCTCGTGTACTAAAATTAATTCAAAATGGATCAAAGACCTAAATATAAGACCTGAAACAATAAAGTACATAGAAGAAGACATAGGTACTAAAATCATGGACCTGGGTTTTAAAGAACATTTTATGAACTTGACTCCAATGGCAAGAGAAGTGAAGGCAAAGATAAATGAATGGGACTACATCAGAATTAAAAGTTTTTGCTCAGCAAGAGAAACTGATATCAAAATAAATAGACAGCCAACTATATGGGAACTGATATTTTCAAACAACAGCTCAGATAAGGGCCTAATATCCAAAATTTACAAAGAACTCATAAAACTCAACAACAAACAAACAAACAATCCAATAAAAAAATGGGAAGAGGACATGAACAGACACTTCTCCCAGGAAGAGATACAAATGGCCAACAGATATATGAAAAGATACTCAGCTTCCTTAGTTATTAGAGAAATGCAAATCAAAACTACAATGAGATACCACCTCACCCCTGTTAGATTAGCTATTATCAACAAGACGGGTAATAGCAAATGTTGGAGAGGCTGTGGAGAAAAAGGAACCCTCATTCACTGTTGGTGGGACTGTAAAGTAGTACAACCATTATGGAGGAAAGTATGGTGGTTCCTCAAAAAACTGCAAATAGAACTACCTTATGACCCAGCAATCCCTCTACTGGGTATATACCCCAAAACCTCAGAAACATTGATACGTGAAGACACATGTAGCCCCATGTTCATTGCAGCACTGTTCACAGTGGCCAAGACATGGAAACAACCAAAAAGCCCTTCAATAGAAGACTGGATAAAGAAGATGTGGCACATATACACTATGGAATACTACTCAGCCATAAGAAATGATGACATCAGATCATTTACAGCAAAATGGTGGGATCTTGATAACATTATAAGGAGTGAAATAAGTAAATCAGAAAAAAACAAGAACTACATGATTCCATACATTGGTGGAACATAAAAATGAGACTAAGAGACATGGACAAGAGTGTGGTGGTTAGCAGGGGTGGGGGGAGGGAGGACATGGGAGGGAGGGAGGGAGGGAGAGAGTTAGGGGGAGGGGGAGGGGCACAGAGAACTAGATAGAGGGTGACGGAGGACAATCTGACTTTGGGCGAGGGGTTTGCAACATAATTTGATGACAAAATAACCTAGACATGTTTTCTTTGAATATATGTACCCTGATTTATTAATGTCATCCCATTACCATTAATAAAAATTTATTAAAAAAAAATAATAATCCTTAAAAAAAAATGATAACGTTAAAAATATAAAACATTCTCATGTATTACAATCCATTCATTTCCTACCGCTCATACTCATGGTTGAGGGTGGCTGGAGCCAATCACAGCTGTCCTCCAGGACAACACCAAATTTTTATTGGATAATGCATAACATACATGGGTCGTTGTATGGCTCTCATGGAATTACATTTTAAAATATGTGGTGTTCATGGCTCTCAGCCAAAAATATTCCCGACCCCCGTCTTAAAATGAAGCACTTACAACTTTTATTCTGAAGTATCATTATAAAGATACTAGTTTAGATATAGTCTTGAAAGTGGACACAGAATATCCCTCCAGTGCAAAGGGCATGCCTGTTTATTGTCCATTATGAAAGATTTGGGTTTCCTATGTTCAAAATTCTTCTGCTGTAATGCAACCCACTTTGTGAAGATACTCATAAGGACCCATCTCAATTACTTCCCCTGAATTTTAGAGTAAAGTGGAATGACAGCAACCTGCTGAAAATTATTCTGCTTGCTGTGCTATGAGTAACAAAGTTCTTTATATCTGACCTACAATTTTTGCATCACCTGTTATAATCCATGAAACCATTAAGGGCTAACTTGTTGAGCTGAAAGTAGGATAAGCCCTGGCCAGAGAGTTTGGTTGGTTAGAGCATTGCTCCAAAGCATAGAGGCTGCTGGTTTTATCTCCAATCAGAGCACATATAGGAATAGCCAATGTTCCTGTCTCTCTCTTTCCCTTTCTCTCTCTCTAAAATCAATAAATAAAATTTTAAAAAGAATATTATATAAAGTAGGTTAAATCTCAGTTCTTCACAGTTCTTGAAACCCTTTATTTTTATCATTACTGTACATTATTTTATTGGTGACTAAAATGAACACTGTGGCACTTTCTTTGCTCTTAATATGTTCATCACAGCATCAAAGATGGAAAGCTGAGTGTCATAGATGATCTGTATTACCTTCCCTCCAAATTGAAACCGACAATATGCTTTTGATAATAGAAGAAAAGCACTATGTTTTAATATATTCTGCTCATCTGAAAAATAAGACCCTTATGTGTGCTTTACATGTCTCTTTAAATATAATAGCAAAGTGATTTGTTCTAATTCAGAGTAGCTTGTGTATTCACCCTCCCTGACCTAATAACTCAACTGAGGAAGGATCTGGAATCTGGAATGAAAATGAGGATAACAACATCAGTCTCTCCTGGACATTAGGGACAGATGATATAAAAAACTTTTGTCTGATTTCTGTAACCTCATGAGATCAAAAATTTAGCTGAAAAATTTTACTGTCAAACTATTAATTACATTAGTTTAATTCTCTCATGTCAAATACTATGAGCTATGATGCCTCAGTCCTGTAGAAATGTACAAAGAGAATTTGTATTATATGAATTATATGAATATGAGGCAGGGGAGTAGTCCAAGTGCTGACTCTGAGGCAAAGTACCACATCCTTGACCCGAGGCATGGCTACATGCATACTGCATGCATACTGGTTATTTAAGGCATGTGCCCATATCCTGCACTCATAAAATAGTTTTATAATACTTTATTCTAATTCATAAAATTAATGTTCATACTAAAATAGAAAAACTTTGATACATTAGAAAAATGCAGGCACTGTGTTTTTATCATGGCAATTATGTGGTATAATTTCCAATTAATTCCTTACTATATTAATCAACTTCTATTGCAAAGCATGAAGACTTAAGGATTACTCTAGATATACAATATATATATTTTAACAAAACTAAGACCACTGTTCATATCCTTAGTCTTTCTGATCATTTTAAAAAAATTTTATACCCATATTTAAGAGTAGAAGATTTTATTTTTAGTGTATAAAACTTTCTTTTCTTTTTCATAAATGTATTGAATCTAAAAATCAGACCTGTAATGACATTTTAGTTTTAAATATAGGTTTTGTTCTGCTCTACTTAAAGTGCTTATTTTATCTAACCCAAGGTAGCAAATTAATTTAAATTACTGTTGTCTTATTTACATCTTTTAAATCTTTAAGTGAATTAATCATATATTTTTTAAGTATTTAAATGAACCTTATTTGTTTTAATAAATTATATAATTACTCTTTTCAAATTACATAAATGATATTATGTCTTATAGATCCTTATTTTCTTAGTGGTAAGTATCAATTATAGAAAATAATATTAATACTTTTGAGAATTTTTTACTTACATAGAAAGTCTAGTTTTAATGAGATATATGTGTTTAACATATATTTATATTATGTCCATTTATAAGAGTTAATTTTTATAAAACAATGTTTACAAATAAAAGTTTTTAATAGGCCCTGGCCGGTTGGCTCAGCGGTAGAGCGTCGGCCTGGCGTGCAGAAGTCCCGGGTTCAATTCCCGGCCAGAGCACATAGGAGAAGCGCCCATTTGCTTCTCACCCCCCCTCCTTCCTCTCTGTCTCTCTCTTCCCCTCCCGCAGCCAAGGCTCCATTGGAGCAAAGGTGGCCCAGGCACTGGGGATGGCTCCTTGGCCTCTGCCCCAGGCTCTAGAGTGGCTCTGGTCGTGGCAGAGCAACGCCCCGGAGGGGCAGAGCATCGCCCCCTGGTGGGCAGAGCGTCGCCCCTGGTGGGCATGCCGGGTGGATCCCGGTCAGGCACATGCGGGAGTCTGTCTGACTGTCTCTCCCAGTTTCCAGCTTCAGAAAAATACAAAAAAAAAAAAAAAATTTAATAATCTGGGCCAAAATAATATGCTAATTTTAAGTATTTATAGAGTGCATTTATACACATAATCTTAAAAATGTTATAAGAAACCAGTATCTACCAGAATTTTCCTTTATTTAAAAAAAAAGTACAAACATGTGAATCCTTGCCAATTGATTAATAAAAATAGGTATTTTGTGAAGTCTAAGGGAGATTTTGAAAAAAGTTAAAAAAAAATTATACTTTTTTTTTTTTTTGTATTTTTCTGAAGCTGGAAATGGGGAGAGACAGTCAGACAGACTCCCGCATGCGCCCGACCGGGATCCACCTGGCACACCCACCAGGGGCAACGCTCTGCCCACCAGGGGGCGATGCTCTGCCCCTCCGGGGCGTCGCTCTGCTGTGACCAGAGCCACTCTAGCGCCTGCGGCAGAGGCCAAGGAGCCATCCCCAGCGCCCGGGCCATCCCCGCTCCAATGGAGCCTTGGCTGTGGGAGGGGAAGAGAGAGACAGAGAAGAAGGAGGAGGGGTGGAGAAGCAAATGGGCGCTTCTCCTATTTTCCCTGGCCGGGAATCGAACCCGGTCCCCTGCATGCCAGGCTGACGCTCTACCACTGAGCCAACCGGCCAGGGCCAAAAAAAATTATACTTTTTATTTGCCATTAGTTATATAACAACAATAACAACATAGTAGTGAATGTTGATTTTGGAATGCAGAATACTTGAAATCTACTCAAAGATATCAAATAAATCTACTCTAGCAAGTTTATCTTTATTAAACATTTTCTTTCATTTGAACAGTTCTGTGTTTCCTTGAGCTGATAATTAGTATCTCTGTTGGTAACCGATGTTTGCATAAAATTGGAATGCCATAAAACTTCACATGTCCCCATTAGCTTGTTGAAGATGTTGGCTATAAAGTTTATAATAGTCCATCTCAGTCAGGCCCAACCAAGCCTTCCTGAATAAGAAGTAAAATATACATAAAAATGATGCTCTATATGTCTTAATAGTCCATCTAAGTTACAAATTCATTAAAGGCAGATACCATATGATGTGGAGGAAGACCGCTTTCTTTATCATGTGCAATATGTGGAGGAAAGGATTCCTTGATTATTGAGATTTTGTTCTACAAGTATAAGAGAAAATGTTTTCTGCCTTGTCAACCATAGCTTGAAAAGATGCTCAATTAACACAAAGACTCTTTTAGGAGTTTCTCTGAGATCTGTATTCAAGTTCATTCTTTCCAGAACAGAAAAAATACAAACAAAATATACATAGAAATAACAACATTCAAAAACAACTCTAGATTAATTATTTCATTGCTATCTTAATAGACTAGATAGCTAAAAAAAAAAAATTATCCTCAAGGTCCATCCATGCTGTTGTAAATGGTAATATGTCATCATTTCTTACAGCTGAGTAATATTCCATTGTATATATGTGGGGGAGGGAGAGTGGGAGGGGAGAGGATTAAAGAGGGATAAATATACAGTGACGGAAAATGCTTTGACTTTGGGTGATGGGTATACAACATAGTCAATAGTTCAAATTCTATAGAAATGTTTACCTGAAACCTATGTACACTTATTGATCAATGTCATCCTGTTAAATTTAATTTTCTAAATAAAATATGAAGTAAAATTTTAAAAAGCAAAATTCTAATGATACTCTAGTGATAATATTCATAGCAATATTTATACATTTATTATGTGCCAACTCTTATTTTAAGAATTTTACACATATTAAATTATTTAATTCTCAAAATAATACTATGAATTTTGGAATTTAGAATACTTGATCTTTATCCAAAGATATCAAAAACATCTACTCTAGCAAGTTTCTTTTTTTCAAACACTTTTCTTGCATTTAAATAGTCATGTGTTTCCTTGGGCTAGTAAGGAAAAATTTTACTAATTTTAAATATTAGCAAATTGAAGAATATAAAGCCTAAGTAACTCACTCAAAGAGACAGTGTAGTGAGTGACAGACCTGAGCAGTGTGATTTCAGAACTTGGATCTTAACTACTCCTGTAGCTTTTCAAACACTATTTCTGAAACAAAACAACCCAATTAGAGCAGGATGCACTCAAGTTCTGATTTTTAAAAATTCAATGCCATTCCACTCTTTCTATTTATTCACAACTAATTCTGCAGATACAATTTCTAGTTAAAGTTGGTCACTAGTCAAAATGCAATGAAATATTACTGAATAATCATTTTAAAAGAAAAATACAAAGCATATTTCTATCAAGCAGCAGCCATAAAGAAAAGATCAAGGACTTATAACAAGTACTTTTTACCTGATTAATTAATAAAAACTAATATGTATTGAGAATATATAGTCTTAGTGGTAGTGCACTAACTGTTTTATATGCAGTAGCTAATTTACCTTTTGTCAAACTACAGAGTAGGTGCTATTCTGTTCACTTTACAAGTGGTGAAATTGAGGATCAAAGTGACTGAGTTGCTTAGCAAATGTCAGAAACAAAATTGCAATTCAGATAATATTGCAACTGCTTAATATTAAAAAAAGTTTAAAAGTCTCATATTAGATATCAAAAGGAAAAGTTTTAAAAATAAAATGGTTCTGAGGAAGGAAAGTTCCATACTGGAGTAAAAGGTAGATATAATACAATTTTTAACAACCAACTTACAAGATAAAAATCAGCCACAGACTATGATAAATAGAAAAGAGCACACTATTACACTCTTTCCATTTTGCCAGAGAAGAAACGTGCTCATAAAATTAAGTGTCAATAAAGTAAAGACACAGTTAAACTTTTTAAAGCATAGGCATAATTAACCTGTGAAAATTACTCATATTGGATGGTAATGAAGCAGATAGCTTAGCGAAATTGAGAACATATCTGATTCACTGTAATGGGATTTTCAGTTAGATTAAATCACATGTTGTATTAGTGATTTTGAGTCAGGGCACATACTGATTAGCAGAAAAGGTCACAAAAGAAAATTTCATTTTTTTACAAGGTCAGAGGGGCTGTGATTAAAGAAATTGATAATAGCAAATATGTATTAATTTTATCTGCATGTGAGAAATGTCACGTAGACCTGAGCAGTGTGTGAAGGCACAGCTCTGTCTCTAATGTGCTACTACTTCTTGTTTTGTCCAGTGAGTTCTAGTTGACCCAGGTGGAGGAAGCTTCCCTAGTTTTAAAAGAAGAGGAGTTCAGAGTAATTTCTCATACAATAAAGGAGTTCATTCATTGTAATGAACTGACATTATAATGTTGTGGAAAGTTTGGAGAGTAGTTTACAATATGGCAGAAAGCAAGGACAGGATGCACCATAGAAACTGCAGTTTTAGAGAGCTATACATTGCGGATGATCTGACTTGGATTCTTATCTCAGCTCTATCATCTCTTTCTTGGGTGATAATAGACTATAAATCGTCACTTTAAAATGTTAGAGTTTCCCCTTTTGTAAAGTGTTGAAGTTAGGTGAACTCATAAGATATTTATAGTATTTCTTAGAAACATTGCTGGCTATATCATATATAAGCCTGAATTGTTATCCTTCTATAAATAAGTGTTGAATCCACAGACATATTGTCCTGTTCTTTGAAATTCTCTGTTCTTACAGGTTCATAATGAAAACCTGTTATGGGCTTTCTTTTTTTTTTTTTTTTTTTTTTTTTAATTTTTTTATTTTTATTTTATTTATTTTTTTTTAAATAAATTTTTATTAATGGTAATGGGATGACATTAATAAATCAGGGTACATATATTCAAAGAAAACATGTCTAGGTTATTTTGTCATCAAATTATGTTGCACACCCCTCGCCCAAAGTGAGATTGTCCTCCGTCACCCTCTATCTAGTTCTCTGTGCCCCTCCCCCTCCCCCTAACTCTCTCCCTCCCTCCCTCCCATGTCCTCCCTCCCCCCCCACCCTTGGTAACCACCACACTTTTGTCCATGTCTCTTAGTCTCATTTTTATGTTCCACCAATGTATGGAATCATGTAGTTCTTGTTTTTTTCTGATTTGCTTATTTCACTCCTTATAATGTTATCAAGATCCCACCATTTTGCTGTAAATGATCTGATGTCACCATTTCTTATGGCTGAGTAGTATTCCATAGTGTATATGTGCCACATCTTCTTTATCCAGTCTTCTATTGAAGGGCTTTTTGGTTGTTTCCATGTCTTGGCCACTGTGAACAGTGCTGCAATGAACATGGGGCTACATGTGTCTTCACGTATCAATGTTTCTGAGGTTTTGGGGTATATACCCAGTAGAGGGATTGCTGGGTCATAAGGTAGTTCTATTTGCAGTTTTTTGAGGAACCACCATACTTTCCTCCATAATGGTTGTACTACTTTACAGTCCCACCAACAGTGAATGAGGGTTCCTTTTTCTCCACAGCCTCTCCAACATTTGCTATTACCCGTCTTGTTGATAATAGCTAATCTAACAGGGGTGAGGTGGTATCTCATTGTAGTTTTGATTTGCATTTCTCTAATAACTAATGAAGCTGAGCATCTTTTCATATATCTGTTGGCCATTTGTATCTCTTCCTGGGAGAAGTGTCTGTTCATGTCCTCTTCCCATTTTTTTATTGGATTGCTTGTTTGTTTGTTGTTGAGTTTTATGAGTTCTTTGTAAATTTTGGATATTAGGCCCTTATCTGAGCTGTCGTTTGAAAATATCAGTTCCCATATAGTTGGCTGTCTGTTTATTTTGATATCAGTTTCTCTTGCTGAGCAAAAACTTTTAATTCTGATGTAGTCCCATTCATTTATCTTTGCCTTCACTTCTCTTGCCATTGGAGTCAAGTTCATAAAATGTTCTTTAAAACCCAGGTCCATGATTTTAGTACCTATGTCTTCTTCTATGTACTTTATTGTTTCAGGTCTTATATTTAGGTCTTTGATCCATTTTGAATTAATTTTAGTACACGGGGACAGGCTGTAGTCGAGTTTCATTCTTTTGCATGTGGCTTTCCAGTTTTCCCAACACCATTTGTTGAAGAGGCTTTCTTTTCTCCATTGTGTGTTGTTGGCCCCTTTATCAAAGATTATTTGACCATATATATGTGGTTTTATTTCTGGGCTTTCTATTCTGTTCCATTGGTCTGAGTGTCTATTTTTTTGCCAATACCATGCTGTTTTGATTATCGTGGCCCTATAATATAGTTTAAAATCAGGTATTGTAATGCCCCCAGCTTCATTCTTTTTCCTTAGGATTGTTTTGGCTATTCGGGGTTTTTTATAGTTCCATATAAATCTGATGATTTTTTGTTCCATTTCTTTAAAAAATCTCATAGGGATTTTGATGGGAATTGCATTAAATTTGTATATTGCTTTGGGTAATATGGCCATTTTGATTATATTTATTCTTCCTATCCCGGAACAAGGAATATTTTTCCATCTCATTGTATCTTTTTCGATTTCCCTTAACAATGCTTTGTAATTTTCATTATATAGGTCCTTTACATTCTTTGTTATGTTTATTCCTAGGTATTTTATTTTTTTTGTTGCAATCGTGAAGGGGATTATTTTTTTGAGTTGGTTTTCTAATATTTCATTGTTGGCATATAGAAAGGCTATGGACTTTTGTATGTTAATTTTGTATCCTGCGACCTTACTGTATTGGTTTATTGTTTCTAATAATCTTTTTGTGGAGTCCTTCGGGTTTTCGATGTATAGGATCATATCATCAGCAAAAAGTGATAGCTTTACTTCTTCTTTTCCGATATGGATGCCTTTTATTTCTTTGTCTTGTCTGATTGCTCTGGCCAGAACTTCTAGCACCACGTTGAATAAGAGTGGAGAGAGTGGACAACCCTGTCTTGTTCCTGATTTAAGATAGAAAGTCCTCAGTTTTATGCCGTTTAATAGGATGTTGGCTGATGGTTTATCATATATGGCCTTTATCATGTTGAGATATTTTCCTTCTATACCCATTTTGTTGAGAGTCTTAAACATAAAATTGTGTTGTATTTTATCAAAAGCCTTTTCTGCATCTATTGATAAGATCATGTGGTTTTTGTTCTTTGTTTTGTTGATATGGTGTATTACATTAACCGTTTTGCGTATGTTGAACCATCCTTGAGATTCTGGGATGAATCCCACTTGATCATGATGTATTATTTTTTTAATATGTTGTTGTATTTGGTTTGCCAGTATTTTGTTTAGTATTTTAGCATCTGTATTCATTAGAGATATTGGTCTGTAGTTTTCTTTCTTTGTGCCATCCTTGCCAGGTTTTGGTATGAGGGTTATGTTGGCTTCATAAAATGTGTTTGGAAGTATTGCTTCTTCTTCAATTTTTTGGAAGACTTTGAGTAGAATAGGAACCAAGTCTTCTTTGAATGTTTGATAGAATTCACTAGTATAACCGTCTGGGCCTGGACTTTTAATTTTGGGGAGGTTTTTAATAGTTTTTTCTATTTCCTCCCTGCTGATTGGTCTGTTTAGGCTTTCTGCTTCTTCATGACTCAGTCTAGGAAGGTTGTATTGTTCTAGGAATTTATCCATTTCTTCTAGATTGTTGTATTTGGTGGCATATAATTTTTCATAGTATTCTACAATAATTCTTTGTATTTCTATGATGTCTGTGGTGATCTCTCCTCTTTCATTTTGGATTTTATTTATTTGAGTCCTGTGTCTTTTTTCCTTGGTGAGTCTTGCTAAGGGTTTGTCAATTTTGTTGATCTATTCAAAGAACCAGCTCCTTGTTTTATTGATTTTTTCTATAGTTTTTCTGTTCTCTATTTCATTTATTTCTGCTCTGATTTTTATTATCTCCTTTCTTTGGCTGATTTTGGGTTGTCTTTGTTCTTCTTTTTCTAGTTCCTTAAGGTGTGAAGTTAAGTGGTTTACTTCGGCTCTCTCTTGTTTGTTCATATAGGCCTGAAGTGATATGAATTTTCCTCTTATTACTGCTTTTGCTGCGTCCCAGAGATTCTGATATGTCGTATTTTCATTTTCATTTGTCTGTATATATCTTTTGATTTCTGCACTTATTTCTTCTTTGACCCATTCATTTTTTAGAAGTATGTTGTTTAGTTTCCACATTTTTGTGGGTTTTCCCCCCTCTTTTTTGCAGTTGAATTCTAGTTTCAAGGCTTTATGATCAGAAAATATGCTTGGTACAATTTCAATTTTTCTAAATTTGCTGATATTGTCTTTGTGGCCCAACATATGGTCAATTCTTGAGAATGTTCCATGTACACTAGAGAAAAATGTATACTCTGTCGCTTTGGGATGAAGTGTCCTGTAGATGTCTATCATATCCAGGTGTTCTAGTATTTCGTTTAAGGCCACTATATCTTTATTGATTCTCTGTTTGGATGACCGATCTAGAGCCGTCAGCGGTGTATTGAGGTCTCCAAGTATGATTGTATTTTTGTTAGTTTTTGTTTTAAGGTCAATAAGTAGCTGTCTTATATATTTTGGTGCTCCTTGTTTTGGTGCATATATATTAAGGATTGTTATGTCTTCTTGATTCAACTTCCCCTTAATCATTATGAAATGACCATTTTTGTCTCTGAGTACTTTTTCTGTCTTGTAGTCAGCATTATTAGATATGAGTATTGCTACACCTGCTTTTTTTTGGGTGTTGTTTGCTTGGAGTATTGTTTTCCAGCCTTTCACTTTGAATTTGTTTTTATCCTTGTTGCTTAGATGTGTTTCTTGTAGGCAGCATATAGTTGGATTTTCTTTTTTAATCCATTCTGCTACTCTGTGTCTTTTTATTGGTAAGTTTAATCCATTTACATTTAGTGTAATTATTGATACTTGTGGGTTCCCTACTGCCATTTTATAAATTGCTTTCTGTTAGTTTTGTATCTAGTTTGATTCTTCTCTTTTGTTTTTCTATCATTTGTTTTTGTTTGTTTGTGTTCCATACTTCTTTCCTCTGTTGCTACCTTTTTTAAGTCAAGTTTTTTGTGGTGGTTTTTTTAAGGGTGGTTACCATTAAGTAATGAAAAGGGTACCTACCATATTCATTGTAGTACCCTATCTTATAAGTATTTCTGCACTTCATCGTCCTTTGCTACTGTTAATCTCCATCCTCTCCCCCCTTTTTTTCCTTTGTTGTCACAGTTTAAGTTTGGTTTTATTGTGTTCTTGGTGGAGCTGTTACTTGTGGTGTTGTTTTCTTTTGTTCTTTGAATCTGGTTGGAAAACCCCCCTTAGTATTTCCTGGAGTGGGGGCTTTCTGTTGATAAATTCTCTCATCTTTTCTGTATTTGTGAATGTTTTTATATCTCCTTCATACTTGAAGGATAGCTTTGATGGGTATAGTATTCTTGGCTGAAAGTTCCTCTCTTTCAGGGCTTTAAATATTGGGGTCCACTCTCTTCTAGCTTGTAGAGTTTCTGCTGAGAAATCTGATGATAATCTAATAGGCCTTCCTTTATATGTTGTACTCTTCTTTTCCCTGGCTGCCTTGAGAATTTTTTCTTTGTCATTGGTTTGTGTCATCTTTATTATGATGTGCCTTGGAGTGGGTTTGTTGGGGTTAAGAAAACTTGGTGTTCTGTTTGCTTCTTGAATTTGAGGCTTTAGTTCCTTCCACAGGCTTGGGAAGTTCTCGTCTATTATTTGTTTGAGTATATTCTCCATTCCATTTTCTTTCTCTTCTCCCTCTGATATACCTATTATTCTTATGTTATTCTTTCTGATGGAGTCAGACAATTCCTGTAGGGCTTTCTCATTTTTTATTATTCTTGAGTCTCTTTCTTCTTCTCTCTGTTGTGCCTCAAGTTGTTTGTCTTCTACTTCACTAATCCTATCTTCAATCTGTGCTGTTCTGTTAGCTAAGCTTGTTACCTCGTTTTTCAGCTCGTGAATTGAGTTTTTCATTTCTGTTTGATTTGTTTTTATAGTTTCAATTTCCTTGGTAATATATTCTTTGTTTTCATTGAGTTGTTTTCTGATCTCCCTATATTGCCTTTCTGTGTTTTCTTGTATATCTCTGAGTATTTTTAAGATTTCTAGTTTAAATTCTCTGTCATTTAGCTCCAAGGCTTCCAATATGTTAAGTCTTTTCTCCATAGATTTTTCCACATCTATTTGTGTTACCTCTCTTTCTTTTGTATCCATAATATTCGATTTCCTCTTTCTTATCGGCATCTGAGGGTGGTCTTATTGATAGCACTAATTAGAATTAATAAAGAGTAAAAAGAAAAAAAAAAAAAGGGTAAAACACCCCACAAAAAAAAAAAACAGTAATAATTTATTATTTCCCCCTTTTTTCTCTCTTCTCTTTCCCTCCTCTACCCTCCTCAGGGAAATATCGTGCCTATAATGGAGGGCCTGATTTGGGGTGAAGAGTTCAAGGGGCAAAAAAAGGGAGTAGGGACCTACTAAATGCAAAAAAAAAAAAAAAAAAAAAAAAAAAAAAAGGAAGAAAATCTTAGACAAGCATAAGATGATTTGCTTGTAAGTGATGGTCAACTAAGAGATATAATGAGAGGGATAAGAGGGAACCAGAAAAAAGGACCAAAAAAGAATAATAAAGAAGAAAAATAAAAATAATAAGTAAAAATCTGTTGTATTAAGTGGAGCGAAGACTAAATACAATGGAGACCTTGGGTTGGGAGGACCCAAAATGCCACAAAAATAAACAAACAAGAGAAAAAAAAATAAAAACAAAAGCAAAAAAGAGAAATAAATCCAAAAAAAAGCCTTGAGTCCCAAATTAACTAATTTGTTCGTGATTGAGGATTATATGGGAGGAAAGTAAAATGAGAAAAGAAAAAACGAATAGAAAGGAAAAAATAAGAAAAAGAGAAAAATGAAGGAAGAAATAAAATAGGAGGAGAAAAAACAAAATAAAGCAAGACAAAAAAAAAACAAAAGAAGAGAGAGTGAGAGTTAAGTGTTTTGGAGTATAACCTTAAAGGAGGGTGAGGATGAAGAAGAAAAATAAAATGCAACACTCATGGGTAGTGTAGTTCAAGAAAGGGGAAGCATAAGATGGGAAGAGAATAGAAGGACCGAGGTGGAGGAAATAAAGGCAAAAAGATAGAAGAAACAGACAACAACAACAACAACAACAAAAAATTAGTGGATCAAGTTGTAAAGTCTGTGGGTTTTTCTTGATTTTGAGAGGTTAACGTCTTCCTTTTTCTTTTCTCTCCCTCTTCCTAGTCGGTGACTCTGTACCCCAGGCTCTGCCCCTGTGTCACTCTTAGGTAGGGATTTGCAGTTGATGGGATTCTATGGCTATGTCATATAATTGGCTTTAGTCTTGCTGGAAGTAAAGGCTTGTTGGCGTTTGCAGGGTCCAACGATGAGAGAGTTTGCTTTCCTGGATTCTCTCTCCTAGTCCCCCCTTTCTGAATTAGCAGCCTGGTGATCCAGCTATAAGGCTGCAACTGCTTCTGCCTGGGGAGTAAGAGGCTCAAAGAGCTGGGAAATCCCCACTCTATCCCCACTCAGTGCAAGGCTTTGGGAAAGGCTCTGAGAGTCAGGGCCTCCAGTGTAATCAGGCGGGGGTGGGAGTCAACTGTTGTCAAGGTGACTGTTCAGCGCCTATCATTTAGTTGGACCTCTCAACCCAGGCTTTCCACACTTTGTAGCCTGTTTTTGCAGGGAAGAAGAGGCACTAGTCTCTGCTTACGACTAGTGTAGTATAGACCTTATTATCTGCCAAGTCCTTCTTGTTAGCGTTTATCCCTGAATATGGAGGCTCTATCAATCAGAAGTTGCCCCCGCCCCTTTAGCGAGAGGCACTAAAAAATATCACGCCTCTTGTCTTGGATCGCTGAACTGAGAGAGATCTTATCAATTAGAACCGAGGGTGCGCAGATTTTATGGGTTAAGCTAATTTCAGTGATTGGGTTGCAGCTGTGTTTCTGAAGGTGTTTTAGGCTGCCTGCGCGCGCCCCTCCCCCAACGCTTGATTGTTAGCTTGAATGGCTGGGTGAGGTGCCCCGCCCACGGAGAGAATCTCCCAAGCCTCTCCCGCTCGCCCCGCCGCTGGCGGCTGGACCGCACCAGGCGCAGGATAATGGAGCCCCCTGGGTGTGCGGGCCAGCAGGGTGCCCTGGGCGCGTGGAATGCCCAAGGCACGCGCGCGAATGTGGCGCTCCGGGCACCGGTGGCCGGCGACCCCCACTCGCAGTGTGCGGGCCGCTGGGAACGTCAGCAGTTCTCAACCGGACCGGGTGCGCGTGCGCGGCGGGTCGTGGCGGCCGCTCGCGATGCCGGTGGCGGTTCGCGTGGGTTCTCGGGGGTTCGCGGCAGCTCGCGGTCGGCGGCTCGTGGCGGCTTGCGGTTCCCAAGTATATGGGCTGACTCACCGCAGGCGCACTCCCTGGCGGCTTGAATGAGCGTCGCTGTGGTAGATTCCTCCACACCCTCGTCTCTCAGATTCAAGTGATAACAGTCCTTTTGCTTTCAGTTTGTGTGGAACTCCGGAATGCTCCGAGGATAAATTTTTCTGTTTCTATTTGATAAATTTGTTGTGATTTAGGGGAGAGCTGTCGGACGCGCTTCTCACGGCGCCATTTCCGTGACGTCACTCTGTTATGGGCTTTCAAAGATGTGTTTCTGCTGAACCTGGTAATTTCTTAGCAAGAGGATATTCATATTATTCTGATTACTCAAGTTATATATTACAAGTTTTAATATGCTTCCTTTTGGAACATAATTCTTGTTCATATTTCTTGATTGTTTTGGCTATCACTCTTTGAAAAGTGTCTATCACTCTTATTTTGTTCTGAGAATTTATCATTCACCTTTTTTTTGCTCTAATCTTTTATAGTCTCTTTTATTTTGCAAATTACTCTTTCAATTAAAATATGTCGAGAAGGTCTTTCATTCATATAAAATGACATTCAAAATAAAATTTAAAATGTTTTATGAAATGATAATATGTGAAAAATCACATTACATAGAAATCATTTCTTTTTGAGTTACTTTTTAAGTGGAACATCAGCGGTGGACACTATTGAAAATTTGTTTCTTTCTTGTTGCTCTCTTGCAGATCTGGATAACGTGGAGGGCATTGCTGTGGACTGGCTCGGAAATAACCTTTTCTGGACGAATGATGGCCACAGGAAGACTGTTAATGTGGCCCGGCTGGAAAAGGCTTCTCAGAGTCGGAAGACACTTTTAGAGGGAGAGATGTCCCATCCCAGAGGAATTGTGGTGGATCCTGTTAACGGGTATGAAATCTTTTATTAACTTTATATAAGAAAACTTATGTTAAATCAATTTGTTTTTACAGAGTTTGTAGGAGTAAGTTTTTATTTACTTGTTTTTATTATTTTTATTTAAGTGAAAGGAGAAGAGATAGAGACACAGACTCCTGCATGCCCCATGACTGGGATTCACCCAGTGATCCCCAGCTGGGGCCAATGCTTTGCCCATCTGGGGCCATACTTGCAAACAAGTTATTTTTAGCGCCAGAAGTGGAGGCTTCATGGAGCTATCCTCAGTGCCTGGGGTGATGTGCTTGAATCAATAGAGCCGTGGTTGTGGGAAAAGAAGAGAGAGAGATAAAGAGAAAGGGGGTGGAGAGAGGAGAAGAAGCAGATGGTCACTTCTTCTGTGTGCCCTGACCAGGAACCAAACCCAGGACTTCCACACGCTGGGTTGATGCTCTGCCATGGAGCCTACTGGCCAGGGCCAGTAAATTTTATTTAAATTTATATGTGAGGCCCTGGCCGGTTGGCTCAACGGTGGAGCTTCGGCCTGGCGTGCGGGGGACCCGGGTTCGATTCCCGGCCAGGGCACATAGGAGAAGCGCCCATTTGCTTCTCCATCCCCCCTCCTTCCTCTCTGTCTCTCTCTTCCCCTCCCGCAGCCAAGGCTCCATTGGAGCAGAGATGGCCCGGGAGCTGGGGATGGCTCCTTGGCCTCTGCCCCAGGTGCTAGAGTGGCTCTGGTCATGGCAGAGCATCGCCCCCTGGTGGGCAGAGCGTTGCCCCTGGTGGGCGTGCCGGGTGGATCCCGGTTGGGCACATGCGGGAGTCTGTCTGACTGTCTCTCCCCGTTTCCAGCTTCAGAAAAATACACACAAAAAAAATAAATAAATAAAAAATTAAAAAGATTTAAAAAATTTATATGTGAATTCCCACATGAATAGTCTAATTAGAAATAGTTATATCAGGATTTGTTCTCCTAGAGAATGTGCTAAATAAATATGTCAAAATATATTGAACTGAAATACACAGACTATTTGTATAAAGGATATATTACTTGATTTAGTCAGGCAAGCACCATAACCCTACATTTTTGACAGCCTGACACCAAGACAAACAAACAATTAAATCAGATAATCAATTTAACTTTTTAAAGGTTATTGGAATTTAATGTATTCAAAAATTGGTTACTATGCTCCTATTCTGTAATCCTCACAACAATCCTTTGAATTAATTGCTAACCTTATTCCTGTTTTACAAAGAAGAAAGTATAACTGATTTGCAAAGGACTGTTCAATTATTAAAAGATTGGGTAGATAATTAAACCATAGCACCTGTCTCTAAGACTTTACTCATAGCCACTTTACTCTGCAATTTTTAACTAGTTGGTAATCCCATAATTTTAGTTATAATCATAGTTTCATATAGTGACATCATTTTATACTATGCACTGCTTGTTTTAGGATGGAATTTTTTTAGCAATTTCTGTGAATATATTTTCCCTTGATTTTTATTCAGAACTATTACCAGAACAAAAACTATACTGTACATATAGAAATATAGAAGAAATGTGAAAATTTCCAACAGTATCTCAGAATTAATTGATAAGATGCATATTTTACATGCACAGCTGTTGACTGTGGTTTCTATCCCCTCTGTGACTTAAATATTTCACTGTTTCAAAACAGCATTAGAAAATTAGTATTCTTCATAGCTTACTGCATATTTACAAAAGTAATTAAATAGGAAGTTGTGATTCCCTCATAAACAGGGATCACCAGATTGCCATTCCTAGAATTATTTGTGTTGAAGATGGCTACAAATATAATCAGGGTCTTCTTCCTAGGCTGATCCTGAAGTAGTGATTGTGAACTCACAGTCTGTGTTTCTGTAAGACATAATTACACAGTAATATCAGTGATTTTATGTGTAAATTCTATAATTTTCTGTTCTATCCTGGATTTTTAAATCAAGTAATCTACCTAACCTTTAAACCAAGCCAATATTAAGTTTAAGAGTAAAGTATCTTATAAAGGCATCTTTTTTCTCAGTTTTCTGTTTGAGAAAAATATTTTCTGATAGAGTTAAAGGATCTTGATGTTGCTCAAGAAAATTACACAAACATGGAGATCATAGAATCACATGATTTGGTAGAATATTTAAAGGCTACTGGTTCCATCTCTCTTTTGAAATCCAGGAATCCCTTTCAATATTTCCCTAATAGGCAGGCATTCTACTTATACTTGAAACCTATAACATCTATGTAGTTTATATTTTATGGGGAAAATTTTGATTGGTGTGGCATTCTTTCTTTTTATTAAAGAAATATCTACATCCTTGTAATTATTGCCCTGTAACTGACACTACATTTGCCTCCAGTGTTACAAAGAATGACTAATAACTTTTCCATACTTCAGATTTTCAAATAGAATACTGCTCTTATGCGCCAACCTGTAAAACAACTAACACATATTTGCATATATATGTGTGTCTCTGTATGTATATTTTCCTAACCTTACTATTCTGTAAAGCAGGGGTCCCCAAACTACGGCCCGCGGGCCACATGCGGCCCCCTGAGGCCATTTATCTGCCCCCGCTGCACTTCCGGAAGAGGCACCTCTTTCATTGGTGGTCAATGAAAGGAGCACATTGACCATCTCATTAGCCAAAAGCAGGCCCATAGTTCCCATTGAAATACTGGTCAGTTTCTTGATTTAATTTACTTGTTTTTTATTTTAAATATTGTATTTGTTCCCGTTTTGTTTTTTTACTTTAAAATAAGATATGTGCAGTGTGCATAGGGATTTGTTCATAGTTTTTTTTATAGTCCGGCCCTCCAATGGTCTGAGGGACAGTGAACTAGCCCCCTGTGTAAAAAGTTTGGGGACCCCTGCTGTAAAGAATGGATAGGAAGATAGTAGAAATAGAAATTGAACCATGTAAATTTAATTATCCAAATAATTTTTTGATCCTAATACAATTTTTTCTTTGTTTTTAAATTCAGTCAATATATTTTATTTTATTTATTTATTTATTTATATTTTTTTACAGGGACAGAGAGAGAGTCAGAGAGAGGGATAGATAGGGACAAACAGACAGAAATGGAGAGAGATGAGAAGTATCAATCATCAGTTTTTCGTTGCAACACCTTAGTTGTTCATTGATTGCTTTCTCATATATGCCTTGACCGCAGGCCTTTAGCAGACCGAGTGACCCCTTGCTCGAGCCAGCGACCTTGAGTCCAAGCTGTTGAGCTTTTTGCTTAAGCCAGATGAGCCCGCGCTCAAGCTGGCGACCTCGGGGTTTCAAATCTGGGTCCTCGGCATCCCAGTTCAACGCTCTATCCACTGCGCCGCCACCTGGTCAGGCCCTAATACAATTTTTAAGAAAGAGAAAATAATTTTAATTAGGAAAGTTCCATTTAAAATAGTATAATGTAACTTGAAACAAACATTTCAAGAAAATTTTTTTTACATATTTATCTACCATTATACCTCTTTGTAGTTACACAGACACGTAGAAAATCTGTGGTTGTCTATTAGCAAAAATTTCTCATTTCAGAGATATGCTTTTTCAAAAGTTTTATAACCAATTACAGAGTCAGCAAAGAATTCATTTATTTTTTATTAAAATATATTTTTGATTAACTACCATACAGATCAAAATAAGTCAGTAAGACAATTTTTCTCAAGGAGTTTACAATGTGGTGTGCTATGTGTATACACACACACACAAAAAAAATTACATATAAAATAAAATAGAATGCTATACATTCTCTTCAGAAATTACTGGGATTTTTAATACAGAATTGAACTTTAGTAGATGAATAGGTTTCCCAAATTAAAAGAGTTGGTCCCAGGGCTTGGTGTGTATATTCATGAGGTTACTCACTGTTTTGACGGGACAGTATAAGTAAGTCATTGTTAGAGGAAGAGAAGTTAGTGGCAGTTCTGAGGTGTGATGGCTTCATTAAATCTAGAGCAGAGGGTATGTGAAGGAACAAAGTAAGAAATGAAACTAGAAAGAAGCAGAAATCTTCAATGTTGTGATTAAAAGTTTAGATTTATTTTGCTGACAGCAGAGTAATTGAAAGGTTTTGAAGATAAAAGTCACATTCTTCAATTAATGATTTAGAAAGACAAGTGAGCAGTGTGACAGGTATGTGCGAAACAACCTGTTCTGGGTTCCCTTTGAAAAGGGATGAAAGACAGACTACAGCATTTGTAATAGGAACAGGAAAGTGGGGACCAAGGCAGAAGAGACAAAAAGAAGATTGCAGGCTTCAGCAGTTGTTGAAATGGGAATAAAGCTGGCAGAGGACGCAATTAATTAAGGTGGCACTATTCTTAAGCTGATCGCTGCTGATGAACTCCTTCCTCCTAATAATTCCACATCTCATAATTTATATCAATTACTTAGAAACCTACATTTTCAGTTTTCACTTCTCAAAACATTATCTATCTGAACTATGTCCAAACTGAGTGCATATTTCCCTCAAAAGAGGACCTGAGAGAGAGACAGACAGAACAGACAGTCAGGAAGAGAAAGAGTTGAGAAGAATCAACTTGTTGCAGCACCTTAGTCTTCATCAATTAATTTCTCATATGTGCCTTGAGCAGGGG
Source organism: Saccopteryx bilineata (assembly GCF_036850765.1). NCBI lineage: Eukaryota > Metazoa > Chordata > Mammalia > Chiroptera > Emballonuridae > Saccopteryx > Saccopteryx bilineata. Next base: position 98,696,759 of record NC_089494.1, read on the forward strand.
GGCTCCAGCTGAGCCAGTGACCCCTTGCTCAATCCAGTCACCTAGAGCTTCAAGCCAGTCACCTCTTGCCCAAGCCAGTCATCTTGGGCTTTAAACCAGGAACCATTGGGCTCAAGCCAGCGACCATGGGGTCATGTCTATAATCCCACACTCAAGCCAGTGATCCTGTGCTCAAGCTGAGCCTATGCACAAGCTAGCAGTCTCAGGGTTTTGAACCTGGGTTCTCAGTGTCCTTGGACAATGCTCTATCCATTGTGCCACTGCATGGTCAGGCTGCATCCATATCTTAGTAGTATAACACCCTCTAAATAACAGCTAGATATTATTTCAGCATTCAAATCAATCTTTTCAAATAAATTTATTTTGCTTTCATGACAGCGAAAATATTAAGGATTTAGATATTTTTAAAATTGACCACCAGTTAATATAATTTAATTTGGGGACGTGGTTAATATCAACAATGTTTAGTGTTGCTTAGTGTTACAGGACAAAAATATGAATAACAAAGAATCCCTGTCCTTGTTTTGATTTTTAAGTGAAATTATTAGCTATGCAACATCATTAAATTCAATACAAGGCATAAGTACAATAAATACTATAAGGTAACTTAAAAATATCACTAGGAAACAAAGGAAAGAGCCTATTTTGACATAAAGGTTAAAGATAAACTTTATTAAAATTTTTATTTAAACAGGCCTTTAAAATAAGAGGTATAGTTTTTCTTGCTGAATTAGCTGTAGGCCAGTATAACATAATTTTGTTTTGATGGCTACTCAAGTTTCACCTATAAAAATATTTATATTTGTTTCTGCTTGTTCAACAGGCTATATTTTCTTTTTTTTTTTTTACAGGCACAGAGAGAGAGAGTAAGAGAGAGGGATAGATAGGGACAGACAGACAGGAATAGAGAGAGATGAGAAGCATCAATCATTAGTTTTTCATTGCAAGACCTTAGTTGTTCATTGATTGCTTTCTCATATGTGCCTTGACCATGGGGCTACAGCAGACCGAGTAACCCCTTGCTCGAGCCAGTGACCTTGGGTCCAGGCTGGTGAGCTTTTGCTCAAACCAGGTGAACCCGCGCTCAAGCTGATGACCTCAGGGTCTCGAACCTGGGTCCTCTGCATCCCAGTCCAATGCTCTATCCACTGTGCCACTGCCTGGTCAGGCATAATTTTTGTATTTAAGAATCTTCACATTCAATATTGATTATAAGACTTTTACAATATAACCTTTAATTAGATAATAAAATAAGTAGATGGTGATAACATATATATATATATATAACATATAACTATACATATATATAGTCCTTGTCAGATTGGCAGCACTTATTTAAATGTTTTCTTTTATTTTGTTTGAATAATAATAATCTTAGTAATAGATAGATAATTTTCACAAAAATATTTCTTCAAATATAAATCAATACAAAGCATGTTTAGAATACCCAGAATTATTCTTCACTTATCTGTATGTATACATGTGTGCACATGACTGTATGACCTGGGTTAGAGAGTCACACACACACAAAAGTGTTACTACGTTCAAAAGAAAAGTTAGAGGGAAAGATACCTGCACTTTTAACAAGTAAGAAATTAGCAGTAAAAATAAAAGTGCATTGATTAACTATATTTAAGATTTTAGGCTTGTACATAGTTGATTTAAGTAGTTGAAATCAAGCAGTTATACCTAACTAGTACAGGATTAAAGCAAAGAGAATGACTTTTCTATTTATTCCAAATTTGTTCCAATAACATGCCTCTTGAAGAACACACAGGATATAAGATAAGCATATTGCCATATTTATTTCTAGGATTAGAACACATTTTGACTTAATCCATCAATCTCACTATACTTCATTGGCATTAATTTATAAATGGTGTGTTGCAGCCTAAATTGTCCGAAATCTGCCGGTTTAGATCACTGTAGGACTACTAGTCATAAATACAGATTTTCTCAGGCTTCACAAAATGTGAGAGGCAGAGACTCTAATAAGGGCATTTCTAGGGTAAGCAGCCTTAGGAAAGCTTTGGCGCTTCATAAAGCTCTGCATGAGGTGGCCGAATGAAAACCCACACTTTAATGAATAAATCAGGCAGTTTTACATGACCCTGAAATAATAAAGGTGGAAGGTTTTAATGTTATTCATGAAGGAATTGCAGCATTAGCTCAAGGCCCCCTCTCTCACTGTTATAGCTTACACAAAATGATTTGTTCTTAAAGGCAGATGCTTTTGTTTGAGATAGAAATTAAAAACTCAAAATCTTAAGGTCAGTCAACCTGCTGTTATTAAACTTATATGCAGCTAAATCATCTTCTGTGGGTTTTGGAGGTAATTATGAGCAGCAATAAAGTTTAGACAATTTGCATCAGGAAGACAAATTGGAACTGGCCAGACACATGCAGTATGATTGTGCCTTTCAGATAAAAGACAATCCATGTGCCTGTCTTAAAAAATAATAATTAATCTGAGATTAAATAAAGTCTGGAGTAAATCATCAACTGGGCCATGAGTTCTCATGTCAGTCAACCTGCTTTCTAATTACATCATTGATTATATGTTTTATGAAGTGAATGACATTTAAAAATAGTAATGTCTCAAAAACCATTTCCCAAATTTGTTATCAACATCAAAGAAATCAATATTTGGCACCTACTCTAAGCTTAATTAAACATTGAAGCCAATAGCTGTGGTAGTGGGTTTCTGTAATGTCTCAGAACAGTCTGGCTTCTCTCAACACGTCTTTGCTTTGCTTGGTACTTCACAGTTGCCTCCTCCCTTTGCCAGATAAGCACTTAGATAGGAGAGAAATCAGAATGTTATTAGATTTTATGAAGGTGCCAAATCTCAGGACGGGTCTTTCTGTAGAGTGGCTTGCAATAACACGTGTATGTTCTTGTTTGCAATGTCTTAGCTGGATGTACTGGACAGACTGGGAGGAAGATGAAATAGATGACAGCGCCGGAAGGATCGAGAAGGCCTGGATGGATGGCTTCAATCGGCAGATATTTGTAACATCGAAAATGCTGTGGCCCAATGGTTTGACTCTGGACTTCCACACCAACACCTTATACTGGTGTGATGCTTACTATGACCACATTGAGAAAGTATTTTTGAATGGAACTCACAGGAAGGTAAAAGACAAGTGCTGCTGGTTTCAACCCACAGGCTTCATTTTTCATAGAGCCTTGTTGTGTTGTGTTAAAAATACTTTCAACAGTAGAGCGTCGGCCTAGCGTGTGGAGGACCCGGGTTCGATTCCCGGCCAGGGCACACAGGAGAAGCACCCATTTGCTTCTCCACCCCTCCGCCACGCTTTCCTCTCTGTCTCTCTCTTCCCCTCCCACAGCCAAGGCTCCATTGGAGCAAAGATGGCCCGGGCGCTGGGGATGGCTCTGTGGCCTCTGCCTCAGGCGCTAGAGTGGCTCTGGTCGCAACATGGCGACGCCCAGGATGGGCAGAGCATCGCCCCCTGGTGGGCAGAGCGTCGCCCCTGGTGGGCGTGCCGGGTGGATCCCGGTCGGGCGTATGCGGGAGTCTGTCTGACTGTCTCTCCCTGTTTCCAGCTTCAGAAAAATGAAAAAAAAAAAAAACTTTCAAGTTTATTTTTACCCCTCTGAGGCGGCTGCCAGTAGTCTCCATGGGTCGGTTACAGGAGGCTGAGCATTAAGTAGTGCAGCTGGGTTTCGCCTCTAGAACAGGCTCAGTTCACTGTGGTATGCCAGGATTTGTGAGATTTTTAAAAGATCTCAGGATATCGGAACTGTTTTAAAATGCAGCTTTTCTACATTATTGATGAGTTTGCTATGACTAAGCAACCTATCTCTATTCAAATATCTTCAATATTTGCTGCTGAAATTTAACCTATATATTATGAAATATTAATGATAATGCATTTATTTGAATAAAGAAGTTCATGACATTGAAATGAAAACACAAGATTAACCTGAACTTTAAGCCTGTTGGTATGAATTGATATCAACTACCTCTCACCTCTGTTGGTAGAATCATTGCACAGTGATTCTGAAATGCTGGAGTAAATTGAGGATGTGGTTGACTGGGGCAGCGGCAGTGTTGACAGAACATCTCTATATTTTATCTTATAATTATTTAAGCATGTATAACACTATGAACTACCTTCAACTTTCAGTTAAATAATAAAAAGTAGAATATTCAAAGTAACCAAATGCTTCCTTTTATACTACACTTTCCTCTTTTTTTTTTTTTTAGAAAGGAAGACTACACAATTGGCTAAGCCTATTTATTATAAATTCTGTTTGAAAAATAAATAGTATACTAATCAGTTAAGACTATTTCAGTAATTCACTCTAACAGTGCTTTTAATGTTTTCCTCTAAATGAGTAAAATTTATTGGCATTTAAACTGTTACATACTTAACAGGTACTAAATAAATATTTATGATTCCTTTGAAGATGTTAATATTATATATGTATGCATTATATATAATATTATAATGACCAGCATATTTTAGCTTTCATTAAAATGAGAAAATAAAAATAAGATTTGTCTCAATTATTCAATATATAAAAATTTGTTCTGAAGAATTCAGATAAAGGGAAAAAAATTGACTTGCTAACTTTACATTATTTAGACAACTTCTTCAACTCTCTAATGTTAAATGAAGTCAGTACACAATGTTCTTTCATATTGTATACTATCCATTTTACACACAAATGTTTTTCTACAACCCTAATTGTGAAACAGGATTTACCATATAATTGCTCCATTTAAACAATAAAAATATAAAACTAGAATGTAAAGAATATATCAAGATAGTCATCATTGAAATTAGCCAGTGAATCTTATTTATCTCTTTACTATTAGTAAATTTTTCCATGTTCAAAATTAAAATCTTTATCTTCTTCTCTGACATCTCCTAAATTTCTTCCATTTGCATGTGTTCAATTAAACAGGAAAATCCCTTTCACTTCCAATGTCTCAATGCCATGTTGGAATCCTTGGCTATTGAATGGACAATATTGCAATATACATGATGACACTAATGAGTCAGATTAATTTTTGTTCCAGGATATAAATCCAAAATATTAGAAAAAAGAAAAAGAATGATGCCTGACCTGTGGTGGCACAGTGGATAAAGCATTGACCTGGAACACTGAGGTCGCCAGTTCCAAACCCTGGGCTTGCCTGGTCAAGGCACATATAGGAGTTGATGCTTCCTGATCCTCCTCATCCCTCTTCCTCTCTAAAATGAGTAAATAAAAAAGAAAATTAAAAAGTTTAAAAAAAGACGCAAAAAAGAATGTTAGTCAAAGTAATTTTAACATCTGTATTTCTTAATTTATGTGTAAAGCCAAATATGAGACAATTTAAGTGAATGAAATGTAAATGACCTTTAAATATCAACTTCTAGTAACAGAAAAATATGCTCACATTGTGAAACCTATTTACCATATACACTGGAAGAAAATATGAGTTAAGATATTAGGTAAATCACTGTCTGTTACACCTATTTGAATACCGTTTTCTTTAAATACTTAGTAATGTTTCTAAAGGTCCGTATTGAATTTTCACAACGTGTTTCTATTTTGCAGATTGTTTACAGTGGGAAGGAGTTGAACCATCCCTTTGGACTGTCACATCATGGAAATTATGTGTTCTGGACTGATTATATGAATGGTTCAATTTTTCAACTAGATTTGATGATGAATAAGGTGACATTACTGAGGCGTGAAAGACCACCACTGTTTGGGCTTCAGATTTATGATCCACGAAAGCAACAAGGTATTAAAAACCAAGTAAAATTGCTTCTGAGTTTCCTATATAATAATACTTAACAGTAGTTACAGAAAGGTTTTATTTTGACAGTGTCATTGAAATTTTAACTCCAAAGTCAATCAAATCTTGGACTTTGTTATCATAAAAAATTTATTATTTTATTGTTCAAAATAACCTGAGTGAGTAACTCTGAGAATTCTGAGTAAAGTTGAAGGTTTTTTCCAAATACTTTCTTTTTGATGTCATCCTTACTGAAGAAATCGGTTAGTTAAAATAAAAAAATATATACTTTTTTAATTTTTTTAAAGACTATTGTAAGCAGTTAGAAAAACTTTGGGAAAGGAATATTAAAGGAAAATATCATAAAATACATTATATAAAAAAATTTTATTTTTAACAGTATTTTAATATATTTTATCCGATTAGTTTCATGTGTATTTAAGGAGCATTTAATTAAGTTATATGATATAAAAGTAAAATAACCTATCATAATATTCATGTTATTAAAGTCAGGTAATATTTTTATGTTTTATCTACATAACTTATTAATATTTATCAGGCTATCCACAATAGTATGTCTTAGAACTCGGGTATTAAACAAAGAAAACTATTTGTAAATTATGTATAAATTGTTTTTATGAATCTAAAGTCATTATTCCATTTCAAATGCAAATATTTCTGTGGACATTTAATGAGCATCTATTTCAATAAATTCAGGATAAAAATTATATCCTGAGTTTTTCAATGCATGCGTTTTTAATAGGAAGTTATCTAGCAACAAAAGTTTTTGAAGCTATTTCAGCCGAAAGAGGAATGTTGAAAGCAAACTATCTCAATCAAGAACTTTATTTTATTCTACTGTATTAATATTGCCTCAGTGAAATACAAATCCAATTTCATTAAATAATGGCAGTACATAAAGTGAGAAATACATAAAGTTTTAATAGCTAATAAAAAGTCAAATTATCTTTATAAAATAAAAAAATAAAATTATTTAATATGGTATAAGCTTTAGTGTGGACAGAAAATAAAGAATAAAGCAATTGCCTACATAGATCAAATGGTAATATTTTCTTTTAAATTAACATTAACCCCGCCACCATTGTCATTTGTCTACACTAAACCGGAGGCAAGAATATGAACGGGAACAACCCAACCCTTCTCACCTCCTTTGGTGTTTTGTTTTCAGGATTGTTGTACCTCTAATTCCATATTTATCAGTTTGCTGGATTTTATTACACCAATCAGTCTACAATCACATTTTCTATTTTCATTCTCTTTAGAAATTGTTCATTTTAAATGTCATTGCTATACTCCCTGCAGTCAAATTCCATGACATTTTCACAATCTTCATTTCCTTTAAACTTCTGGTTGACTTAGAAAGTTGATCAATTAAATGCAACACATGGGATTAGATATGTCTTAGCTAATTATAAAATGGACTTGGTTTTGGCCCTGGCCGGTTGGCTCAGCGGTAGAGCGTCGGCCTAGCGTGCGGAGAACCTGGGTTCGATTCCCGGCCAGAGCATACAGGAGAAGCGCCCATTTGCTTCTCCACCCCTCCGCCGCGCTTTCCTCTCTGTCTTTCTCTTCCCCTCCCACAGCCAAGGCTCCATTGGAGCAAAGATGGCCCGGGCGCTGGGGATGGCTCTGTGGCCTCTGCCCCAGGCACTAGAGTGGCTCTGGTCCCAACATGGCGAAGCCCAGGATGGGCAGAGCATCGTCCCCTGGTGGGCAGAGCGTCACCCCATGGTGGGCGTGCCGGGTGGATCCCGGTCGGGCGCATGCGGGAGTCTGGCTGACTGTCTCTCCCTGTTTCCAGCTTCAGAAAAATGGGAAAAAAAAGAAAAAAAAAGGACTTGGTTTTAAATCTATATCCTGACACTTTCTCTTTTGTAAACTTGAGACATATCATAAAGATTTAACAAAGATAAATTTTTTCTTCATAAAATTTTATAAAGAATAAATATTTATTATATGAGACTAGACTTAGAATAGTACCTGTGTTTTATGTTAATTAATTTATCCTTACCATTTCACAATCTGGAAGCATATATTTGTAAATTTTCTAGTATATAACCATTTTAAATAAATATTCAAGAGTAATGTGTCAAAATACAAAAAATACATTCCCCTGATAGGAATATGAGGATTGTTTTCTGATATGCATAAAGAATTTATTTGGTATTTAAACCAGTGTCATTAACACATAATTGTTTAGTGCAGGGGTCCCCAAACTATGGCCTTCGGGCCACATGTGGCCCCCTGAGGCCATTTATCCGGCCCCCGCCGCACTTCCGGAAGGGGCACCTGTTTCATTGGTGGTCAGTGAGAGGAGCATAGTTCCCATTGAAATACTGGTCAGTTTGTTGAGTTAAATTTACTTGTTCTTTTATTTTAAATGTTGTATTTGTTCCCGTTTTATTTTTTTACTTTAAAATAAGATATGTGCAGTGTGCATAGGGATTTGTTCATAGTTTTTTTTTATAGTCCGGCCCTCCAACGGTCTGAGGGACAGTGAACTGGCCCCCTGTGTAAAAAGTTTGGGGACCCCTGGTTTAGTGCTATGCCTTAGATGAACAGTGTTTGTTTTTAAAGTGCTTTTTAAAAATTGTAGTAAAAAAGCCTGACCAGGTGGTGGCACAGTGGATAGAGTGTTGGACTGGGATGCGGAGGACCCTTGTTTGAGAACCCGAGGTCGCCAACTTGAGCGCGGGCTCATCTGGTTTGAGCAAAACTCACCAGCTTGGACCCAAGGTCGCTGGCTAGAGCAAGGTGTCACTTGATCTGCTGAAGGCCCACGGTCAAGGCATATATGAAAAAGCAATCAATGAATAACTAAGATGTCACAATGAAAAACTGATGATTGATGCTTCTCATCTCTCCGTTTCTGTCTGCCTGTCCCTATCTATCCCTCTCTCTGACTCTCTCTCTGTCTCCGTAAAAAAAAAAGTCATAAAAAGACATTAAAATGAAAATTTATCACAGATTACTAAACGTATACAACCTTTATTGTAGAAACCATTATGTTCTGTCTCACTGATAGAATATATTTGGCCAAATTGATTATTTTTTATTAACTTAGGTGAAATAATCAGTTAAAGTTTTCTAGTTAGCCTACATGGGGCTAAGAATTTACTTGAATCTTTTAAACAAACAATACAATATAGAAAGTATACTTGATCAATATTTTAATCAGTCAGTAGACATACATTAAAATTGGATAAACTACTCAGGGTCTAAATTTTTTGGATATTTGACTACACTGATAAAAATAGCTAGACATAAAACAAATTGCAGGCTCTGGTCAGTGGTTCAGTGGATAGAGTGGTGGCCAGTGTATGAACATCCTGGGTTCAATTCTCGGTCAAGGTATACAGGAAAAGCGACCCCTCCCCATTCCCTTCCCTTTCCTTCTCTCTCTCTCTCTCTGTCTCTCTGTCTCTCTCTCTCTTTTTACCTCCTGCAGCCATGGCTTAATTGGTCTGAGTGAACTGACCTGGGTGATGAGGATGGCTCCGTGGCGCCTACACCGCAGGTGCTAAAAAAAAAAGAAATAGCTTGGTTGCAAGTATGGATCCAGATGGGCAGAACTTTGGCCCCTACAGGTGTTGGCAGGAGGACCCCAGCTGGAGTACATGCAGGAGCTATCTACCCACCTCTGAACTTAGAAAAGAAAAAATAAAATTAATAAGACATTCTTAAAAAGTTTTTCAAACTTCTAGAAATTCAACAAAAATGTTCACATGTACTCTATCGGTAATATGTTCAGTTAATAAATTTTTAAAATTTCAGAAACTGTAACGAGAGATATAGAGTTATTTAAATTAATTTAGATTTTAGATTTCTATTATTACAGGATAAATATCAATTCTTCCCATTTAATATGTAGTATTCAAAGAAAGAGAATATTTAAAAGTTAAAATAATGATCATTTATTTTGAATAACTTAAATTATATATAGGTCGTATTTAATAAGACTCATAAGTATGAGTTATACTATCAAATTTAATAATTTTTAATTTAGCATATATTTTCAATATAAAAATAGATTCTAAAATATTTTAACACTTTTTTATTGTTTTAAATTTTTCATATGTCTAAAATTATTTTTCATTATTTCTAATTTTACAGAATCTGAATGTTACTAAAATATTTATTATATGATTTAATTGTGTACAAAATGTGCATAACATAGATAGAACTTCTAACCATCATACAAAGTATTAGTTTTTTTTTTTTGTATTTTCCTGAAGCTGGAAACAGGGAGAGACAGTCAAACAGACTCCCGCATGCGCCCGACCAGGATCCACCCGGCACGCCCACCAGGGGCAACGCTCTGCCCCTCTGGGGCGTCGCTCTGCTGCGACCAGAGCCACTCTAGCGCCTGGGGCAGAGGCCAAGGAGCCATCCCCAGCGCCCGGGCCATCTTTACTCCAATGGAGCCTTGACTGCGGGAGGGGAAGAGAGAGACAGAGAGGAAGGAAGGGGGGGTGGAGAAGCAAATGGGCGCTTCTCCTATGTGCCCTGGCTGGGAATCAAACCCGGGTCCCCCGCACGCCAGGCCGACGCTCTACCGCTGAGCCAAGCGGCCAGGGCCCAAAGTGTTAGATTTTTATTTCACGGTCAAGGAATAAGCATGTCTATGTCTGGAAGCTGTTAAAAAAAATTTTGTATTTGCTACTGGAAAATGCATGTACTAAGATTATCTTCCTACTTTAGATATTGCACTATAGCTTAAATTATTAACTTCTTTAGATTTTAAATCTATTTTTTGTATTTTTATAAACATAAGCATATAATTTACTTCTTAGAATAATAAAATTAAATACTTATATATTTTAGTCATTTCTTCTGATCTTTGGGCACATAATAATCTATGGGGATGAGTTAAATATTTATTGCATTTAACAACACCTCAAATATTTTTAAACTTATTTCTGACAATCTCTGCATAGCACATCCATCCCTGAGGCTCACAGTGTGATACTCTAGTTTGTCACTTTAGTCAGTTTTGGTACTTACACTTTAACTGTCAATATGGTTTTAATCACTATATTATGTTATGTCTCTGAGTAATTAAAAGCTCTTTATTATTAATGTTGGAGAGAGATCTTCTGATATTGTCAAAATGTTATTTATTGAAGCCCAGGCCAGATAACTCAGTTGTAGCATCACTCTAAGTGCAGAGGTTGCTGGATTGATTCCCGGGCCAGGGCACATACAGGAGCAGCTCAATGTTCCTGTCTCTCTCTCTCTCTCTCTCTCTCTCTCTCTCTTTCTCTTTCTGCCTCCCTCCAAAAAAATAAATGTTATTTATTGATACATTGAAAACTGCAACATTGTATAAAATAACCCTCACATTTAGCCTACCAATTAGATTGCTAGTGTTGCAGAGTTCTTTGTAACTATTCTGCATATATATAGCTAAGAAAATATACCTTCCTCTTTGCCTTTCCAACTTCTAGAAATAATTACATCAAAATGATGAATACCTAAATTTTATTTACTCTTACCTACATCTTTATAACACAGTATCTCCAGCCTCTTTAAAATTTTACTTCAATTGGATCTAAATCTGCAAGAGTGTCTCCCATATGAACCTATGAATTTCCACTTGTGCCTGCTTTAATTGATGTCTGTGCAAATCCCATCACTGCCTCTGCTGTTTAGGTCCACGGGTACAACACTCTTTCCCTTGTGTGTTGCACAGTCTCCTGGAACCAGCAAGGCTGCTTATTTTTAAGACTTACAGAGAATCTGTGTTCTTCTGCGTCCTCAATGTACTGACACGCCAGTGTATTCCTTGCACAGAAGGGAGCACTATCTCACCCCTTTTCTCAAGCTTGTTTGCTTTCTGTTCACTTGGGACCCAAAGCCACATTCCAAGTGCTGGAGGTCTACTTTCCAAAATACTCAGACTTCTTAATCTTGGAAACTACCCTAGACAGATGTCATTCTTTCTTTTCTATTTTTCCTCTTTCCTAAACCCAACTGCATACAGATCTCTGCCTCTTACAACCAATGTGCTGGTAGATGAGAATTTGCATGTTGGTTGTAAGAAGCAGAGATCTGTATGCAGACTCCGACATGCGCCCCCACTGGAATCCAACGGGCAACCCCATCAAGGCCGATGCTCCAGTACAAAGCTAGTTTTAGCTCCAGAGGCTGATAGGCTCAGACCAACCGAACTATCCTCAGCACCTGGGGCCACACTGGAACCAATGGTGCCAATGGCTGCAGGAGGGGAAGAGGGAGAGAATGAGGAGAGGGAGGGGGAGAGAAGCAGATGGTTGCTTTTGCACCACCAGAAATTGTGTACACTGACCAGAAATTGAAACCAGGATTCAATGCCATACACCGGCCCAATGCTATATCCACTGAGCCACGGGTCATGGCCCATCATGTATTTTCAAACGTTTCTGAATTTCACTATGGATTTAGCAGAAATCCTGACCACATGAATTTATTAATTAATTACATATTAGTGAATATGTAATATAGTTGATATGTGTGTGTATATATGTGCATATTTATGCCTACATGTGTCTAGAAGTAACGGGCTGACTTTGGGTGGAATTAGCATTCTCTGACATGTCACCCACTCCTCTCTCAGGTGACAACATGTGCCGGGTGAACAATGGGGGCTGTAGTACACTGTGCTTGGCCATTCCAGGAGGCCGAGTATGTGCTTGTGCTGATAATCAACTTTTAGACGAAAACGGAACCACTTGCACATGTAAGTGTCTTTTCATGTTACACTCGTTGTTGATATGTTTCTCTTTGCATACTAGAAATAGATGAAACCCAAAGAATTAAAATCTAACAGAGAAATTTAGGTAAGTACTTAGGTATAATTCCTTTTAAACTAAAAATTGCTAACTAATTTCTAACATACATAGGGATAATAATAATCATGCAGTTTTACAGTGTCTTGCTGCTGCTGCCTTTAAGAAAAGAATAGAAATAAGTGTACACCACAGATGAAAATATTTTATGCAATTATCAAGGAACCTCAACATCAGCAAATGTGTCGTTGTTGGTTACATTGTGATATGTTGATGCACACCATAGGCCTTAAATAATTTTAAATAGCTTAGTAAACTCAGTTATCTAGACTTGACAGTGAAGGGCAAGGAAGGAGGTAAAAAAGAGATGTCTAAGGAATGTCTAGATTTTATCAAAATAGTGAATTAACTGGATTGATTGACCTGGATTATCGTCATTTAATTAACTTTTGCTGACCTTCTTCAGTTTATTCCTCTTATTAATACAATGTGATACTTATTTGTCCTCTCTACAAATATCATGTCCCTTAAGAATAATAACAGCAACAATGTTCTGCATATATGTTGAGTACTATATACATGTTTCTGGAATGATTTCTTCTTGAATTGTATGTTACTTATGATTCCCCAAAGAAACAGAAACAGTAGAATAGAGAGAGAAAGAGAGAGAGAGAGAGAGAATATATTTTAGGAGTTGGTTTAGGACCTGGCCAGTTTACTCAGTGGATAGAGCATTGGCCTGGTATATGGAGATCCTGGCTTCGATTCCTGGTCAAGACACACAAGAGAGGTGACCATCTGCTTTTCTCCCCCACTTTCTCCCCTTCACTCCTTCTTCCCCTCTTGCAGCCAGTGGCTCAATTGGTTCTAGCATCTGCCCTGGGCACTGAGGATGGCTCAGCTGGTCCAAGCAATTGCTCCAGACAGGGTTCCCGGGTGCATCCCGGTTGGGGCGGATGCAGGTGTCTGTCTCACTATCTTCCCTCCTCTCACTTAAAAAAAAAGAATTAGCTTATACAATTATGGAGTCTGACATGTCCCCAGAGCTGCAGTCAGAAAGCTGGAATCTCAGGAGCTCCAGTGGTGTAGCTCCAGGCTGAATTCTGGCAGACTTGAGGCCCAGGAAGAGTCCACATTTCAGTATGAGGGGAAGGCAGAAAAAAAAAAGTCACAGTTCAAGTCAGGAAGAATTTCTTACAGGAAGGTAAGCCAATTTGTTCTACTAGGTTTTCAACTGAGCAGGTAAGCCGCCCACCTCCACATTAGGAAGGGCGATATATAATACTTTAACTTAGTCTATTGATTCAAATGTTAACCTCACCTGAATATTCTCAGAACACTCCCAGGATAATGTTTAACCAAATAACTAGGTATTCTCTTGCCTACTGCAGTGGTCGGCAAACTCATCAGTCAACAGAGCCAGATATCAACAGTACAACGATTGAAATGTCTTTTGAGAGCCAAATTTTTTAAACTTAAACTATTGTATATAGGTAGGTACATTCCTTACTAAGGTAGCGCCCACATGTGGTATTTTGTTGGAGAGCCATGCTCAAGGGCCAAAGAGCCGCATATGGCTCATGAGCCACGGTTTGCCAACCACTGGCCTAGTCAATTTGACATATAAAATTAACCATCACAAAAAAAAATTAACCATCACAAGTTATGAAATAAGTATTTCATATATTTTTTCTATTAGTTATAATGATTGTCTCTGGGGCAGCAGAATGGTAATAAGAATACTAAAGAAGACTTCAGCTTATCTGTAAATTCTCATTTCTTCTAAAGAAGAAAATATGTAGATAAGGAATTTTTAAATCTAATTAAATAAGTAATAATATTTGAGAAATATTTAAAAAATGAAAGTGAGAAATCTACCCATAATGCCACTATTTTGCAATCAAGTAATAAGACATTTTGATGTGATTCTTTATAATTATATATCCCTGGAAGTTATCATTTTTTTCTACTACTATAATAATGACAGGAAACATTTATTGAATTCTTATATCAGATATGACATTTTGTAATAAATTTTTATGATTCTCATTAGTTCTTATAGTAGTCATGTAAGGAAGATGCTATAATTATTTTGTTTTATGATTTAAAATTTAGACTTTGGGTTAATAACTTTACAGAGTTTACCTAATAAGTAAGTGGAATATTAGGAATTTAGACCACAAGTTATTTCATTTTGGAGACTGAACTCAATTACTTGTACTTTATAAATTTTGGATCTACTACAGTGTAATTTATTTTTCCTTTTATTTTCACTTAATATGAGCATACGTTTCTAATCATGTAATTAAATATATTCTTTGTAAACATGACCCTTTATCACTGATGTATACACCATTCATCACTTTTTCCTGCTTGATGTTTGGTATTATTTCTGCTTCATTATAAACTATCTCTTTACTGTTTACAATTCTTTCTGTATTTTACTATATACTCTATAATTAGTTTGTTACATCTTCTTTAAGCATTTGAAATAATACCACCAATTTTAAATTCTGTTTCCATTATTTTTAGTTGCAACTATTTGAGATAAAGACTTTACCTTCTTTATATAGATCTCTTCATCTTCCTCAATTTCAGTCTTTATTATAGCTTAGAATTTTTGACAAGGAATATTATTTTGAATTATAAAACAGTAAGTCTCTTTATAAAAATGTTTTGACATTCATAGTTATCTTATTGATCAACTTTACAAAAAAAATTTTTTTTAGACCTGGATCAGTGCTTTACTAGTGGTATTGCTCAGTACTCAAACTTTTCATTCCCCAGTGTTCATTTGTTAATTTCCACTATTGTATAGGATAGATGGAGTACATCTTAAAGTGACTTCTTCAAGATGAGTCTGAAGAACGTACACTGTGGAGTTCTTGTGTGTTTCAAGTATGTTTTCTTAGCCTTTACATCTGAATAGCCATTCTTCAGAATATCAATCTTGGCTAAATAAAAAATTTCATCAAAATTACAGAATTATTTTAAAATTCTACTCTGGGAGAATATACTTCAGAATGCAAGTATAAATTCTACCTCTGGGCAAGGTTTTATTCCATTATAAGGATTTTTTTTAATTGCCCATAAGACAATTCCTGTAGAAAGTAATTCTCTGAGATATACTTTCTTTGAGTCACCAGGTATTCTCCCTTCCTTTGTTCTGTGATATTATTTACAATTCCTATTTTCTTGTTTATTCATTACCAGAAGAGATCTAACAAAGATCCATAATTTGTCAATAGAGAGGGAATAGACTTTGCTTTGAACAACTAAAGTCTGTCCAATTGCCTGCTACATTAATGTGTATATTTCTTAGGTTATTTTTGTTTGTTTGTTTCTACTATAGATTCAAATAAAATTATTTTCCTGGTATAAAATGAGATTGTTTGCTATTGCAGCTGAATCATTCTGATGTTTTGAGCTGATGAATTGCACATACACACAGGCTTGTACAGAATAACATTTATAGACCCCTATCAGGTCTCATTTTACCTTTGTTTTACCCCCGGACTTCTTCTCAAGGATGGGAGGTAGCACTGTAAGTAGCTCTTTTTGTTTTCTGTAGGACCAGACCTTACGATCAGAACTGTAGGAGCAAAGCGTATTTCCTACTACCTAAAGATCAATAATGTGTTAGATTGCTTGTGGTATTACTTAGAGCAGGGGTCGGGAATATTTTTGGCTGAGAGAGCCATGAACGCCACATATTTTAAAATGTAATTTCATGAGAGCCATACTACAACCCATGTATGTTATGCATTATCCAATAAAAATTTGGCATTGTCCTGGAGGACAGCTGTGATTGGCTCCAGCCACCCACAACCATGAACATGAGCAGTAGGAAATGAATGGATTGTAATACATGAGAATGTTTTATATTTTTAACATTATAATTTTTTATTAAAGATTTGTCTGCGAGCCAGATGCAGCCATCAAGAGAGCCACATCTGGCTCGCGAGCCATAGGTTCACAACCCCTGACTTAGAGAGTTTTTGGAATGAATATTTAAATGAGTTTGATCCCTGGTAAGGGAAGATACAGGAATAGCTTGATGTTCCTGTCTCTCTATCTCTTTCTCCCTGCCCCCTACTCCCCTCCACACACACAAAATATTTAAATCTGGTCCAATTGCTTTTGAAAAATTTCCTTTAGGTAACATCAGTAGAATGATCAAAAGGTTGAATTCTCGCCTGACCAGGCAGGGCGCAGTTGATTGAGCGTTGGACTGGGATGTGGAGGACCCAGGTTCGAGACCCCAAGGTCGCCAGCTTGAGCACGGGCTCATCTGGTTTGAGCAAAGCTTGGACCCAAGGTCGCTGGCTTGAGCAGGGGGTTGCTCAGTCTGCTGAAGGTCCATGGTCAAGGCACATATGAAAAAACAATCAATGAGCAACTGAGGTGTCGCAACAAAAATCTGATGATTGATGCTTCTCATCTTTCTCCGTTCCTGTCTGTCTGTCCCTATCTATCCCTCTCTCTCTGTCTCTGTACATAAATAAATAAATAAATAAATAAATAAATAAATAAATAAATAAATAAATAAATTTTAAAAGAAGGTTGAATTCCCAGGGTCTTGTGAGTTCTTACTCTTCATTTTGTTTTCATAGTGGGAAGTTGGAGGAGCAGATGTACATCTGTTACTATTATCTAGTTGTTTTTTCAGCTTGAAATTTATTTATTTCATTTTATTTTTATAAATCATAATTATCTGGAACAGTGGCCTCCATATTATATTTCTTTCATTCTCATGCCCTATTAAAAAGTTATGGATTCCTTATGAGTTGGCATACTTCTACCTATATTGATTTTTAAATAGAAAACATGATCACTGATTATTTCTCTATAAATAAACTCAATGCAATTAAAGGAGATAAGAAAGAAGATTATTTCATCTATTTCTGCTATACTAAACAATGTTAAATTAACAAAAACAGGGGAGTTATTATTAAGAAATTGTTCCTGACCTGTGGTGGCACAGTGGATGAAGCTTCGACTTGGAAATGCTGAGGTCGCCTCTTCCAAACTCTGGGCTTGCCTGGTCAAGGCACGTATGAGAGTTGATGCTTCCTGTTCCCCCCTCTTCTCTCTTTCTCTCTTTCTTCTCTAAAATGAAAAAAAAAATTGTTGCATTTGGCTATTAAAAATTTTACTATTTAATATATCATTGTAACTTTTCTAGGTTTCTTTCAAATGTCATGGGAAAAATTGAGAGAAACAACATAGTAAATAATTTCTTGCAAAGAATTCAGTGTTTTTATATTAATTATTCCAGTTCTTATTCATTTAATTGTGAATATTTTTTCTGATATATGTTAGTCTTAGTTTGCTGATGAGGAAATGAAAGTTTGTAGCATACAGAGAAGCATATGTAAAGCTGGTTTGATCAATTATCAAGTGAGTTTATTTTCCTTGACACCTTTGTGGTTTAAATCACAACATACAATGTTAGGAAATGAGCACATTCAAGAAAGTACATTATGCTCCTAAAAATGATTGTTACTATTTTTTTAATTAGTAGCATAATTTTGTCTATGTAATGAGACAGTAATTCTCTAAATGCCTCTTAAGTGGCCTGAAAGAAAAGAGGAGTTTCCAGCATGTCTTACTCCCAAGAGAACAACTTAAGCATTGCAAAATATTGGTCATCCAAGGGTAGCATTGCACAATTATGTGTCAGTGGTACTCTGTGACCTTCCTCACCTTCTGGAATACCAGATACATTCTTCTGTCAAAAGCAGTGCTTCACTATGGCTGAGCCATTTATCTGTTCAGCTGTGACAGGCCTTATGTTCTAGGATATATGCAATCTAATGTGCAGTAAAAAGTTTAAGGCTGTAAAAAGTTTAGAAGCCCCATCTAGATGAATATTTATGGCCTTCTCTGCATAGGAACTCACAAAAGATTATGTACCACTTAGGTTGGCTGCTCAGAAGACCACTTTCTCTTATGAAAGGTCATCCTGCTATGATCTGAAGGAGAATATTCAAAAACCGTAGCAGTATTTTTCATATTGCTTTCCTGTATTAAGAAGCTTATATAAAGGCATCCAACAAACTACAACTTGAAGTTTTCTTTCAGGGTCTTCTTTCTTCCTGCTCAAATGAAAGGATAGTTAGCAAATCTGTACTCCCCAAACGAAGAACAAATAATTAAACAAATAAACATGTTCTAATGTGAGATTTATAGAGGCCATTATTTTCTCTCTCTCTTTTTTTTTTTTTTTTTGAGAGGAGGGGAGATACAGAGACAGACTCCTGCATGTGCCCTGGCCAGGATCCACCTGGCAACCTCCATCTGGGGCCGATGCTCTCCCATCTGGGGCCATGCTCATAACTGAGCTATTTTTAGCACCTGAGGCAGAGGATCCATGGAGCCATCCTCAGCATCTGGGCCAACGTGCTCAAATCAATTGAGCCATGGTTACAGGAGGAAGAGAGGAAGGGGAGGTAAAGAGGGAGAGAAGCAGATGATAGTTTCTTCTGTGTGCTCTGACCAGGAATTGAATCCAGGACTTCCACATGGCAGGTCAGTGCTCTACTACTAAGCCAACCAACCAGAGTTCATTTTCTTATATGTACTGGGACTAATGCTTTAGACCAAGTTATAATTTTGTTAATAGTCAACAATAAAACATCAATTGAGAGGAGGAAAAGTAAAGTTAGAAACATTTGATTCATGGGTACCGAAGCTTAGTAGAACAATGTCAGGAACATGTGTGTTAAGTCCAATTGTTGGGATAAGATCTAAATCTGAGATGATTTAAAACTAAAATAAAATAAAAGTTTATTACTAAGGTTTTTTTTTTTTCTTTATTCCTTTAGCATCTGGATGTAAACTTCAGCAATCAATCTACCAGTTTTTACCAAAGAAAATTAATTCTAGAATTCATACTTCCTTTGTAATATACTGAAGAGTTATGTGGGGACCTGATTTTAATACTCTAATAGCAGGTGCATAGGATGTTTAATAATGCACAGTTATTTTCTAGGCATGTCATGATTCATGTAATTTTATTTTTTATTTTGATTAGTGAATTTATACTGCTCACAAAAATTAGGGGATATTTTATCACTTCATATTCATTTTTGAAATAACCTCTAACTTTTGTGAGCAGTATATTAATTTCTCAGTTTTTTCCCGGTATAATCATGTTCTAATATTTTTACTAGAAATGACCCTGGCAATAGAATTACAGGTTATACATCAGTTTTCAAATTCACTTGCAAAGCACAAGTTTACAATTCTAACTATTGTTTTTTTTTTGTTTTTTTTTTTTTTTTTAATAATTTTATTTTTTTAATGGGGTGACATCAATAAATCAGGATACATATATTCAAAGATAACAAGTCCAGGTTATCTTGTCGTTCAATTATGTTGCATACCCACCACCCAAAGTCAGATTGTCCTCTGTCACCTTCTATCTTGTTTTCTTTGTGCCCCTCCCACCCCCTATCCCTCTCCCATTCCCCCCTCCCCCCCGTAACCACCACACTCTTATCAATGTCTCTTAGTTTCACTATTATGTCCCACCTACGTATGGAATAATACAGTTCCTGTTTTTTTCTGATTTACTTATTTCGCTTCGTATCATGTTATCAAGATCCCACCATTTTGCTGTAAATGTTCCGATGTCATCATTTCTTATGGCTGAGTAGTATTCCATAGTGTATATGTGCCACATCTTCTTTATCCAGTCATCTATTGATGGGCTTTTTGGTTGTTTCCATGTCCTGGCCACTGTGAACAATGCTGCAATAAACATGGGGCTGCATGTGTCTTTACGTATCAATGTTTCTGAGTTTTGGGGATATATACCCAGTAGAGGGATTGCTGGGTCATAAGGTAGTTCTATTTTCAGTTTTTTGAGGAACCACCATACTTTCTTCCATAATGGTTGTACTACTTTACATTCCCACCAACAGTGTATGAGGGTTCCTTTTTCTCCACAGCCTCTCCAACATTTGCTATTACCTGACTTGCTAATAACAGCTAATCGAACAGGTGTGAGGTGGTATCTCATTGCCGTTTTGATTTGCATTTCTCTAATAGCTAAAGAAGATGAGCATCTTTTCATATATCTGTTGGCCATTTGTATTTCTTCCTGGGAGAAGTGTCTATTCATATCCTCTTCCCATTTTTTTATTGGATTGTTTGTTTGTTTGTTGTTGAGTTTTATGAATTCTTTGTATATTTTGGATATTAGGCCCTTATCTGAGCTGTTGTTTGAAAATATCATTTCCCATTTAGTTGGCTTTCTGTTTATTTTGTTATCAGTTTCCCTTGCTGAGCAAAAACTTCTTAGTCTGATGTAGTCCCATTCATTAATTTTTGCCTTCACTTCTCTTGCCATTGGAGTCAAATTCATAAAATGCTCTTTAAAACCCAGGTCCATGAGTTGAGTACCTATGTCTTCTTCTATGTACTTAATTGTTACAGGTCTTATGTTTAGATCTTTGATCCATTTTGAGTTAATTTTTGTACAGGGGGAGAGACTGTAGTCCAGTTTCATTCTTTTGCATGTGGCTTTCCAGTTTTCCCAGCACCATTTATTGAAGAGGCTTTCTTTTCTCCATTGTGTGTTGTTGGCCCCTTTATCAAAAATTATTTGACTATATATATGTGGTTTTATTTCTGGACTTTCTATTCTGTTCCATTGGTCTGAGTGTCTATTTTTCTGCCAATACCATGCTGTTTTGATTGTCGTGGCCCTATAATAGAGTTTGAAGTCAGGTATTGTTATGCCCCCAGCTTCATTCTTTTTCTTTAGGATTGCTTTGGCTATTCGGGGTTTTTTATAGTTCCATATAAATCTGATGATTTTTTGCTCTATTTCTTTAAAAAATGTCATTGGAATTTTGATGGGAATTGCATTAAATTTGTATATTGCTTTGGGTAATATAGCCATCTTGATTATATTTATTCTTCCTAGCCAAGAACAAGGTATATTCTTCCATCTCATTATATCTTTTTCGATTTCCCTTAACAATGGTTTATAGTTTTCATTATATAAGTCCTTTACATTCTTTGTTATGTTTATTCCTAAGTATTTTATTTTTTTTGTTGCAATCGTGAAGGGGATTATTCTTTTGAGTTCCTTCTTAGTTGTTTTATTGTTGGCATATAGAAAGGCTATTGACTTCTGTATGTTAATTTTGTATCCTGCGACCTTACTGTATTGGCTTATTGTTTCTAGTAGTCTTTTTGTGGATTCTTTGGGGTTTTCGATGTATAGGATCATATCATCTGCAAAAAGTGATACCTTTACTTCTTCTTTTCCGATATGGATGCCTTTTATTTCTTTGTCTTGTCTGATTGCTCTGGCTAGAACCTCTAGTACCACATTAAATAAGAGTGGAGAGAGTGGACAACCCTGTCTTGTTCCTGATTTAAGGGGGAAAGCCTTCAGTTTAGTGCCATTTAATATGATGTTAGCTGATGGTTTATCATATATGGCCTTTATCATGTTGAGATATTTTCCTTCTATACCCATTTTGTTGAGAGTCTTAAACATAATATTGTGTTGTATTTTATCGAAAGCCTTTTCTGCATCTATTGATAAGATCATGTGGTTTTTGTTCTTTGTTTTGTTGATATGGTGTATTACATTAACCGTTTTACGTATGTTGAACCATCCTTGAGATTCTGGGATGAATCCCACTTGATCATGATGTATTATTTTTTTAATATGTTGTTGTATTCGATTTGCTAGTATTTTGTTTAGTATTTTAGCATCTGTATTCATTAGAGATATTGGTCTGTAGTTTTCTTTTTTTGTGCCATCCTTGCCTGGTTTTGGTATGAGGGTTATGTTGGCCTCATAAAATGTGTTTGGAAGTATTGCTTCTTCTTCAATTTTTTGGAAGACTTTGAGTAGAATAGGAACCAAGTCTTCTTTGAATGTTTGATAAAATTCGCTGGTATAGCCGTCAGGGCCTGGACTTTTATTTTTGGGGAGGTTTTTAATGGTTTTTTCTATTTCTTCTCTACTGATAGGTCTGTTTAGGCTTTCTGCTTCTTCTTGACTCAGTCTAGGAAGGTTGTATTGTTCTAGGAATTTATCCATTTCTTCTAGGTTGTTGAATTTAGTGGCATAAAGTTTTTCATAGTATTCTACAATAATTCTTTGTATATCTACGGTGTCCGTGGTGATTTCTCCTCTTTCATTTTGTATTTTGTTTATATGAGTTCTTTCTCTTTTTTCCTTGGTAAGTCTTGCCAAGGGTTTGTCAATTTTGTTGATCTTTTCAAAGAACCAGCTCCTTGTTCTATTAATTTTTTCTATAGTTTTTCTGTTCTCTAATTCATTTATTTCTGCTCTGATTTTTATTATCTCCTTTCTTCGGCTGGTTTTGGGTTGTCTTTGTTCTTCTTTTTCTAGTTCCTTAAGGTGGGAAGTTAAGTGGTTCACTTGGGCTCTCTCTTGTTTGTTCATATATGCCTGAAGCGATATGAACTTCCCTCTTATCACTGCTTTTGCTGCATCCCATAGATTCTGATATGTCGTATTGTCATTTTCATTAGTCTGTATATATCTTTTGATCTCTGCACTTATTTCTTCTTTGACCCATTCATTTTTTAAAAGTATGTTGTTTAGTTTCCACATTTTTGTGGGATTTTTTTCCTCTTTTTTGCAGTTGAATTCTAGTTTCAAGGCTTTATGATCAGAAAATATGCTTGGTACAACTTCAATTTTTCTGAATTTGCTGATATTGTTTTTGTGGCCCAACATATGGTCAATTCTTGAGAATGATCCATGTACACTGGAGAAAAATGTATACTCAGTCACTTTGGGATGAAATGTCCTGTAGATGTGTATCATATCCAGGTGCTCTAGTGTTTTGTTTAAGGCCACTATGTCTTTGTTGATTCTCATTTTGGATGACCGATCTAGAGCCGTCAGCGGTGTATTGAGGTCTCCAAGTATGATTGTATTTTTGTCAGTTTTTGTTTTAAGATCAATAAGTAGCTGTCTTATATATTTTGGTGCTCCTTGGTTTGGTGCATATATATTAAGAATTGTTATGTCTTCTTGATTCAGTGTCCCCTTAGCCATTATGAAATGGCCATTTTTGTCTCTAAGTACTTTTCCTGTCTTGTAGTCAGCATTATCCGATATGAGTATTGCTACACCTGCTTTTTTTTGGATGTTATTTGCTTGGAGTATTGTTTTCCAGCCTTTCACTTTGAATTTGTTTTTATCCTTGTTACTTAGATGAGTTTCCTGTAGGCAGCATACCGTTGGATTTTCTTTTTTAATCCATTCTGCTACTCTGTGCCTTTTTATTGGTGAGTTTAATCCATTTACATTTAGTGTAATTATTGATACTTGTGAGTTCCCTATTGCCATTTTATATCTTGCTTTCTGTTAGTTTTGTGTCTTGTTTGATCCTTCTCTTTCGTTTTTCTATCTTTCGTTTTTATTTGTTTGTATTCCATACATCTTTCCTCTGTTGCTATCTTTTTTATCCCATGTGCTTCTGTGGTGGTTTTTTCAATGGTGGTTACCTTTGAGTAATGAAAAGGGTCCCTACCCTGTTCATTGTAGCGAACTATTTTGTGAGTACTTTTGGACTCCATCGTCCTTTGCTACTGTTAATCTCTGTCTTCTCCCCCTCTTTCTTTTTGTTGTTGTCACAGTTTAAATTTGGTTTTATTGTGTTCTTCTTGGAGCTTTTACTTGTGGCTCTGTTTTTTTTTTGTTCTTTGTATCTGATTGGAGAACCCCCTTTAGTAATTCCTGGAGTAGGGGTTTTCTGATGATAAATTCCCTCATCTTTTCTGTATCTGTGAATGTTTTTATTTCTCCTTCGTATTTGAAGGATAGCTTTGATGGGTATAGTATTCGTGGCTGAAAGTTCCTCTCTTTCAGGACTTTAAATATTGGGGTCCACTCTCTTCTAGCTTGTAGAGTTTCTGCTGAGAAATCTGATGATAATCTAATGGGCCTTCCTTTATATGTTGTATTCTTCTTTTCCCTGGCTGCCTTGAGAATTTTTTTTTTTGCTGTTGGTTTGTGTCAATTTCATTATGATATGCCTTGGAGTAGGTTTGTTGGGGTTAAGAAAACTTGGAGTTCTGTTTGCTTCTTGAACTTGAGGCTTTAGTTCTTTCCACAGGCTTGGGAAGTTCTCATCAATTATTTGTTTAAGTATGTTCTCCATTCCATTTTCTCTCTCTTCTTCCTCTGATATACCTATTATTCTTATGTTATTCTTTTTGATGGAGTCAGATAATTCTTGTAGGGCTATCTCATTTTTTTTAATTTTTGAGTCCCTTTCTTCTTCTCTCTGTTGTGCCTCAAGTTGCTTGTCTTCTATTTCACTAATCCTCTCTTCTATCTGACCTGTTCTATTAGCTAAGCTTGTTACTTCGTTTTTCAGCTCGTGAATTGAGTTTTTCATCTCTGTTTGATTTGTTTTTATAGTTTCAATTTCCTTGGACATATATTCTTTGTGTTCATGGAGTTGTTTTCTGATTTCCCTATATTGCCTTTCTGTGTTTTCTTGTATATCTCGGAGGATTTTTAGGATTTCTATCTTGAATTCTCTGTCATTTAGCTCCAAGGTTTCCAATATATTAAATTTTTTCTCCATAGATTTTTCCTCATCTAGCTGTGTTACCTCTCTTTCTTTTGTATCCATGATATTCGATTTTCTCTTCCTTAATGGCATCTGAGGGTGGTTTTGTTGATAGTATTAATGAGATTTAATAAAGAATAAAAAGTTAAAAAAATAACAATAAAAAAAATAAAAAATTGAAAAGAGTTGTTTTTTTTTTAAAAAAAAATTAATAATGAAATAAAGAAAAATAAAATAAAATAAAAATTTTTAAAAAAGGAAATTATTCCCCCCCTCTTTTTTTTCCTCTCCTCTCCTCTCCCCTCTTTCTTGAGAAAATCTTGTGGTGGACTGTGAGTTATAACAAACAATGCCTGTGATGGAGGGCCTGAATTGGGGAAAAGTAATAAAGGGGCAAAAAAGAGAGAAAGAAAAAAAAAAAAAAAAAAAAAGGAAAAAAAAATAAAAGAAAAAAGAAAAAAAAAAGAGCGTATGGACCCACAAAAAGCAAATAAGGAAAAAATTTGGGTCAAGAATAAAATGATTTGCTTTTAGGTGTTGGTTTTCTAAGAGTTATGATGAGAGGAATAAGAGGAAAATGGAAAAATGGGGGGACAAATTAAAAACTTACTATTGTATTTAGTGGAACAAGAACTAGATAATATGGAGAGCCAGGGATGGGAGCACTGCTAGTGAGTTAAAAAGGTGAAGTAAAAACCCCCCAAAATGCCACAAACATAGGTTTGAGTCCCAGATAAGATAATTTGTTTGTTATTGAGGTTTGAATGAGAGGAGATGTAAAGGAGAAAGGAAGAAACTAATATAGAGGGAGAAAAGAAAGAGAGAGAGAGAAAAAAAGAGGGAACCACTAAAAGAAGAAAAAAGAAAGGAGAGAGAGAGAGAGAGTTAAGGGTTTTGGAGTGCAACCCTCATAGAGAGAAAGGAAGAGAAGAGAAATGATAATGGGAGATGTAACACTTATGGGTAGTGTAGTTCAAGGAGAGGAGAGAGTAAGACCGGCAGAGAGTTAATCGGCCAAATTGGAGGAGGAAAAAAAAGTCTCAAGAATGAAGATAAGAGAAACAAACGAACAAATATAATAAAATGGGATAGGTTATAAAGTCTGCAGATTATTCTTGATTTTGAGAGGTTATCTTCTTGCTTTTTCTTTTCTCTCCCTCTTCCTGGTCGGTGACTCTGTACCCCGGGTTCTGCCCCTTTGGCACGCTCAGGTAGAGGTTTGCAGTTGATAAGTCTCTATGGCAATGTCATGTATTGTGCTTTATTCTCGTTGGGAGTCGAGGCTCATTAGCATTTATAGGCTCCGACAGTGAGAGAGTCCGTGTTCCTGGAGCCTTTCTCCTAGTCTTTCCTTCCTCAATTAGTAGCCTGATAGTCCAGGTATGGGGTTGCTGCTGCCTCTGCCTGGATAGTAAGAGGCTCAAATTGCTGGCAACTCCCCACTCTATTTCCACTCAGCACAGGGCTCTGGGTAAGGCTCAGTCAGTCAGAGCTGCTAGCATAATCAGGCGGGCTTTCCGCCCACTCGAAGACCTCTGGCTCTGCCACTCTATCCGGTAACACAAGCGGGTGCCCACTTCCGGGGCGCTTGGAGGAAACTCTCACTCACTGTCTGCAACCAGGATATCCGGCCAGCAGTCTCATGCTCTGAGTGAAACCCCCAACCGCAGGGAAAAGTTGCAGCGTTGGAATTGAGTCTCGCTCCGTCCCCGTGTGCGGCTTTTGCAAGGCGCTGGGGCGGCCCGAGATTCTGCTTTGGCCCACACAAAGGCCCCTGACTCTGCCCCTCTCTGCGATAACACGGGCGCGCACTGCCAAGGCACTTGGAGGAATCGCTCACTCCTTATCTGCGCGCGCAAACCAGGATATGAGGCCGGCCGTGGTTCCCTCTGAGTGAAACAGCCTCCAGCACGGAAAATCTCCACCGTTGGGATTAGTTCTCACTCCCTCCCGTGCGTGGCTTTCCCAGGGCGCTGGGGCTGCCCAGAGACTCTGCCCTCAGCCCACAGAAAGGCCTCTGACCCTGCCTCTCCGTGGGGCAACACGGGCACCCACTTCCGCGGCTTAGGAAGAAATCTCTCTTCCACTAACTGCGCACCGACCAGGAGACCGGGTAAAATGGCCGCTCCGCTTGTCTTTCTTTGTTTGGGTTTGGCGCTAGTGTTAGCTTGTATTGCCCGGGTTGCCACAGGATCAGATTTTCCTCGGCTTGGATCTCTGAGCCACAGCCTGGTTCGGCCGTTTTTGCTGCGGGGGCCTGGATCTATTCACCCCCTTTGCCCGCCTCAGTTTCTATATTCACAGTTACCAGAGAAAGCCGCCCTGTTTAGGTTAGTGAGGAAGGCGGAGCATTTCTTACTCCCTATTTCCTTCGGGGTTTGGTTATATATTTAGCCAATTTTTCACTCAATCATACCTTTGGGTGTATTGCGAAGAATCTGGAAGCTCCAAGTATAGGTTTTTCTGTTTCTGGTTGAAGATCTTGTTGAGTTTTGAGGGAGATTTATCGGTATCGCTTCCTACTCCGCCATTACTCTGACCAACTATTGTTGATATACTGAAAACAATTTATGGCTGTACCCAAACACCCATGTGCTATTAAGGTTTATTCTTATTAAATATTAGAACAAAGTGGCAACTTGGAGCTCTTTGCCTTTATGTTCAATTTTTGGTTGTGGTGGGAACTTTACCATAGAAATCTTTATTTTCCCCTAAAATAAGCTTATTTCATTCACGTTCTTGGGTGATGAGAAAAAAACATTAGCTGATGAGCTAGTTGAAGTGAAACTATTTCCCTGACATATTTATACAGCTCCCAGAGATAGAGTGTTTCATTATTCTAATGGCTGCAATGTAGAATTGTCAATCTCTATTAATTCTGATAAGTCAGGCAACAACTATTGTGGAACATCTGCTCTGTCTCTGGTTCTATTCTAGGCATTGTTTTGTGCTGTATGTAACATTGTCCTTCCTATATTCAAGAATCTCAAGAGGAAGCAGTAGATGTGTTAAATTATTTATAAAATAACTTCTTAAGTTTTTACAAGGCATTAAGTACTATTCTTTTTATTGGTTGTCTTATTTAAAGACAAATATACTGACTTCATAATCTCGATGATTCCCATAAAAGGCGGTAGATTGCCTGGTCCTCACCAGGGTGCTGTGACAGGGGACATTGCTCCTCAGTGCCACACGGTTAAGCAAATGCTCAGGAAAAGGCCACGCCTTTCTCTCCCCCTCACTGTCTGAGAAACTTCCATTTGGTTTCAAATGAAAAACAAAATTATTTTCATCATGTTTTTCTCACATTCGAAACTTAAATAGTACTACATTTGTATGTAGTATGGGGATGCTTTTCTCCCTTTATTTTTACTTTAGTCATTTTTAATTTTTTATCTTTTTCTTTATATTTTTTAATTTTTATAGGGTTGACACCAGTTTACATAATTATACAGATTTCAGGTGCCCAATTCTCCAACATATATCTGTATACTATATTGTGCACAGACATCTCTTTTTTAATTAAATTTGTTGAGGTTACCTTGGTTAATAAAATCATACAGGATTCAAGTGTACAGCTCAACACACATCATCAGCATCCTGCTGGCCAAGCTGCCGTTTTACCCATGTTAGGACCTATCACATTACAGTTGTGTGTGTGTGTGTGTGTGTGTGTGTGTGAAAGACAGAGTGGGAGAGAGATGAGAGGGACGGGACAGAAGAAACTCATAGTTGTGCCACTTTAGTTGTTCATTGATTGCATCTCATATGTGCTTTTGACTGGAGAGCTCCAGCCAATCCAGTGACCCGTTGCTTAAGCCAGTGACCTTGGGCTCAAGCCAGTGACCTTGGGCTCAAGCCAGTGACTTTGGGCTTCAAGCCAGGACCATGGGATCATGTCTATGATTCCATGTTCAAGCTGGCAATCTCGGGGTTTCAAACTTGGCTCCTCAACGTCCCAGTTGATGATCTATCCACTGCACCACCACCCGTCAGGCTTAAATATTTTCTTGATAATGGACATTGTTAGTGTAAAAATAACCTATCTTCTATATTTATGAATCTGAACAAATCTGATATTCAGCACTGATAACATTTTTTGTTGTTGATATAACTACTGATTACATCTGGAAGACTTGGGTTAGGGCTAGAATAAACTAATGATGCCATGTGTCCTGGAAGCTTTGGAAATAAGTACCTCATATTTTAAAATAAAAATTGTTTACTATTATGTCAAGAATTGTGAAGGGTCTGAGATATTACCCAAGTTGCAAGCTAACGTAAGCCAGCCAGAGAGTTTCATAAATTCTAAGAGGAGACATACAATTTCTGGATCAGATACAAAGGATTTTATTACTCATGGCACAGCAAGCAGCATAAGTTTAATGTTCACTTTGGTTCTCTTGGTCCCATCCTACCCCCAAATCACATGGGGCAATGTATAAACAGGCCTGTGTGGGTGTTGAACACCCTGTGAGTTTATATCACAACTGAAAAGCTTGAGAGTCTGCTAAAACAATTTGCCAAACCTTTGTCCTGAAGGGAGACATATTTACTTTCCTGGTCAAGAAAAACCTGCTCTCTGCTCTAGAAGGAGGTACTATTTCTGTCTTCCAATGCTGTATAAGCATCCTTGAAAAAAACATCCACAATAAAATCTTACACCATGGGCAAATGTCTCTTATTCAGCAAATTAGAGGTCTCAGAAGAATTGCAGCCAAACTTGAAAAATGTCAAAGATATTTTTATGTTTCATTATGGTTGTTGTTACAACCTAACTGCTATGATAGTAATATTTATCTATACTAATAACATTGATGTAGATCCATCAAAAGCAGTAAATATAAAAATGATAAAATTATCTCAAGACATTAGCTCTACTCGTTTTCAAGCAATTGCTTATAATTTGTTATGAAAAATGAAAATGAAACTATATACTGTTATTATCTGTTTTTGAAAATTTCTACCTTTGTATTCAAAAATGTCCTTTAAAAATAACCAGCTACCTATGTATATTTGAAACCATGTTTAAAATAAGCTTGGAAAATTAGCCTATTTGCACTTATTCCATGATGATATAAATATCACTTAAAAAACATTTAAGCTCTAAATAGACATAAAGATCTTATATCAAGATTGATTGTTAAATATTATTTAGATATATCTATATCTTTGATGTGGAGTGGGTTGTTCCATGAACAATAAAACAAACAAAAAAAACAAAACTTTCTAAATTGATGGGATTGTTATCAGAAAAGAACCAGTGTTTTTTTGATTTTTCAATCCTTATGACATGAACCAATAGTATTGGCATTTTTTAAAGTCAGCTATAGAGAGAGTAGAGAAAATCTTAAAGCTGGACTTACATGGGAGAGTAAGCTGATTACATTCCACATTAGTTTTCTTATCGACTGGCATTAAAACAAAACTCCAAGAAACTGTTAGGGTTAATAATTATAGAGAAGAAATTAATCAACTACTATTTGTTAAATGCCCAGTTCAAAACTGAGCTTTTATGGATTCAAAAGAAAAAACTATATTACCCTTAAAAATATTAGTGTCTAGGCCTTGGCTGGTTGGCTCAGTGGTAGAGCGTCGGCCTGGCGTGCAGGAGTCCTGGGTTCGATTCCTGGCCAGGGCACACAGGAGAGGCGCCCCTCTGCTTCTCCACCCCTCCCCCTCTCCTTCCTCTCTGTCTCTCTCTTCCTCTCCTGCAGCCAAGGCTCCATTGGAGCAAGGTTGGCCCAGGCGCTGAGGATGGCTCTATGGCCTCTGCCTCAGGCGCTAGAATGGCTCTGGTTGCAACAGAGCGACGCCCCAGATGGGCAGAGCATTGCCCCCTGGTGGGCATGCTGGGTGGATCCCAGTCGGGCACATGCAGGAATCTGTCTGACTGCCTCCCCGTTTCCAACTTCAGAAAAATACAAAAAATATATATATAATTATATGTATATTAATGTCTAACTGAGTGGACTTGAAGTTCAAAATAAGGAATATGTGCATATTATTCATGATCAGTGCTGCAGATTTTGAGAGAGAAGCTTGATCCTAGAGACAGTCAGACATATCTCAGGGTGCACTTTTGCTTTCTTGTGATTCCCATCCTTACTCTAAGTGGCCACCATAAAAAGTCACGTTAGTGTTGAATGGGAGACTAGTGATCTTCATTTTTCATTTTCATATTGTTGTCATTCTCTATTTTGGACTATAACACACACAACACAATATGCATTTCTATCAAGTGACCTTACAGAAATGACATTATTAGAGAAATTGCTGCTACAACATTTTTTAAAAATGATTAAACAGGAGGAAAAATGACTGATAGTTTCTATACACAGTGTCTGCTTATGAAGAGGGAGGGGAGGGGACAGAAGAAACACAGGATTACCTTTGTTCTGAGTATTTCACTTATCATTCTAATTACTTTTTACCCCCGAGGCCTTAAATAAGGACCTGAATTTATAAGGCAGCTTTTTTTCTGCTGGCCCCACCAGCCCAGATGCTGTGCTTACTGCATAATTCTCTGAAGCAGAGTCTCTGCAGTTATGGTTCAAGAGGCACATCCTTCTTTCATTCTTTGCAGCAGGAAAATACAAAGATTTAAGAGTGCTGACACAAAGTGTTCTGGAAATGCCACACTTTTTTTCCCCTCAATATCTCTTATTACTGAAGGGCATATAAGATTTGTGATAGTTCACCAGTCCAAACCAGTTATCCAAAATAAAGTTTAAAGCCATTATAACTCAACTGGAATGATCAGCTTCTTTCTTTTCCTGTAAACCAGTTTTTAATATTTTAATGCCTTTTTTAGTCTGTGAAACACACATCATTTACTTTAACCATTGCCACGTGTTCCCTTCTCTTTCTAGACTCCACCGAATCCTCTCAAGGAGAACAGAGAATAGTAACACTTTCAGTTTGTGAATAAATTCCAGTTAATGGAATTCCTAACGTTTAAAGGACATGAAATATATGGAGAAAAACACTGAAGAGAACTTGGATATATAATGAGATTGTTTTGATTAACTAAATACTTCCTTGAATACTCAAACAGACCTGAGTTCTTCTCCCACTTACAGACCCACAAAGTAAACACAAATCCACTGCTGTGTGCTACTGCCTTAACATCGCACTGTCATTAATTTCTGGCATACTTCTCTATAAGATGGATGTAGTGAAATTCTTTACCAGGCCTACCTTATATCATGATCAGTTGAAATTCTGAATGAGAGCTCTTAAAAAAGTAAACCTATGCCCTGACCAGTTAGCTAATCCATTAAGAGGATTATTCTGTAACAAGGTTGTGGGTTCAATCCCCTGTCAGGGCACACAAAGGAAGCAACCAAAAAATGCATGACCGAGTGGAACAACAATGCTTGCCTTTTCTCTCTCTTCTCTCTCCCTTGCTCTCTCTAAAAATCAATAAAAATCAAGCCTGGCTGGATAGTTTGATTGGTTGGAGCATCATCCCAGAGCATGGAGGTTGCCGGTTTGACTCCCCAGTCAGGACACATACAAGAGCAGCTGATGTTCCCTTCTCTCTTTCATCCCTTCCTCTCTAAATAAAATAAAAAAGTAAAACTACAAATTCAATATAACTATCATATGACATGTTATTATTGTTGCTATTATTATTTTGGCTAGAGTGTTTAAACAAATCTTTAAAAACTTTAGTAAAATAATTATTGTAAGAAAAACTTAAAATTTTTTTATTGCCAGTGATTGGAGTCATTACAGTGCTAACATGTTTTCATATTTTCTGTAAAATGAAATATATCAGTACTTAGAGATAAAAACATTTATACATCAATGAACTGAATATAACAAGTAGTGTTCATACAGCTCTTTTTTTTTAACCCTAGTTAATCCAGGAGAAGTGTTATTACCTCAAATATGTAAAGCTGGGGAATTTCGCTGCAAAAACAGACACTGTATCCAAGCTCGGTGGAAATGTGACGGCGATGATGATTGTCTAGACGGAAGTGATGAAGATGCAGAAAATTGCTGTATGTTTTCCTTCAAGTAATATTAAATCTCCCTGACTCTTTGAGTGTGTGAACTATGAAAATAGTTTGTGAAAATTTAAAAATGTCTTTGGTGCAGATTGAAGTTTTTTGTTTGTTTTGTTTTGTTTTCTCAGCCATCCATTTAGAGATTAGACCTTAGAGTGCCTCTTTTGTTTAGTTTTGAAGAACTGGTTGTCTCATTCTTCCCCATCTTTAATGTTATAATTTTGGTTGCTCTAAAAGTTATCTCCTTTCTTATTTGTTCAATTAGCGCCACCACACCATTGTCAGAATGTGCAAATTTCTGAATCTTAGTGTGTGTGCAATCAATTTAAACACCCTCAAGACAGAATTACAGGTACAGAGGGTCTCAATTCAGCCCATTATTCCTTGGCAGGTAAGACTTGCAGAAGATCCAAGGAGACAGACATGGGTTTGGAACATCTTACTGCCTAAGTTGACTGGCTCAGCTCACGGTAGAAAACACATATAGGATACTCAGAAATTAAAGGTTTTATTTTTCTCCTGTTTGGCTTCTTTTTAGTAATTTATCATTTGCTGCAATAGAAATAACTCCATGTTTTTGTAGGGCTATGGAAATGACCCACA
The DNA here is from genome assembly GCF_036850765.1 of Saccopteryx bilineata. Classification (NCBI taxonomy): domain Eukaryota; kingdom Metazoa; phylum Chordata; class Mammalia; order Chiroptera; family Emballonuridae; genus Saccopteryx; species Saccopteryx bilineata. Next base: position 98,730,507 of record NC_089494.1, read on the forward strand.
TACACAGAAGGAAAACATTTTGAAAACCACATAAAATAATGTTTTGAGAATATATTTGATTATAGTCACTACCTGAATGGTTTTGAGTGATAAACACATTTTTATATAAAGTGAGAGAGGTGTGTACTGGACATATGTATCTTTCCTCTCTTGAGTTGACTTAAATATATTTAAATGTTTCTTTCACTTAAAGACATGTCCAGGGTTAAGTGGCTGAATTAACTGTGAGTTAATTAATGATTCTCTGTTTTTCTTTTCATTTTTTTTAAATCAGAACATAAATATAAAGTTTTAAAGATCCATTGTTAAGAATTAACATCTTAATATAGTCTATTATTTCATAATATCTATTATGAAACTATCTATGCTTTGGTATAAAACCCCAAGAATATGGACTTTAAAAAATTTTTTTGAATTTTGCATAAATATATAATACATCAATTGTCATTAACACATAAAGATAGCACTGCTTTCTTTTAATTTTTAAACATGAACTCTGAATGCAACTTTATACATTCTATTTTCAAACCTATTAATAGCTATACTGTAAAGTGTGAGCCTACAAATATAATACTAAATAGCTGATACAATTAGGCAAAAGGTTTGGAGTGGAAGGAGCATTTTTATCTGAGTAAAGGGTGTTTTTTTTCTACTTGTTTATACAGAAATTATGTATTATTTATTGATTAAATTAATTGCCTCATTTCTTCAGACTCACTGTGCATTAATGGTTTTAATGAATGCTCCCTCTATATCCACTTTTCATGTAATCAGTGCCAGTGCAGAGCTCAAATATTTCATAAGAATAGTCATGCTTTAATCCTTTAGTTCCATGCTACTGTCTGTGAAATCCTTCTTTCCATCAACTAACAAACTTGTTTTCTTTATGAATATACAGGTACATTACAATTGTACTGTGAATTGTAGTGTTACAATTACTCGTCAGTATTTTTTTCTTATTTTCATCATGTTCTACCTCATTACCTGAGGCTATATCATGGGCTTTTCCTGGAGTCTTCTAATTGACTCATGGTCCAAATTCAATTCTATCAATAAATCTCTCTTTCATCTTCTGAATAATTAATTTTTCATATTTATCTCCTCTCAATTTTTACTAGCTAAATTAGGCTCATATCTTAGATTACAAGTTACTGCTATTATTCCTACCAGAATTTCTCCCTTAACTAAAGCCCCTTTTTCACACTGGTTCCTGAATGGCGTTTATATTCTGAAATATAATTTTGATATTTGAATTACTGTATAATCCAGAAGTTAAATTCTAAAATTCATTGACTCACATATTAAGGCACTTCCTGTTCTGTCTCAGCTTTACATTTTTAGCTTTAAATGTCTGTCTAGCATCCACTTAACCTCTTTGTCCTTATCAAGTTGAACTACAAGTAGATCTCCAAATTATGTTATTTTCTCTTCTCTGTGACATCGTTCTGTTTCTAGCTATAGAATTTTCAATCATTTTCCATTACCTCCATAGATGTCTTTTTGAACACCAAAAAAGTGTCCTCAATATAGCTCAGTTGGAGTTAAACACCTCCGGTATATGTATATATCCCTTTACTTTGGTAGTATACACAGAAAGTTGCAATTATATGCTTACTTATCTGGTGGTTCTAATAGATGAATTTGTTTGTGAGGAGACACATTATGTGTAACATCTTTTTTTGAATGTAGCAAAGCACCTAGTGTATGGACAAATAAGTGACTAAATAAACAGGGCAGAAAAAACCTGATTATCCCTGGACCGCTTCCTGCAGTATGGTGTCATCTCTAAAGCATTTCAGTAATTCTGAGCAGCATTATATTTCTGGGGTCCCATGATTATTTAAGAATATATAATTTATTTCAAAAGATTCTTTTAGATATTAAGGGCTCAGAAGCTTTGACCTTAATTCTGTTATCACTCTATTTCTTTAACTTTTCGACTCCAGTTCACAAGATTATGGATTATATCTGCTTCTTCATTTTGAACTCTGCTTTCCATCACTGATGAAAGTTGCAAAGGCCCTTGATCAAGCTTCAATGAAATGCTTACACATAATCTTGGTACTTTAAGATGTTGACCTGCTAATATATTAGATGACTTTTAATCTCATGAGTAGCTATTCTTGCTAAAGTTCCTAAAGTGAGCAGAAAATGTTAGTATGCTCAAATGCCAGAAGACATAAAACTTTTCCACATTTTAAAACATACAGATGAATAAAAATTTTCAAAAAATTGATAAAAATCAATTTATCACCAAAGCTACTTTAAAGAAATAGTGTTTTGTAGAAACCGACTGAAAAGGCATATATTTGCAATGCAACAGCATGGTAAAACAGCTATTTCTTTTTTAAAATCTAAGTAAAATTAATACCAAAATATATCTTTATTATACACAAGTGCAACTACTGAGCTTTAGAAAAATTATTTATAAGGAATGTGGAAGTTTTAAAACAAATACTGAAGAGCATACCGATTCAGTTAGGAATCTAGCCTCCAGAATGCAGGAACAGTGATCACACGAGGTTAACTTTCAGTTGTTCTGTTGTGCTTAGAGTGTGGAGGTTTAATGCTTAGCTGTGTACAGCTTCCCCTATGCGGATTGGTCTTGTCCTTGGTATATATTGTGGTTGCATGTTTGTTTATACTAAGATGGAAAATATTTATCATTTTTGTTATTAAAATTTGCAGGATTTCATATTCAGCCAATTCTAGGTCATAAGTGATGCATTTCCCCCCCTGTGTTTTACTTCTAGTACAAGAAACATTAAACAAAGCATAACAAAAATAGGTTTATTAAATATTTCAAGAACTCCTTGAGTAAATGTGTGATTTAAAAGAAATATTTTTGATCTATGTGATTTAATTGTTTGATAACTCTTTGTTTAAATGCTTTTGGTACAAATATTCTGAAATTGAGTCACTTTTTGTGTTAAGGTCTTGAAAAACAAAGAGGTGATACAATTGATTTTAGTGAAGATATAAAAAATAAGTATGTTTATATGATATGAGATTTAATTACTTGATGTCTTCTATAAAATTATTACATTTTAACAGAGCCTAGAATATTAATAGATTAACAAATATATAACACTGAATGAATGAAGCTATGCTATTTATTGTACTCTAATATCATAATTACTGTAATTTTTCATAACTCCTACTTAAAATAATCACAATTTTGTCCAGTTTTTTGTGAATAAAATTTCTTCTCCTCTCCTTTCACCTCTACCCCAGTCAATCATAGCTGTCCTGATGATCAGTTTAAATGCAAGAATAATCGCTGTATCCCCAAGCGATGGCTTTGTGACGGAGCTAATGATTGTGGGAGCAATGAAGATGAATCCAGTGAAACCTGTGCAGGTAAGGATTTGCTTAGATTTATACATAAATCTTTCCCAAAGTTAGTCTTCATAAAAATGCAGGTCAATACTTTGAATTAAAGTGACTTTTCCTAGTGCTGGTCATTGGATTATTGGAGTAGTAAATGAATTCAACATTTGATGCCAAAAAGCTAGAATACAAATTATCTTTTACTTAATCTTTGGGTATGACGCTACTTTCCAAAGTAATTTGGCACATTTTCTATCCATATGGGTTGACTGGCGGTACACTACTTGGACAAGACTTGTCCCTGCTAATTCTTATTTGGTAGTGGAGGTTGAGGTTTTTTAGCATGCTGTGATGTAGGCCACTCATGAAGAGGCTTCCTTTTTTCTTACCTTGAAAAAATTAATTTTTGTATTTTATTTAGTCTGCTGTAGAATTCCTCTGTGAATACTGTTATGTTCCTGGCACATTATTTATATGAGACAGGATTTTTTTTTCTCATGGAGTCTCCACTGCTAAGTCTATTTATATTTCCATATACTGTACTGTATCCCATTGTAATAAATCATTGAAGCCCTGTCCTGAGTCTTGTTGAATGGGAATATGCAGTTTATAGTAAAGATTACAACAGAGTTCTGGAAAAGTCAATGTTAGACAGATAAATATTGAAAAGTAATACTGACTTGTAGGAGTCCTGTGCTTCTCTTTAAACGATGAAGAAGTAGTATATCCAATGTATTGACGTGACCAGTAAAAACTGATTTTTATACCCAGCAACTTCAAAACATATGAATGTCTTACTTTCTCTGTTTGACAACATAAGCATTTCTGAATAATTACTATAACATAGTAGTGAAAACTCATGAGGAAGCATATAGAGAAAAGAGCCAGAGGTCAAGAAGCATGGTTTGAACTCTTGGTTTTTCTATTTTTTTTTTTTCTTAGAAAGACTAGTACCTCTCTGCACTGTAGTTTACTCATATATTTCTTTCAGTTATGTAAGAATATGAATTAATAAGAAATTGTTTTCAAAGAGCTTTTTATCGTGTACTAAATAACAAAAACAAAACAGTGACCATCCCATAATTCTAACCTACATAGTGACATATTTGCTGAAGCTAATTAGTCTCTTGACCCTTGATCAAAATATCAGTTACTCTAATATTTTAGAGTTACTGATTATTTGCAAGATGATATGTGTGTCTTATAAGGTTGTTGTACAGAAGACATTCTGCTAGAACAAGGACCCCTAAAGACCCTGTGGTCCTGGGCCTCAGCCTTCAAGTCTATCCATTTCAGAGATGAAGGCAAGAGAGGAGAGTTTAGGGGAAAATCAATTCACGAGTTCTTTCTCCAAGACCATTTCTCCTTTTATCAAACTATATTTTTCTGAGGATTAGCTAAAATTTTAGGTGTGGTCAATTTAACTTTGGCCAAGTTGCCTTGACAATATGACTATGGTTTACAATGAAACATCTTTCTAAGCTAATGCAATTATTATTCTTTTAAGGTTAAGGTTCAAATCAGAGAATATGCTTTATTACGTCCTAAATGGATAGAACTGCTTTCACCTAAAAATAAAAGGCATTGTTGACTTAATTTATAATACCATGTATTCTTTATTTCTGTTAGATTTTTAAAGCCTGGTTGATTCTACATGATTTTTAAAGTATTTTGGATTGACTAGCATCTTGTAGTAGCAAAAATTGAAAACATATGATAGCAAATAAAGCAATCCATCTTAATTAGTAAGTTTTCTGACTCTCCAGGCCTGTAGTCCACTAGGAAAAACTCATATTGTGCTTACACTGCAAGTGTGATATATGATGTTAAGCGATGGCAGCACTTTAAATACTTCCCTCAGGAGTAGATCTTCTTGTCAGCATGTTAATGACCAGCATTTTGATCACTGTGCATCTCAAAAAACTGAATGAAAAGAAGAAAAAATAACTATGACTTTAGCTTTGAAAACTAAGTATGCTATTATCTTAAAATGTATTTCCATTTGGTTTTACCAAAATAAAAAATAAATAAGTCACATAACGTATCATCTTGGAAAAAATATGGTAAATTCATTAGCTAGTTTTCCTGATTGAGTCATTTCTACAAATTTCTCAGTATAAGTTTATACATGGACTTGTATCCTAGATAAAGATTTCCAATAGGAAGATTATTTTGTAATTGAATCTACTTTTCTTAGCCTTAAGCACTGTGACAACTTTATATCTAAAAGAAATTCCTTTCCTATCAGAAGCTAATTTTATATTATTTGGGGGGGGGGATTTCTCTCTCATGAATCTACTAATTCAATAATATTTATCATGGCACTAGATAAAAAATAAGACAAAATATACATACACTTTTGTTTAAGAAGCTAAGAGTAAAGATGGGGAGAATGATATATGATCAGGTTACTCTAATGCCATTGGCTTTAGGCAACCCCTGTGTTTTGGTCGTTCGACCCCAGCCGGGGTCGCGACCCACAGGTTGAGAACCGCTGCTCTAATGCAATATTCAAAGTGCTGAGTTGAACCACATATGAGCACATAAGAAGAGCAACTCATTTAGTTTTTGGCTATCCTGAAAGAAGTGATGTCCAAGAAAGGCTTTTAAAAGAAAAGCATAAGAATAATGCTTAAATAACAATTCAAATTATTTGATTTGAAAAAAATAAGTTATTTGATAAAACCAAGCATTGTGGGAGAAAAACTCATACACTCTTGGTGATTTTCTACACTGGAACACAATTTAGCCAAATCACATAAATGTGTAGATTTTCATGCCTTCAGATATGCAATTTCAGTTTTAAGTTTTTAGTCTAACTCCTTGTTCACAAGGAGACATAAAGAAGAATTCCATTGCCCTAATGCTGACAATACTGAAAATATAAAGACAACCCAATGCTCATAACAGAATAATGGATAGGTATATGGTGTTATATTAACATAATGAAATGCTATTCATATTTAAGATGAACAAACTAGAATTCAGTTATCAACAATAATGAATTACAAGAACAATTTTAAATAAAAAAATAAGTTGCCAAATATAAACAGGTTAATACCATTTCTATGAAGAATAAAAATTCAAAAGCAATTTTATATGTGCTTACTGATTTATAAATCAGTAAGAATAAGATGAAATGTATTTTTGGAAATGAAAAAAAAAATCAGGATTGACACTATCTCTAGAAAGAAAGAAATCAGATTATATTGAAAAAGATTACATAGGGGACCTCAGATATAACTATAATATCTCTTTTTTTTAAGTAAAATAAAAATCTGTAGCTAATATAGAAAAATATATTAAGCTTTGATATAACAATATAATGGCAAACAAGTATTATTTATGTCACTAGCTATACTTTTCTAAGTGATAGAAATATTTTACGAGAAAGTAAAAAGACTGATCAGCATAGCTGAAGAGGGTGAAGTGGAGCAAGGACAGAGGGGTGGAGAGTGTGCCTAGAAGGGGGAAGAGAAGGTCCATGGTGGCCACGAAAGAGCTAGCAGCCAGGGGCTTAGTTACTGTTCTTTGTCAGCATAAAGCATAGTTTTGTCTACTTATGAAGGAGACCCAGAAGAGAATAAATAATGATGGAAGGAGACTTGACTAGTGGTAAATATACAATAAAATGTACAGATGATGTGTTGTAGACTTGTTCACCTGAAACCTATATAATTTTTTTAGTATCACCACAATAAATTCAATTAAAAAAAGATGCAAAGTAGTTACTTGAATTCTTTTTTCTTCTTCTTATCCTAACCATGACAGTCTTGGAGTCAAACCTAGGTGATTCCAAACCTGAGTTTTCCCATAACTCAGTACTTTGGTTAGATTACATAAAATCTGTTCTCACTTCCCCCTCATATTTTGACTAAATTTAAACTAGTCAATATAGTTGCAATAAGAAAATCTGATGTGCTAAAGAAAACCGGATGTTGTTTTAATAGATAAAGAGTGCATTTTGGCATAACATTGTTTTTGATTAAGATGCAGCAAAAATAAGCTAAGGGTTAGGAATAATGTGTTAACCTCTGTTCTCCTTCTTCTTGTTCCTGTGCATTATGGGATTTCTCACTGTCACATGGCTGCATAAAAAGCATAAATAGTGATGGATAAAGAATTCACATTGTGACATCGAATTTCTGATTCTCTGCTAGATAAACAATTCCACTGAGAGGTATAAATTTCCTCTTTATTAGAGCAGTTTGTTACAAAATTCCAGTCCTCTGGGACAGCTCTACTAATCTCACTTCCAAACTGTTTTAGAGCTGCTAGGAACAGAAACTGAAAGCATGAAGGTTGTGTCTTCTTGCTACAAATCAAATGATTACAAAGAGCTAATTTAGTCAATGTGATTATATCATATAGGCAGACAGTACTTGTAGATTTACTCAATGAAACATCTTTCTCACCTGAAACTGGTTCAATTTTCTCAGTAAGCTAAGCAGCTCATTTTCTCTAAGATTAAAACAGAAAATGAATTTATATATTTTCAAGGCATACTATCCCTCAATGATTAGCTGGTAAATTCACTCTGCAGTAATAGTTCTTACCAGTTTTTCACGCTTTAGAGTTAATGAGGTGACACAAATTTCAACACTATCACATTGTGGGGTAGGTTTATCAGGAATGCTTTATCATTGTCCTTCCTAATCACCACAGCTTTCCTAATGAAAGAAAATGTCTCAGAAAAGTTTAGAATAAATCTGAAGGACCAGACAAGAATACATGGGTCCTCGGGTTACAACAATCTCGAAATACGACGTTTTGAGTTTATGACACTCACTCCCATAAAAGCTTAAAAAAATTAAGATGTGAGTGTTTCAGCTTACTCCATTAGTGTTGTACTTATGGACCGTGTGGGTGAACTAGTTTGGTTGTGCACTGTGGAAGAATACACAGTAATGTGGAATATGAATGAGGAAGTTGGTGTCCCACAGTAAGCTTACCTAAGCCATTTCCAACTGTTAAAAGTGCAAACGTTCTATTTGTGTTGTGTGTGTTTCGATTTACACCAAAATTCAGATCACATTCACATGACTGTCTTAGAAATGGAACTGTGTCATAATGTGAGGTCCCGTGTTCGGTGGAATAAGAACACCAAATAAAAGAATATTGTATTAGAAAATTTAATATATTCTTACTATTTGTCAATTAGAATTTAACAGAGATAAAAATCTGTGAAAATTTTCTGTGTGTGTGTGTGTGTGTGTGTGTGTGTGTGTGTGTGACAGACAGGGAGATAGACAGAGAGGGACAGATAGGGACAGAGAGACAAGAAGGGAGAGAGATGAGAAGCATCAGTTCTTCATTGCAGCACCTTAGTTGTTCATTGACTACTTTCTCATATGTGCCTTGACTGGGGGTGGTGGGCTACAGCAGAGTGAGTGACCCCTTGCTCAAGCCAACGATCTTGGGCTTCAAGCCAGTGACCATGAGGCCATGTATATATTCCTGTACTCAAGCTGGTGAGCCCACATTCAAGCCAGATGAGCCCACGCTCAGGCCAGCAACCTTGGGGTTTTGAACCTGGGTCCTCCGCATCCCAGTCCTATGCTTTGTCTACTGCACCACTGCCTTGTCAGGCTGTGATAATTTTCTTTAAGAAAACAAGAATTACTGAATAAATGGAATAAGTAGAGGAGTAGGGAAGAAAGGAGAGCTAATGAAAAAGTTAAGAGAGTAAAAAGAGGTAGGAAGAGAGAAAGAAAAGAGAAAGTAAGGAAGGGAGGGAAGAGGGGGAAGAGGAAAAAGCAGGAGGAAAGAGGAAAGAAAATAATAATTGATAAAAAGAAAAACTATCATTAAATTTATCTTAACACTTAAAAGTTAAAAAGTATTTACTTCAACCAGTGAAACAATACAGACACATGTACAAAGAAAACTATTAATCTTTCTCATACCTCTATGCCCTCTGTTTCCCATCAAGTAAACTAATGCCAGCAACTTCCTTCTTCTCTAGGTCAATAAAAATATTTGCATTTTTTTTCAAGTGGACATAGTTTTATTAAAATTACCTAGGAATTTTGTTGATTTAAATTAAATGTTAGAATAATTTAACAAAAGATCTGTATAATTAGCCAATTAAGACAACATAGAAATATTTAATCCTACTTAAAATTCAACATTGAAAACTTTAGGAACATACATGTTTGTTGGGATACTAAAAATCTATTAATACAAATTAAGCAGTATGTAAAAAGGAAAAATCTAATATTACATAACATTTTGATTTGGGATTTTTATGTACATAAGCAAAGCAAAATATATAGTGTAATAATTTTCCTGGTATTCCTAAGTATAAACACCGAGAATAGGAATGATATTTCCAATCAAATATATCAAATCAAGCAGTATTTTTAAATTTTGTTGAATAATATTTTCAGTATTTACTAATAAAGTATATACATCTTTAAATTTCAGTTGTATTTTGCTTAAAATAACTAGTATATAACTTTAAAGAAATTACTTTAAATAACCTCTAAAAACCTAATTTATGGAAACTCATTGGACCCTGGCCAGTGAGCTCAGCAGAAGAGTGTCAGCCCAGTGTGTGGAAGTCCCAGGTTCAATTCCCAGCCAGGGCACACAGGAGAAATGTCCATCTGCTTCTCCCCCTTTCCCATTTCCTTTCTCTATATTTCTCTTCCCCTCCCACAGCCAACACTCCATTGCAGCAAATTTGGCCCGGGCACTGAGGATGGCTCTGGCTGCAGCAGAGCAACACCCCATATGGGCAGAGCATCACCCCTTAGTGATGGCATGCCAGGTGATCCCGGTCAGGCACATGTGGGAGTCTGTCTCTTTGCCTCCCTGCTTCTCACTTCAGAAAAATACAAACAAACAAACAAACAAACAAAAAACAAAAAAAGACTCTTTGGACCATTTAGATATCAAGAAATAAATGCATTGATAACGTGGAAAATGATTAATTCTGACTACATCATTAGAAGCTAGTTTTGTCTCAAAGCTATCGTTGTCTAATCATTGTTATTAATCTTATATCTAAGTGATTAAAATTTTCAAACAGAGTATCTCACTAACATTTGAGATAGTCTTCAATTTTTTTCTTCTTTGTTACAGTAAAAGTTTTCTTGGTTTATTGGCAAACACTATACAAAATTATTATTTTGAATTAAAATTGAATGAAATTTAATTCAACCATTTATCCATAAGCATGTGCCATGAAAATGAATTCATAGTTTTATTTATGGAAGTGTGTGAGGATTAGTGTTGTCATTTAGCAGTCAGTTGAATTGAAGGGCAAAGCATGTGAACTTTAGAGAAAAGCAAGCTGGCATTGTTATAAATTTAATAAAAATTTATTTTAAAAATATTTTATCTAATAGAGCAATATAATACCTTGTATGTAAAGGAGATATTGAATGGTTTATTTTATCTTTGCTGTTGTTTAAAAAGCCTCCAAGTTTATTCTTTGTGAATTAATTGATCATCCCAGCTAGAACATGCCAGGTGGACCAGTTTTCTTGTGGAAACGGGCGCTGCATTCCAAGAGCGTGGCTGTGTGACAGGGAGGATGACTGTGGTGACCAGACTGATGAAATGGCATCTTGTGGTAAGTTGTGAATGAACTGTGGTGTTAGTGGAGACTTAGTCAGGTGGGAGATTCTACCCACTATAATCTCTTGGGGCCTACGTGTATCTTTTCATGATAACTTCAGAATATATCATATTCATGAGGCCGTATCATTTCCTTGGCTAAAGTAAATGGATCTAAACATAACAGATTTTATTAAGAAGTGGTTATTATAAAGCAAACATGACATTGTCTAATGATTGTTATTAGTCTTATGATTAAAATTTTCAAATACAGTATCTCACTGACATTTGGTAAAAATAATGATGTTACTTTTAGCAATCATGTACTATATTTTTAGAGCAATAAAAATACATACTAAAGTTATATAGTTGATAAACCATATCTGTCATTTTTTAGATATATGATTCTGAAAGAAAATCATTAGTTTAGAAAATTGTATTAATGGTAAAATTTCTAGTCACTTTCCTTTAATCCTCCTACTTTTAAAAACAATAAAAATTTATTGTTACATAAAGTTAGTTTAATTACCCTTATTTTTACCCAAATATCAGCATATTTTATTATCATTTATCAATATAATGTATACAGTAAGAGAATGAACCAGATTTTCTTAGAGATGTGCTTTATTTCAGGCATAGCTGTGGATTTATAAAATAACTATGATGAAACATATATAACACATTCTTAGGACATTTATTAAAAAACACAATTTATATCTATATATTTTTAGTCATTTAACCTCATATTATAATATATTTTATAGGAAACAAGTTTTTCTGTTTAATTATCTCTTAATTAATTTTTACTTATACTAGACTATTAAGATCCTGTAGATATTTCGGTTTGTAATATCTGAATAAATATTTAAGTTAAGTATATAGTACAATTTAACATTTTAAAGAGTACAGTGTTAGTGTTCAAGAAGAGAGTGATAAAGAATCAAACACAAAATTAATTGTACATGTTTTGACATTCCATATTATTTTTATATTAGTTTCAGGTGTACCAAATAGTAGACTATCACATAATTTACATTGTGGTTCTCCTGATATTTCAGGGGCCCACCTGGCACCATACATACTTAATAAAATATTATTGACTATCTTTTCTATGCTATACTTTTTATCAACATGACTGTCTGTGACTACCAATTTGTACTTCTTACTCCCTTCACCTTTTCTACCCAGCCCCCTAAACCCTCTTCCCTCCGGCAGCCATTAGTCTATTCTCTGTCTCTGTGAGTCCCTTTCTGTTTATTTTCTTATTTTGTTCTTAGATTCTGCATATGAATGAAATCATATGGTACTTGCCTTGATCTGTCTGACTTACTTCATTTAACATAATACACTCTAGATCCATTCATGCTGGCACAAATGGTACACTTTTAATTTTTATGGCTGAGTAATATTCCATTGTATATACATATGTACCACACTTTCTTATCCGTTCTTCTGTTGTTGTACCTTGTGTTGCTTTCATACCTTGGCTATTGTAAATAACAATGCAGTGAATGTAATGGTGTATGTGTTCTTTCAAATTAGAGTTTTGCATTCCCACCAATGATTCGTAAGGGTTCTCTTTACTCCATTCTCACCAACACTTGTTGTTTGTTGATTTATTGATGATAGCCATTTGGAGAGGTGTGAGGTGTTATTGTGGTTTTTATTTGCATTTCTCTGATTAGTGATATTGAGCATCTTTTTCTAGATTTATTGTCCATCTGTATGTTTTATATGGAGAAGTGTCTATTCAGGACATCTGTCTACTTTTTAATTGGATTGTTTGTAGTTTCTGGTGTTGTTTTATAAGTTTTTTTATAAACTTTGGATATTAAACCCTTAACAAATATGTTATTGGTGAATAAGTTCTCCCAGATTTCCCAGCACAATTTATTGAAAAGACTATCTTTACCCTATTGTATGCTTTTGCCTCATTTGTCATATATTAATTGACCATATAAGTAGGAGTTTATTTCTGAGATCTCTATTCTGTCTGTTTATATGCCAGTACCATGCTGATTTGATCACTATAGCCTTGTAGTATAGTTTGATATCAGGTGGCAAGATACTTCCAACTTTGTTCTTTTTTCTAAAGATTGCTTTGACTATTTGGCATCTTTTGTAGTTCCATATAAATATTTGGAGTATTGTTCTAGTGCTATGACATACGCCATTGGAATCTGGAATCATATTTTGTTGAATCAATAGGTTGCTTTGGGTAGTATGGACATTTTAACAATATGAATTCTTCCTATTCATGAGTATGGTATATGCTTTAATTTATTTGTATCTTCTTCAATTTCTTTCTTCTATGTCTTATAATTTTTCAAGTACAGATCTTACCTCTTTGGCTCAATTTATTCTATGTATTTTATTTTTCTTTTATTAGCTCATTATTGGTGTATAAAAGTGTAGTGTATTTCTGAAGTTATTTTTTATCCTGTACTTTACTGAATTCATTGATCAGTTCTCATAGTGTTTTGGTGAAATCTTTAGGGTTCTCTATATACAGTGTCATGTAATCTTCAAATAGTGACAATTTAACTTTTTTCTTATTTGCATTTCTTTATTACATTTTTATAACAAATCTATGAGAAACATAATAACTTCCACACTTTATAGATAAAGGCCCCCAAAACATAGAGACATTTTATAACTGCCTTGAGATCATAAGGATAATAAATAGTAGAATCAAGCTTTGAATTCAGGTATACTTAAAACAAACAGCATTACAGGTTGACTTTAGGAGCAATGTATATGATGTTAATTGTGAGCAAATTATGCCATTATATACATATATTTATATATCCATGAATATTATATTTAAATACACATATATCTATAATTGGTTTCATTTATTGATGTGTTGTTAAGTCTTTAACATCTCCTGGTAGAGAGGAGCTCTGATCTAGTGTTTCACTATTTTTATGGTGTAAATATTCCCACCATGGCTAATATCAAGTTATCAACATGACTCTCTGACTGTGCAGTTGAGAAAGGATGTAGATACCAGTGCACTGTATTTCCATAATACAGATACAATACATGTAAATAACTTTAAAAACTAAATAATTAGGAAACCATGAACCTTGGGGATTTATTACCCTTGTTTTCAACATGATTTATTCCATTATGAAATTATATAATTTATTTTTTTATTAAGTGAGAGCCAGAGAGGCAGAGACAGACTCCCACATGCGCACCAGCCAGGATCCACCTAACAAGCCCCTGCCAGGTGATCCATTGCCATGTTGAGCTGCAGCTCCATTGCTCAGCAACTGAGCTATTTTAGTGCCTAAGGCCAAGGCCATGGAGCCATCCTCAGCACCTGAGGCCAACTTTGCTTGAACCAATTGAGCATAATTCTGGCTGTGTGCTTAACAAATAATTCATAGAATACTTGAAAATTTAAACATCAGCCCTTGCAAGTTAGTACAAAACCCTTTTAGTTCACTACTGGATATAAACACATTGTAAAATTTAGTTGTCTAAAATTGAGCCAAATTTTATAAAATGTGTTTCTCCATACAGAAAGATCACAGAAGCTCAATGTAGGACTGGAGGAAAGGCAAAGTCACACAAAGCCAGGGCCCTTAGGACAAACCAAGGTAATAAAAGCAGTTTCTCTGAATCTCTCTCTGAATTTATAACTTCATCATTCCCAACAGGCACCTCTAGGAGCAGTAGAAAAACTACACCTAGGAATCTAGGCTGAGAATCTCTCACCCAACTCTATGTTCCCTTGGTCTTCAGTGCCAAGGAGAGGCCTGTGGTCTTCAAGTGTCAACAGTGAAGCCCCCGTTTAGCAGTTGCATTTCCAGGAATTGAAGTCTCAGAACTACAGAGATATCTGCTCTGTTCCAACCATTTTGTCACATCAAAACAATAATATAGACTCTGCATCATGACCTTTGTTATATAAACATTATTCTAAATAACTGGATGAGTAAATGGGAGAATTAATGGTTGAGGGACAGTTGGAGAATGGTCTGCATGTGTTGTTGCAGGAATGGTTGTCTTCAAGGCACCCTAAAACTCCTGTCATACAGTCTGTAGGGGTGGCTGGGGTTCATGGGGAGGCAGCAGAACCAGAGAAGGGGTGACTGAAAAAGACCAGGATACTCCAGGCCAGGCCAGAGGAGAACGCTGCCTGGGCTTTCTTCCCAGAACATGAGCCATAGTGGAGGTAACAGAAAATTGCATGGGTGCTATAAACTTGAATTTTTTAGGAGTGCCACTCTCAGAATTAGAATGGTTTGTGAGTATATAGTGATGAATCCTTTTAATGTCATTATCAGGAGTAGATAATGGTCCTAGATAGGAGGCTGGATATTGGGAGGATTTGGAGAAGAAAGCACAGAACAAACCTGTATCATAGAAAGAATAGCAACATTAGGAAAAAACAAAAATTATAGATGTCATTAAATCATGCAGGTTAGTCTCAGTACCATTTCTCCTTTACAATGTAAGACATGTGTTTCGCTCCAAGCATTGTCTTCTCTGGAGTAAAATACATTCATTTTTCATATTGTCATTTTAAATAAAAATTCATGTCAGTAGAGAAGCTTATAGTGAAACTCTGGTAGGTATAATTTTATTTTTAAAGCTGTTAAGAGAATTTTATAGATTTCTTGAATAAAAAAAATATTCTGCATTAAATGACAACTATAAATTACTTAATTCACTTTCTCTTTATAAGAAAAGCAGTCACTCCACTTGTCAATATTCTAGAAATGAATATAAGTTCAACCAATGCTGTTTTACTAAGCATCATTATAAAACGTAGACTGATTTTGTTTTATTTTTCCCATTGGATTTGATCAAGTTCCCATAGTTTTAATACTACTAGAAGACTCTGTGATCACTTATTTTATACTTCAGCTTCGTGAACAACCTCTTTTGGATTTAATAAATACTGTTTTACGCTAAAAGTAATATTAAAATTCAGAATTAAATCCATGAGAATCTTTTGATTAAAATGTTTCTGGTAGGAATTAGGAGCTGAAGGAACTGTGGCTTGGGTAAAATTTCAGGCAATGTACTAACAGCTACTTACAAATGTAATTCATTTTACTTGCATTTCCTTAATAAGTTAATTGCATATTTTAGGTTGAGATTATAGAGGGGAAACAAATAATTATGTTTGCTCTTGAGAATTCTGTCTTAATCTTTAAGCAGTCTTTTTAACTTTTTTAGTAGTCTTCATGTGTAGAAAGGAGAATTATAAATTGATGTTGCAAATATGGGAGGAAATGTTAAAATTGTGAAGCCTGGGTTAGAAGTGAACTCTGTGTGGAGGAAAGTAAATGATTGTTCTTATTTCAAGGCTATGACTTGGCATTAGTTCCTAACTTGAGCGGTCAAAAACAAAGAATGACTTTAGGAGGTTTAGAATCACTTGTCTATACTTCAGTCCACACTAATTAATTAAGAATTTCTGGGGGAGGGACCACAAATGTTTTCCATGTGGTATTAATAAAAGGCAGAAACCACGGGGTGACCTGAAAACAGGAGGCTAGTGTGTTCCAAAAGGGAAAATTTATTTTAAAAGAGCCTAGGTGCACGAGGGCTACGACCAACAAAGGGTGTCAGCCCCAAGCTTCAGGAGAGAGGGTAAATATAGGGGCTAGGAATAGATTAGCATATCTTGGTTTATGGCAGTAGTAGTCAACCTGGTCCCTACCACCACTAGTGGACGTTCCAGCTTTCATGGAGCAACCAAAGTATAAATAAAAAGATAGATTTAACTATAGTAAGTTGTTGTGTAAAGATTTTTTCTGCCAAACTTAGTTAAAATCTGACATAAAGTACTAGGTAAGTAATTATTATTATATGCTTTAACTTGCTGTAACTCTGCTTTATAAATTTTATAAAGTAAAGTTACTTCCCTACTTTATAAATCACCATTACTGTGGAACCAGTGGGCAGTTAGAAAATATTACTACTAAGAGAGATACAAAAGTGGGCGGTAGGTATGAAAAGGTTGACTACCCCCGGTTTGTGGCTTTGATCACTGGAGGAGTGGGATTCAGCTGCAGAAACACCTCTGCTACAAGTTAGGGTGTAGCACAGGCCTAATCAGCATGGTCTTATCTGGTGTCCTCAGTAAATTTTCAAGACAACTGAGATCAGGTGTCTCCCAGGAATAGCTGTGTCCTGAACCCCTGGGCCCGCCGTTAGGCTTTTACAAACAACCATTGTGATTTAAACTTCCCTAATTTTCAGGTCCCACCCTAATGTAAGCTTTTCCTGGCATTCCTACAAAGATAAACTTTTTGCTACGTTTCAAAATTAAGGCCAGGAAGACATTAAGAGAGAGAATAGCAAGCAGATTAACAATGACCTCACAGTGGGGGATGAGAATGTTCTGTTTTGAGCCCTTCCTCATCCTTCAGGCCTGCACTACTCTCCAGATAGCAGCTGAGTAGTCATTTTTTCTATCAATTAATATGTACTCAAGTCTGAGAATCATTAACTTAAAATAGTGTTTCTCAAACTTGAACAGCATATATCAGAATTTCCTGGAGGGCTAATTTTTTTGTGTTTTTTTTTTTACAGAGAGAGTCAGAGAGAGGGATAGATAGGGACAGAGAGATAGGAACAGAGAGATGAGAAGCATCAATCATTAGTTTTTCATTGCGACACCTTAGTTGTTCATTGATTGCTTTCTCATATATGCCTTGACCGTGGGCTTTCAGCAGACCAAGTAATCCAAGGGTCGGGAAACTTTTTGGCTAAGAGAGTTATGAACGCCACATATTTTAAAATGTAATTCTATGAGAGCAATGCAATGACCCGTGTACATTATGCATTATCCAATAAAAATTTGGTGTTGTCCTGGAGGACAGCTCTGATCGACTCCAGCCACCCGCAACCATGAACATGAGTGGTAGGAAATGAATGGATTGTAATACATGAGAATGTTTTATATTTTTAATGTTATTATTTTTTTATTAAAGATTTGTCTGTGAGCCAGATGCAGCCATTTAAAGAGCCACATCTGGCTCATGAGCCATAGGCTTCCAACCCCTGGAGTAACCCCTTGCTAGAGCCAGCAACCTTGGGTCCAAGCTGGTGAGCTTTGCTAAAACCAGATGAGCCCACGCTCAACCTGGCGACCTCGGGGTCTTGCCCTGGGTCCTCTGCATCCCAGTCCGATGCTTTAATCCACTGTGCTACCTCCTGGTCAGGCTTATGGAGGGCTTTATAAGAATCAGAATGTTGAGCCCTTTTCCCGAGTTTCTGAACTAGTAGGCTTGGGTTGGGCCCCAAAACTTACATTTCTAACAAAGTCCCATTTAATTCTGATCCTCATGCTACTCTTCCTGGGATCACTTTAGGAACTATTGACTTAAGGAAACCACCAATTAACATTTGATTTTATCTTATATATACTTAATGATATAATTATGTTTATATATGCAAAAGTAATCCAAGATGGGAGCAATTATCCACTCAAATTTTCTGCTTATTGCCAAATTACAGAATTAAAATAAGGGTATTTCATGATTAAATATAAGAATATTACAAACAAACTTTCATTTTTGCTCTGTGAACAATTTATAGTAAAAACCAATACATATTTTTTAAACTTTAACAATCTTAGGGTTGTTCTTTCTTCCAAGTTTTTCAACATAGCTTACATTTACTATTTTTAAATAAACATACATTAATATAAATTAGTAACCTAAAATTTGTTCAAAGGTTTTTTTTTAATTTATTTATTAAATTTAATGCAGTGACATTGATAAATCAGGGTACATATGTTGAGAGAAAACATATCTAGATTATTTTGACATTTGATTGTGCTATATACCTCTCCCCCAAAGTTAAATTGTCTTCTGTCACCTTCTACCTGGTTTTCTTTGTGCCCCTCCCCTCCCCCTACCCCTGTCTCCTTCTTCACCCCATTCCCCCTCTCCCCACCCCCCACCCGTATTGCCATCACATTCTTGTTCATGTCTCTGAATCTCATTTTTATGTCCCTTCTATGTATGGATTCATATAATTCTTAGTTTTTTTCTGATTTACTTATTTCACTCCGTATAATGTTATCAAGGTCCATCCATGTTATTGTAAAAGATCCTATGTCATCATTTCTTATGGCTGAGTAGTATTCCATAGTATATATGTGCCAAAGCTTTTTAATCCACTCGTCCTCTGATGGACACTTGGGCTGTTTCCAGATCTTTGCTATTGTGAACAATGCTGCCACAAACATGGAGGTGCATTTCTCCTTTTGGAGCCGTTCTATGGTGTCCTTGGGGTATATTCCTAAAAGTGGGATAGCTGGGTCAAAAGGCAGTTTGATTTTCAGTTTTTTGAGGAATCTCCATACTGTTTTCCAAAGTGGCTGCACCAGTCTGCATTCCCACCAGCAGTACAGGAGGGTTCCCTTTTCTCCACATCCTCGCCAGCACTTATTCTGTGTTGTTCTGTTGATGAGCTCCATTCTGACTGGTGTGAGGTGATATCTCATTCTGGTTTTAATTTGCATTTCTCTAATGATTAGTGATGTTGAGCATTTTTTCATATGCCTATTGGCCATCTGTATGACCTCTTTGGAGAAGTGTCTATTCATCTCTTTTGCCCATTTTTGGATTGGGTTGTTTGTCTTCCTGGTGTTGAGTTTTACAAGTTCTTTATAAATTTTGGTTATTAACCCCTTATCAGACGTATTGTCAAATATGTTCTCCCATTGTGTAGTTTGTCTTTTTATTCTGTTCTTGTTGTCTTTAGCTGTGCAAAAGCTTTTTAGTTTGATATAGTCCCATTTGTTTATCCTGTCTTTTATTTCACTTCCCCGTGGAGATAAATCAGCAAATATATTGCTCCAAGAGATGTCCGAGAGCTTACTGCCTATGTTTTCTTCTAAGATGCTTATGGTTTCACGGCCTACATTTATGTCTTTTATCCATTTTGAGTTTATTTTTGTGAGTGGTGTAAGCTGGTGATCTAGTTTCATTTTTTTGCAGGTAGCTGTCCAATTTTCCCAACACCATTTGTTAAAGAGGCTGTCTTTACTTCATTGTATTTCCTTGCCTCCTTTGTCAAATATCAGTTGTCCATAGAACTGTGGGTTTATTTCTGGGTTCTCTATTCTGTTCCATTGATCTGTATACCTGTTCTTATGCCAGTACCACGCTGTTTTGAGTACCACGGCCTTGTAGTATAACTTGATATCAGGAAGTGTGATACCTCCCACTTTATTCTTCTTTTTTAAGATTGCTGAGGCTATTCATGTTCTCTTTTGGTTCCATATAAATTTTTGGAATATGTGGTCTATATCTTTGAAGTATGTCATTGGTATTTTAATTGATATTGCATTGAATTTATAGATTGCTTTGGGTAATATAGACATTTTAATGATGTTTATTCTTCCTAACCATGAGCACGGTATATGCTTTCACTTGTTTGTATCTTCCTTAATTTCTTTTATCAATGCTTTGTAATTTTCCAAGTACAAGTCTTTAGTCTCCTTGGTTAAGTTTATTCCTAGGTACTTTATTTTTTTGGTTGTAATTGTGAAGGGGATTGTTTCCTTAATTTCTCTTTCTGGCTGTTCATTGTTGGTGTACAAAAATACCTCTGATTTCTGAGTATTGATTTTATATCCTGCCACTTTGCTGAATTCATTTATCAGGTCCAGTAGCTTTTTGACTGAGACTTTAGGGTTTTCTATATACAATATCATATCATCTGCAAATAATGATAGTTTTACTTCTTCTTTTCCAACTTGAATGCCTTTTATTTCTTCTTCTTGTCTGATTGCTGTGGCTAGGACTTCCAGGACCATGTTAAATAAGAGTGGTGAAAGGGGGCACCCCTGCCTTTTTCCTGATCTTAAGGGTATTGCTTTTAATTTTTGCCCATTGAGTATGATGTTGGCTGTGGGTTTCTCATAGATGGCTTTTTATCATGTTGAGGTATGTTCCCTGTATTCCCACTTTGCTGATCATGAATGGGTGCTGGATTTTATCAAATGCTTTTTCTGCATCTATTGAAATTATCATATGGTTTTTCTCCTTCTTTTTGTTTATGTGATGAAACACATTGATTGATTTACAAATATTGTACCAGCCTTGCCTTCCCAGAATAAATCCCACTTGACCATGGTGTATGATTTTTTCCATATATTGATGAATCTGGTTTGCTAATATTTTGTTGAGGATTTTAGCATCTATATTCATCAGAGATATTGGCCTATAATTTTCTTTCTTTGTGTTGTCTTTGCCTGGTTTTGGAATCAGAATTATGCTCGCCTCATAAAAGGAGCTTGGAAGTCTTCCTTCCTCTTGAATTTTTTGAAATAGTTTGAGAAGGATAGGAGTTAGTTCTTCTTTGAATATTTGGTAGAATTCCATTGTGAAGCCATAGGGCCCTGGACTTTTCTTTGTTGGGAGTTTTTTGATAAATGTTTCAATCTCATTTGTTGTAATTGGTCTGTTTAGGTTTTCTGATTCTTCCAGATTGATTTTTGGAAGATTGTATGTTTCAAGGAATTTGTCCATTTCATCTAGGTTGTCTAGTTTTTTGGCATACAGTTCTTCATAGTATTTTCTTACAATATTTTGTATTTCTGTTTTGTCAGTTGTTATTTCTCCTCTCTCATTTCTAATTTTATTTATTTGAGTCCTCTCTGTCTTTTTCTTGGTGAGTCTACTTAAAGGTTCATCAATCTTGTTTACCTTTTCAAAGAACCTGCTCCTAGTTTCATTGATCCTCTGTATTGTTTCTTTAGCCTCTATGTCATTTATTTCTGCTCTGATCTTTATTATTTCCTTCCTTCTACTACATTTGGGCTTTACTTGCTGTTCTTTTTCTAATTCTTTTAGATGCAGGGTTAAGTTGTTTATTTGAGCTTTTTGTAGCTTCTGAAAGTGTGCCTGTAGTGCTATGAACTTCCCTCTCAGCACTGCTTTCGCTGTGTCCCATATATTTTGAGTTGTTGTATGCTCATTGTCATTCGTTTCTAGGAATTTTTTTATTTCTTCTTTGATATCATTCTTAATCCATTCATTATTTAACACCCTGCTATTTAGTTTCCATGTGTTAAGAATTTTTGAGCTTTTCTGTTGTGATTCATTTCTAGTCTCATGCCGTTGTGATCGGAGAAAGTGCTTGATATGATTTCAGTCTTCTTAAACTTGTTGAGAGCACTTTTGTGCCCTAACATGTGGTCTATCCTAGA
Source organism: Saccopteryx bilineata (assembly GCF_036850765.1). Classification (NCBI taxonomy): domain Eukaryota; kingdom Metazoa; phylum Chordata; class Mammalia; order Chiroptera; family Emballonuridae; genus Saccopteryx; species Saccopteryx bilineata. The sequence continues at coordinate 98,752,591 of NC_089494.1, forward strand.
GAATGTACCATGAGCACTTGAAAAAAATGTATATTCTGCTGCTTTAGGGTGAAAGGTTCTGAAGATATCTATTAAATCAAGTTGATCTAGTGTTTCCAATAAGTCTTCTGTTTCTTTGTTAATTTTCTTTCTTGAGGATCTATCTAGTGATGTTAGTGGGGTATTGAAATCCCCTACTATTATAGTATTGCTGTTGATCTCGCCCCTTAAATCCATCAAAGTCTGCTTTATATATTTGGGTGCTCCTATATTAGGTGCATAGATATTTATAATAGTTATATCTTCCTGTTGGATTACTCCCTTTATCATTATGTAGTGGCCTTCTTTATCTCTTACTATATTTGTCTGATTTCTGATATAAGTGTTGCTACCCCAGCTTTTTTTTCATTTCCGTATGCATGAAATGTTTTTTTCCATCCTTTTACCTTCAATCTATGTGCGTCTTTTGCTCTAAGGTATGTCTCTTGTAGACAACATATGTATGGGTCCTGTTTTCTTATCCACGCAGCTACCCTATGTCTTTTGGTTGGATCATTTAATCCATTTACATTTAAGGTTATTATTGATATGTAGTTGTTTATTGCCATTTTATTCTTTAAAGCTGTATTGCTTTTTTGCTATATTCTTTTCCCACTTTGATCTGTTTACAACAGGCCCCTTAACATTTCCTGCAGCATTGGTTTGGTTGTAATGAATTCCTTGAGTTGTTTTTTGTCTGGGAAGCTTTTTATTTCTCCTTCAATTTTAAACGATAGCCTTGCTGGATAAAGTAGTCTTGGTTGTAGGTTCTTGTTCTGCATTACTTTGAATATTTCTTGCCATTCCCTTCTGGCCTCAAGTGTTTCTGTTGAGAAGTCGGATGTCATCCTTATGGGGGCTCCTTTGTAGGTGATAAATTTTTTTTCTCTTGCAGCTTTTAATATTTTCTCTTTATCACTTAGCTTTGGTATTTTAATTATGATGTGTCTTGTTGTAGGTTTCTTTGGGTTTCTCTTTAATGGAGTCCTCTGTGCTTCTTGGACTTGTGAGAGTTTCTCTTGCATTAATTTAGGGAAGTTTTCAGCTATGATATGATTGAACAACATCTCTATTCCTTGTTCTTTTTCTTCTTCTTCAGGAACCCCTATGATGCAGATGTTATTTCTCTTCATGTTGTCACAGAGCTCTCTCAGGGTTTCCTCTGACTTTTTGAGTCTCTTTTCTCTTTTCTTCTCTGTTTTCATGCCTTTATTCCAGTTGTCCTCTAATTCGCTGATTCGATCCTCTGCTCTATCTATCCTGTTTTTAATTCCTTCCATTGTGGTCTTTATTTCTGATATTGTATTTGTGATCTCCGACTGATTCTTTTTTATACTTGCTATTTCTTTATTTAGGTGTTCATAGTGACCATCCATTGTTGTTCTAAGATCCCTAAGCATCCTTACAATCATTATTTTGAACTCTGCATCTGGAAGTTTGATTATTTCCATATCACTTAGTTCATCTCCTGAAGGTGTCACTTGTGGTTTCATTTGGATTGCACTTTTTTGTCTCCTCATGGTGTTTTTTTTTTTTTTTTGTAGAGTTGGTTGAGTCTAGGCTTGGTGTTGTCTGCCTCCAGTTTTCAGTTGTGTTATTTCTAGGTCTTCTTGGGTTGGTATCAGCTGTTATCTGTAATCCACTTTCAGATTTGGGCAGTTTTGAAGTCTTGATTTGTTTGTTTTCTTAACAGGTGATAGTCTTGTTTACTGATCGCAGCAGGGGGCTTCCTTGAAACTGTATCCAGGAATGTGATGGTTGTAACCTGAGACTCTGAAGGCCTCTTTAGCCAGCTAATCTCACTGAGGGCAGGATGTTTTCTCAGCTTGAGTAGGGGGAGGTGTATCTCAGATCTCCATGGAGACCTGAGTTACTGCCCCTCCCCCCCACTTCTTGTTTTCAGCTGTTTCTTGTTGTGCTGATTGGAGCTGGATAGATGTCTGGAGATCTCTAATCTGGAAGCAGTTCAGCTCTGTTTTGTGAAAGGTTCAGTCCCTCCCCCAGCTATGGCCACCTCCAGCATGGATGAGTCAGCTTTTTTAGTTTGTTTCCTGCATTCCTTAGCCCCTCACAGTCTGTCCCTCTCCCTGTCCTCCTTTCCACTTGGGAGATAAGCTGGTCTTTTCAACACACCTCACTCCCTGGTCGCCAGGTAGGTGGCTGTGAGATCCTCTCTGGGCTCTCAGCCTCACCCCCCCCCCCCCCCGTTCCTGTAAGCAGAGGAGATTCAGGCGCTCTCTACCAGAATTGTGGTTTCTTCTTTGCTCCTTGGTTTTTGAGAGCTGTTCTTGCAGTTCAAAGTTGGTTTTTCATGCTGATTTTTCCTAAATTGATTTGTATTCCAGTTTGGTGGTGAGAGCTGGGCATCTGTGCATCCGCCTACTCCACTGCCATCTTTGGTCTCTGTTCAAAGGTTTTAACTTTGAAAAATACCTAAACTTTGTTAAAAGTTTGAATGGCAATTCATGGCAATAATGAAAATCTACTAAAATTTGCTACATTCCTATTACTTCATTTTATTAATATTTATTTTTTAAAAATCTATAAAGATAGTAGAATTCTGTTTTATGGGCTTCTAATCTTACAATTTTACTCTAAATTATTAAAGACCAAAGAATATCACAAAAAGAACTGATATGTATCAGACACAAACAGAAGAACTCAAAAGCAGAAATAATTTAATTTAGGTCATTGTCAGTTATATCAAAGGTATTTTAATCACCATTAAAATTCTTTGTATTTTGGTGGGGGTTTTTTTTAGATTTTATTTATTCATTTTTATTAGAGAGAGAGAGAGAGAGGAAAGAGATAGAGAGAACAAGGGGAGGAGCAGAAAGCATCAACTCCCATGCACGCCTTGACCAAGGAAGCCTGGGGTTTCAAACCAGCAACCTCAGCATGCCAGGTTGACATTTTATCCACTGTGCCACCCCAGGTCAGGCTGTTTTGCTCTCTTTTGTTGCATCTACCTTGTTGTCCAAAATGTTGAGATCAGGCTGATGACCCACCTCTTCAGCCTACCATCACTCTCCAATTCTTTCTTCTTTGCTAAAACAGGATAAAATGGCGTGTCTACTTATTGCGCAACATACAATCAGTTCTCTCTACTCATGTACCTGCAGAATTTCATGAGTGACTTCCATGGATTCTCTCCTTTGTTTGAATCCACTGATCTCTCCACAGGGTTGACCTGTGGAGTATTCTCTTATTATATGGAATGGCTCCAAATGCTGGGTTCTTCTATAGAATGTGGGAGTACTTAATGTCTTCTTTTTCAAAGTATTGGATCTTATACTGTTATATGTATTTATTTACCTACCTCTTTTATTTAATCCCCCCCCTTGCTATCCCTTTCTCTTTCTTCTTTCTTATTGCCTGTTGAAGTAGGTAGGTGTATACCTATCAATGCACAGAAATACACACATTTATTTATTCAGTGCATGGACATTTAGAAAGAATAAGAGAAATCATTCATTTAGCCACTCATAAATAAAAAAGCTGAAGTAATTATAGCTGTGTGTCCAAAAATGCATAATGGATTAGTAGATGTAGCAAGCATTAGAACTCAGGCCTATTAACTTCTAATTGTTTATTTTGGAGAATCACAGACTTCAGTAGTTGAAAGTAAATGTTATATAATTTAACCCTTCATCCAGTATAAAAATTCTTCTAAAACAGGTCTCAAAGATACTTACCTAGTTCTTGTTTGAATGTTTTCAGGAACAAAGAATTGTCGATTTCACAGGGTTGTTAATTTTACTGTTAGGCAGTAATCAATAGTCAGAATTGTACTTTTTTGTAGAGCTAGTATCTTCCTTTCTAAAGATCACACTCACTGATACCGCTCTGTCCTCTGAAGCTACACAGGCTGAATTTATAGCCTTTCCTACAGGATAGCTCTTTAGATAGCCAAAGACCATCATATTCAGCTGAACCTTCTCTCTAACAGATTAAACACAGCACTTTCTTTAACTTTTCATTACATAAACATGTTTGCAGGCTCTTTTCCTGCCAATTGCCCTGCTGTGCATGCACTTGGATTTTTAATGACCTTAATAAAATTACTGGCCAAATAAGGAGTTGATGTTCAATGAATATAGAGTTTCAGTTTGCACAGTGAAAAACTTCTAGATACATATTGTGCAACAATGTAAATATAGTTAAAACTAGTAAATTGTACACTTAAAAATGGTTAAAATAGTAAATTTTATGTGTTTTTACCAAAGTTTTAAAAAATTCGTGGCCTAGCACTGTACAAAGCATATAATCCTGTATGTAGTACTTTTACAACAGGGTGTGTTATCTTCAGTAACTGAGATTCTAGGCTTCTGTAAAGACAGTCTTTGGTGGTAGCCACAGTATGTAACTGACATGTTGAATTTGCAGTCATTTAAAAGACCTAAGCTTTCCTTATAGCTAGATCATTCCTTTTGGGTACTTCCAATATTTATATTTCAAAATTATTTTACATTTTATTTGGGTAATCTTCCAATTCTCCCTTATCCACATATTTCAGAATATGTAAATGGGGGCAGACCTTCATCTTCTTATAATGCTAAATCCCTTGCAATTTTATATTCACAATACTAACGGTGTTTCCCACTTTTGTGTAATTCAACGCTTTGATAAGGATAACTTTTAAGAGGTAATCATGGTAACAAAGTCATGAATCTTTCTGGTGAGCAATTAAAAACATCCTTCTGGGAAAATAACTGATCCAATAATTAGAACTATGGATAGTTTTGAACCAACTACTCATCCACTTAAATTTACTATCACCTTCATACATTTTTTGTTTATCATGAGCTTTCTCAAAAATGTTGCTAAATTACGGGTATAGTCTTTCATTGCATTTTCATGATATGCACCTATCTAAACACTGTATTAGCAAAAACAAGTGAAGTTAGTTTGGCATGTCTTCTTTTTATTTTATTCATGAGCAAATAATGTCTTTATAAATACTACTGACAAAGTGTTTTAACAAGTTTATCCTAGAGTTATTGTCAGAGGTGTCCCTAAACTTTACCTCTTTGTAGTTTCCAAATTTTCACTCATTTTTGAAATGAGGGCAATATCACTTACCTTTTTCCAGTTTTCATTCATCTTATCTTCCACTTTGTCCAAAATTACTGTTAATTCAGAGGTAAAATGTTTGATGTTTTATTACTTGTTTCGTAAGTTGTTTCACTATGAAAATAAATTCATTTTTACCAATTTAGATGCTGTATTTTTCTCTTTGCTTTGATTTGGAGCTGTAAATTACTCTCAAACCTCTGTTTTTCACTCTTCATTATGACAATAATTTTTTTTTTTGCATTTTTCCGAAGCTGGAAATGGGGAGGCAGTCAAACAGACTCCCGCATGCTCCCGACCGGGATCTACCCGGCATGCCCACCAGGGGGCGATGCTCTGCCCCTCTGGGGTGTCGCTCTGTTGCATCCAGAGCCATTCTAGCGCCTGAGGCAGAGGCCACAGAGCCATCCTCAGTGCCCAGGCCATCTTTGCTCCCATGGAGCCTCAGCTGGAGAAGCAGATGGGTGCTTCTCCTGTGTGCCCTGGCCAGGAATCGAACCCGGGACTCCCACACGCCAGGCCGACTACCACTGAGCCAACCAGCCAGGGCCACAATAATTATTTTTGTTAAATGATATAAACCAAAGAAAATGAGAAGCCCTTTTTTCTCCCTCTGTCTTGCCTATTTATGCTTTGTATCCCACATGGTCCTTTTCTGTTTTTTTTTTTCATACCTTAATATTTAAGCATCATTTTTATTTTGGTTAAAAATGATATAAAGGCTACTGTTATGTTTTCTACATGTTGTTCATATAGGTATGTGACATGATTTTACATTTGTCTTTGGGTACAGAAGGCTTTTATACATACTTGATTAATTAGGCTTTGTCTGCAGAAAATTGGGAAGTTAAGCAAACCCTGTATATTGAAAACTAGGGCACAAATTATTAAAAACAGGCCTAGACCCTGGCCAGTTGGCTCAGTGGTAGAGTGTTGGCCTGGCATGCAGGAGTCCCAGGTTCGATTCCCGACCAGGTCACACAGGAGAAGCGCCCATCTGCTTCTCCACCCCTCCCCCTCTCCTTCCTCTCTCTCTCTTCCCCTCCCTCAGCCAAGCCTCTATTGGAGCAAAGTTGGCCTGGGCACTGAGGATGGCTCTGTGGCCTCTACCTCAGGTGCTAGGATGGCTCTGGTTGCAACAGAGCAATGCCCCAGATGGGCAGAGCATCGCCCCCTGGTGGGCATGCGGGAGTCTGTCTGACTGCCTCCCTGTTTCCAACTTCAGAAAAATACAAAAAAAATAAATAAATAAATAAAAGCCTAACTCAGCCTTTCCCCAACTTTCTGCTTGACAGGGGAATCTCCTGGTATGCTTGTTACTGATAAAGGTGCTCAGGTTTCAATGCTCTCTCATTAAATTATAATGGAGACTCAGGTACAGGTAGTTTTAACAGCTATTCAGGTGATTCTAATACACATCCAGGTTTGTGGAACAATCTCCTACCTATTATTTAGTCCCTGCCTCTGACTTGACCTCTTACCTAATCTCTCTATCACATAACTGCTACCCTCAGAGTCTTTTGCTTTTGTATCCTGTCTAGAGCTCTGCACTCCTGGAAGAATTTGCTGGTTAACCTGCAACTGGGCAATAATAATTCTAACTGCCTCTACGGTGCTAACAGAAGTGTATCACTTTAGATATTTTTTGAAAGTAAAAATAAATTTTTTAGACACTTCAATAGCATTGATTTCCTTATTGATTATGTATAGATATATATATAAATGTTCACAAATACATTTATATCTCTACTATTTATAGCATATTATATAGACATGTTTATACATGTAAATCAGGATCAAATGAAATAATATGTGTAAAATATATATAGTATATATCTAGTCATGCATAGGATATGTTTATGAAGCATATTTATATCAGAATTGTGAACAGAAGCCAACTAAAGAACTGGGGACAGAGAATCCCAAAATATAGCATTTGCATAAAAGTCTACAGTCATAAGCAAAATGATAAAAACTATGCTTATTAATAATGTACTGATTTTTAAAGGGAAAAATGAAACAAAAAATGTATTTCTTGTGCTTACATGGTGCTATAATTACTAATCCCAGAGTATGAATTAGAATGAGAAAAATAAAATAAAATGTCATGTAACATATAATTTTTAAAGGTTGTCATGTCAATGTATAATTTGTTTTTGTCTTTTTGTCTTACAGGATGTAGTATTATATGTACATACACAAAAAGACCAACATTTTCTAAAATATAGTCTTAAATAGAAAAATTAATTTATTTGAGATACTTCTCATATAGTTTGTATTTTTATATAAACTATGTATTAATTCCTTTTGTTGATTTCATCTGTCACATTTCATTGGGCATTTCTACTTCACTAAATAATTATTTCTTTTAATGAAAAATTTAGATTCTTTGCTTAATATTTACCTTAGGATTAAATTGAATGCAGGTTTCATTTTAGTACTAATTAGTTAATTGCCAGGGATATCTCTTATGGTTAGATATAAACCCAGTTGCCGAGGAAGATTCCCACCAACATGACTACTTAAATCTCCTTTGATCCTGTCTCTCATCAGCTACCCCACTAATTCTTATTTTTCTCACAGTCAGATTAGAAAAGCTGAATATGATTTATGTATTCATCGTCACTCAGTCCACTTTAGAATGGTAATTTATTTCCTCCCCCAAACCATTCAACCAAAACTATCTTTATTAAATTTTCAAGGATTTTTTTTTTTTAATCTGGGTAGTGTACTTCAGTTGGTGTGTAATGTTACAAGAGCAGTCTTCACCCCTGCTGACTTTCTCCTGGAAACCCTTCCTCCTCTTGTCTTTAGTGACCAGATATTTCTTGGTTTCCTTATTTTTCAGGCTCCTCTGTCTCGCTCTAACCCTCAAATATTTTTTAAAAACTTTTAATTTAATTTAATTTAATTTAATTTAATTTAATTTTTGTTAGAGCAAGAGAGAAACAGGGATAGACAGGAAGGGAGAGAGATGAGAAGCATCAATTCTTTGTTTTGGCACCTTAGTTGTTCATTGATTGCTTTCTCATATGTGCCTTGATGGGGGCTACAGCAGACCAAATGACCCCTTGCTCAAGCTAGCGACCTTGGGCTCAAGCCAATAACCATGGGGTCATATCTATGATCTCACACTAAAGCCAGTGAGTCTGTGCTCAAACCAGTGACCTTGGGGTTTCGAACCTTGCTCCTCAGTGTCCCAGGTCGATGTTGTATCTACTGCTCCACTGCCTGGTCAGGCTCTCAGTTATTCTTTTATAATTAATTACTTTCTGAAAAGTTTTCACTTTATTTTTATTTATCTTTTGAAGGGGGAGAAAGGTGGAGATTTTGCTCCTGATTCAGTATTATGAATAATGTGCAGGTTAATTTAGGGTTATAAATTTTACTGTTGCATTCTGATGTCTTACTACAGTGGTTCTATCTGTGAGTTTATTTTTACTCATCTTATTTCAAGAGAGATTGTGCTTCCTAGTCTCTGATGAATCTTGAAATTTCTATAAAAGTGTCTTTTGTAGTATTGCCTATCCTTTTCTTTTTCCCATGTTTTTTGGAACTATTAGTTTTATGTCTGATCTTTTTAGTCTGTCCTCCATGGTTCTTAATCTTTTACGTAATTTTAAATCTTTGATTTGAAATCACAGAGAGCTCTTTAGATTCATCTTCCAATTTAGTAACTATCTCTTCAGAAGTAATAATTTGTAATTTAACTTGTTCATGCAGTTTGTAATAACAAGACTCTTATATTTCATTTCTAAATGTTCTACTTGGTTCCTTTTCAAACCGGTCTTTATTTCATTGGCTGCATTTTACATGAATTTTATTTTTGCTTCTATCTTTTAAATAAATTTAACTTAATGTATTTTATAGTGCCAACCGTACTTCAACCTACTATCTTTACCAGATATTTTTAAAACATCTGAAGATCTTATAGATGTAATGTGACATTTGGTAAGTCTGCTGAATTTTACTCACCAGATTTTTTTTTACCTTCTTTACTCTTTTAAAAATATTTTATTAATTTTGAGCTCAACTTGTATATTTTTTCAATTCACCCCTTTGGAAGTCTTATAAATTCTGTTTTGAGGTCACATCTTCCCTGTGCACCCCCACTATCCTTAAAGTATTATATGCCCTGAATTAATTTTCACCTTGATATTTTTACCTGAGGTTTCCTAGACTACAAAACATAGAGTTTGTGATACATTCTTAAGATTACATTTGCTTCTCAACTTACAATGGGGTTACACCTTGATAAATCCATCATAAGTTGCTAATATCATAAGTCAAACAATGCATTTAATATATCTAACCTACTAAATAAACATCATAGCTTAGCTTGGCCTACCTAAAACTTATTTAGGACACTTCTATCAGCCTTTATCTGTGCGAAATCTTCTACCACAATGAATACACTGTGGAGCATGGTTATTTATGCTCAGGATCGCATGGCTCACTGGGAGTTGCATCAGCAGAGAGGGTCATAGACCTTATTGCAAGCCCACGGAAAGATCAAAATTCAAACTATGGTTTCCACTAAATGCAATTTATTTTCACATCATCAAAGAGTCAAAAAAGTGTTAGTTGGAAACCATACTCTAAATATTCAGGGGGCAGAAAGCCAAGTATATTTTCCGCTGACAGTGCAGCTCGAGTCATTTCTTTGTTTTGGGAGGGAATACCCACTCCACCTGTAAACTGAGAGTGTCTGATTGTGAAGGTCCTGTTCCCTCATTTTCTCTAGAACAAAAGCAGTGTCATTTGCCCAATAATGACATCAAAACCCAAGCATCTAGTTTATAAATCCAGTTTTCTCCTATTGCATTTGTGAGCAAAATTTTGCCCTCCTATACACATACAAATACACACAACAGTTATAGTTCAATAACTGACTAGTTTTCAGAACCTCTTTCATTTTGAACTAAAAATTTATATTGTTTTCTTACATATTCTTATATGTATTAAAATATTTAGTTGTTACATTTCTAATTTGTCATACTGTTAGAAATATTCAATGTTTCTTAATCTTCTATTAGTCTCCTTCTACATCTCTTTTTAGGTGGTTTTTTTTGTTTGTTTGTTTTTTAATATTTTTGAATGCCAAGCCTTTGTTATATATTATATATATAAATCTGGGGCTGGAAATATTAACTAACTGCCCTAAGTCACACATTAATTAGTAATAAAGCCAGAATCTGAACTCAGGTTTGCCTCTTTATAAAACCTGTGATCTTTATACATGGCATTTTATGTAATATATAAAATCAGGTTTTATGTAACAGCACTAAAAGAGAATAAAAATGAAGACAATTTGGGATACACTGTTCTGTTAGGCTTTTCTCCAAAATTTATTTACTCCATTGGATTTTTTGAAGTGTGTCCTGTGTAAGTATCAATTATTAGCTATCACACTTAGTAGCAGTATCAAGAAATATTATAAGTATTTTCTCAAAGGATATATTCCTATAATCTGTGTAATTTTGAAATACATGATTTCCTGTAACAATATTTAATTATATATTAAATAGTTAAAAATCAGAATTAGAGTTTAATGTAAGGAAAGCATATGCCATAGAAAGAAGAATTAAATTTTTTACATTTCCTAAAAGTTTTCTATTTTTTTTTTTTGAGGCATTGCTCTGATTATGATATAGTAAAAAAATAATGTATTTTGGAATCATTCTGCCTACTACTCAGATTTTACTCTGAAACTTACTGGGTATGCAATGTATTCTCAGGCAGGTTTCAGCTGCAAAATGAGGTTAGCAAATAACAATAGCAGGGATGTTGGGAAGACTTTTGTAATACATATATGTGGCCACCCTAGTGGCTCATACTCAGTAAATCAGCGGTTCTCAACTGGTTCTCAACCTGTGGGTCTTGACCCCAGCGTGGTCGCCTAAAGCCATCGGAAAATACATAATGCATATCAGGTATTTACATTCTGAATCAGAACCATAGCAAAATTACAGTTATGAAGTAGCCACCAAAATTATTTTTTGGTTTGGGGTTACCGCAACATGAGGAACTGTATTGCGGGGTCACGACATTAGAAAGGTTGAGAACCACTGCAGTAGATGATATAATGATATGTAATACAGTTGACCCTCGCCATATCACAGTTCACTTTTCTCAGTGTCACTGTATCCCAAATGTTTAAATTGTATATATCTAATTATGTACCATGGATTTTTTGCTGTATTGTGGGATTTTGCGGTATATAGGTATTTTTATATATTTATTAGTTTATTTTTTGTGGTAAAATAAGCAAAGTAAGTGTGGGAAATGTTAATAACAGTGTGGGAGGTGACGTCACGGAAATGGCGCCGTGAGAAGCGCGTCCGACAGCTCTCCCCTAAATCACAACAAATTTATCAAATAGAAACAGAAAAATTTATCCTCGGAGCATTCCGGAGTTCCACACAAACTGAAAGCAAAAGGACTGTTATCACTTGAATCTGAGAGACGAGGGTGTGGAGGAGGCTACCGCAGCGACGCTCATTCAAGCCGCGAGGGAGTGCGCCTGCGGTGAGTCAGCCCATATACTTGGGAACCACGAGCCGACGCAAGCCGCCACCGCGAGCCGCCGCGAGCCCCCGCGAGCAGCCGCGTGCGCGCGACCGGTCCGATTGAGCACCGCTGACGTTCCCAGCGGCCCGCACACTGCGAGTGGGGGTCGCCGGCCACCGGTGCCCGGAGCGCCACATTCGCGCGCGTGCCTTGGGCATTCCACGTGCCCAGGACGCCCTGCTGGCCCGCACACCCAGGGGGCTCCATTATCCTGCGCCTGGTGCGGTCCAGCCGCCAGCGGCGGGGCGAGCAGGAGAGGCTTGGGAGATTCTCTCCGTGAGCGGGGCACCTCACCCAGCCATTCAAGCTAACAATCAAGCGTTGGGGGAGGGGCACGCGCAGGCAGCCTAAAATACCTTCGGAAACACTGCTGCGACCCAATCACTGAAATTAGCTTAACCCATGAAATCTGCGCACCCTCGGTTCTAATTGATAAGATCTCTCTCAGTTCAGCGACCCAAGACAAGAGGCGTGATATTTTTTAGTGCCTCTCGCTAAAGGGGCGGGGGCAACTTCTGATTGATAGAGCCTCCATATTCAGGGATAAACGCTAACAAGAAGGACTTGGCAGATAATAAGGTCTATACTACACTAGTCGTAAGCAGAGACTAGTGCCTCTTCTTCCCTGCAAAAACAGGCTACAAAGTGTGGAAAGCCTGGGTTGAGAGGTCCAACTAAATGATAGGCGCTGAACAGTCACCTTGACAACAATTGACTCCCACCCCCGCCTGATTACACTGGAGGCCCTGACTGTCAGAGCCTTTCCCAAAGCCTTGCACTGAGTGGGGATAGAGTGGGGATTTCCCAGCTCTTTGAGCCTCTTACTCCCCAGGCAGAAGCAGTTGCAGCCTTATAGCTGGATCACCAGGCTGCTAATTCAGAAAGGGGGGACTAGGAGAGAGAATCCAGGAAAGCAAACTCTCTCATCGTTGGACCCTGCAAACGCCAACAAGCCTTTACTTCCAGCAAGACTAAAGCCAATTATATGACATTGCCATAGAATCCCATCAACTGCAAATCCCTACCTAAGAGTGACACAGGGGCAGAGCCTGGGGTACAGAGTCACCGACTAGGAAGAGGGAGAGAAAAGAAAAAGGAAGAAGTTAACCTCTCAAAATCAAAAACCCACAGACTTTACAACTTGATCCACTAATTTTTTGTTGTTGTTGTTGTTGTTGTCGTTTGTTTCTTCTATCTTTTTGCCTTTATTTCCTCCACCTCGGTCCTTCTATTCTCTGCCCATCTTATGCTTCCCCTTTCTTGAACTACACTACCCATGAGTGTTGCATTTTATTTTTCTTCTTCATCCTCACCCTCCTTTAAGGTTATACTCCAAAACACTTAACTCTCACTCTCTCCTCTTTTGTTTTTTTTTTGTTTTTTTTTTGGCTTACTTTATTTTGTTTTTTTCTCCTCCTATTTTATTTCTTCCTTCGTTTTTCTCTTTTTCTTATTTTTTCCTTTCTATTCGTTTTTTCTTTTCTCATTTTACTTTCCTCCCATATAATCCTCAATCACGAACAAATTAGTTAATCTGGGACTCAAGGCTTTTTTTTGGCTTTATTTCTCTTTTTTGCTTTTGTTTTTATTTTTTTCTCTTGTTTGTTTATTTTTGTGGCATTTTGGGACCTCTCAACCCAAGGTCTCCATTGTATTTAGTCTTCGCTCCACTTAATACAACAGATTTTTACTTATTATTTTTATTTTTTCTTCGTTATTATTCTTTTTTGGTCCTTTTTTCTGATTCCCTCTTATCCCTCTCATTATATCTCTTAGTTGACCATCACTTACAAGCAAATCATCTTATGCTTGTCTAAGATTTTCTTCCTTTTTTTTTTTTGCATTTAGTAGGTCCCTACTCCCTTTTTTTGCCCCTTGATCTCTTCACCCCAAATCAGGCCCTCCATTATAGGCACGATATTTCCCTGAGGAGGGGAGAGGAGGGAAAGAGAAGAGAGAAAAAAAGGGGGAAATAATAAATTATTACTGTTTTTTTTTTGTGGGGTGTTTTACCCTTTTTTTTTTTTCTTTTTACTATTTATTAATTCTAATTAGTGCTATCAATAAGACCACCCTCAGATGCCGATAAGAAAGAGGAAATCGAATATTATGGATACAAAAGAAAGAGAGGTAACACAAATAGATGTGGAAAAATCTATGGAGAAAAGACTTAACATATTGGAAGCCTTGGAGCTAAATGACAGAGAATTTAAAATAGAAATCTTAAAAATACTCAGAGATATACAAGAAAACACAGAAAGGCAATATAGGGAGATCAGAAAACAACTCAATGAACACAAAGAATATATTATCAAGGAAATTGAAACTATAAAAACAAATCAAACAGAAATGAAAAACTCAATTCACGAGCTGAAAAACGAGGTAACAAGCTTAGCTAACAGAACAGCCCAGATTGAAGATAGGATTAGTGAAATAGAAGACAAACAACTTGAGGCACAACAGAGAGAAGAAGAAAGAGACTCAAAAATAATAAAAAATGAGAAAGCCCTACAGGAATTGTCTGACTCCATCAGAAAGAATAACATAAGAATAATAGGTATATCAGAGGGAGAAGAGAAAGAAAATGGAATGGAGAATATACTCAAACAAATAATAGACGAGAACTTCCCAAGCCTGTGGAAGGAACTAAAGCCTCAAATTCAAGAAGCAAACAAAACACCAAGTTTTCTTAACCCCAACAAACCCACTCCAAGGCACATCATAATAAAGATGACACAAACCAATGACAAAGAAAAAATTCTCAAGGCAGTCAGGGAAAAGAAGAGTACAACATATAAAGGAAGGCCTATTAGATTATCATCAGATTTCTCAGCAGAAACTCTACAAGCTAGAAGAGAGTGGACCCCAATATTTAAAGCCCTGAAAGAGAGGAACTTTCAGCCAAGAATACTATACCCATCAAAGCTATCCTTCAAGTATGAAGGAGATATAAAAACATTCACAAATACAGAAAAGATGAGAGAATTTATCAACAGAAAGCCCCCACTCCAGGAAATACTAAGGGGGGTTTTCCAACCAGATTCAAAGAACAAAAGAAAACAACACCACAAGTAACAGCTCCACCAAGAACACAATAAAACCAAACTTAAACTGTGACAACAAAGGAAAAAAAGGGGGGAGAGGATGGAGATTAACAGTAGCAAAGGATGATGAAGTGCAGAAATACTTATAAGATAGGGTACTACAATGAATATGGTAGGTACCCTTTTCATTACTTAATGGTAACCACCCTTAAGAAAACCACCACAAAAACACTTGACTTAAAAAAGGTAGCAACAGAGGAAAGAAGTATGGAACACAAACAAACAAAAACAAATGATAGAAAAACAAAAGAGAAGAATCAAACTAGATACAAAACTAACAGAAAGCAATTTATAAAATGGCAGTAGGGAACCCACAAGTGTCAATAATTACACTAAATGTAAATGGATTAAACTTACCAATAAAAAGACACAGAGTAGCAGAATGGATTAAAAAAGAAAATCCAACTATATGCTGCCTACAAGAAACACATCTAAGCAACAAAGATAAAAACAAATTCAAAGTGAAAGGCTGGAAAACAATACTCCAAGCAAACAACACCCAAAAAAAAGCAGGCGTAGCAATACTCATATCTAATAATGCTGACTACAAGACAGAAAAAGTACTCAGAGACAAAAATGGTCATTTCATAATGATTAAGGGGAAGTTGAATCAAGAAGACATAACAATCCTTAATATATATGCACCAAACCAAGGAGCACCAAAATATATAAGACAGCTACTTATTGACCTTAAAACAAAAACTAACAAAAATACAATCATACTTGGAGACCTCAGTACACCGCTGATGGTTCTAGATCGGTCATCCAAACAGAGAATCAATAAAGATATAGTGGCCTTAAACGAAATACTAGAACACCTGGATATGATAGACATCTACAGGACACTTCATCCCAAAGCGACAGAGTATACATTTTTCTCTAGTGTACATGGAACATTCTCAAGAATTGACCATATGTTGGGCCACAAAGACAATATCAGCAAATTTAGAAAAATTGAAATTGTACCAAGCATATTTTCTGATCATAAAGCCTTGAAACTAGAATTCAACTGCAAAAAAGAGGGGGAAAAACACACAAAAATGTGGAAACTAAACAACATACTTCTAAAAAATGAGTGGGTCAAAGAAGAAATAAGCGCAGAGATCAAAAGATATATACAGACAAATGAAAATGAAAATACGACATATCAGAATCTCTGGGATGCAGCAAAAGCAGTAATAAGAGGAAAGTTCATATCACTTCAGGCCTATATGAACAAACAAGAGAGAGCCCAAGTAAACCACTTAACTTCACACCTTAAGGAACTACAAAAAGAAGAACAAAGACAACCCAAAACCAGCCGAAGAAAGGAGATAATAAAAATCAGAGCAGAAATAAATGAAATAGAGAACAGAAAAACTATAGAAAAAATCAATAAAACAAGGAGCTGGTTCTTTGAAAAGATCAACAAAATTGACAAACCCTTGGCAAGACTCACCAAGGAAAAAAGACACAGGACTCAAATAAATAAAATCCAAAATGAAAGAGGAGAGATCACCACAGACATCATAGAAATACAAAGAATTATTGTAGAATACTATGAAAAATTATATGCCACCAAATACAACAATCTAGAAGAAATGGATAAATTCCTAGAACAATACAACCTTCCTAGACTGAGTCATGAAGAAGCAGAAAGCCTAAACAGACCAATCAGCAGGGAGGAAATAGAAAAAACTATTAAAAATCTCCCCCAAAATAAAAGTCCAGGCCCAGACGGTTATACTAGTGAATTCTATCAAACATTCAAAGAAGACTTGGTTCCTATTCTACTCAAAGTCTTCCAAAAAATTGAAGAAGAAGCAATACTTCCAAACACATTTTATGAGGCCAACATAACCCTCATACCAAAACCTGGCAAGGATGGCACAAAGAAAGAAAACTACAGACCAATATCTCTAATGAATACAGATGCTAAAATACTAAACAAAATACTGGCAAACCGAATACAACAACATATTAAAAAAATAATACATCATGATCAAGTGGGATTCATCCCAGAATCTCAAGGATGGTTCAACATACGCAAAACGGTTAACGTAATACACCATATCAACAAAACAAAGAACAAAAACCACATGATCTTATCAATAGATGCAGAAAAGGCTTTTGATAAAATACAACACAATTTTATGTTTAAGACTCTCAACAAAATGGGTATAGAAGGAAAATATCTCAACATGATAAAGGCCATATATGATAAACCATCAGCCAACATCCTATTAAACGGCATAAAACTGAGTACTTTCTACCTTAAATCAGGAACAAGACAGGGTTGTCCACTCTCTCCACTCTTATTCAACGTGGTGCTAGAAGTTCTAGCCAGAGCAATCAGACAAGACAAAGCAATAAAAGGCATCCATATCGGAAAAGAAGAAGTAAAGCTATCACTTTTTGCTGATGATATGATCCTATACATCGAAAACCCGAAGGACTCCACAAAAAGATTATTAGAAACAATAAACCAATACAGTAAGGTCGCAGGATACAAAATTAACATACAAAAGTCCATAGCCTTTCTATATGCCAACAATGAAATATTAGAAAACGAACTCAAAAAAATAATCCCCTTCACGATTGCAACAAAAAAAATAAAATACCTAGGAATAAACATAACAAAGAACGTAAAGGACCTATATAATGAAAATTACAAAGCATTGTGAAGGGAAATCGAAAAAGATACAATGAGATGGAAAAATATTCCTTGTTCTTGGATAGGAAGAATAAATATAATCAAAATGGCCATATTACCCAAAGCAATATACAAATTTAATGCAATTCCCATCAAAATCCCTATGAGATTTCTTAAAGAAATGGAACAAAAAATCATCAGATTTATATGGAACTATAAAAAACCCCGAATAGCCAAAACAATCCTAAGGAAAAAGAATGAAGCTGGGGGCATTACAATACCTGACTTTAAACTATATTATAGGGCCACGATAATCAAAACAGCATGGTATTGGCAGAAATATAGACACTCAGACCAATGGAACAGAATAGAAAGCCCAGAAATAAAACCACATATATATGGTCAAATAATCTTTGATAAAGGGGCCAACAACACACAATGGAGAAAAGAAAGCCTCTTCAACAAATGGTGTTGGGAAAACTGGAAAGCCACATGCAAAAGAATGAAACTCGACTACAGCCTGTCCCCGTGTACTAAAATTAATTTAAAATGGATCAAAGACCTAAATATAAGACCTGAAACAATAAAGTACATAGAAGAAGACATAGGTACTAAAATCATGGACCTGGGTTTTAAAGAACATTTTATGAACTTGACTCCAATGGCAAGAGAAGTGAAGGCAAAGATAAATGAATGGGACTACATCAGAATTAAAAGTTTTTGCTCAGCAAGAGAAACTGATATCAAAATAAACAGACAGCCAACTATATGGGAACTGATATTTTCAAACGACAGCTCAGATAAGGGCCTAATATCCAAAATTTACAAAGAACTCATAAAACTCAACAACAAACAAACAAACAATCCAATAAAAAAATGGGAAGAGGACATGAACAGACACTTCTCCCAGGAAGAGATACAAATGGCCAACAGATATATGAAAAGATGCTCAGCTTCATTAGTTATTAGAGAAATGCAAATCAAAACTACAATGAGATACCACCTCACTCCTGTTAGATTAGCTATTATCAACAAGACGGGTAATAGCAAATGTTGGAGAGGCTGTGGAGAAAAAGGAACCCTCATTCACTGTTGGTGGGACTGTAAAGTAGTACAACCATTATGGAGGAAAGTATGGTGGTTCCTCAAAAAACTGCAAATAGAACTACCTTATGACCCAGCAATCCCTCTACTGGGTATATACCCCAAAACCTCAGAAACATTGATACGTGAAGACACATGTAGCCCCATGTTCATTGCAGCACTGTTCACAGTGGCCAAGACATGGAAACAACCAAAAAGCCCTTCAATAGAAGACTGGATAAAGAAGATGTGGCACATATACACTATGGAATACTACTCAGCCATAAGAAATGATGACATCAGATCATTTACAGCAAAATGGTGGGATCTTGATAACATTATAAGGAGTGAAATAAGTAAATCAGAAAAAAACAAGAACTACATGATTCCATACATTGGTGGAACATAAAAATGAGACTAAGAGACATGGACAAGAGTGTGGTGGTTAGCAGGGGTGGGGGGAGGGAGGACATGGGAGGGAGGGAGGGAGAGAGTTAGGGGGAGGGGGAGGGGCACAGAGAACTAGATAGAGGGTGACGGAGGACAATCTGACTTTGGGCGAGGGGTTTGCAACATAATTTGATGACAAAATAACCTAGACATGTTTTCTTTGAATATATGTACCCTGATTTATTAATGTCATCCCATTACCATTAATAAAAATTTATTAAAAAAAAAAATAACAGTGTGGGAAAGGTTTATAAGAATGTGAGAAGGGTTTGTAAAGTCTTAAAATATATATTATATATATAATGTAATAAATAAAAGGTCACACTTCACAGATTTTTGCCTATTGTGGGGGTTCTGGTACCTAACCCCGCGATAGACAAGGACCAATGTAGATTATAATCTCGTTCAGGTTTATATGACAATTTTCTAACCCTGGACCTCTATAATATCCTTACCTTGACATTTATCTTCACTTGAGTTTTCTATACATTTTCTACATGCTTAATCATGAAGGTCAATTGATGCTCATGTATGTATATATATACGGTATATGATGTGAACTAATACTCTCAAACAAACCTATGGCCACTGTATTTTGAGACTTTAGTAATAAGTTACATAGAAATATCAATTTTGTAGTCACAGAGGTAGAAGAAGTAAGAAAATTCCCATGATTTAAATGACCTGAGACAGAAAAGAAACAAATTGGATTAAAAAAAACCTGCCTCACTGGGAAGCAGTTCTTTAAGGTTTGTATACTGGATAATAGAAGTGCTATGCCAACCATGATTGCCCTTGAGAGAGTGGGAAAATTGTTTTAATTTACATAATAGCATAAATATAACCTGGCAGTAAATTTTAAGTGAAGGATGTAATAGATAAATTGAGCATACTACCAGCAACAATAGAAGATTTTTAACAGTCCATTAATCCATATTAAATATTCTATGAGGTTGAAGTAACTATAGAAATAAAACCTAGTTTTCTTGCTGTAATTGTAACATGATAAAATATAAGCCATTTTGGTGAATAATTTTTTTCATAGTTAATCAGGTAATCTTTTTAAGTGTCCTACAATTACTGTACTAAGGAAGAACCAAAGATAAAAATATTTATGTAGGCCCTGGCCAGTTGGCTCAGTGGTAGAGCGTCGGCCTGGCGTGTGGGAGTCCCGGGTTCGATTCCCCGCCAGGGCACACAGGAGAAGTGCCCATCTGCTTCTCCACCCCTCCCCCTCTCCTTCCTCTCTGTCTCTCTCTTCCCCTCCCGCAGCCAAGGCTCCATTGGAGCAAAAATGGCCCATGGCGCTGGGGATGGCTCTGTGGCCTCTGCCTCAGGTGCTAGAATGGCTCTGATTGCAGCAGAGCGATGCCCCAGATGTGCAGAACATCGCCCCCTGGTGGGCATGCTGGGTGGATCCTGGTGGGGAGCATGCGGGAGTCTGTCTGACTGCCTCCCTGTTCCAACTTTGGAAAAATACAAAATATATATATTTATGTAATAAATGTATATATATTTATGTAAAGTCAAGAAAAAAACCCATTATTTATAACATTTAAGTTTTTATCAAATACTGTATAAAAACTTATAATAGAACTTTTTTAAAATAAGCATCCAGAAACAAACTTGAATATTTAAATATTACTTTCAACCTTAAAGCTAATATAGGGCAGGAAAAATGTTAAATTTATTTTAATAACTTTGATTTTGTTATTTTTAGGGGAAAAGTATATTATCATTAGACATTTTTCTCTATATCAACATGATATACTAGTGATAGGATATGGAGGAATTATGGATACAATTTTTGCAATATTGTTGAAAAATAAGGGACCAGATGTTATATTTAAATTTTTGATTGTACTCTTTATAAAATGTATAGCACATTCAACTACATTATTAAGCAGTGAAAAGGCAAAGATAATTTTAACATTTTTAATTTACAAGTTATTTTATGTTTCTGAAATTAAGTTATTATATTGTATTGGGATGCTCTGATGATAATCCCAGGAGTTATTCAGGTCGTAAAACCTGTTTTTGTTTTGTTTTGTTTTCTGCATTAATGGCTTTCAGATTGTTGTGCATTTCTCAATGATCTTCTGACTTCTTGATGATTTGGGCTTAAAAGACCCAACAGGTCATGTTACAAACCAAGGATCTTTGACCAGAGAAGCTATGTGATTCACCAAGGTCACATTGCTCTGATAACAAAGCAGGGATGAAACATTAGTAACTTTATTCCCTTATACTTGCCTCTTCAGTTAATGCCTTTATTCTTTTCAGCTATTTGCCCTATGCTGTTTAACACTCCCAATTTTTTTTCATATGTAATTTGGCTTTTGGTCCTATAAATTAATTCAGACAACAAAGCTACCAAGAAAAATGACTTAACTAAGTATTATGTAAAAAAATAAATCAGAAATTTACCTTTCGGGAACTAATTGGCAGATTTATTTTTGGCTGCTTTTTTTACACTTAAAATCTAAAAAATAGAAAAAAAAAGTCTTAAAAGTTACATGGGAAGTTTCCTAACCAATGAAATATCCACCAAATATCAGAAATTTCCAAATGCTTGAGGTGCTTTTTTTTTTACTTGTGAAACTTGTGATCTTGGTTAATATGCTTCTGAGTTTACAGAAGAGAAATTTAAAAATGTGAATTAATGTAATATAGATGCAAAAGATGTAAGGTTACTTTAAAGAAAATAAACCTCATTACATCTTAGAGTCTGCATTTAGTTGTTCATTCATATGAACCATAACTTGCACTGGTACTTTGTTTAAAGTTCCTGATTCATGTTTACTGTACAGCTTCTAAATATTAAATACACTTATTGAAGAAAGAAAATATTTTGACAACATTCATTGATTCATGAAACATAAATATAAGTTTTCATGATCTTGTCAGGTAACAAAGGAAAACTCTTTTAGAAATATTGATTAAATCCTGCGATGAGGACTTTCACTTTCCTTTTGAGTACTTGTTTATATGACAGGATATTCGCTGGGTTGCTGTAGGGATAGCCTGTGAGAGAGTCTTGTATCTCTAAGATCAGTGAGTGCCTCCTTTTCACTTCTTTCTTTAAATCATACTTCAGCTCTCATCACGGTTTTGGTGTTCAAAAAATTCGATTTATTCTAAAATATATATTCAAGATATGCCTTTAGTAAGTATGAAATTTAATCTTTGTAATTATCTAATAGCAACTAAGGTACTTTTATTGAGTAGCTTTTTTTTTGTTTTTACTGTTAAGTTGTGATGTTGACATCTCTCAGAGGCTAAATTAGATCTAACTTTCCTACTTTGGCTCTCTGTATTCAGAAAAGGCCTTTATCTTTTTAAAACATTTCCATAGTACCAGAACACTGAGTTTCATCCAGCTGTAGTTCTTGAGAGGAGGCTGAGTCCCCTGGTGCAGGAAGTAGACATCTATTTTTTGAACTTGCTGTATAATGAATCCCAACAGACTTTCATCAAATGATTCACCTTGGCTTTCAATCACTGAAAAGTACACATTTAAAAGATATTAAAGGTTGGCTTTGCCTATGGTGAACCCATGATAAAATCTAGAGATGATGTATTATAGAATTGTTCCTAAGACATAGAATTTTATTAACTAATATCACCCCAATAAATGTAATAAAAATAATAAAAAGTAAATGATATTAAAAGTATTTATATCCTATGTGCTTAAAATGTTACTGTCACCATATGTGTTTATCTAATGTTTCCTCTGTGCCTTTTGTGGAAGACAAGATCAGAGCTATGATTAAATTAGCAAATGAAATACAAATTAAGTCAAGCACAGTCAGTAACATCTTTCCTATTGGATATTTTTATATTTTTCACAGAATTCCCAACTTGTGAGTCACTAACTCAATTTATATGCAAAAATGGAAGATGCATTAACAGCAAATGGCACTGCGATTCTGGCAAGTACCAAATGTCCCCTGAACTGCACGATGTGACCAGGGGTCTGGCTGTCTGCGCTGCTTGGCTTCCTTAAGAGGTGGTTTTTAGAGAACATTGCAGAGCCAAGCAAAATGGCCAGAACCAGTGGTTAGAGGGCTGCTGGCACGTGGGTAGGGATTAACATTAAGGATAATGGAGCTCAATATGAGTCACAGGGAGCTGTGATAGAGACGGGTTTTTAGACATTATGCTGGACATGATCTAAGTGTACAGACTTGAAGTAATGAGGGAACAATTGAGGAAATGACTTGGACAATTCTTGTTTCCCAAAGTATTTATGAAAAATTCCTATAATCCAAGATAAAGTGCTTTATCAATTGTTATGTAATTATCCAAATGGTCTCAATTTTGTCACCTTGCTTTTTATGTTCACATGGCATTTTTTTCTTATGCTCAATTGTCTTACTATGCTAAATTGTGTCAAATACTGATAAAATGAATTAGATATAAATTGATGTGTTCTCAGTCCTTAATTTCAATATAATCTATTTTTACTTCATAATCCTCTCCCTTTCTTTCTGCAATTGCTATAATGAAGAATATAAATCGTTGTTTATGATAGTATACAACAATTTCCCAGTATAAATACACACGTAGAAGCCAGTGGGGGAAGGGTGCACGGTGGCTGTCATGTTGGATATTGAGGAAGGAGAGACTGAAAGGAGGACATAGTTATAAATTCAGGAGGACTGACATTGTATTCAAAATAATGATTTGCCACAATAATTAGGTCACTAGCTATTTCACTTCATGAAATTCCTATGGTTACCATAGTCTTCCCACTTCATAACCACTTCCTGCTGCATAGATTTAGTCAGTCAGTGGCTAGTCATTTCTGAGTGAGTAGAAATTAAGCCTTAATATTCAAAGTTAGTGATTTTTTGCTCTTAGTTTAGTAGTTGATAAAAAATCAGAAGTGAAGCAATATTGAAAAGAAAAAGATTCTCCTGCTGCTCATGGGAAATGTTGATGGCAGACTTGGCATTCTTTTTTCAGTAACAACAACAACAATAACCAAACCTCTGTATAAAAAACAAACAGAAAAACAGCTATCTCATAAGAAAATGTTTCTTCCTGGCTAAGTGTTCATTATGTTTGTGTTGGTGTTTCTTACCAGACGATGACTGTGGAGACGGGAGTGATGAAATCGGCTGTGTTCACTCTTGCTTTGATAAGCAGTTCAGATGTTCCAGTGGTAGATGCATCCCGGCCCACTGGGCCTGTGATGGTGACAATGACTGTGGAGACTCCAGTGATGAAAAGCAGATTAATTGTACCAAAGAAGGTTAGTAATTGTGTAAATTATGAAATCTCATTTTAAATTGTTATATAATATTAGAAGTATTTCAGAAAAAATATTATCTAAAAACATACATTGCTCATCAGAAAAAAATATATACATGAAATTGTGTAAAATAATTTGCTGATATCTTTACTTTCACTCTTTCCTTTCTCTTATTTCTTAACTTAATACCGCCTTATACTTTGACCTTCTTCTGTGGTCTTTGCTTTCTATTTTTATTAGATGCTTTACTTCCAACACTTTAATCCTCCTTCCAACTTCTAAATACCCAGAAAAAAATCTATTCCAAAAGGAAAAAAGAAAAAGAAAAAAAAAGAAAAGAAGGCATATAATATATATATATTTTTTTTTTCCCACACTAAATGTGTTTCCTTAGGGTTTGAAATGACCCCCTATTAAATGGCGGATTATTGTAACTGATGCACTTTCTGGAAAGCAGGAGAAGATAGAAAGGGTACCATGACCACGGCTTTCAGCATATCCATAGGCAGCTAGACCACGTCATTTGAATGAGTTACTTTGCAAAATGTGATCAACAATAAGAATGAATTAATAAATTAGAAACCATGTTGGAAAAGCAATAGAAATTTTTTTAACTCTTCAAACATTTATACTATCAGTAACATTTGTAAGTAGAATGTTATTGATTCTTTCATTTATTTCATAAATATTTATAGAATACTTCTTATGTGGCAAGTACCGTGCTTAGACCAAAGGGATAGATAACAGATGAAAAACATGGTCCCTGTTCAATTTTAAAAATCTAGTATGCAAACCAGCCAATAAAGTGATTTATTTAAGTAGCAGTGTTAGAGGAAGCATATACTGTGTGATCATAAGAAAGGAATCATTTTCAAAGTGTTTTCGAAGGACATATATTTGACTTTTGTAAATATTTGACAACCTATAAAACGGAAAGTTTCTAAAGTATTTTCCCTGACATGATTCCATCTTCTCTTTTTCTCTTCTCTTTATCTTATTCTTATACCTTTTTCTCTCTCAGTTTAATTGGTTCACTGATATATATAAGCTAACATTTTTTGCTTACCTTTAATCTAGAAGGAAAAAAGAAAAAGTTTTCAAAAAAAATTTTTATTTGTATATTTGAAACATTCTTCTGGGACGTGGTTGACATTTCATTGCTAAATTACGTTTTGGATATAAACTGCATTTTCCTTCCTCCACAGATGTCTTTTAAGACTCCTCATGAGGTGTACGTCTGTGGCCTGCTGGCGCTGCCCCATAATGTGCAGTAACAGATAAATTGCTCCGAAGTTAATTTACTTTCACCCCAGAACTAAAATCCCATCCATCTCTTCTATGTCTATTTATCTCTAAGTTAAAATGCTCATTGCACATTAGGAAGTTTTGCAGAAATTGCTTTAGCCTCAGAAGCATCCAAATGAGTGGCACACCCCTTGTAGGCTCTTAAAAGAGTTTGTTGGATTTGAATTATTATAGGATCAGTGACTATTTAATGTTAATGGCCTCATCTTCAGAGCACTTCAATTTCACTAATATATCACTGTAAATGATACACTGTCGATGTGAGCACCATGCATTTTTATATGATTATAGTAATACACTAAAGAAATGATCCAGATAATCTACACAATTCTTGGACATGTTTCAAACAAAGGATGAGGAGAACTTCCTGAACTAAATTATATTTATCAGATTATAAATTTTACTAGGATTCCCTAATCAAATACTGTTATTGGAAAATGCAGGCACACGATTGGAAAAAAGTAACAATCTGAGATGACTGGTACAAGACAATCCAGAGTATTTCAAAAGGCACTTGAATACTTTTATTCATCATTATTTTGATTATGTATTCTGACATTGGAGCTGTAAAATAACTACGATACATAGAATTGTTAAAGATGATCAGAAAAGAGAAAAGTCACTGTACATGCAGGGTTTGTGAGGCCGTTGCCAAGGTAAAGTAGAAATTTGATGCAATTAGTCCTGTAATTCAGTCCCCAACCTGCTGGGGAGGAAAGAGCAGGGCGTTCCGGCCTGTTTCAGGACGGGCTGTCACACTGATCAAATCCACCAGATACTGCTCGGCACTTTGCCTTACAGGTGGAGTAGTCTTTCTCAACTCAAATCCTTTTCAAAAGGGTAGAAATATTCTTGAATTAACTTTTAATAATAAGAGAGTAGGAGAAACCAGGAAATGAAACATTCTATATATAATCTCCATTTCAGAAAATTTCAGAATTTAAGTTCAATTCATATTTTCTCAGAAGCCACTTTCGAAAATGAGTTTCTATAGCAATCATCACTTTTTCCACCATCAGTATTATTAATAAATGAAAAAGTTCCTTCTTAGATTAATATGTACTCATCTTTTCCTTCTTAATGTTGTGTTGCTCTTTCCTCTCACTTCCAAACTCCCCTACTAGGCAAAAAGGACATACTATCTTTAGAAAGTGCTGTATTTTCAAAATTACTTTTGTGTGTATGCACATGCAATATCAGCAACAGTGGAATAAAAATACAATCTACAGAAAATTGATTCCTTTCTTTGTTTAAATGCCTGTTTATCATTAATTTAGCTCTGGTTTCTTTTTTGCTCTGAATCCTTTGATTGGAACATATTTCTAAAGTGACCCACTTACAAATCTACTGGGCAAGTAAATTTTCTAAGTGAAAAAATAAGTGAAGTGGGACCCTCAAAAATTTGATATAAGGGACATTCCTCTACAGCCTCAGCACTGGCCATTTATTTAAGTATTGAACAGTTTTGTAAAAAGATGGTTTTACTTATATGGACATCAAGAATAAAGTTAAAATGTGAGTTTGGTTTTCTTCTTATAAGTCTTTAACTCTCTGGCTGAAATATAAAAAAAACCCTCTGGATACATGTCACTTTTATAAAATACAATTACATACAATTAATCTTATCTCATTGTTGACAGTTTAATTTGTTTGAATTATGTAAACTTTCATTCTTATACTTTTTGACAACAGTCTCAACCATATTACAACCAAAGAATAAAAATTTCAAAAATAAATATATGAAAATTGTTCAGTATCATTTGACAGCTATTCCCTCAGGTAAATACCCTCCAGAAATTTTGGTGAAAACATCCACCTATTAATGTCAGCCTGGACTCGATGTAGAAGGGAACAGATTTTCTCTAGACTAGATTTTGCCTAGATTTTGTAATTTATTCTTTTTTTTTTTTTTTTTTTGTATTTTTCTGAAGCTGGAAACGGGGAGAGACAGTCAGACAGACTCCCGCATGCGCCCGACCGGGATCCACCCGGCACGCCCACCAGGGGCGCCGCTCTGCCCACCAGGGGGCGATGCTCTGCCCCTCCGGGTGTCGCTGTGCTGCGACCAGAGCCACTCTAGCGCCTGGGGCAGAGGCCAAGGAACCATCCCCAGTGCCCGGAGGGGAAGAGAGAGACAGAGAGGAAGGAGGGGGGTGGGGGGTGGAGAAGCAAATGGGCGCTTCTCCTATGTGCCCTGGCCGGGAATTGAACCCGGGTCCCCCCCGCACGCCAGGCCAACGCTCTACCGCTGAGCCAACCGGCCAGGGCCTTATAATTTATTCTTAATATGACTAAAATATCCCTTAAAAATTGGATTTGTCTTTACTTTGAAGAAAGTGAAGATTTATGGTTATTGTTCTTTAATGCCTTTTGTGTGGCTGTCTAAAAAGGGAAGGTTTATGCCTCCTATACCAAGTGCATGGACTGGGTGATGCCGGAATCTATGTGATCTCTTACTTATATTGTGAATATAAATTAAGTGCATATTTAAAATTAAGTATGTATTGACTTTCAATTTGGATTTATTGTGGACAGTTTCTAACAAGTTCCCAAGTCCAGTAAGCAGTTAAGCGTGGGACATTATTAATACGTACACCCAGGCATGCTCCCCTTCTGCTTTTGCTATTTAACTTTGCTTCTGCTTTAGAAACTTCCACTTTTCTTTCAAGCTTTGTCCTCATCCATTCATCACTCATTCATTCACTCTTTTGCCTCACTACCTTCTTGTTCTCAAATTCAAGAAGAAAACTAGAAATACTTTATCTTTGTAATTTCATAGTCAAGTACAATATTTGATGCACAGTGATTGTTTAGTAAATAATTATTGAGTTAAAGAGTCTATCTCTTGACCAAAAATAATATTTTACTCACAGAATTCAACTCTGATTTTTATCATATTTATCTTTTTACTTTTATCTGTTTCCTCACTTTACCTCCAAATCCTGGAGTGTATTTTCAGGAGGAGGTACAAGACCTAGGCTTACTGGTCTAGTCATGTACATTTTCTTGATACAATGTAATTTCTTTCATTTACCTAATAAATATTTGAAACTTTAGCCTAAGAGTCAACAAAATAAAATGTCTTTCTTATACTTTATTATTTTGTGTTTTTGTTTGTTTAAGTTGTTTAAAAGCTTAAATCCTTTTTGTATCTATTATTTAAGGGAAAGTGTTAGTGAGTAGGTTCCATTAGAGATAATGTTAGGGGAAAAAGAAGGAGAGCTAACGTATGTTGGTTATTCATTAATTTTCAGGCACTTTACATTGGCTATTCCATTTAATTCTCACAGTAAGAATTAAGTTAAAATATCTGTCTAGGAATACAAGTTGGAGATTCAAACTAAAGTTGTCTGCTCTTAATTCCTATATCTAGATGTCAGCTTTTGCAGTCATTGAGTTTACTCTTTTTTTTTCTAATTCTCTATGAATTAACATTTATATGATTCCAAAATAATTACTACCTTGTTCTCAATGCATACTCAATTTTCTTTTAAAAAGAGAAAAGAGTTTTCTACATATTACAAGGCATTAGTGAAATTTCCCATAGGCCACTAGAAGGGGCCTGGGCTATTACATTAAATAATCACAGTAAGTCTCTCTGTCTCACTCCCTTTCTTAAATTTCTATTTTATTTTCCTTCCCACAATTCTCCTTGATAAATTGGATTCTGAAGCTTTGTCATTGGGATAACTATGGGCATTTTCATACAGAAATTTTTTTTCAGACATTCAAATAACATATTTGTCTGCATAAAAAATTTACCCCATAGACTCAGAAAATTTAGGAAACAGGAAGAAAATTGAAAAATCATTTACTTCAGTTCTTTTATCGTACGAACAAGTAAATGAGCTCAGCTCAATAAAATCATCTTTATGTAACAAAACATTATGCTGCATCCTAGAAAGTGCTCATCATGTTTGTGTTAGAGATGTTGAGACTGAGAACTTGGATCCATAAAGACATCTCCAGGTGGAATTTGGGGTTCAAATAAGTATGCCAAGTTCTTTGTGGAAAATTTCATCAGATCTGACAGTACGCCCACCCAAAAAGGGATAATATCCTACCTAGGGAGTTTGAATCCACTCAGAAAAGTGGAGGTATCAACATTTTATTTGTAGCTGAAGACTTGGGTTACACATTGAAGCATGGAGACAATGAAAATTTAAACCGACATCTTTTGACTTCCAGTCTATGTCATATCTCATCCCAGTTGAGCCACTACATTTTTTTTTTGTCACACAGTTTAATCCTGACCATATAACAATACATATATACACAGTCCAATGTAGTCATCTGTTTTTTCCATTTGAGAATATTCTAAGGACACTTTCAATTCATCTTTGCTAAAATGCAATAAAAAATGCTGTTATTTCTCAGTCATTCAATTTTATTGAGAATAAGTTATTCTTTGAATTTGGGAATATTAGCAAATTATATTATAGACTCAGCAAAATCATATAATCATCAGTCCTAAGTTTTTAAAAATAAGCTATGCTCTTTTAATAAAAATATAGATTATTTTTCTGATAAAATATAATTTAAAGCAAATCTGTATTCAGTATATAGTTTTATAAAAATATAATATCTGTTCTCAATGAGATACAAATTGTCCGAATTGAGTTTATTCTTTCACTGAATGATTTTCTTTAAGAAATGTTAATACTGAGTTATCAAAACAATATTAATTATTAATGGAGTTTATCCATAGGAAGCCTCTTTTTGTTTTCCAGGACAAAATAGCTCCTTAAAGGTAATTTTAACCTTAATGCTGTAAAAAGAAACTTTTACATTAAGAGCAAAGAAAATTTAAGAAACAAAAGACTTTTCTGAGAATGTATGTTTCTACAATGTGATTATTAGGAAAATTCAAAAAGAATCAGACAAATATAATTATAAATATTTTAAAATAAAATATTAGAAAATGGCTCATTAAAACAAAGAAGAAAGCCACCTGTTATTTATATCTTTACTACACAGAAAAATAATAATAGGTCCATACTTATTCCTAGATAAACCTAGCTTTTCACAGAAGACAATAATTATGTGCCTGGACCCTAAATAGAACAGCTCTTGTTCTATTAAGATATACTTGATAACTAAAGTCAATAAGTTACAAGAATACCTAATTTTAATGAAGAATCTCAGCATGTTTTCTGCTGTTTTACTGAAGCTCAGTAATAGTGGCAGGAGTGGATTAATTCCCATTGTCTTTAAATTCTGCTACTTCATTCTTCAGCTGCAGTAAATCATCAGTGCAATGGTAGGCTTCAGGCATTTAGTAGAAAATACTGTCAATAAACAAACAGAAAAGAGACGAAAGGTAGGGGTAATCTATAAAATAATTAATTCACTTTTCAATAATTGAATAGAGCCCATGCTTTTTGAAGCAATAGGATAAAGCTCTACCTTTTTTCTATAGAAGTAGCAGTTAGCTTTTTCTGAGAATATTGGAACTGTTAGCTTTTGTTTCCTTATTTAAGAAAGTATCAACTGAATTTTCACTAGATATTATATTCCTACAATGTATTAACCAAATTCATTCACTTCTTGTTAGAAAATTTATTTCAGCTTATCTTGCCATTTGTACACTATGGTTCTCAAGGAAAATAAATTCTCATGATCTTCATCCAAAAGATTTCCCTAAAGAACTTTGTTGCCTAAAATAATCCACCAAACTACCATGACCTTGTATGCATGGAATACTCACTCCTGCCAGAATCTTCCGGCACAGCATGTTGTTGTTGTTGATATGTATACACTTAGTTACATAGATGTTCTCTGAATCAGAAACAGAACTTAGAAAATTTTACACAAGGGTTGTCAAATCGTTTCTGTAGTGGGTCAAAGAGTAAATATTTCAGGCTTTACCTGATGCATTAACCCAATTCCACTATTAGCACAAACAAACAAAAACTATAGACTCTATATCTACGAATGATTATGATTATATTCCAATAAAATTTTATTTATAAAAACAGGTAGTGGACCAGAATTGGTGTACAGGTCTCAGCTTGCTGACTCCTTATTTAAGAAACAACTATGGACACATTCTAAAGGAGCTAAAGTCTTGAATAATCTTACATGCCCTTGTTTCTTAGACCATCAAACTTCTTACAATACAAAACTAATACAACAACGGAGAGCCCTAGCTAGGTAATTAGGTTGGTTAGAACATCACACTGGGTCAGAGCTCATACAAGATCAACCAATGAATGCATAAATAAGTGGAACAAAAGAACCAATGTTTCTCTCTCTCTCTTTCTCTTTCCCTCTTCTTCTGTCTCTAAAATCAATAAAATATTTTAAAAGTTAAAAATAATAATGAGAAAAAAGAAAAACCAATGAAAGAAGAATTAAACCAGTAATCATTGTTAAATGTTATTCTTTAGTCCTCTCTCAAGTATATTTCATATATATGTTTATGTAAATTTTCTGTATAATAATGTCCTATATTATTTAAAAGTATCAAATTAAGTAATGTCATCTTTTAAAAAAAATTTTCCAATAAATATTTGAGGACTACAGTGAACTAGGCATATTGCTACACCAAGAAATAAATTTCAAATATAAAATATCAGCATTGAAATCTGCTTTACTTAATATTTGATATCTAAAGTATCTGTTAAGGAGATTACCAAATTTGAACAATGAATAGAAAACGTATTTCTCAATTTTAGCCAATTCAACTGTAATATATTCTGTTAGTTTATATTTAGATAATATAAAATTTCATCATTTCCTTCATACATTAAAATCTAAATGAAATGCTCATGGTGTAGTTCTACATATCAAAAGTTTAGATTTTAATGAACTAAAAACAATGCTTACATAGTTTTTACTTTATTACTTTAACTTATTAAGGAATATTAGTAGAATGAATTAAAACTTCTGTTGCTATATATATGTGTATATTGTGTATATATGTGTGTGTGTGTGTGTGTGTGTGTGTGTATATATATATATATATGTATTGTAAGTGAGAAGTGGGGAGGCAGAGACAGACTCCCACATGTGCCCTGATCAGGATCCACCTGGCAAGACCCTACCAGGAGATTATCTGCCTGGCTGAGCTGCAGCTCTGTTGCTCGGCAACTGAACTATTTTAGCACCTGAGGCAAGGCCATGGAGCTTCCTCAACACCTAGGGCCAACTTCAATATATTTTTTGAATATTTACACATCTATGTGTTTTTAAAACTAAAAATATTTCCTTGTTACTATAATTGAATTCATACTTAGGTATTTACATATTATTTTCCATTTCCTTTTCTTTGACTTTTTTAACTATTCCAGATAATAAACATTAAAAATTTTCAATCTTATCTCTCTTTTATTGTTAAATTTGCCATTATGTCCTATGTACTAATAAATAGTTTAGATAGCCCCATAAATATCTTGTAAGGATAATCACCAGTGGGGGCAATATATGGGGATAAAAATAATTTGGTAGAATATATGTTAAAACACATAAAAAAACCCATGCCATTGGAAATGTGTTGAATACGAGAAATATAGGGGCAGTGAGAATAATAAGCAAGAGATATAGAATCTAAAATCTAAATTACTTGTACGCAGTTCAAGGTTCAGTGAGGTGAGGACAAATTAATTTAAGAAAGAAGAACCAGGCTTGACTTGTCAGATTACAGCAAAGATTTTAATACCATTCAGGAGCCAGCAGCTCATGAGGAATCCATCCCACATTACATGTGGAACAGTAGTGCAGTATACCTACACTGACCCCAACACAAGTCTGTCCAGGCAGCTCCAGGGTTATGGTAAGTTTCAACAAGCACCTCTCTCCTAAGGATGTCTAGAAACCAGGATAGCCTAACATCCTTTGGGGAATGTTACATGGCACCTCAGGTAGAGGCAGGCCAAGGTTGTGTTCATACCCTATTAGTAAATGAAATAACTATTGATATACAGCCAATCCAATTCTCAGTAGCAGAACAGGAGTAGAGTATCTGGAGATCTGGAACAAACCATTGCCATAGGTGCAGGAATTATTAATATGTAGTGATTCAGTGAGAAGCTGGGAACCGAGCAAGGACTAACACATGATGATTAAAAGAAGTGCAGGAAGCTTTTCGTATATGCAATGTATAGAGCTCTCTACTTTTCAAAGAGTTTTGCAATGAATGACAAAGTATAAACTCTATTAAAACAATTTAAAAAGTTTTCCCCCCACATTGGTCTTACTATTTAAATAATTCATTATATTTGCAATACCATTATTAGCTATTTTCTCAGGAGGGCTTTAACATTTCTTATAAAACAAAATAAATTCTGACTATTTCAACAAAAACAGTATAAATACAATTTTTTTTCAATCCTGCTTTTTCCAATTTTTTACCTTACAAGGAAAAATATTCTATCTCTGTACTGTTGCTAGTCTTTAAACTGCAAATACTTAGTCACAGTGAATTCATTTAAATATTGAGATAAATTCCATCATCAGTTGCTACATTTCCTCCAGAGCTCTGCATTTATTTATTTATTAGATTCTCCAAATTGTATGTTTGGTTAAAATAGCCTCAGGGAAAAAATACAACAAAATTGCATTAGTTTAAAATATAACCAGCACCAGCAACATGAAAACATAATATAGTAAAGCAGCATTAACATATACATATAAACATAGCCATCATTTTAACACCCCATCGGGACAAGCCTTGCTACAAAGACAGATGTGTGCCGATCCCTGAAGCCTAAGCAGCTGGGACTCTGGGGGACCTCATGGGCATGGAACTCAACTTGGAATGGTCATCACAGGCTCCTGGGAGAAGGGCAGCTTTCCATCCAGGGGAAATGAACAACTGCTAGCAGAAGCTGATCTCATTTGGCAAGGTTGAGAGCAAGTGGAACTCCATGATGTTTTTCTGTTTTCTGGTAGGACATTTCTAAACATGAATACATACCCAAACCTAACAGACTTTAAGAAGTAGGTTTAGAATATTCTTAATGTATTGTGATGGGGTGGGATGGAAAGAGGAAAGGGAAGAAATATAAACTTTGAGTGTTGAAGTGAATGAACTAAATGCATACACATGAATCTAGAAATATTGGAGTTCGTGCTGCCTGTCATCAATTCAGCCAAATAAGTAGAGACGGATTGAATCTTTATGTGGAGTTTATTCAGATGGCTGGCAATCTGGAGAGATGGGGGTTACATTCCAAATTCATCTCAACGCTGTATCCCCAGCCAGCCTTTTTATAAGAGGAAGAAAAGCATAGGTAAGGGTTTTGGAATTTCAGGTCAGAGTTAATCAGAAAATAGTCAAAGTTAATTGGATCACAGTCAGAGGACCTTTCATCCTTGGAGCACAAAGGCCCAGTTTGCAGTACCCTGGGCACAGAGGTGGATCACTCTCAGATCTCCTTAAGACTTGAGACTTATTCAGTTCCTGGAACAAATCCTTTACTTGCATTAATCATTAAGCCCACTGACCATAACCAAAGCCACCATTACTCAAGCTAAAATTGTAACTCTTGAGTTTCCCCTATAATACATAAAAACCCTTATAAAGCTAAGGGAACTTAGAGATGTTTTTGCTTTCTATTTATGGTTTAAATGCTACCAAAGTGATCTATAAAACTGCATATGTGAGCATATCAGAATCTAGCTGAAATCCTGTCTGGATTCCAGGTGCCTTTAGTGTCAAATCCAAACCAGTTAGTAAAGCATACAAGGTCACTTAAGCTCTAGCCATTGGAAAACTTTTTAGCTTACTCTTTATCTTCTCTTTCCATCCCACATTACACAAAAATTTAATAATGCTGTTCACTTTTTTTTAGAGTATCTCTTGTTCCAGACCACTCTCCCCTCTATCTGACTCTTAATCTTCACTCAGAACTCTCTCTCATCTTATCCACTGTCGTAAGAAGATATGCTGGTCTGAACTCTGCATGTCCAGGCTACATTTCCCCTGTGTCTGTTTCCATGGTGCTCTCTCCTACCGTAGCACTTAGGACAGTGCTTTGTAACAGAGCACATCACCTGATTCCCCATATACCTACTATTTTATGCTCTAAAGGTAAACATTATACCTTTTATTTTCACCTGAACTCCAGCAAAAGCAGTTTCCTACTTCCACTGAAGCATTATTATATTTATTGTTTATATAACAACCATTGAGAACTTTAATAATATAGATTAAATTATATCATCATTACTCCTCTGTTTCAAAATAGATAGATACCTTTTGAACTTCTCTTATAATACGTATTGATAAAACCCCCATCATATTCTCAGATCTCTTCAACTCACACAACCTTATTCACTTCCTTCTCTTTCTGGAAAAACAAAGACTTTGCTGCTTTAGATTCTTTGCATTTGTTATTCCCCTGCCTACCAGGAACCGTATTTCCAAATGCATAAGAAGATCTCATGTATAAGATGCACATTAATTTTGGGGCCTGAAAGTTGAAAAAAAAATGTATTACATAAAGTTATTGAACTTTTTATTCGTCATAAAATTTATACAACTCCTCATCACTGTCAAAACTTCCGTCCATTAGCTTGTCTTCATCTGTGTCTGATGACAAATCACTGTCTTCAACAATGAGGCCAAAAACAAGCATGAAAAAGTGAGAAATGCAAGTAAAAATGTCTACAACTATTGTATAAGATGCACCCAGTTTTTAGATCCCAAATTTTTTAAAAAGACAAAAAAAAAAAAAAAAAAAAGCGTGTCTTATGCATGGGGAAATACGGTATTTACCTTAACTTGCATGTCTGATTCTTTTCCTTAATTTGGGCTCAACTCAGATATCCCCTTCTCAGAGAGACTTCTTTAATCACCCTATCAGCATGTCCACTATACATATCAAGGATGTTCAGAAAATACTTACACTTCTGCTTTTTGTTTGGAACACAATAAGATTGTACCTCTTAGAAACTTGTGGTTGGGTGGGGCCAAGATGATGGGTCCCCACTCAATGTGACTGACTTTGGCCAGTGAATTTGATCAGAGGTGATGTGTGTTTTTTGCTCGTAACATTCCTCTGATCCATTTTCTTCATAGTACTTAACTGCTTTAATCTAATTGATGTACTTTTAAAACTACTTTTAAATGTCTACATGCTTTTTTCTCCCCTATATAAGTTCTGTGGGAACAATAAAATCTCTCTCTTATTCACTGTTTTATCCTAGTATTTAGAAAAATGCCTGGCACTTTGCAATAAATATAAGTTTAAAGAGCAATTGAAGGAGGTATTGAGGCCAATATTCTCGTTTTAAAGATTGTTGAACTATCTCTCTGCCACTAACTAGATGTGTAATCATGGGTAACATTACTCAACTTCTCTGATCCCTCAGATCAGTCTTCTTTCTTGATTAACAACCAACTGAAGAAACAAGCCCCCAAAAGGTAGATTGCCTCATGTAATTCATTGATATCTGTTCATAAAAGACCAGATTTACCTTTACCTTACAACAGAGTAAAATAAATATGAACTACTATTAGAAAAGAAATAAGCTAAACAGCAGTACTTTAAATATAAAAAGTAAATGAATTTTTAGACACTTTTGATTACTATATGAGCTAATAGTTTTTTCATTCTTGAGCATTTTAAGAAGGTAATAATAGTACAGTGGCATAGAAAGCACACTCTGAACCTTAATTACTTTAGCTCCAATCTCAACTCTGCTACATGTTATGTATACAGTAAAATTGTTTGTAGAAGAATGAAATCTTACCATTTGCAAAGCATGGATGGACCTGGAGGGTATTATACTAAGAGAAATAAATCAGTCAGAGAAAGACACATACCGTATGATTTCACTTCTTTATGGCATCTAATGAATAATACAAACAAACAAACAAGACAGAAGCAAACAACTAGATACAGAGAACAGCCTGATGATTGCCAGAAGAAAGGTTTGGGGATTGGGTGAAAGAGGTGAAAAAGTAGAGAAGTGCAGATTGGTATTTACAAAATAGTCATGGTGATGTTAAGTCCAACATAGGGAATATAGTCAAGACTAACATAATAATGCCTGACCAGGCAGTGGTGCAGTGGATAGAGCGTCGGACTGGGATGCGGAGGACCCAGGTTCGAGACCCCGAGGTCACTAGCTTGAGTGAAGGCTCATCTGGTTTGAGCAAAGCTCACCAGCTTGAGCCCAAGGTCGCTGGCGTGAGCAAGGGGTCACTCGGTCTGCTGTAGCCCCCCCCCCCCGTCAAGACACATATGAGAAAGCAACCAACGAACAACTGAGATGCCGCAAGAAAGAATTGATGCTTCTCATCTCTCTCCGTTCCTGTCTGTCTGTCTCTCTCTCTCTCTGACTCTCTGCCACACACAAAAAAAGGAATAACATAATAACCATGTATGGGGCCAAGTAGGTGCTGGAAATATTAGGGAGGAAAATTCGTAAAGTATTTGATTGTCCAACCACTATGCTGTACATCTAAAACTAATACAAAATAATGTTGAGTATAAACCATAATTGAAAAAAATTAAAAAGAGAAAAAACTCCTGGCCACAGACAGTAGTGTGGGAATTGCGTGGGAAGAGGAGGGTCTGGGAAGCTGAGCAGAGGGTTAGGGAAATAGGTAATGCATGGAGGGTGGGCTGCGGGTGGGAAGCACACAGTGAGCTGTACAGATGCCTTGCTATTGAATTGTTAACTTGAAACCAGTATAACTTTGTTAACTAGTTTAATCCCCAATAAATTCAATAAAAAAGAAAAAAATTAAAAAATAAAATAAAATAAAAAAAGACTGTTTGGACATTTACCAAACAATAATTATTTTGTAATTTTAGTTTCTGTGAAACAGAGTGGTCTCAATAAGCAGTTTTCCTTATTTATTATTAATCAGACTCAGAGGCAGATGGGTGAATTTTTTTCACTATATAACTATATACATCCTTATATAACTATATATTGTATTTTCTTCCTCAGACTATACCCTTGTTTTGAAACTCTTGCAATCTCATAGTTTGTGCTGCTCCTGAGTGGATAGTGTACCAGCCTACAGAGTTTCAGACACGGTTAGTTTAAGAAGAAAAAGAAAGAAAAAAAAAAAAAAAAGAAAAGTATAGCCTCAGGGAGATATCACATTTTTAATTTAAAATACGTATATTTATTTAGCATAAGAAAACAAATGACTATATTCACCTATAAATCACAAACAGATAAACCAAACAATGCCAGACAACGCAAATAAAATGTGAATGGAATTTTAAAACATTTCGGACAGTAGCAGCATGTTCTCTCCCTTCAGAGACTCTGCTCTGATCTGTGTGACCACAAATTATTCCTGGCTGTAAATAAAGTTGAGCTAAAAATCTAGTACACTAGATATATAGTTACCATACTGCTGAATCAGGAGAAGTAACATGTTCCCCGAAGCAACAATTTATCTTTTGCAAGTCTCTTTTTGAATCAGGTTAATCTATCTAGATTTCTGAGTTTACATAATCTGCTTCTTGAGAATTTCCCAGTATATCATTGAGTTAATAGTTGAGGAACATGATTTAAAAGAAGTATATCTTTGAAACGAAATCTAAAGTATGTGTATAAGAGTTAAAACATTACTCTTACAACAATTAAACACAAAATTTCTTCTATTATTATTGATATGTTTAAGGTAACATGGTTTCTAAAGAAATAAAAGATGGGTAAAGGAATAGAAATTAGAGTAAAATTTGGTATGTGGTATATAATTTTATTTAAGCCAATAAAGTGTTTCCTAAATTAGCTATTTTTAAATGTATAATATGTTGTTTCTTTTCAAAATTTTCTTGCATATCACTATTCTGATTATTTATTCATTTAGCCCTCTGATCATTTTCAGAAATAACTTAAACTATAGCCTTAAAATATTAAAGGTTATAAACAGGAAAGATTTTTTAAAAGGCAGAATATGGTTTAGTAATATAAATAAATCTGAGGATCAGATTGGTCCAAACAAATACATATTATGAAAAATAATCCATAAATTTGACTGTAAATTCTAAGAAGCTATTGCAGAGAAAAATTATGAGTTGAAGGATTATTCACAAGTATCTATAAAAAGGACTCATAAAGAAGTAAACTAAGTTTTAAAAAAGAGTAAAATGAGCATCAATATGAAAGCAGGGGTGAATTAAAAATGTTACAGAGCTTTCTGAAAGTATTTTCCTGAAGTATTTCAAAAACAAAAGGTAATGTAGTGAGCAGTGGCCCTATTGTCCACCTTCACCAAGGGAAAAATTGTGCTAAGGAAGAAAACAATAGAAATGAATATCTTTCTCTTTTCTTTATTGCAGGAAGCTGTTAATACAATTCAGCCCAGTCCCACGTAAATCAGGTAGCAGTGAGCAGTGTTTACAAGGATGTGAGCCCAAGAATCTTATTACTTTTCAAGGAACTTAAAAATCTAGATTTTTTAAAGAAAAACTTCAGATTCTTAAAAAGTAAATAATGTATTTGCCAAATTAAATATACTAAGGGGCAGATTTAATTTATGGCCGCCAGTCTTCACTCTTATTTTAGAGAAGGTACAAAAATCAATAGACTGTACTTTCCATTATTTATGATTTGAAATCACTGAGCAACAATTACCTGAAATAATGCTTTTATATGTTATTTGTTGAGTTTGTACTAGAGGTTATAAAATTCACCTGAGCTAAGGTTTGTTTTGTTTTCAAGGAAGGTTAAGTAGTAGAAAAAAGAAGTAAAACTTTTTCACCATAGAATTACTTAGAGCTTGACCTGTGGTGGTGCAGTGAATAATGCA
This sequence comes from Saccopteryx bilineata, assembly GCF_036850765.1. NCBI lineage: Eukaryota > Metazoa > Chordata > Mammalia > Chiroptera > Emballonuridae > Saccopteryx > Saccopteryx bilineata. Next base: position 98,792,808 of record NC_089494.1, read on the forward strand.
TTTGACATAGAATGCTGAGGTCGCCAATTCAAAATTCTGGACTTGCTCAGCCAAGGCACATGCTGAAAGCAACTATGAGCTGATGCTTCCTGCTCCTCCCCTGCCTCTTTCTCTTTCTTTTCTCTCTCAAAAATCAATAAAAATCTCCTCTGACCAAGTGGTGCCACAGGGGATAGAGCATCAGATTGGGGTGTAGAGGCCCCAGGTTTGAAACCCCGAGGTCGCCAGCTTGAGCACGGGATCATCTCTCTGGTTTGAGCACAGCTCACCAGCTTGAACCCAAGGTCTCTGTCTTTAGCAACAAGTCACTGGTGTGCTGTAGCCCCCTAGTCAAGGCACATACGAGGAATCAATCAATGAACAACTAAGAAGCCGCAACGAAGAATCGATGCTTCTCATCTCTCTCCCTTCCTGTCTGTCTATCCTTATCTGTCCCTCTTTCTGTCTCTCTCTCTGTCAAACTCCCCCCCCCCAAAAAAAAACTATTAAGATCTTTAAAAAATTAAAAAAAGAACCACTTACAGAGCTGAATGGCCTTGGAACTCCACTTGATTTTCTCCTTGCTTTTTTCAGAACACTGAAATCACGTAAGACTTAAGTTACCTTTAAAAAGATTCTAGGCTTAAAGACTTCATAATATCTTTTTTTTTTTAATTAAAGAATTTATTTTTAGTTTACATTCAATATAATTTTGAATTATTTTCAAGTATACAGCATGGTACTTAAACAATCATATACTTTACAAAGTGTTTCCACCCAATATTTTCAATACTCACCTGTCACCATACATAGTTATTACAAAACTAACCATATTTCCTATGTTGTAATTTACATTCCTGTGACTATTCTGTAACGTGAAACCAGCCCCATCATTTTTTCCCACTGCAGGGGTTAGGCTATACTGTTAAATAGGGCACTATACAGATACTAAATTAACTACAGTGGAAAGTTCTTACATCACATTCCACATGTATCTTACAAATGTACACAGACTCTGCCATTTTTATTGATTGTGTGTATGTACTCATTTTCTTTTAAAAAGAAGACTCAATATATCTGAAGTTAGGTTGATTTGGATTACTAGGAAAGTAGAAACAAAGTTTCTGGTATTGTAAGGGACTTCAAACAGCCTAAATCTAGTGCCTTCTCTATAAATTGAGTGTGATTATTATGTGTTCTTGGCAGCGGTTACTTTTAGAAATTAGTTCTGTAGGTTGTCTGTGAATTTGAACTCCTTTTTTCTATTTTTGCTTTTGTTTTTACCTCTGTTTGTTTGCTTTTGTTTTTGTTTTTGGTGAGCAATGTGCAGATAGGGAGACAGACTCCTGAATGCAGCCCAGCAACCCTGTCTAGGACCAGTGCTTGAGTACCAAGCTATTTTTAGTGCCTGAGGCTGACATGCTGTAACTGAGCTATCCTCAGTGCCCTGCTACACTCACACCAATGGAGCCACTGGCTGCAGGATGGGAAGAAGCAGAGAAGGGGGAGAGGAAGGGAGAGAGAAGTAAATGGTTACTTTCCTGAGTGTCCTGACTGGGAATTGAACCTGGAATGTTCATGAACCAGGCCTATGCTCTACCTATTGAACCACAGGCCAGGGCCTGAATTCCATTTTCTATCAACAGATTTATTTATGCTTCTTGCTTCAGCAAAGATATTTTTCTATTTTTTACTTTGTATTTTTGGTTATTTGTTATTTCATCATTACTGCACTCAGAATACTTGGGAAGGAGAGTCAAGAGTCAAGTCATTCTTGGGCACCTTTATATTTCATCACCTGAAATATTGTAGTTCTTGAACATCTTTAAGAAAAAATTATAAACCAAACTTTTTATATCATAAAAATAACAGCACTACAAAATCTTGTAGTTATAGTAATAATTTATGGATATCCAATTTATTCCTCAAAGCAACCCTGCAGACTCTCCACTTTCCAGGTATAGAAGTCTTAAAAGATTAAGCAACTGCCTTGGTGATATAATTGTTATTATTAGCTTTGACCCTAAATTATTCTAATCTTAGTTCCTAACCACATGATCCGTATCGAACCAGCACATTAATTAAGTAATGGGTAACTCACATGGACCTGTTTCAAATATATTGTAATGATATAGATAATTGCTAATTGTTATTATGGACATGAAGATTAATTGGTGGAGTCCTTGGCCGGTTGGCTCAGCAGTAGAGCGTCGGCCTGGCGTGTGGGGGGACCCGGGTTCGATTCCCAGCCAGGGCACATAGGAGAGGCGCCCATTTGCTTCTCCACCCCCACCCCCTCCTTCCTCTCTGTCTCTCTCTTCCCCTCTCGCAGCCAAGGCTCCATTGGAGCAGAGATGGCCCGGGCGCTGGGGATGACTCCTTGGCCTCTGCCCCAGGCGCTAGAGTGGCTCTGGTCGCGGCAGAGTGATGCCCCGGAGGGGCAGAGCATTGCCCCCTGGTGGGCAGAGCGTTGCCCCTGGTGGGCGTGCCTGGTGGATCCCGGTCGGGCGCATGCGGGAGTCTGTCTGACTGTCTCTCCCTGTTTCCAGCTTCAGAAAAATACAAAAAAAAAAAAAAAAAAAAAGATTAATTGGTGCATTACTTTGTAGGACAATAAATTTGTTACATTAAAACTTTGGTATAGAAAGAATATATACTAAAATCTCTATTGTGCAACAGAATTTAGAAGTGCATCTTACAATATCACATTATATTAGAAATTTAAAAATTTAATACATTGCTGATTAAAATCAAATTATTCAATTGTGGTGCTGACCGGTTGGCTTAGTGGTAGAGCATTGGCCTGGTATATGGATGTCCTGGGTTTGATTCCTAGTCAGGGCTCACAGGAGAAGCATCCATCTGCTTCTCTACCCCTTCCCCTCTCGCTTCTCTCCCCCCCCCTCCTGTAGCCATGGCTCAACTGGAGTGAGTTGGCCCAGGGCATTGAAGCTGGCTCCAAGGTCATTGCCTCAGGTGCAAAGAAGAGCTGGCTGCTGAGCAGCAGAGCAGTGCCCCACATGGGTAGATCATGTCCCACTAGTGGGCTTGCTGGGTGATCCTGGTCAGGGTGCATGCGGAAGTCTGTCTCTGCTTCCCCTCCTCTCACTAAATAAAAAATAAAAATTAAAAAATATTATTCAATTTTACCATGAAATATCTATATCTCCAAAATTTTTATTTCCTTATTTCTTATGCTTACCTGAACATTTGTAACTTATGTTTTTACTTGTCAGGTTTTGAGGAATACAGTATCTGGATTCTGTATAAATTATTAATTAATAAATTAAATTTGAATATATAATAACTCATTAAATTATTATATGTCTGCTGTGATTTTAGACCAGAAATCTTATACCCCAAAGAATTTTGGTTTATTATAGTGTTTTTAGCTTATTTGTTTTTAAAATTTGGGGGTATTATCCTTCAAATATTCTGTGAGCCAGAAATACTTCCTTTTTTACTTAGTTACCTCATAAGAGTTCAAAAGAAATTATCTAGAGAAGTATCAAAAGATTGACCAGTGTCAATATTTAGAGTACAATGTGAAACTTCTTTATGTGACAATGAGAAAAGCCTCTCAACGATCTCTTTCTTAGGACACTAGTTAAAATCACTCATTATCTTCCTTGCTCTAAACCTTATTCCTATCCCATATGACAATTTAAGGAATTCTGTAGGAGACCAGAAACATTTTCTCTATTAATATTTCTGAAATGAATTTGAAAACACTAGAGAGTATTAAAGCTATTAAACAACTTTTTAATAAAAACAAAAAATAAAAAGCAAATATATATTCTCTCTACTATCATATTAATGCCTAAAGAAAAGAAATTATCAAGTAAAATTATGACTTATCTCCTGTCTTCTCCCTTTTACTTCTTTCTCTCATTTATATTTAAGAGATTCATTTTCCTGCTGGATGTAATGGGAATGAATTTCAGTGTCATCCTGATGGAAACTGTATTCCTGATCTGTGGCGCTGTGATGGGGAAAAAGACTGTGAAGATGGTAGTGATGAAAAAAGCTGCAATGGTACTTTACGAATGTGTGATCAAAAAACCAAGTTTTCCTGTCAGAGTACAGGTAAGCAGAACATCAGGTACAGCACCTACGTTGGCTTCTTGGATGTGGAATCCTTTCAGCCTATCCTCGATCCACATCTTGTCTTTACAAAAAGTATTCTTGTATTTCTTCTAATAGGTTTGCTCACATTCTATATGTAACATTAATAATAGCTAATATTTTTTGAGTCTTTCACAGTTCTAAGAATGTTCTCTGCATGAGTCTATCAGTTTAAGAATGTTCTTCACATGAACTGTTTTACAGTGCAAATTATAATGAAAACCCAGAGTTTTTAATGTGCTGCAGTTCAAAAAGTCAAAAGAAATTTAACCCTGCTCAGTCACAGAACCAGTATGACACAACTGGGATTTTAAACCAGGCTGTCTGGATTCCGAGTATTGATTTTAGAGTCCAGTAAGAGACCCACAGTTAAACCCATGGACACAGCCTTCCTCTTTTCGTAAATAAATTATTATTTTTTATTTATTTTTTTAAATAATTTTATTTTTTTAATGGGGCGACATCAATAAATCAGGATACATATATTCAAAGATAACATGTCCAGGTTATCTTGTCGTTCAATTATGTTGCATACCCATCACCCAAAGTCAGATTGTCCTCTGTCACCTTCTATCTAGTTTTCTTTGTGCCCCTCCCCCTTTCCCTCTCCCTCTCCCCCCTCCCCCCGTAACCACCACACGTAAATAAATTATTATCATAAAATTTAACAAAAATTACGAGAAAAGAAAGATAAAATTATATATTTATTTTTCAACTAGTTTTCTAAATATTATTGTGCTGTTAATGGATTCCATTAGGATGAAGGACATTCAAAACTTTGATTTGTTTTGAGAGTTGCTAAGGCTTTTCTTTCTTTTATGAATGTATTCTATTATTATGACTTTTTAATTTTTTTTTAGTTTACACTTGACATTATAAAACAACTTACTTTCCTCTCTATACCAGGTGATGATGATTAAAAAATAAATTTCAATAACTATTGTGGTATAACTAGTGAAATAGTTAATATCATTCAAATAACTCAAGGAAGAATTTTTCATAGATTTCAGTATATATTTATGAAATATTTTATTATTTTAAAAATATTTTAATAAAAATATTTCATATATTTATAAAATATCATCTCTGAAATATTTTCTTCTTTTTTTGTGACAGAGACCGAGAGAGACAGAGAGATGGACAGATAGGGACAGACAGACAGGAAGGGGGAGAGATGAGAAGCATCAATTCTTCATTGCGGCACCTTAGTTGTTCGTAGGTTGCTTTCTCACATGTGCCTTGACTGGTGGGCTATAGCAGACCGAGTAACCCCTTGCTCAAGTCAGCAACCTTGGGCTCAAGCTGGTGAGCCCATGCTGAAACCAGATGAGCCTGCTCTTAAGTCAGTGACCTCGGGGTTTCGAACCTGGGTCCTCTGCATCTCAGTCCGACACTCTATCCAATATGCCACCACCTGGTCAGGCTCTAAAATATTTTTAAAATGTGAAATCACTTTTTATTTGTTTAATTTTGAGCTCTTAATGACTTATTTTGGTCCCTCATAAGTATTTGAAGCAAAAAGTAAAACAAACGTTATCACAACTGTGATTAAGCAAACACCCCAGAAACCACATAGTCCATGGTCATTTAAAGTTATAAAAATGGCTTTTGGGTCCTGGCTAGTTGGCTGATTGGTAGAGCATTAATCCAGCTTGTGGATGTCCTGGGTTTGATTCCTGCTCAGAGCACATAGAAGAAGTGACCATCTGCTTCTACACTCTTCCCTCTCCCCATTCTCTCTCACTTTCTCTTTCCCTCCTGCAGCCATGGCTTTATTGGTTTAAAAACATTGGCCCCAATCTCAGAGGATGGCTCCGTGGAGCCTCTGCCTTGGGTGCTAAAGTAACTTGTTTGTAAGCATGGCCCCAAATGGGCAGAGCATTGGCCCCTGATGGGGTTGTCAAGTGGATCCCAGACAGGGCGCATGCTAGAGTCTGTCTCTCAATCTCCCCACCTCTCACTTGGAAAAGAAGAAAAATAAATGAATTGTGTTTTTTTTTTCCTTAAACATCTTTTGATTACAATTAAGCACTCACATAAGAAATACAAGCTAATGTGCACATAGATAAATATTCTTGAGGCCCATTCTTAGTAAGGAAGTTTTGTTTCCAAAATGGATATTTTCCAACACTGTTTTTCAAAATTATGTGATTCTTTTCAGAAATTAAGTGTCTCAGTTTTTGGGTTATAGCTTAGAAGAATTTGACTTTCAGCTTAGAAATTATCTTTCTGGAACATATATTAATTGAGAATTAATAGATGAATAACATTAAATGTTTAGGTTAGTGTCTGAATAAATAATTTTTTATTTAATAGGATAATTCTAATGCCAAAGAGCTAATTATTAGATTCAGGTTAACAATATGTAGTGCATACATTTTCTTCATATTACTTCTGGCATTGTTTGTGCTAGTGTTGCAATATATCAGACAACAGTCTTTAACAAGTATATGAATAAGAACCTGGCAACACTATACTGAAACAAAATATAAATTGATGTAGAAAATACTAAGCTAAAACTAACTGAATATGTTATCAAGATTTAGCAAATTTAGAGGTGAAGCATAAAACCAGGCAGAAAGTTATTTATGAAAAAGATTATAAATAACTTTATAACACAGTAAGTATTAAAAGCTATATCTTAATAAAAACTGGTTTGACCAATCTATGAGAGATAATATGTTAAGAAAATAGATAACAATAATTAACAGGGTTAATTACAGTTAATAGAAAATTTCAAGTGCTTTTAATTTGTCTTATATATGTATATTTATATTTTGCAATTAACTCATAAAACAGCTTCCTCTGAATATGTCTCAAAAAATAAATCTGAAATATGATGTGGATGATCAATGTAGTAGGAAGGAAAAAAAAAACTTTTCCTTCTTACCATCTTAGATTCATTGACTGAGACTCTGTAAATTAGACTGATAAAATTCAGGTAAACAATGAAAAAACAACAGGTGTTTATTAACATATGCATCATGCATATAAATGGGAGAACTCAGTGATGAATAACTCTAAAGGGTGGTTAAAACTTGGGCTTATTTAGCATCTTAGCAAAGAAGAGCAAATTTTTAGAAAAAGGATGAGGCAAAGGAAAAGGACTTTGAGTTCCTAGTGATGGCAATTTGTAGAAAGGTAAATATATAGGGAAATTGATGCAAGATAAGGTTAGCCCTGGTTGGATAGGTCTGTGGGTTAGAACATCATCTCAAAGCTCGTAGGTTGCCAGTCGGTCCCTGGTAAGGGCACATACAGGAACAGATCAATATTCTTGTTCTCTCCTGCTCTCTCCCTTCTTTTCTCTAAAATTAATAAAATAAACATTAAAAAAGATAAGGACTGGTTAATAAAATTTATCTGAGTTCATCTCAGCACTGACTTTCCATCTTCTTCATGGCCAATAAACTTCACTGGGAAGGAGGTTTATAACAGTCCTCATTTTGAAGAGGTTTATACTTTTAGTCAGATATAGGAAGCTTTGGAAGTCTTTCTTAAAGCATAATTTAGCATAATTTTTATGCTGAAGTGGCATATATTGGGGATAGTATATTTTGATTCTATATACTGGCTATCTTTGGAGAATTGGATTCCAAGAGTCACTTTTAGGATTTAGATTATACATAAATAATGTTGTTAATAACACATCCAGTGCTTCTAACCATCATTATATAAACCATAATATAAACCATCAGCTACTAATATAATCATAAATTGGTATAGTATGTATCAATCTATTTAAGGAGTTATTAATTATAAATTAGTATACATATTTGTGATAGACTTTTGTGAGTTCTACAGACATTGAGATGAACTACATATATAGGCATTGGATTAGAAATATGTAGAAATATGTGTGCATCATCTTTTTAATATTTAAAATTTTACTTTAATTAAATTCTTACTTTTACAAGCTAAAAGATCTCTGAACTACCCAAGATGTTGAATCAGAGTTATATTTATTTTCAAAGATTTCTAAGTGCTAGCTTAAGCATTAAAGGTTTTTAAGGTAATCAACTTATATTAAGCAGTTAAAATATCTTTCCTATAATACATAATGTGCCATCTTAGTGTTAAAATATATGTTCACTAATGTTTCTTTATTGCAATAAAGAACAGAATGAGAGCTAAATTAAAGTGCAATACAGCCATTATCATTGAACACCTTCTACTCTCTAAGAACATATCTCTGGTCAAGAATTATATTCTTCTACATCTGGTCTATCACAACCCAGAGCACATAGCAGTTATATTATAGGATACAATTTGGGAAGAAATTTCAAGTTCAGAACTCATGGAAAAAAAATTCAGAAATGCCATCTTCAGATTGCTAAATGAAAAACAACCTTAGATATTATAAAGACAGAAAAGTCATGGGGTAAATAAGCCCTCTACCTGCCCACATATAAAAACTCATTTAAAGATAGAGAGTACTGCCTGACCAGGCGGTGGCTCAGTGGATGGAGCATCGGACTGGGATGTGGAGAATCTAAGTTCGAGACCTGGAGGTCACCAGCTTGAGTGCGGGCTCATCTTGTTTGAGCAAAAGCTCACCAGATTGGACTCAAGGTTGCTGGCTCGAACAAGGAGTTACTCAGTCTGCTGAAGGCCCACAGTCAAGGCACATATGAGAAAGCAATCAATGAACAACTAAGGTGTCACAATGAAAAACTAATGATTGATGCCTCTCATCTACCTCTGTTCCTGTCTGTCTGTCCCTATCTGTCCCTCTCTCTGACTCTTGCTGTCTCTGTAAAAAAAAAAAAAAAAAAAGTACTGTTCAAAAATATATGCACAATAATTTTTAATATAGCAGACTTTAATATTAAAGTAGAAAAAAAGTATTGCCTATCAGAAGTGGAACTACTTGATAGTTATCATTCATTCACACAATGAACTACTCTAATGGCATTAAGAATATTTAAGAGCCTGACCTATGGTGGTGCAATGGATAAAGTGTCCAATTGGAATGCTGAATTTTCTGGTTCAAAATCCTGGGTTTACCTGGTCAAGAAACATATAAGAAGCAACTACTACAAGTTGATGCTTCCGTCTCCTCCACTTCCCTCACACCTTCCTCTCTCTCTCTTCTCTCTAAAATGAATAAAGATAAAATTGTTTTTAAATTTTTAAGAAAAAAAATCATATGAAAATGGAATTTTAAATCCATAGCTTGTATTCTCTACTGCTAAAAACATAGAGAAGTAGTGATAAAATATAACAGGAAACAAACAAAATATATCTCTGATTAATAGATATAAAACAATATGGCAAGTGATGAGCTACGTTGAAACTGGATGGCTGTTTATTTAGGGTGAGTATGGAGGCCATTAGAAATGAACACGTGTTCAGATCTGTGGGTTAATGGGAAATAAAGCTGTCCCACATAAGATTGAGGACTGCAGCTAGGCTCATAGCTGAAAATCATAAACCAGAATGGGACTCCTTGGCTCTTGAAAGAAAAGGAAAACTAAATAAATCAGAGCAAAACAAAATAAAAAAATACTCTTTGTTGCTGTCTAGTTGTGCCTAGATAGATAGGAAAACATAGGCCAAACCTCTGGCTGGTGTAGAGACTAAATCTGATGCAGTCTGAACCAAGAGTGCTAAAAATAATGCTGGGGGCTGAACTGAAAGCTGAAATACCTGTAAATAGAGGTGAGTAAACACACAACGTCCGAGAGAAAATTGACAACCCTATTCAAGGAGAGATTGCAAACCAAAATTTTAAAATGCATGAAGAAAACTATCTCTAATAAAATCAGCCATTACAATCAATCATTATAAAATGAATTTACTCAATATTAAATAAAAATGAGATTCAAGTCTAGAAAAAGAGTTTTAAATAAGTATGTTTGGGATCCTCAAAGAGAAAATTATAGAGAAATCCCTAAAATGAAAAAGAAGATAGATATGTAGATAGATGATATATAGGTATAGATAGAAATAGATGACATGCAGAATAATTATAACAGAGTTGAGAAGAAGACATACTACATTTGAGAATAAAATATATCAACATGAAAATTTAAATACTAGGCTGGATTCAGAGAAAGTGATTTATGAAATAATAATATTTAATTCACCCAGAAAGGATCACAGAAAAACAGAAAAAAAATGTGTAAAAAATAGAAAGAGAAATCAATATACACATTTAGAAGGGTACAACGATACTTTAAAAAATTTTATGAGAATGTAGATACTAGTAGAAAAAAACAAAAGCACAAATAAAATGATTAAGGTTTTCTTGAATTGAAGAACTTGCTTCTTCATAAAGATATGCATTTAGACTTAACCCTCTATAAGTCATTTTGAAATTACAGAACATCAGATATTAATACCACCAGAGATAAAATCAGATGGCATTAAGAAATGCCAAAAAATAACAAAGTTATTATAAACTAAGAGAAAAACATTTTCAGACTAGTATTCTATACCCTGCTAAAATAGATTCCAGATAATAGACATACAAAGTATAAGGCATTTTTTCACATAAAGCCTCAGTAATAATAATAATAATAATAATGATATATAATAATATATATTATAATAAGTAGGAATTCATGAGAGAGACGTTTAGGCACCAGAAAAAAATATTTTATGATAAAAATATAATCTTCAATAAAGGTTTTTCAACCTAAAATGTTTTATATTAAATAAGTACTATCAATTTTTACACTGCAACAGTTACAGAAACCAGGATGAGAAAGCATTACTAGAAACAAGAAATTTTATGTACTTAATTCTGACCATGAGAAATAAAGTGGAAGAAAAGTAAGAAAACCTGTATAAGATCTAAGTGACTAATGCTTAAATCAAATTAATACAGATACAACTCTATTATTAGAAGGTAAAATTTTTCTTTTACAAAAGTCATGAAATATTTTTAAGTGAGCATTTATAGTCACAGTAAACTTAAATAAATTCCAAAAAATATAAATAATGCTGACAACACTCCTTGACCACAGTACAATAAATCTAGTAATTATACAGAGTGAACTACCCTTCCCCTTGAAAACTTAATAATAAAATAAAACACTATCTTGGTTCTAGTAGTTTGCCATTTTCACTTGAGAGGATTAAAATTAAAAAAATAATAATATTAAAAATGCTTTTTCCAAAATTATATGAAATGAAATTTTAATATACAAAACTTAAAAAAAATGTAATAACCATTTAAATAATTTTTATGCTTGTAATATTTATGTTTCTAGAGTTACTAATGGTTAAGGAAAACTGCTCTAAGAATTGTTGAGACATTTGTATTTATATCATTAGAGTCTGGTGTTTTAAGAGGACAGTGGTGTTTGGGTTGTGGTTTAGGGAAGTGTGAAGAAATTTCTGAACACCCTCAGCTTTGGGGCAATAAACTGCAAAAGGATGAGGTCCTTCACAAGCTTCCCTAATCACATACCCCTAAATCTAGGGTGTGGCTCAGCATTCTCTTTAAGGTCCAGGAAATACCTTCCTCCCCAGTACATTCTAAGCTGTGGTTTGATGAAATACTAGAGCAGGAATATTGTAGAGAAAGCTTCAAATTGTTTTAAAACAAATTATTTAATGTTATATAACTAATATAATATTCATCATTTTTTTCTTATGCTTTATTATATCTTTCAAATCTCTTGCAGTTAGATGAAAGCCAAGTGACTAATTTTAGCCAATGGGCTGTGAGTAAAAGTGACTATGTCACTTCCATGCTAATCATTTAAGCTATAGTGAGCATTCTTCTGATTTTTCTTCACCTGCCACAGTGACCTTTTAAACTGTGGGTCTAAAGGGCATATGTACAATGTGGAGGAAAGCTTCCTGACCCTATACAATTTTATGTGATTGAGCAATGAACGTTAATTGAGTTAGGTCACCAGATTTCAAGGTTTATTACTGCAGCATAATTTATCTAATTAATGCAACATCTAATTCAAGAACTTAAAAAATGACAAGAAATACTAAAGAAAAACAGACACACAGATTTAAATTTGAAATTCTGAAAAAGGAAATAAAAATCACATAATTTGAAAGTTCCCGAACTAAGTATTTTAAAGAATAACTAAAATTGCTAACATATATTAACTGATTTAATAAAGAAGAAAAAATTGAAAAGTATATGAGAATGGGAAAATAATCACAAATGCTATAGGAAATTATAAAAGTCAAATTTTGCAACATCATAGAAATGAACCTAAAAACCTGTATTAGTAAAATTATGTACTTAAATAATGGACAATTTATTTTTTAAAAATAGAAAAAATATTAAAACATTCCCCTCTCACCATTTTACATAAAGCTACAAGTCCAGCTGAAAAATCCTTTTAGTTATTTAGGAAATATTGTTACAGTGCAATTTCATCTCCTATAGATCATTTGAAAGGAATAAAAGTTTTTAAGTTATTCTTTTAAACAACATAATATTGCTTTTAAGCCCCCAAAGTTAGCACTCCTTTATGAACACCAAAAGAATAGACCACCTCTTTTATAACCATTGATTGCTGCATCATGCTAGATAAAACATGACCAAATCCAGCAACATATTAAAAAAAAAAAAAAAACACCTTGAAAAAGCACCCTCTTAAAAGCAAGAATAGTACAAAACTGAAGAAGAAGCAACAACAGAATATTATATACAGGTAATATAGAACAAACTGGGAGAAATATTTGCAGCATAGATTGCAAATAGTTAGATGCCCCAATACATAATAGCTCTGTGGTATCAGTATATAGAAATAACAACAATCTGTATAAAAGTGGGAAAAGTTTATAGAAACAAATACAAAAGATCTTAAATATGTGAAAAGATAGTCAGCTCCACCCATAAGAGAAATTAAAAACTATAGTGAGACTCCATTTTTTGCAAACACACATGAAAATATTCATAAATAGAATACCTTGCAGTAATTTTAAAGAATGGAAATCACTACAGTATACTGACATGAACATTTCCCTCTGATTAAGTGTTGAGTAAAAAATGAAGGCCACAATAGTCAGCATGGTACATATTATTTACTTAAATAAATGGAAGTATGTTATATTCTGAAATAAGAAATATTTTTAGGAGGAGTCAAAACTATTGTCATTGTTCCTCACTGAATAGAGGGAAAGGTTCACTAGAGAAAACGAACAAAAAGGTCATACTTGTTCTGTCTCTTTTTTTTTTTTCTTTTTTCAAGTTTTTTTTTTTGTTTTTTTTTTTATTTTTTATAATTTTATTTTTTTAATGGGGTGACATCAATAAATCAGGATACATATATTCAAAGATAACAAGTCCAGGTTATCTTGTCATTCAATTATGTTGCATACCCACCACCCAAAGTCAGATTGTCCTCCGTCACCCTCTATCTTGTTCTCTCTGTGCCCCTCCCCCTCCCCCTTTCCCTCCCCCATTCCCCCCTCCCCCCCGTAACCACCACACTCTTATTAATGTCTCTTAGTTTCACTATTATGTCCCACCTACGTATGGAATAATACAGTTCCTGTTTTTTTCAGATTTACTTATTTCGCTTCGTATCATGTTATCAAGATCCCACCATTTTGCTGTAAATGTTCCGATGTCATCATTTCTTATGGCTGAGTAGTATTCCATAGTGTATATGTGCCACATCTTCTTTATCCAGTCATCTATTGATGGGCTTTTTGGTTGTTTCCATGTCCTGGCCACTGTGAACAATGCTGCAATAAACATGGGGCTGCATGTGTCTTTACGTATCAATGTTTCTGAGTTTTGGGGATATATACCCAGTAGAGGAATTGCTGGGTCATAAGGTAGTTCTATTTGCAGTTTTTTGAGGAACCACCATACTTTCTTCCATAATGGTTGTACTACTTTACATTCCCACCAACAGTGGATGAGGGTTCCTTTTTTTCCACAGCCTCTCCAACATTTGCTATTACCTGACTTGCTAATAACAGCTAATCGAACAGGTGTGAGGTGGTATCTCATTGCCGTTTTGATTTGCATTTCTCTAATAGCTAATGAAGCTGAGCATCTTTTCATATATCTGTTGGCCATTTGTATTTCTTCCTGGGAGAAGTGTCTATTCAAATCCTCTTCCCATTTTTTTATTGGATTGTTTGTTTGTTTGTTGTTGAGTTTTATGAGTTCTTTGTATATTTTGGATATTAAGCCCTTATCTGAGCTGTTGTTTGAAAATATCATTTCCCATTTAGTTGGCTTTCTGTTTATTTTGTTATCAGTTTCTCTTGCTGAGCAAAAACTTCTTAGTCTGATGTAGTCCCATTCATTAATTTTTGCCTTCACTTCTCTTGCCATTGGAGTCAAATTCATAAAATGCTCTTTAAAACCCAGGTCCATGAATTGAGTACCTATGTCTTCTTCTATGTACTTAATTGTTTCAGGTCTTATGTTTAGATCTTTGATCCATTTTGAGTTAATTTTTGTACAGGGGGAGAGACTGTAGTCCAGTTTCATTCTTTTGCATGTGGCTTTCCAGTTTTCCCAGCACCATTTATTGAAGAGGCTTTCTTTTCTCCATTGTGTGTTGTTGGCCCCTTTATCAAAAATTATTTGACTATATATATGTGGTTTTATTTCTGGACTTTCTATTCTGTTCCATTGGTCTGAGTGTCTATTTTTCTGCCAATACCATGCTGTTTTGATTGTCGTGGCTCTATAATAGAGTTTGAAGTCAGGTATTGTTATGCCCCCAGCTTCATTCTTTTTCTTTAGGATTGCTTTGGCTATTCGGGGTTTTTTATAGTTCCATATAAATCTGATGATTTTTTGCTCTATTTCTTTAAAAAATGTCATTGGAAGTTTGATGGGAATTGCATTAAATTTGTATATTGCTTTGGGTAATATGGCCATTTTGATTATATTTATTCTTCCTAGCCAAGAACAAGGTATATTCTTCCATCTCATTATATCTTTTTCAATTTCCCTTAACAATGGTTTATAGTTTTCATTATATAAGTCCTTTACATTCTTTGTTATGTTTATTCCTAAGTATTTTATTTTTTTTGTTGCAATCGTGAAGGGGATTATTCTTTTGAGTTCCTTCTCAGTTGTTTTATTGTTGGCATATAGAAAGGCTATTGACTTCTGTATGTTAATTTTGTATCCTGCGACCTTACTGTATTGGCTTATTGTTTCTAGAAGTCTTTTTGTGGATTCTTTGGGGTTTTCGATGTATAGGATCATATCATCTGCAAAAAGTGATACCTTTACTTCTTCTTTTCCGATATGGATGCCTTTTATTTCTTTGTCTTGTCTGATTGCTCTGGCTAGAACCTCTAGTACCACATTAAATAAGAGTGGAGAGAGTGGACAACCCTGTCTTGTTCCTGATTTAAGGGGGAAAGCCTTCAGTTTAGTGCCATTTAATATGATGTTAGCTGATGGTTTATTATATATGGCCTTTATCATGTTGAGATATTTTCCTTCTATACCCATTTTGTTGAGAGTCTTAAACATAAAATTGTGTTGTATTTTATCGAAAGCCTTTTCTGCATCTATTGATAAGATCATGTGGTTTTTGTTCTTTGTTTTGTTGATATGGTGTATTACATTAACCGTTTTACATATGTTGAACCATCCTTGAGATTCTGGGATGAATCCCACTTGATCATGATGTATTATTTTTTTAATATGTTTTTGTA
Source organism: Saccopteryx bilineata (assembly GCF_036850765.1). Lineage (NCBI taxonomy): Eukaryota > Metazoa > Chordata > Mammalia > Chiroptera > Emballonuridae > Saccopteryx > Saccopteryx bilineata. The sequence continues at coordinate 98,808,528 of NC_089494.1, forward strand.
TTCGATTTGCTAGTATTTTGTTTAGTATTTTAGCATCTGTATTCATTAGAGATACTGGTCTGTAGTATTCTTTTTTTGTGCCATCCTTGCCTGGTTTTGGTATGAGGGTTATATTGGCCTCATAAAATGTGTTTGGAAGTATTGCTTCTTCTTCAATTTTTTGGAAGACTTTGAGTAGAATAGGAACCAAGTCTTCTTTGAATGTTTGATAAAATTCGCTGGTATAGCCGTCAGGGCCTGGACTTTTATTCTTGGGGAAGTTTTTAATGGGTTTTTCTATTTCTTCTCTACTGATAGGTCTGTTTAGGCTTTCTGCTTCTTCTTGACTCAGTCTAAGAAGGTTGTATTTTTCTAGGAATTTATCCATTTCTTCTAGGTTGTTGAATTTAGTGGCATAAAGTTTTTCATAGTATTCTACAATAATTCTTTGTATACCTACGGTGTCCGTGGTGATTTCCCCTCTTTCATTTTGGATTTTGTTTATATGAGTTCTTTCTCTTTTTTCCTTGGTAAGTCTTGCCAAGGGTTTTTCAATTTTGTTGATCTTTTCAAAGAACCAGCTCCTTGTTCTATTAATTTTTTCTATAGTTTTTCTGTTCTCTAATTCATTTATTTCTGCTCTGATTTTTATTATCTCCTTTCTTCGGCTGGTTTTGGGTTGTCTTTGTTCTTCTTTTTCTAGTTCCTTAAGGTGGGAAGTTAAGTGGTTCACTTGGGCTCTCTCTTGTTTGTTCATATATGCCTGAAGTGATATGAACTTCCCTCTTATCACTGCTTTTGCTGCATCCCATAGATTCTGATATGTCGTATTGTCATTTTCATTAGTCTGTATATATCTTTTGATCTCTGCACTTATTTCTTCTTTGACCCATTCATTTTTTAAAAGTATGTTGTTTAGTTTCCATATTTTTGTGGGATTTTTTTCCTCTTTTTTGCAGTTGAATTCTAGTTTCAAGGCTTTATGATCAGAAAATATGCTTGGTACAACTTCAATTTTTCTGAATTTGCTGATGTTGTTTTTGTGGCCCAACATATGGTCAATTCTTGAGAATGATCCATGTACACTGGAGAAGAATGTATACTCAGTCACTTTGGGATGAAATGTCCTGTAGATGTGTATCATATCCAGGTGCTCTAGTGTTTTGTTTAAGGCCACTATGTCTTTGTTGATTCTCTGTTTGGATGACCGATCTAGAGCCGTCAGCGGTGTATTGAGGTCTCCAAGTATGATTGTATTTTTGTCAGTTTTTGTTTTAAGATCAATAAGTAGCTGTCTTATATATTTTGGTGCTCCTTGGTTTGGTGCATATATATTAAGAATTGTTATGTCTTCTTGATTCAGTGTCCCCTTAGCCATTATGAATTGGCCATTTTTATCTCTGAGTACTTTTCCTGTCTTGTAGTCAGCATTATCCGATATGAGTATTGCTACACCTGCTTTTTTTTGGATGTTATTTGCTTGGAGTATTGTTTTCCAGCCTTTCACTTTGAATTTGTTTTTATCCTTGTTACTTAGGTGAGTTTCCTGTAGGCAGCATACAGTTGGATTTTCTTTTTTAATCCATTCTGCTACTCTGTGCCTTTTTATTGGTGAGTTTAATCCGTTTACATTTAGTGTAATTATTGATACTTGTGAGTTCCCTATTGCCATTTTATATCTTGCTTTCTGTTAGTTTTGTGTCTTGTTTGATCCTTCTCTTTCGTTTTTCTATCTTTTGTTTTTATTTGGTTGTATTCCATACATCTTTCCTCTGTTGCTATCTTTTTTATCTCATGTGCTTCTGTGGTGGTTTTTTCAATGGTGGTTACCTTTGAGTAATGAAAAGGGTCCCTACCCTGTTCATTGTAGCAAACTATTTTGTGAGTACTTTTGCACTCCATCGTCCTTTGCTACTGTTAATCTCCATCTTCTCCCCCTCTTTCTTTTTGTTGTTGTCACAGTTTAAATTTGGTTTTATTGTGTTCTTCTTGGAGCTTTTACTTGTGGCTCTGTTTTTTTTTGTTCTTTGTATCTGATTGGAGAACCCCCTTTAGTAATTCCTGGAGTGGGTGTTTTCTGATGATAAATTCCCTCATCTTTTCTGTATCTGTGAATGTTTTTATTTCTCCTTTGTATTTGAAAGATAGCTTTGATGGGTATAGTATTCGTGGCTGAAAGTTCCTCTCTTTCAGGACTTTAAATATTGGGCTCCACTCTCTTCTAGCTTGTAGAGTTTCTGCTGAGAAATCTGATGATAATCTAATGGGCCTTCCTTTATATGTTGTATTCTTCTTTTCCCTGGCTGCCTTGAGAATTTTTTTTTTGCTGTTGGTTTGTGTCAATTTCATTATGATATGCCTTGGAGTAGGTTTGTTGGGGTTAAGAAAACTCGGAGTTCTGTTTGCTTCTTGAACTTGAGGCTTTAGTTCTTTCCACAGGCTTGGGAAGTTCTCATCTATTATTTGTTTGAGTATGTTCTCCATTCCATTTTCTCTCTCTTCTCCCTCTGATATACCTATTATTCTTATGTTATTCTTTTTGATGGAGTCAGATAATTCTTTTAGGGCTATCTCATTTTTTTTAATTTTTGAGTCTCTTTCTTCTTCTCTCTGTTGTGCCTCAAGTTGCTTGTCTTCTATTTCACTAATCCTCTCTTCTATCTGACCTGTTCTATTAGCTAAGCTTGTTATTTCGTTTTTCAGCTCGTGAATTGAGTTTTTCATCTCTGTTTGATTTGTTTTTATAGTTTCAATTTCCTTGGACATATATTCTTTGTGTTCATTGAGTTGTTTTCTGAGCTCCCTAAATTGCCTTTCTGTGTTTTCTTGTATATCTCGGAGGATTTTTAGGATTTCTATCTTGAATTCTCTGTCATTTAGCTCCAAGGTTTCCAATATATTAAATTTTTTCTCCATAGATTTTTCCTCATCTAGCTGTGTTACCTCTCTTTCTTTTGTATCCATGATATTCGATTTTCTCTTCCTTAATGGCATCTGAGGGTGGTTTTGTTGATAGTATTAATGAGATTTAATAAAGAATAAAAAGTTAAAAAAAAACAATAAAAAAAATAAAAAATCGAAAAGAGTTGTTTTTTTAAAAAAAAATTAATAATGAAATAAAGAAAAATAAAATAAAATAAAAAAAAAGGAAATTATTCCCCCCCTCCTTTTTTCCTCTCCTCTCCTCTCCCCTCTTTTTTGAGAAAATCTTGTGGTGGACTGTGAATTATAACAAACAATGCCTGTGATGGAGGGCCTGAATTGGGGAAAAGTAATAAAGGGGCAAAAAAAAAAAAAAGAAAAAAAAAAGAAAAAAAAAAAGGAAAGAAAAAAGAAAAAAAAAAGAGCGTATGGACCCACAAAAAGCAAATAAGGAAAAAATTTGGGTCAAGAATGAAATGATTTGCTTTTAGGTGTTAGTTGTCTAAGAGTTATGATGAGAGGAATAAGAGGAAAATGGAAAAATGGGGGGACAAATTAAAAAATTACTATTGTATTTAGTGGAACAAGAACTAGATAATATGGAGAGCCAGGGATTAGAGCACTGCTAGTGAGTTAAAAAGGTGAAGTAAAAACCCCCCAAAATGCCACAAACATAGGTTTGAGTCCCAGATAAGATAATTTGTTTGTCATTGAGGTTTGAATGAGAGGAGATGTAAAGGAGAAAAAAAGAAACTAATATAGAGGGAGAAAAGAAAGAGAGAGAAAAAAAGAGGTAACCACTAAAAGAAGAAAAAAGAAAGGAGAGAGAGAGAGAGTTAAGGGTTTTGGAGTGCAACCCTCATATAGAGAAAGGAAGAGAAGAGAAAAGATAATGGGAGATGTAACACTTATGGGTAGTGTAGTTCAAGGAGAGGAGAGAGTAAGACCGGTAGAGAGTTAATCGGCCAAATTGGAGGAGGAGAAAAAAGTATCAAGAATGAAGATAAGAGAAACAAATGAACAAATATAATAAAATGGGATAGGTTATAAAGTCTGCAGATTATTCTTGATTTTGAGAGGTTATCTTCTTGCTTTTTCTTTTCTTTCCCTCTTCCTGGTCGGTGACTCTGTACCCCGGGTTCTGCCCCTTTGGCACGCTCAGGTAGAGGTTTGCAGTTGATAAGTCTCTATGGCAATGTCATGTATTGTGCTTTAGTCTCGTTGGCAGTCGAAGCTCAATAGCATTTATAGGCTCCGACAGTGAGAGAGTCCGTGTTCCTGGAGCCTTTCTCCTAGTCTTTCCTTCCTTAATTAGTAGCCTGATAATCCAGGTATGGGGTTGCTGCTGCCTCTGCCTGGATAGTAGGAGGCTCAAAGAGCTGGCAACTCCCCACTCTATTTCCACTCAGCACAGGGCTCTGGGTAAGGCTCAGTCAGTCAGAGCTGCTAGCATAATCAGGCGGGCTTTCTGCCCACTCAAAGACCTCTGGCTCTGCCACTCTGTGCGGTAACGCAAGCGGGCGCCCACTTCCGGGGCGCGTGGAGGAAACTCTCACTCACTGTCTGCGACCAGGATATCCGGCCAGCAGTCTCACGCTCTGAGTGAAACCCCCAACCGTAGGGAAAAGTTGTAGCGTTGGAATTGAGTCTCACTCCGTTCCCGTGCGTGGCTTTTGCAAGGCGCTGGGGCGGCTCGAGATTCCGCTTTGGCCCACACAAAGGCCCCTGACTCTGCCCCTCTGTGCGATAACACGGGCGCGCACTGCCGAGGCACTCGGAGGAATCGCTCACTCCTTATCTGCGTGCGCAAACCAGGATATGAGGCCGGCCGCGGTTCCCTCTGAGTGAAACACCCTCCAGCACGGAAAATCTCCACCGTTGGAATTAGTTCTAGCTCCCTCCCGTGCGTGGCTTTCCCAGGAAGAAATTCTCGCCCACTAACTGCGCACCGACCAGGAGACCGGGTAAAATTGCCGCTCCGCTTGTCTTTCTTTGTTTGGGTTCGGCGCGAGTGTTAGCTTGTATTGCCCGGGTTGCCAAAGGATCAGATTTTCCTCAGCTTGGATCTCTGTGCCACAGCCTGGTTCGGCCGTTTATGCTGCGGCGGCCTGGATCTATTCACCCCCTTTGCCCGCCTCAGTTTCTATATTCACAGTTACCAGAGAAAGCCGCCCTGTTTAGGTTAGTGAGGAAGGAGGAGCATTTCTTACTCCCTATTTCCTTCGGGGTTTGGTTATATATTTAGCCAATTTTTCACTCAATCATACCTTTGGGTGTATTGTGAAACATCTGGAAGCTCCAAGTATAGGTTTTTCTGTTTCTGGTTGAAGATCTTGTTGAGTTTTGGGGGAGATTTATCGGTATCGCTTCCTACCCCGCCATTACTCTGACGTCATCTGTTCTGTCTCTTTTGATTGGCTTTTCTTTCTAAGAGTGGTGATAGATTGGTACTGACCTCTATACCTTTCACTCTAGATTTTATTGGGAAAGAATACATATGAATTTTCAAGTCAAGGACCAGGGTAGGATTAACAGCTAAAGATGATGTAGTCTTTAGCAAAAGAATGTAACAAAACTAACTGACACACTTGGGGATTTAACTCTGACAGTGGTTTGGTAAACTTGTTCTATTCCAAACCTTTGTGTAACGAAAATCCACTCTGAGCTTCTGGGAATGCAAAGGATTATCCTTTTCTGTTTAAATTGTTTTTTCTTTTATTATTTTGTCAGTAAATACAAAGTAAAAAGGTAAATTTGATCATTGTCAAAAAATCAGTCCAGCTAATTAGAACTAAATATAACATGCAATAAAATAGTGATTTTGTTAAAATTATATGATGAATTGTGTCTGAAGAGTTTTTAAACACAGTGCTATTTTTTTCCTTCCTGTTACCAACCTTATGCAATATTTTTATTTATTTCTTTTTTTATTTTATTTTTGGTTGTATTTTAAAATTTATTGTGTTAACATGAATTCAAACTTTTATTTATTTCTGACAAAAAAATTAGGTGAGTTCTGGGCCTGACCTGTGGTGGTGCAGTGGATAGGTGTCAACCTGGAAATGCTGAGGTTGTGGGTTCAAAACCCTGGGGCTTGCCTGGTCAAGGCACATATGGGAGTTGATGCTTTCTGCTCCTCCCCCCTTCTTTCTCTCTCTCTCTCCCCTCTCTATAATGAATAAATAAAATCTTTAAACAAAATATGGTGAGTTCTGCATTGCCCATGTGCTGTAAAGATAATGAAATACTTTTCATATTGCTTCTTATGAGCCTTGTATATTATTGATATCTTTTGATTCTTCCATTGGCAGTCATCAATCCTTTGCTGCATTCCTTTTCTTCTCTCGCTTCAATCCTGTCTCTAAAGAAGAATATTTCTTCCATATTGCCCAGAGGGGCTCTTCAGTAGATACTGATCCTGTGACCTTCTCCATTCTATGGGACCTTAGTCACTATACTTGCATATATCTTCAGTTTCGTACTTCACTCTAATTTTTCTTCTGTTCTATAAATATATCTAATGCAATTACTGCAAAAATATTTTTAAAATTTTTATTAGCTTTCCCTGTCTTCCTTCTTCCTATCAATAAGTCACCAAGTATAGTGTCCCAGGATGCCTTATCTCGCTCACTCCTTATCTGTCTGTAATTAAAATTCTATGCCTATCTTTGATGGAAATTGCTGTTTCAGTGGTCAACAGGGATGATATCTCAGTTTATACTTTCTTCTTCTTTAGACCTGTACTGCTATGCAGTAATTACATGAGTTCAAATAAGTTATTTAATCTCTCTAGGATTTAATTTCCTGATCAATAAATTAAAGATAACAATGGCTGATAAGCCTGACCTGTGGTGGCACAGTGGATAAAGCATCGACCTGGAAATGCTGAGGTTGCCGATTCGAAACCCTGAGCTTGCCTGGTCAAGGCACATATGGGAGTTGATGCTTCCAGCTCCTCCCCCTTCTCTCTCTCTGTCTCTCTCTCTCTCTGTCTCTTCCTCTCTCTCTAAAAAATGAATAAATTAAAAAAATAGCTGATAGAATGTATAAAATGTGCCCAGAGGACACAGTACGAGCTTAATAATTGGTACCTTGAAAAATTACTACTTCACTCTGACTTCTTTCTCTGGAACACATGTCCTCTTGAAACCTTTTGTTCTTCTTTGTTTCCCCCCAAGTTTTACTGAGAAATAATTATGTACTTCAGTGTGTGAGTTTAAGGAACACAGCATGAAGGTTTGTATGAAATGATTATAATAGGTTTAATTATCACCTGTCATCTTATATAGATAAAATGAAAAAGAAAAGATATCTACTTTTGATGAGAACTCTTAGGATCTACTCTCTAAACATTGATAGATATGTCATACAGCAGTTTAACCAGTCATTATGATGCTATAACTGGAAGTTTGTATATTTTTATCACTTTCCTCTGTGGACAAGGCCCTCCAGGGGAGAGGATGATGGAGATGCAGAGACCCAACTCTGGAGACCAAGTTCAGTGACGAAGATTCACTTTATTCAGGAAGTAAGCTAGCTTATATACACAGGTTCAGCCTATAGGGTGTTATAGCATGTTCTTTAAAGCCAATGGCTAAGATGATCAGGGAGCTGCCTGGTTGGTGCTGAGCCACCTCCCCATAGTAGGCAAGCTCCCTCCTGGGTGTGCCTAGGAGGGTTTCAGGTGCTGGAGTGTTTTCACAGCATTGCATCAGCCACAGCTGCTAGGAATGAGCTCTGTGCTCTACCTACATTTCCCCCTTCTCTTTTAATTGGGGCTAGTTGGACTTGATGAATGACAGCTTGTTGTTCTCTCTAAGGACAGGATAATGCCAGGGTGGGGAAAAGCAGCCCAGACATGGGGGTATGCCCACATCTGGCAGTTAGCAGTTATTATAGCACACATAAGCAGAAATAGATTACCAGGGCCTGGGGGCCAGTCAGGGGCCATTCTCTGGGCTTGCTTTGCTAAAGCCTTCATATCCCCCCAATTGATGGGGTGCACATGTTGGCTGCATGGTCTTCTTCTGGAGACTCATCATCTCCTGAGTTGGGGGGTTCATCAGAGGGGTCATCTTGGGACACTGGGACTTGCCTTATGTTTCATTCTGGGATCCAAATTGGCTGAGGGCTGTTTTATGGAAAGACACAAGCATAACCTCTCCCTTGTGTTAGAAGGGGGTGTGGACCCCACCGCTGTTCCAGTGGCTGGGTCCTTCTAGTGTACCAATGGTAAAGGGGTTCAGGAGTAGCAACTTCTGCTTCTTCGGCTGGTGGAGCCAATGGCACAGTTAGCAATTTGGTTGGTTTCGTTTTTGTGCGCTCAGCCACAAGTGTGTTAAACTCGGATGCTAAGCCACTTTCCTTCTCAGTGGAGGGGGTGAATAGGGAGGTAGGGGCACCTCAGGGAGAGGGCTAGCTTATAATATTTTGGTAATAGGGGGAGGGTCCTTGTTGGGAGATAGCTAGTAGGGCAGGAGTGAGACCAAGGGGGAAGGTTTGCCTTTTGTGTACTTCCACTGAATAGATGTACTGGAGAACTCAGGCCTAAGTATCACAGTCCCAAAGAGGCACGTCCAGAAGCCAAGGGTTGAAACCTGAGAGGATTTCCTAGTAGATACAAAGATCCTTTTCATTAACTATAACTCGCCTACTCTGAAATAGAGCATGGAGGGAGAAGGTTTCCTATTGCAGAGGGTCACTAAACCATCCCTTGGAAGCTAGTTGGGTCCCTGTTCAAGGTGCCAGTATGTGTACAAGGCCCACCAGGGGTGAGGACAACAGAGTTGCAGAGACCCGACCTCAGAGACCAGATTCAATGACAAAGATCCGCTTTATTCAGGAAGTAAGCTAGCTTATATACACAGGTTCAGCCTATAGGGTGTTACAGCATGTTCTTCAAAGCCAATGGCTGAAAAGATCAGGGAGCTGTGTGGTTGGCACTGAGTTACTTCCTTACAGTGGGCGAGCTCCCCCCTAGGTGTGCCTAGGAGGGTTTCAGGTGCTGAGGTGTTCTCACAGCATTGCATCAGCCGCAGCTGCTAGGAATGTGCTCTGCGCTCTACCTACATTCCTATAATTCACCTCTCCCCTACCTCCCGAAAGGAATAACAAATCTGATCCCTTTTCTATGAGTTTGGTGGAATATTTTTAGAATTCCTTTAATAAGTAAGATATTAGAGTAAAGTGGTCTCTCGTCTATCACAGGGGTTAGGTTCCAGAACCCCCCACCATAGGCGAAAATCCACCAAGTAGTGACCTTATATTTATTATATTGTTTATATATATTTAAAGGCTTTATAACCCCCCCTCACACTCTTATAAACCTTTCCCACACTGTTAACCTTTCCCACTCTCTTATAAACACTTTCTATGTGTTTTCTATATGTGCGAGTTTTTGTTTATTCATCTACTATACGCTATATATTTTATTTTGATTTAATATTCTTATAATGTTTTAATTAATAGTTTCTATATTTTTATATTTTTTTCAATTAAAAGGCTAGAAAATGCTTATTTTACCACAAAAATAATTAAAATAATATAAAATATCTATATACTGCAAAATCCCATGATACAGGGAAAATTCTGCGATGCAAAATTAGATATATACAATTTAAAAATACATTGAGACCGCAAAAAGTGAACCACTATATGGCGAGGGACAACTGTATTTTATTTTTCTCTGTCTGACATATAAGTTAGTATAATAACTTCAAGGTTTATCCATGTTGTTGCAAATGGTAAGATTTTCTTTTTTTTTTTAAAATACATTCATCAACCTTTTATTTTATTTTACTTTTTAATTTTTTTTTTAAAGAGACAGAGAGAGAATCAGAGTGAGGGATAGACAGGGACAGACAGACAGGATTGGAGAGATGAGAAGCATCAATCATTAGTTTTTTGTTGTGCTTTGCGACACTTTAGTTGTTCATTGATTGCTTTCTCATATGTGCCTTGACCACGGGCCTTCAGCAGACCGAGTAACTCCTGCTTGAGCTAGCGACCGTGGGTCCAAGCTGATTAGCTTTTTTTGCTCAAGCCAGATGAGCTGCGCTCAAGCTGGCGACCTTGGGGTCTCAAACCTGGGTCCTCGGCATCCCAGTCCGATGCTCTATCCACCGCGCCACCGCCTGGTCAGGCAGATTTTCTTATTTTTTATGACTGAATAATATGCATATACACTCATACCACATTTTATTTGCTTATCCATTGATGGACAATTAATTTGCTTCCATGTTCTGACTATTGTAAATAATACTGCTATGAACATAGGGTTGTAGATATCTTTTTGCATTAGTATTTTTGTTTCTTTTTAATTTTTTTGGATATATTCCTAGAAGTGGAATCACTGGATAATATGAAAGTGCTGTTTTTAATTTTTGAGGATCTTTCATGCTGTTTTCCATAGTGGCTGTATCAAATTAACAATTTCACCAATAGTTCACAAAAGGGTTTTCTTTTCTCTACAACCAGGCCAGCATTTGTCACCTTTTGTCTTTTGTATAATGGCCATTCTAACTAATAGATATGAGGTGATATCTCATTGTGCTTTTAACTTGTATATGACTAGTGATGTTGAAAGTCTTTTTATGTACTTGTTGACCATTTTACAACATCTTTGGGAAAATCTGTTGAGGTTCTTTGTTCTCCCCTTAGTTGATATATATATATATATATATATATATACACACACACACACACACACACACACACACACACACACACAGACACACACACCTCATATATATATATGAGAGACAGAGAGACAGAGAGTTGTGTGAGTTCTTTATATATTTTAGACGTTAACCCCTTATTTAATATATGGTTTGCAAATATTGTTTTCCCATCCATAGTTAATATTTTCACTTTGTTGATGATTTCTTTTGCTGTGCAAAAGCTTTTTTGATTGATTTGTCTCACTTATTTTTATTATCTTGCTTATATTTTTGGTATAATTTCCAAAAAATTATTACCAAGAATCATGACAAGACCTTTGTTTCTCAGTTTTCTTTTAGGAGTTTTATGGTTACAGGTCTTACATGTGAGTATTTAATACAGATTGAGTATTTTTGTTTTTGTTTTTGAGTGGTGTAAGATACAAGCCAAGTTTTATTTTTTTTATATGTGAATGTTTAATTTTTACAGCATCATTTATTAAAGAGAATGCCTTTTTCCCATTGAGTATTCTCAGTTCCCTAGTCAACTATTAGTTGGCGATATGTGCTTGAGTTTATTTTGGTGCTCTCAATTTTGTTTTATTGCTCTATTAACCTGTTTTTATGCCAGTACACATTGTTTTAATTACTACAGCTTTATTGTACAGCTTGATCAGGAAGTTAATTGCATTTCCCTTTACTTTATTTTTCTTTCTCAGCATTTCTTGAGCTGTTTGTTTTCTTTTGTAGTTTCATATTTATTTTAAGAGTGTTTTTTTTCTATTTCAGTAAAACATGCTATTGGAATCTTTATAGGGTTTGCCTTGAATCTACAGATGGCTTCGAGTATTATTATCACTTTAACAATATCAATTCTTCTACTCCATGAACATGGAATACTTTTCTATTTATTTTTGTCTTTTTTTGTTTCTATCATCAATGTCTTATAGAATTCTCCTGGATTAAATTTATTCAAATGTATTTTATTGATTTTGAAGCTGTTATAAATGGGACCTATTTCTTTATTTCTTTTACAAAAAATTCATTGTTAGTGTAAAAATCTTTCCTTCCGAATTCTCACATTGAATAGTCCTCCTTTTCCATTTAGCTTTAATACTTTATTTCATGGTCCTTTACTTTTTTCCCTCTGAATCTTGCTTTTATTTATTTTGAAATATTTGCTGAACACATAATATATGTCAGAAATCACATATATAGATTTTCTCTTAAATTCATTGCTTTGCTCCTACTCATATTTCTTCAAGGTGTTCATAACAATCTTTTCTGTTCCTGAAGTTTCACTATCACCTCCAGATAAATGTCTCTCAAATTTCTGTTACTGAAAATTTCCCCTTGTTTCAAGCCCATTTTTTCCAATGTAATGCTAAGTATCCTCCTCCCAGACACCAGAATTTTTTCCTCATTTTTTATTTCTGTTAGAAACATCTTTAATGTTTACACATAGGAATTTAAAGCAGAAATCACCTTTTCACATGTTTACATTGTAATCAGTCTCCAGGATCTACCAATGCTACCTCTATAATTTATCTAACATCATCAATTTCATTCTTTCTACTCACATATAATAGTCTAAGTTGAAGAATAAATTATTTCTCACTAAAAACTTAGTGTGGCCTACTATTTTCTCTCAACAATAATATTATCTTAATACAGGGGTCAGGAACCTATGGCTCATGAGCCACATGTGGCTCTTTTGATGGCTACATCTGGCTCACAGACAAATCTTTAATAAAAAAATAATAACATTAAAAATATAAAACATTCTCATGTATTACAATCCATTCATTTCCTACTGCTCATGTTCATGGTTGCAGGTGGCTGGAGCCAATTACAGCTGTCCTCCGGGACAACACCAAATTTTTATTGGATAATGCGTAACATACATGTGTTGATATATGGCTCTCATGGAATTACATTTTAAAATACAGTGTGTCCATAAAGTCATGGTGCACTTTTGACCGGTCACAGAAAAGCAACAAAAGATGATAGAAATGTGAAATCTGCACCAAATAAAAGGAAAACCCTCCTGGTTTCTGTAGGATGATGTGGCAGCATGTGCATATGTGTTGATGTTGATGTAACACCGTGTATACAGAGGAGCAGACCATAGCCATGCCAGTCTAGATGTGGACGGTACAGAGGAAAGTTCAGTGTGTTCTGTGGCTCACTAAATTCGAATCCGTGACCAAAGTGCAACGTGAATATCGGCGCATTTATAACAAAGCACCTCCACATAGGAATAACATTACTTGGTGGGATAAGCAGTTGAAAGAAACTAGCAGTTTGGTGGAGAAACCCTGTTCTGGTAGGCCATCAGTCAGTGTCGAGTTTGTAGAGGCTATATGGGATAGCTACCTAAGGAGCCCTAAAAAATCTATGCATGAGCCCACATCGAACTGCACTGAATAGGTATGAAACTGGGAGAGTTTTCCTTTTATTTGGTGCAGATTTCATATTTCTATCATCTTTTGTTGCTTTCCTGTGACCGGTTAAAAGTGCACCATGAATTTACGGACACACTTTATGTGGTGTTCATGGCTCTCTCAGCCAAAAAGGTTCCCAACTCCTGTCTTAATACATTCAACACTCAACTTCGGCTTTCCCTTAATTCACAAGCTATAACTTGAATACATACTCCCTCAAAATCTTTCAATGCTTTTCATTGTCTATAAAATTTAAAAGCACATCTTTAATTAGTAATGACATTTTATAAACTGTGGCCCCAAACTGCCTCATTATTGCTACTGGAACAAGTCCAACTATTATATTTCCCTTTTTGTACATTTATATAGGAGTTGAGTTTATGTGTGGGTTAGATTGAGCAAAGAAAGCTGAAACTATGTGTGTTCAAAATTACCATTAAAAACCATCCATAAAACTCAATACACATGGTTCTGTATGTATAGTTATAATTAAAATTTGTAGTTGCAGCTAAATTATTAGGAAAATAATTTTTTAACCTAAAATATGAATACATATACAAAATAGAATTTTGCAGTGGGTCCACTCAGAAATGAAAGAAAGATGAATTAAGGAAGAGTTGATTTACTTCTATCATCTATGCCCTGACACATTTCCATGATTAGCAGGATTAATTATCATGCTATTAAATTGTCATTTTTCTCCATTTTTATGATTTATTTTCTTCCCCCACCAAAGGGTATTTCTTTGAATGTTAAAATGACACATAAGGTAGCTGTCTATATGTAATACTTTTTATCTGGTGCTCATATATGATGTTTATAGCTATCTTTTAAAACCCCTTTCTAAACAAAATCTCTGTAAATCTTATCTCAGCCCTCCAATCATAAATATTTCCTAACTCTGTGAAATTCCATAGCACTCTGTGAAGATTATATTCCTTTTATTATTTTTATATATCTTAATACTAGAATATTTGTTACAACTATATTAATTGTTCCTTTGGGTCAGAAATATTTGTTTTGCATCTTCTTACATTCTTTAACAACATAACACTCAATAAATGTTTGCTGAATTGAGTTGAAGACAAATATTAGAGAAATAAATTATGTGACATTAAAGATTAGTAGTATGAAAACTAGAAGATTGCAATTCAAAGACCAGTATTTAAATAGAAATTATAAATATATTGTTGAGTAAGTCCATTATTATTTCCTCAAAGATTCACTTCTCTTCATACACATATTCTTAGTATTAAATGCTAGTCATAACCTGGAACAGAAATTATCCTGTTATAGCCTGTGCTGTCTTTTAAGTCAAAAACAAGTCAAACAGTTTACAAAGTGATAAATCTATTTTTTAAATAGCCATTCAGTTAAATAGAAAGAAAAGTAACCCATTGAAGAGGTTATATAAATTTGGAGGGGTGGTGGCAATCAGTACATTTTCTACAGATACCTAAAAACTGCTAGTTTTCCTTTGTGATTGACATTCATAGCTTTTAAACTGACTGTATATTTTAAGGTAACAGGAATCAAAATAGTCCTTATAATATCTTGTGTGTGTGCATGTGAAATTTTACTAGCTGTCATAACAACATGCTTATTTTTGTGATTTCTGTTTGTAGTTTTTTGTTGTTGTTACTTGCCATTCTTATTCTTTTTGCTAAAGGTCAACACTACAGTCCCATAGGGCCCCTCACACAAAGTTATCAAGTTGAAACATCATTACAGTAAATTAGAAAATTTTACCATAGAACTAAACAATAATAAAAACCTAATATTGTTTTTCAGCATGTGATGTATTTTTAAAGAACAATTATTTAAGACAAAGTGATTTACTTGGTTATTTAAACATATTAGAGCATATTTAAAATATTTTTTAAGTTTTGGGGTCTTAACTATTGAATGTTTGCAATTTCTAAAACATTTTTATATTGGGTTTTTTTTTTGGGGGGGGGTGTTTTTTTTTATTTTTCCGAACCTGGAAACGGGGAGAGACAGACAGACTTCCACATGCGCCCGACCGGGATCCACCCGGCACGCCCACCAGGGGCTAGCTCTGCCCACCAGGGGGCGATGCTCTGCCCCTCTGGGGCATCACTCTGCCATGACCAGAGCCACTCTAGCGCCTGGGGCAGAGGCCAAGGAACCATCCCCAGCGCCTGGGCCATCTTTGCTCCAATGGAGCCTCGCTGCGGGAGGGGAAGAGAGAGACAGAGAGGAAGGAGAGGGGGAGGGGTGGAGAAGCAGATGTGCGCTTCTCTTGTGTGCCCTGGCCGGGAATCGAACCCGGGACCCCTTGCACGCCAGGCCGACGCTCTACCGCTGAGCCAACTGGCCACGGCCCATTTTTATATTGTTAATCTTTATTTTGTTTTAGTAAAAATAATTTGACATGTCTTATGTTCTTATATATAAAGGAGGAAAATTAAACAAAAAATTTTGTAATAATTCTTCTTTCAAGATATTATGACTAAAGACTTCACTATAGAAGGATTTGTCTTGATATGAATCAAGTAAATTCAACTTTTTATTTTTTATTTTAATTTATTGTATCTACATAGATTCTAGTGTGCCCCCAAATGCATCCCCCCTCCAACATGTTTTCCTCAACATCCCCCTTGCCCGCCTCCCTGCAACGCCCTCTTCCCTTCCCTCCAGGATTTGATTTTCTGCTTTCTATAAAGCAGTGTTATGTATATATAATTTCACCAATCTTTTTCCCTTTTCTGATCCCATCCTATCATCCTCTTTCACTCTGTCCACTTTCTCTCTGGTCCCTTTGATCCCGCCTCTGTCTCTATTCCGTTCCTCAGTTCATATTGTTCATTGGATTCCTCAAATAAATGAGGTCATATGATATTTTTCTTTCTCTGCCTGGCTTATTTCACTTAACTTAATAGTTTCCAGGTCCATCCATGTTGTCACAAAAGGTAAGATTTCCTTCTTTTTCATGGCCCCATTATGTTTATGTACCACAACTTTTTGATACAGTTGTCCACTGATGGACACTTTGGCTGTTTACAGATCTTGACTATTGTAAACAAAGCTGTCATGAACATGGGGGTACATTTCTTCTTTTAAATCAGTGATGTAGTGTTTTTGGGATATATCCCTAAAAGTGGGATGGCTGAGTCAAAAGGCTGTTCCCTTTTTAATTTTTAGAGAAATCTCCATACTGTTTTCCACAGTGGCTGCACCAGTCTGCAACCTACCAGCAATGTATGAGGATTCCCAGTTCTCCACATCTTCACCAGCACTAATGTGTTATTTTCTTAATGAGCGCCATTCTGACAGGTGTGAGGTGATATCTCATTTTGGTTTTAATTTGCATTTCTCTAATGATTGGTGATGTTGAACATTTCTTCATATACCTATTGGCTATCTGTATGTCCTCTTTGGAGAAGTATCTATTAATTTCTTTTGCCCATTTTTTTTATTTTTTTATTTATTTTTTTTCATTTTTCTGAAGCTGGAAACAGGGAGAGACAGTCAGACAGACTCCCGCATGCGCCCGACCAGGATCCACCCGGCACGCCCACCAGGGGCGATGCTCTGCCCACCAGGGGACGTTGCTCTACCCATCCTGGGCGTCGCCATGTTGCGACCAGAGCCACTCTAGCGCCTGGGGCAGAGGCCACAGAGCCATCCCCAGCGCCCGGGCCATCTTTGCTCCAATGGAGCCTTGGCTGCGGGAGGGGAAGAGAGAGACAGAGAGGGAAAGCGCGGCGGAGGGGTGGAGAAGCAAATGGGCGCTTCTCCTGTGTGCCCTGGCCGGGAATCGAACCCGGGTCCTCCGCACGCTAGGCCGTCGCTCTACCGCTGAGCTCTTTTGCCCATTTTTGATTGGATTGTTTATCTTTCTGGTGTTGAGTTTTACAATTTCTTTATAAATTTTAATTAT
The DNA here is from genome assembly GCF_036850765.1 of Saccopteryx bilineata. Taxonomy (NCBI): domain Eukaryota; kingdom Metazoa; phylum Chordata; class Mammalia; order Chiroptera; family Emballonuridae; genus Saccopteryx; species Saccopteryx bilineata. Next base: position 98,825,435 of record NC_089494.1, read on the forward strand.
TAATCCCTTATGGGACGTATTGGTGGATATATTTTCCCATTGTGTGGGTTGTTTTATTTTGCTTATATTGTCTTTAGCTGTGCAAAAGCTTTTTAGTTTGATATAGTCCAATTTGTTCAGTCTGGTCTTTATTTCACTTGCCTGTGGAGATAAATCAGCAAATATATTGCTGCAAGTGATGTTGGAGAGCCTACTGCCTATGTTTTCTTCTAAGATGCTTATGGTTTCACGACTTACATTTAAGTTTTTATCCATTTTGGTTTCTTTTTGTGAAAGGTGTAGTTGGGGGTCTACTTGTTCATTTTTTTGCAGGTAGCTGTCCAATTTTCCCAACACCATTTGTTAAAGAAACTGTATTTACTCCATGGTATGGCCTTATGTCCTTTGTCAAATATCAACTGTCCATAAAGATACAGGTTTATTTCTAGGTTCTCTGTTCTATTCCAATGATCTATGTGTTTATTCTTATGCAAGTACCAAGCTGTTTTGACTACACAGGCCTTGTAGTATAACTTGATATCAGGAAGTGTAATACCACCCACTTTATTCTTCCTTTTCAAGATTGATGAGGCTATTCATGTTCTTTTTTGGTTCCATATGAATTTTTGGAATATTTGTTCTATATATTTAAAGTAAGTCATTGGTATTTTAATAAGAATTGCATAGAATGTATAAATAGCTTTGGGAAATATGGACATTTCATTTTATTTTATTTTATTTTGCATTTTTCCGAAGCTGGAAACAGGGAGGCAGTCAGACAGACTCCCACATGCGCCCGACCGGGATCCACCCGGCATGCCCACCAGGGGGTGATGCTCTGCCCCTCTGGGGTGTTGCTCTGTTGCATCCAGAGCCATCCCAGCGCCTGAGGCAGAGGCCACAGAGCCATCCTCAGCACCCGGGTCATCTTTGCTCCAATGGAGCCTCGGCTGCAGGAGGGGAAGAGAGAGACAGAGAGGAAGGAGAGGGGGAGGGGTGGAGAAGCAGATGGGCGCTTCTCCTGTGTGCCCCAGCCAGGAATCAAACCGGGGACTCCTGCATGCCAGGCCGATGCTCTACCACTGAGCCAACTGGCCAGGGCCTGAAATATGAACATTTTAATGATTACTATTCCTGCTATCCATGAACATCATATATGCTTCGACTTGTTTGTATCTTCCGTGATTTCTTCAATGTTTTAAAATTTTCTGAGTACAAGTCTTTAACCTCCTTGGTTAAATTTACTCCTAGGTATTTTTGTTGTTGTTGCAATATTGAAGTAGATTCTTTTCTTAAATTATTTCTGACAGTTCATTTTTGGTATATAAAAATGCCTCTGATTTCTGAATATTAATTTCATATCCTGCCACCTTCCTGAATTCATATATCAGGATGAGTAGTTTTTTCCTAGACTTTAGGGTTTTCTATGTGCAGTATTATATCATCAGCAAATCATGATAGTTTTACTGCCTCTATTCCAATGTGGATGCCTATTAGTTCTTGTTCTTGTCTGATTGCTGTGGGTAGGACTTCCAGAAATATGTTGAATAAGAGTGGTAACAGGGTGCACCCATGCCTTTTTCTGATCTTAAGGGGATTGCTTTTAACTTTTCCCCATTGAATATGATGTCGGCTATGGGTTTATCATAGATGGCCTTTATCATGTTGAGATATGTTACCTGTATTCCCACTTTGCTGAGAGTTTCGATTATAAATGGGTGTTGGAGTTTATTAGATGCTTTTTCTGCATCTATTGACATTGTCATGTGGTTTTTGTCCTTTTGTTTATGTGATGAATCATATATATATATATATATATATTTTTTTTTTACGGAGACAGAGAGAGAGGCAGAGAGGGGGATAGATAGGGACAGACGTACAGGAATAGAGAAAGATGAGAAGCATCAATCATCAGTTTTTCTTTTTGTTGTTGTTAAACCTTAGTTGTTCTTTGATTGCTTTCTCATATGTGCCTTGACCGTGGGCCTTCAGCAGACTGAGTAACCCCTTGCTTGAGTCAGCAACTTTGGGTCCAAGCTAGTGAGCTTTGCTCAAACCAGATGAGCCTGCACTCAAGCTGGCAACTTCGGGGTCTTGAACCTGGGTTTTCTGCAGCCCAGTCCAATGCTCTATCCACTGCGCCACCGCCTGGTCAGGCTGAATTACATTGATTGATTCGCAAATATTATTCCAGCTTTGCCTTCCCAGAATAAATCCCACTTGATCATGATATGATATTTTCATGTATTTCTGTATCTGCTTTGCTAATGTTTTGTTGAGAATTTTACCACTTAATTTCATCGGGGTATTGGCCTACAGTTTTCTTTCTTTGTATTGTCTTTGCCTGGTTTTGGAATCAGAATTATGCTCGCCTCGTAAAAGGAGCTTGAAAGTCTTCCCTCCTCTTGAATTTTTTGAAATAGCTTGAGAAGGATCAGAGTTAGCTCTTCTTTGAATATTTGGTATAATTCGTCTATGAAGCCATCTGGCCCAGGGCTTTTGTTTGTTGGGAGTTTTTTGATAACTCTTTAAATCTCATTTATTGTAATCAAGTCTGTTAAGTTTTTCTGATTCTTCCAGATTGACTTTTGAAAGATTATATGTTAAAAAAAAAAGAAAGATTATGTGTTTCAAGGAATTTGTCCGTTTCACCTACATTGTCTAATTTTTTTGGCATATGGTTCTTAATAATATTTTCTAACAATCCTTTTTATTTCTGCTGTGTCAGTTGTTACTTCTTCACTCTCATTTCTAATTTTATTTATTTGACACTTCTCTCTTTTTTTCTTGGTGGGTCTGGTTAAAAGTTCATCAATCTTGTTTACCTTTTCAAAGAATCAACTCTTGGTTTTATTAATCCTCTACTTCAGGGGTCGGGAACCTATGGCTTGCGAGCCAGATGTGGCTCTTTTGATGGCTGCATCAAGTTTGCAGACAAATCTTTAGTAAAAAAAAATAATAATAAAGTTAAAAATATAAAACATTCTTGTGTATTACAATCCATTCATTTTCTACTGCTCATGTTCATGGTTATGGGTAGCTGGAGCCAATCACAGCTGTCCTCTGGACAACACCAAGTTTTTTGTTTTTGTTTTTGTTTTTCTGAAGCTGGTAACGGGGAGAGACAGTCAGACAGACTCCCGCATGCGCCCGACCGGGATCCACCCGGCACGTCCACCAGGGGCGACACTCTGCCCACCAGGGGGCAATGCTCTGCCCCTCTGGGGGGTCGCTCTGCAGTGACCAGAGCCACTCTAGCGCCTGGGCCAGAGGCCAAGGAGCCATCCCCAGCGCCCAGGCCATCTTTGCTCCAATGGAGCCTTGGCTGTGGGAGGGGAAGAGAGAGACAGAGGGGAAGGAGGAGGGTGGGGTGGAGAAGCAAATGGGCACTTCTCCTATGTGCCCTGGCCGGGAATCAAACCCGGGTCCCCCACATGCCAGGCCGACGCTCTACCGCTGAGCCAACTGGCCAGGGCATAACACCAAGTTTTTATTGGATAATTCATAACATACACAGGTCGTTGTATGGCTCTCATGGAATTACATTTTAAAATATGTGGCATTCATGGCTCTCTCAGCCAAAAAGATTCCCGACCCCTGCTCTATTTTGTTTTTTAGCCTCTATGTCATTTATTTCCACTCTGATCTTTATTATTTCCTTCCTTCTACTTGCTTTGGGCTTTACTTGCTGTTCTTTTTCTAGTCCTTTTAATTGCAGGGTTAAGTTTTTATTTGAACTTTTTCTAGCTTCTTAAGGTATGCCTGTAATGCTATGAACTTCCCTCTCAGGACTGCTTTTGCTGTGTCCCATAAATTTTGTGTTGTTGTATGCTCATTTTCATTAGTTTCGAGAATATTTTTTATTTCTTTCTTGATCTCACTGTTGACCCATTTGTTATTTAATAACATACTGTTTAGTTTCCAAGTGTTTGAGTGTTTTTCAGTTTTTCTATTGTAGTTTATTTCTAGTTTCATGCCATTGTGATCAGAGAAGATGCTTGATATGATTTCAATCTTCTTAAATTTGTGGAGATCCTTTTTGTTCCCTAACATGTGGTCTATCCTAGAGAATGTACCATGAGCACTTGAAGATAATGTATGTTCTGCTAGTTTAGGATAAAAGGTTTTGATGCTATCTATCAAATCCAGTTGTTCTAGTGTGTCATTTAAGTCTGCTGTTTCTTTGTTAATTTTCTTTTTTAGGATCTATCTAGTGATGTTAGTTGGTATTGAAATCACCTATAATTATGGTATTGCTGTTGATCTTGCCCTTCATGTCCATCAAAGTCTGCTTTATATATTTAAGTGCTCCTATATTAGGTGCATAGATATTTATAATGGTTATATCTTCCTTTTGGATTGTTCTCTTTATCATTTTGTAGTGACCTTCTTAACTGCTTACTATAGCCTTTGTCTTTTTTTTATAATAAATTTTTATTAATGGTAATGGGATGACATTAATAAATCAGGGTACATATATTCAAAGAAAACATGTCTAGGTTATTTTGTCATTAAATTATGTTGCATACCCCTCGCCCAAAGTCAGATTGTCCTCCGCCACCCTCTATCTAGTTCTCTGTGCCCCTCCCCCTCCCCCTAACTCTCTCCCTCCCTCCCTCCCATGTCCTCCCTCCCCCCACCCCTAGTAACCACCACACTCTTGTCCATGTCTCTTAGTCTCGTTTTTATGTTCCACCAATGTATGGAATCATGTAGTTCTTGTTTTTTTCTGATTTGCTTATTTCACTCCTTATAATGTTATCAAGATCCCACCATTTTGCTGTAAATGATCTGATGTCATCATTTCTTATGGCTGAGTAGTATTCCATAGTGTATATGTGCCACGTCTTCTTTATCCAGTCTTCTATTGAAGGGCTTTTTGGTTGTTTCCATGTCTTGGCCACTGTGAACAGTGCTGCAATGAACATGGGGCTACATGTGTCTTCACGTATCAATGTTTCTGAGGTTTTGGGGTATATACCCAGTAGAGGGATTGCTGGGTCATAAGGTAGTTCTATTTGCAGTTTTTTGAGGAACCACCATACTTTCCTCCATAATGGTTGTACTACTTTACAGTCCCACCAACAGTGAATGAGGGTTCCTTTTTCTCCACAGCCTCTCCAACATTTGCTATTACCCGTCTTGTTGATAATAGCTAATCTAACAGGGGTGAGGTGGTATCTCATTGTAGTTTTGATTTGCATTTCTTTAATAACTAATGAAGCTGAGCATCTTTTCATATATCTGTTGGCCATTTGTATCTCTTCCTGGGAGAAGTGTCTGTTCATGTCCTCTTCCCATTTTTTTATTGGATTGTTGTATAGCCTTTGTCTTAAGGTCTATTTTGTCAGATATAAGTATTGCTACCCCAGCTTTTTATTCATTTCTATTTGCATGAAATAATTTTTTTCCAACCTTTTACTTTCAGTCTACGTGTATCTTTTGTTTTGAGGTGTCTCTTGTAGACAGCATGCAGCTACCCAATGTCTTTTGATTGGATCATTTAATTCATTTACATTTAAAGTTATTATTGATATGTAGTTGTTTATTGCCATTTTATTTTTTTAAAGTTACATTTCTCTTTTACTATATTATTTTTCCTCTTTGTTCTGTTAACAACAGGCCCCTTAACATTTCTTGCAGCATTGGTTTGGTTTTAATGAATTCCTTGAGGTTTTTGTTTTTTCTCTTTGGTCTGGGAAGCTTTTTAGTTCTCCTTCAATTTTAAACGATAGATTTGCTGGATAAAGAAATCTTGGTTTTAGGCTCTTGTTCTGCATTACTTTGAATATTTCTTGCCATTCCCTTCTGTCCTCAAGTATTTCTGTTGAGAAGTCGGATGTCATCCTCTTGGGGGCTCATTTGTAGGTGATTAACTTTTTTTCTCTTGCAGCTTTTTATATTTTTTCTTTATCTCTTGCCTTTTTTATTTTAATTATGATGTGTCTTCGTATAGGTTTCTTTGAGTTTCTCTTTAATGGAATAATCTGTGCGTCTTGAACTTGTGTGACTTTTCCCTGCATCAATTTAGGGAAGTTTTCAGCTATGATTTTTTCAAACAGATTTTCTGTCCCTTGTTCTTCCTCTTCTTCTTCAGGAACTTCTATTATGCAAATGTTGTTTCTCTTTAGGTTGTTACAGAGCTATCTTAGAGTTTCCTCAGACTTTTTGAGCCTCTTTTCTTTTTGCTGCTCTGCTTCTATGATTTGTTTATATTGTCTTCTAAATTACTGATCCTATCTTCTGCATCATCCAGCCTGCTTTTAATTGCTTCTAGTGTACTCTTCATTTTCTGATATTGTATTTGTCATTTATGACTGGTTCATCTTTATTATTTCAATGTCCTTTTTGGTGCTTGTTATCTCTTTATTTAGGTGTTCATTATGTCCATCCATTGTTGCTCTAAAATCTTTCATCATTCTAATAATTATCATTGTAAATAACCAAACTACTGGTTCCAGAGTAGGACAGTGGCACCGAGTCCAGGCTCTGCACGGGCCGTAGGACAGCGGCACTGAGTCCGGGCTCTGCATGGGCAGTAGGACAGTGGCATTGGTTATTTCCATCTCACTCAGTTTTTTTTCTGGGGATTTCTCTTGTTGATTCATTTGGATTGCATTTCTCTGTCTTAACATTTTGTCTTTGTATACACTCATTATTTGGGTGTGTTGTTTGCGAAGCTAGCTTTGTCTAGGGTTTGTATTGTCTGCCTCTAATATTCAGTTGTATTATTTCTAGGTCTTCTTGGGTTGGCATCAGCTGTTTTTTGTAATTGCTGTTGGCTACTTATCTGCTATCACTATTCTTTTTGCTGTTTGTGTCAGCATTTTTTATGTCTTAGCTGGGTCAGATGTGAGGAGGTCTTCCTTATGCTTCCACTCTAACAAGGGTTGTAAGGTCCTGAACTGGTGTTTTACGTATCTGGCCACTGAGTATGCCTGTTCTGGATCTCCCTCTACGGGCCCTGGTGCAGATCACCTGGAGCTACAGGTGATCTGGGGTTTGTGGCTGCCTCTGCTGGGCCAAGGTGCCATTGTAAATATTAGCTGTACTCCTAGGCTAGTGTTTATCTAATCTTGTCCTGGGGGAAGTTTTTTTAAAAGTTCAAGTTCCCCTGAGATCCACTTTCTGTTACCTTTTATTGCTGGCTACTTGTTGGGCTCAGTACTGTAATTCAGTGATTAGGTATGGTATTGGATGTGGCCTGCTCTTTAGCCTCAGGTGTCATTCTATCTGGAATTTTTATTTTATTTTATTTATTTTATTTTTTTCTTCTTTTTCAACACTCAGTAGAATGTAGTTACAGGAGTCCAGTAGATGTGGCCCCTGTGCTCCTGTTCTGTGGTCTGTCCACTGGGCCCCTGCCACTATTGCTGCCTGGGGCATTTGGGCTTAGGTGCTGCAGGTGCCAGCCCACCTCCACTGCCACTGCAGCCTCAGCTGCCCTGGCAATCTCAGGTTCACCAGCCTGAGCCTGTTTGGACTGCTTCCATGGCCACCCAAGCCTCCACTGCTGCTGAGGGCCGGCCTGCATTGCAGGCAATTTTGTGCACAGGCTTGGGCCTCCACAGCATCCACTGCAGCTTCTTCCCCTGCAGATGGGCCTGAGCCTGCATGCTTAGACTGCTTCAGAGGCTACCTCAGCCTCCACTGCTGCCTAGGGTTTGTCAACGCCACAGGCAAGTATTCGTGCTGGCCCAGAACTTTGCCGTGGCCGCTGTAACTTCTACCCTTGCTGGCAGGCTCGCATGTGCCTGTGTAGACCCCCTCTACTGTTGCTTGGGCTTTCGCCCTCACCAAGGATGGACCCACACTGCAAGCAGGACTGTGTGTGAACCCAGACCTCTGCAGTGGCTGCTGTGGTTCCCAGCTCCACAGGCCAGCCTGAGCACACTTGCTTGTACCACCCTGGGCTCCACAGCCATGTCCTAGCTTCTGCACCTGCACTCGCAGCATCCGGCCCGCCGGCCCCTGGTGAGCACTCAGCATCACAGGGGTGGTGTAGCTTAGACCTCTGCATTCCCTATTTGTATCCCTAATATGCTGCCTGCTTCTAAATGCCTCTTTGTTCTAACTGTGGCAGGTGAGCCTCCAATGGATAGGGTAATTTCTTCCCTTTCCTGGTGATGCTATTCCCAGGAAAAATGTTCACTTTAGATTTGAGGAGTGACTCAGCCCAGGAATTAAGGTGTCCATCCCTCAAAGTATCTCCCTCTGTGCCTCCAAGACCACTCTCTTCCCTGGCAACTCCAATCTTCCCAGTGCTCCTCGCTCCTGGAGCTCCAGGAAAATAGCTGTGAATGAGGCTCTCCATGCAGTCCCTTTAATACGGAGTCTGGGTCCAAGAGTTCTGCCTCCTCTCAAAAAGTATGTAGGCTCTTTTCTCAGCCAAATATTGTCCATAAGCCCTTTCTAAGCTCCAGGTCTCTAGGCTTGGATTCCAGTTTTGGGGATGAGGACCCACAACTCTCTGGGCAACCCTCCCCATCATGAGAGTCCCTCCCAGCTGCCACTCACTTCTGGGAGTGGGACAGCCCTTTCTGCATCTCAGCCTTTCCTACCAGTCTCAGTGTGGGTTCTTTGGTGGTTCTGGGCTGTAGAATCCTCTTAATTTATTCCAAAGTTGGTCTTTTATGATGAGTGATCTCAAAATTAAGTTGTAATCCACCTTGGTTCTGGGAAGTGAGAGTTGGAATATTTGCATATTCTGTGGCCATATTGTCTCTCCTCATCCTGTGGGGTCTATGAGAAGGAGCAGAAGCAGGAGACCTGGGAGGAAGCTAGTGCAAAATCCAGAGGAGAGAGAGAATGTTGAGTGGCTTGGTCAATGCTGGCAACAGTGGAGGTGGTGATGCACGTGGTCAGATTCTGGATAGCTTTGGATGTAAACAAATACGATTTGCTGTTTGAAGAGCCACAGAATCACAAACATTGTTCCACGTCTGTGCAGTTCCCCTAGCCCAAGCAGGTCAGACACTGCTGTCCTCAAAGACACTGGCCAAAGGAACTGGCATGCCTTCCTGCACTCAGCAGTGCCATCTCCACACTTTCAGTCTCCACGAGATGTTCTTTCCTTCAACTTTAAACAATAGCCTAGCTGGGAAAAAAACTCTTGGTTGTAGGTTCTTGTTCTGCATTACTTTGAATATTTCTTGCCATTCCCTTCTGGCCTCAAGTGTTTCTGTTGAAAAGTCAGATGTCATCCTTATGGGGGTTCCTTTGTAGGTGATTAATTGTTTTTCTCTTGCAGCCCTTAGTATTCTTTCTTTACCTTTTAGCTTTGGTATTTTAATTATGTTATGTCTTGGTGTGGGTCCCTTTGGGTTATTTTCTTTTTTTTACAGAGACAGAGAGAGAGAGTCAGAGATAGGGATAGATAGGGACAGACAGACAGGAATGGAGAGAGATAAGAAGTACCAATCATCAGTTTTTTGTTGTGACACTTTAGTTGTTCATTGATTGCTTTCACATATGTGCCTTGACCACAGGCCTTCAGCAGAATGAGTAACCCCTTGCTCGAGCCAGTGACCTTCGGTCTAAGCTGGTGAGCTTTCCTTAAACCAGATGAACCCACACTCAAGCTGGTGACCTCAGGGTCTTGAACCTGGGTCCTTTTGCATCCCAGTTTGATGCTCTACACACTTCACCACCACCTGATCAGGCATGTTATTATTTTAATGGAGACCTCTGTGCTTCTTGAAACTGTCTTTTTTTTTTTTTTTTTTTTTTTTGGTGAGAGAGAGAGAGTCAGAAAGAGGGACAGATAGGGACAGACAGACAGGAAGGTAGAGCGATGAGAAACATTAATTCTTTGTTGCAGCTCCTTAGTTGTTCATTGGTTGATTACTCATATGTGCCTTGACCAGAGGGCTACAGCAGACCAAGCGACCCCTTGATCAAGCCAGCGACCTTGGTCTCAATTTGGTGAGCCTTGCTCAAACCAGATGAGCACATGCTCAAGCTGGTGACCTCAGGGTCTCGAACCTGGGTCCTCCACATCCCAGTCCTACACTTTATCCACTGTGGAACCTCCTAATCAGGTGAATGTGTGTGACTCTTTCCTGCATCATTTTTTGGAAATTTTTGGCTATGATTTCTTCAATCAATCTCTCTATCCCTTGCACTTTCTCTTCTCCTCAGGAACCCCTATTATGTGGATATTGTTTCTCTTCATGTTGTCACAGAGCTCTCTTAGAGTTTCCTCAGACTTTTTGATCCCTTTTCTTTTTGATGTTTTGCTTTTATGCTTCCGTTTATCTTGTTCTTTAAATTGCTGATTCGTTCCTCTGCTTCATCCAGCATGCTTTTAATTTCTTCTAGTGTAGTCATCCAATCCCTGAGTTTCTAGGCTGGACCTCTGGTTCTGAGACCAAGGACCCCCGCCCCTCAGAGTCTTCTTGTAATGAGAGCCCTTCTGAACCCTCAGCCTCAGCCTCCCCTTGTTCCTGGAGGTAGGGAAGCCCCAACCATGCCCCCACACTTCCTACAAGGATCAGTGTGAATTCTTCTTTGCTCCTTGGTTTTTGACTCCTGTTCTTTTAATCTAAAGTTTGTTTTTCATGATGATTGTTCCTAAATTAATTTGTAATCCAGTTTGGTCATGGGAGATGGCAGTCTGTGCATCTTCCTACTCCACTGATGTCTTGGACTCCTCTCTAAATTCAACATTTTAAAACCATATTTATTAAAGTAATTTAATTTGGGATTTTACCCAATTAATGGTCTTGAATTAGAAATGTAATTAAACTTATACCTGGTTTACCTTATTATCTACAATTTTATAAGTATTAAAACCAATTAACAAAACAAAAAAGATTAAAGCAATTAAGCTTCAAACATATCCTGAAAAATCATTGGGAGAAGGGAGTTATTTATACTTGTAAATTTAATCTAAACTATGTATTCATATTTATTCCTATTGTGGGTAGCATAATCTGCATCAAAGTTATTAATCATTTGAATAGGATATTTTTTCTTTTTTCTTTTTTTTTTACTTTTTCCAGGCAGCATTTATGTCAGGCACAGTAAATGGGTGTTATGCTATTCCAACTCTAAAAGACTGATACTGGTTTATGGATGAGGTTCTTGAAACAATTCTAAGGACATTTTGAAGTCAGTGGTTAAGAATATCATGATAAATTAGTGATGGGGGAGAAAAGGAAGTTGTTCCTTGATTTATCAAACTAAAAATGAAAATACACTATTTTTATCTTATCTGACATTCTATTATACTTGTGGGTGATCCCATATAATTTAATACCTAATTACAGAGTGTCATATTTTAGACTACAATTATATATTATGTGTTGATCTTCTCTTGCTAACTAAATTATAAACTCCTTGATGACAGAGACTGCATGTTATGGCTTTCTCATCATTTTTTTAATTGATTTTAATTTATTGTGTTTACATAGATTATAGCACCCCACAAAATCACTCTTCCCCCATGTTCCCCTCAACATTTCCCTTGCCCCCTCAAGCAATGCCCTACCCCCTTCCCTCCAGGATTATCCCATACTGTCATCCCCTTTCTCTCTGTCTGCTTTCCCTCTGCTTCCTTTTATCCCATCTCTGTCTATATTCCATTTCTCAAATCACATTTTTCATTGGATTCCTCAAATGAGGGAGGTCATGTGATGTTTCTCTTTCTCTGCCTGGCTTATTTCACTTGACATAAGAGTTTCTAGGTCCATCTATGTTGTCGCAAAAGACAAGATTTCTTTCTTTTTCATGGCCCCATAGTATTTCATTATGTATAATACCATGGCTTTTTAATTCATGGGTCTACTGATGGATATATGGGAGGTTTCCAGATCATGGATATTGTAAACAATGCTTCATAAACATGGGGGTGCATTTCTTCTTTTGAATCAGTGATAGTGATGTCATGTTCTTGGGATATATTCTTAAAAGTGGGATGGCTGGGTCAAAAGGCAGTTCCGTTTTTAATTTTTTGAGGAATCTCCATAATGTTTTCCACAGAGGTTGTACCAGTATGCATTCCCACCAGCAATGCAGGAGGATTCCCTTTTCTCCACATCCTCACCAGAATTTATTATGTGTACTACTACTACCTTACACCATTCACAAAAATAAACTCAAAATGGATAAAAGACTTAAATGTAAGTCGTGAAATAATGATCATCTTAGAAGAAAACATGGGCAGTCAGCTCTCCAACATCTCTCACAGCAATATATTTGCTGATTTAACTCCATGGGCAAGTGAAATAAAGGGCAGGATGAACAAATGGGACTATATCAAACTAAAAAGCTTTTGCACAGTTAAAGACAATATGAACAAAATAAAAAGAGAAACCACACAATGGGAGAACATATTCGACAATATGTCTAATAAGGGGTTAATAACCTAAATTTATAAAAACTTGTAAAACTCAACACCAAGAAGATAAACAATCCAATCAAAAATGGGCCAAATAAATGAATAGACACTTCTCCAAACAGGACATACAATGGCCAAGAAGCAGATAGAAAAATGTTCAACATCACTAATCATTAGAAAAATGCAAATTAAAACCACAATGAGATATCATCTCATACCAGTCAGAATGGCGCTCATTTCTCATAGTTCTTAAAGTCTCTAAGAAAGTGTAAAGTACAGAGTAGCCTCAATATTGAATTTTTGTAATGTATCTGTAGAAACTATCAGACCTTATGGCACACATGCATACATTTTATCTTTGTGTGTGTGTGTGTGTGTGTGTGTGTGTGTGTGTGCTTGTATTTTTCTGAAGTGAGAAGTAGTGAGGCAGAGAGAGACTTTCCCACATCCCCGCGACTGGGATCCACCTGGCAAGCCAACTAGTGAGCAATGCTCTGCCCATCTGGGGCTGTTGCTCCTATGCAACAGAAGCCATTCCAGTGCCTGAGGTAGAGGCCATGGAGCCATCCTCAGTGCCTGGCCCAACACTGCTCCAGAGGAGCCTTGGTTGTGGAAAGGGAAGAGAGAGATAGAGAGAAAGGAGAGGGGAAAGTTGGAGAAGCAGTTGGGCACTTCTTCTGTGTGCCCTAGCTGGGAATCGAACCTGGGCCTTCCACACTCTTGGCCAACACTCTACCACTGAGCTAACCAACCAGGACCCATACATTTTATCTTCATCATTTAAAAAAACAAACTGGTATTTTTGGAGGAAAATTATGTCCAAATATGATGGAAGGAAAAGAATATATCACTAAGGGCAATGGTGAGATTCAAATAACTTAACCTCCAGTTCTCCACCCTAATGACCGTTTTAAATGTAAAAGAAAGACATATCACAATTTAGTTTATTAATTCATTCAGTTAATACTTAAATAAGAACAATAAATGAGATATACAAAGAGATTTAAAATATTAATAAAGATATTATATAATACCTGACAAAAAACAATAAAACTGTTATTTAAAATATTTCTATATTGCTTCTTGATTGACATCCTCACTTGCAATTTTTTCACCTATGCATGGAATGAACTTTTCTATGGGTGCTTAAAATATGCTGTCACACAGTAGAATGCTGGAAGAGTATGGAATGTAAATTTGTGATTTCCACATTGGGCGGCTGCCCAGGTGTCCACCTTAGAGAGAACCCTGATTACAACAAGTGCCATATTAAAAATCGGTTTACCGAACTCAACAAAAAATTAAGTTTCAGTTCTTCTGAAACAATGTGAATCATCTAAATTCTGTCACTGACTAAAGGATTCAATGAAAATCCCTCTCTGTCTTACACCAGTTTCCGGTACATTGGTACCTTGAGATATAAACAGACCAACATACAAATTTTTTAAGATACGAGCTGCGACTCGGTCCGTATTTTTGTTCTGAGCAAAATTCTGAGATATGAGTTGTGATTCGGGAAGCTGCCGCTAGTTGGCATGTTGATGCACAGGTCCAGTATCAGTAGTTTGATATACGAGTTGACTGACTTACAAGCTTGGTTACAGAATAAATTAAATTCGTATCTCAAGGTAACGAAAAAAGGTTATCTTAGAGATAACCATTTTTAAATTATTTTCTGTGTAACCCTCTAGAAAGAATTTATATATCTGGAAGTCTATCCCTGTATTTATATTGATATCTATATGAAAATATAGTAATAAAACTATTAAGTAAACATATCTTCTAACATATAAAAAAGCCTACCACACACTAAGTTTTATGGCTTTTCTTATTGAGATGTTTTGGAGATTGTATTATATTATCTTATGCAGAATTATCTTATGCTTTTTCACTCAAGCATATAATTTCAATATTTGGATACATTGTAATCAATGTCACGACACTTACAAATTATAATTTAAGTTGTTTCTAGTCTTTTACTAATATATACAAAACAGCAGCACATACCTTATCTATGCATCTCTATCCATTTGAGCAAATTTATTAATGAAAAATATTCTAAAATTAGAACTCTACAATATTTAAGAGTTCATGTATTTTTGGGTTTTTTGATAAATTTTATAACAATGCCCATGGAAAGATTATCCTGGTTTTCAGCCCTTTTGACATTGGGGTGGTGGCTTACACCATTGTCACTGCAATGTGGAGTCAAAATGTTAATAACATCAAGTTTAGCAATTCTCTTTTATGGTATTTTGTAATTACAATATTAAGTTTTGTTTTAATATTTCATTCTCAAATATTTTTGTGTTTATCATCATTAATTTAAATTACTTCTTTAATCTGTCTAGAACTTACTTTGGTAATCAAGTGAAGTTTTACTTTTATTTTCCAGATATCTAATTAGTGGTTCTAACATCATTAATTCTATAATTATTTTTTCCTTCTATTTTTGAATTATAATTTTTTGCTATATTAAAGCCACTTACATAAATGAGTCTATTTCTGATGTTTCTATGCTGTTTAGTTATTGATATGTTTATTGATAATCTGTTATAAAATATTATAACAACTGCTTATTTAAAATAGTTCTACAGGCCTGACCTGTGGTGGCGCAGTGGATAAAGCGTCGACCTGGAAATGCTGAGGTTGCCGGTTCGAAACCCTGGGCTTGCCTGGTCAAGGCACATATGGGAGTTGATGCTTCCAGCTCCTCCCCTCGTCTCTCTCTGTCTCTCCTCTCTCTCTCTCTCTCTCTCTCTCTCTCTCTCTCTCTCTCCCTCTCCTCTCTAAAATGAATAAATAAAAAAAATAAAAAAAAATAAAAAAATAAAATAAAATAGTTCTACATAATTGATTGACAAGATAACCTGGACATGTTTTCTTTGAACATATGTACCCTGATTTATTGATGTCACCCTAGTAAAATTAATAAAAAAAAGAAAAGAAAAAGAAAAAAATAAAAATAAAATAGTTCTAAATATTTGGCATATGCATTTTCTAATTCATCAGTCTTTTGCATTTTTCTACTTAATAATTTCAGTTTAATTTCTTAATTTGAAGTTTTCATTTTCTTTAATTTTAACTAGCTGTTTTTGGAATTCTTTTTTAAAATTAATTTTAATGGGGTGACTTTAATCAATCAAGGGACATAAGTTCAGAGAAAACATTTCCAGATTATTTTGACATTTGATTATGTTGAATACCCATCACCCAAAGTCATATAGTCTTCCGTCACCTTCTATCTGGTTTTCTTTGTGTCCCTCTTCTCCTTACATCCCCTCCCTTCCCTCCTCACCCCCGGTAACCAACACACTTTTTTCCATGTCCCTGAGTCTTATTTTTATGTTCCACCTATGTATGGAATCATATAGTTCTTACTTTTTTCTGATTTACTTATTTCACTCAATATAATGTTATCAAGGTCCATCCATGTTGTTGTAAATGATCTGATGTCATCATTTCTTATGGCTGAGTAGTATTCCATAGTGTATATGTACCACTTCTTTTTTATCCAATCTTCTTTGAAGGGCTTTTTGGTTGTTTCCATGTCTTGGTCACTGTGAACAATGCTGCAATGAACATGGAGCTGCATCTGTCTTTACGTACCAGTGTTTTTGAGTTATGGGGGTATATTCCCAGTAGAGGGATTGCTGGGTCAATTGGTAGTCCTATTTTTCATTTTTTGAGAAACCACCATACTCTGTTCCATAATGATTGTACTACTTTACATTCTCACCAACAGTGGATGAGGATTCCTTTTTCTTTGCAGCCGCTCCAATACTTGTTATTACCTGTCTTGTTAATAATTGCTAATATAACATGTGTAGGGTGCATTGTAGTTTTGATTTGCATTTCTCTAATAACTAATGAAGATGAGCATCTTTTCATATATCTGTTGGCCATTTGTATTTCTTCCTGGAAGAAGTGTCTGTTCATGTCCTCTTCTCATTTTTTTATTGGATTGTTTGTTTGTTTGTTGTTGAGTTTTATGAGTTCTTTGTATATTTTGCATATTAGGCCCTTATCTGAGCTGTTCCTGAAAATATCTCCCATTCAGTTGGCTGTCTGTTTGTTTTGTTGTCAGTTTCTTTTGCTGTGCAAAAGCTTCTTAGTCTGATGTAGTCCCATTCATTTATCTTTGCCTTCACTTCCCTTGCATTTGGAATCAAATTCATAAAGTGCTCTTTGTAACCAAGGTCTATCATTTTAGGACCTGTGTTTTGTTTTATGTAATTTATTGTTTCAGGTCTTATATTTAGTTCTTTGATCCATTTTGAATTAATTAGTACAAGGGGACAAACTGTCCTCAAATTTCATTCTTTTAAATGTGGTTTTCCAGTTTTCCCAGCACCATTTGTTGAAGAGGCTTTCTTTTCTCCATTGTGTGTTGTTGGCACCTTTATAAAAAATTATTTGACCATATACATGTGGTTTTATTTTGGGCTTTCTATTCTGTTCCATTGGTCTGGGTGTCTATTTTTCTGCCAATACCATACTGTTTTGATTATCGTGGCTCTATAATATAATTTGAAGACAGTTATTATAATGCCCTCAGCTTCATTTTTATTCCTTAGGATTGCTCTGGCTATTCGGGGTTTTTTATAGTTCCATATAAACCAGATAATTCTTTGTTCCATTTCTTTAAAAAAATGACACTTGAATTTTGATTGGTATTGCATTAAATTTGTATATCGCTTTGGGTAATATAGTAATTTTGACTATATTTATTTTTTTTATCCAAGAACAAGGAATATTTTTCCATTTCATTATATCTTTCAATCTTGCTTAACAATGCTTTGTAGTTTTTATTATATAGGTCCTTTACATTCTTTGTTATGTTTATTCCTAGGTATTTTATCTTTTTTGTCACTACCATCAAGTGGATTGTTTTGTTGAGCTCGTTTTTTAATGTTTCATTGTTGGCATATAGAAAGGCAATGTACTTTTGTATATTAATTTTGTATCCTCCGACCTCACTGTATTGGTTTATTGTTTGTAGTTGTTTTTTTCTGGAGACTTTGGAGTTTTTGATATACAGGATCATATCATCTGCAAAAAGTGAAACCTTTACTCTTCTTTCCGAATATGAATGCCTTTTATTTCTTTCTCTTGTCTGATTGCTTTGGCTAGAACTTCCAGCACTATGTTGAATAAAAATAGAGAGAGTGGACAACCTTATCTTGTTCCTGATTTTAGGGGAAAAGTCCTCAGTTTTATGCCACTTAATATGATGTTAGGTTTATCATAGATGTTGATATTATGTTGAGATATTTTCCTTCTATGCTCATTTTTAAGTGTTTTAAATATACAATGATATTGTATTTTATCGAATGCCTTTTCTGCAACTATTGATAAGATCATTTGGTTTTTGTTCTTTGTTTTGTGAATATGGTGTATTACATTAACTGTTTTACATATGTTGAACCATCCTTGTGATTCTGGGATAAATCCCATTTGATCATGATAAATTATTTTTTTTAATGTTTTGTTGTATTCAGTTTGCTAGTATTTTGTTTAGTATTTTAGCATCTGTATTTATTAGAGATATTGGTCTGTAGTTTTTTTTATTTGTGTTGTCCTTGCCAGGTTTTGGAATGAGGGTCATGTTGGCCTCATAAAATGTGTTTGAAAGTATTGCTTCTTCTTCAATTTTTTGGAATTCTTTGAGTAGAATAGGAACCAAGTCTTTGAATGTTTGATAGAATTCACTAGTATAGCCATCTGGCCCTGGACTTTTATTTTTGGGGTGGTTTTTAATAGTTGTTTCTATTTCCTCCCTGCTTATTGGTCTGTTTAGGCTTTCTGCTTTTTCATGACTCAGTCTAGGAAGATTGTATTGTTCTAGGAATTTATCCATTTCTTCTAGATTGTTAAATTTGGTGGCATATAGTTTTTCATGGTATTCTACAATAATTCTTTGTATATTTATGATATCTGTGGTGATTTCTCCTCTTTCATTTTTTATTTTGTTTATATGAGTCCTTTCTCTTTTTTTTCTTGGTGAGTCTTGCCAAGGGTTTGTCAATTTTGTTGATCTTTTCAAAGAACCAGCTCCTTATTTTATTAATTTATTTTATAGTTTTTCTGTTCTCTATTTTGTTTATCTGCTCTGATTTTTATTATTTCCTTTTTTCTGCTAGTTTTAGGTTGTATTTGTTCTTCTTTTTAAAGTTTCTTAAGATGTGAAGTTAAGTGGTTTACTTGGGCTCTCTCTTGTTTGTTCATATAGGCTTGAAGTGATGTGAACTTCCCTCTTATTATTGCTTTTTCTGCAGCCCAGAGATTCTGATATGTTTTATTGTTATTTTCATTTGCCTGTATGAATCTTTTGATCTCTGCTCTTATTTCTTCTTTTACCCACTCATTTTTGTGGGTTTGTTTACTTCTTTTTTTGCAGTTGAATTCTAGTTTCAAGTCTTTATGATCAGAAAATATGCTTGGTATAATTTCAATCATTCTGAATTTGTTGATGTTATTTTTGTGGCCCAATATATGGTCAATTCTTGAGAATCTTTTATGTACACTAGAGAAAAATGTATACTCTGGCACTTTGGGATGAAATGTCCAATAGATGTCTATCATATCCAATTGTTCTAGTGTTTCATTTAAGGCCAATTATTCTTTATTGATTTTCTGTTTGAATGAACAGTCTAGAGCCATCAGTGGTGTACTGAGTTTTCAAATATAATTGTATTTTTGTCAGTTTTTGTTTTTAGGTCAGTCAATAGCTGTCTTATATATATTTGGTGCTTCTTGGTTTGGTGCATATATCTATATTAAGAAGTATTATGTCTTCTTGATTCAATGTCCCCTTTATCATTATGAAATGACCATTTTTTGTCTCTGATTACCTTTGATGTCTCTAGTCAGCATTGTTAGATATGAGTATTGCTACACCTGCTTTTTTTTGGATGTTATTTGCTTGAAATAATATTTTCCAACCTTTCACTTTGAATTTGTTTTTATCCTTGTAGCTTAGATGTGTTTCTTGTAGGCAGCATACAGTTGGATTTTCTTTTTTAATCCATTCTGCTACTCTGTGTCTTTTTATTAGTGAGTTCAATCCATTTATGTTTAATGTAATGATTGACATTTGAGGGTTTCTATTTACCATTTTATATATTGCTTTCTGATAGTTTTGTATCTCTTTTGGTTCTTCTCTTTTATTTTTCTATCATTTGTTTTTGTTTGGTTATAATCCATACTTCTTTTCTCTGTTACTTCTTTTTTCAAGCCATATACTTCTGTGTTGGTTTTTTCAGGGGTGGTTACCATTAAGTAATGGAAAGCATACATATCATGTTCATTGTAGTACATTATCTCGTGAGTGCTTCTTCACTCTATCCTTTTTTGCTACTGTTAATCTTTGTCCTCTCTCCTTTTTTGTTTCTTATCACAGATTAATCTTGTTTTTATTGTGATCTTGATGGAGCTTTTACTTTAGTTTAGTTTTGTTTTGTTCTGTGTTTCTGGTTGAAAAACCCCCTTTAGAATTTCCTGAAGTGGGGGTTTTCTGGTGATAAATTTTCTCATCTTTTCTGTATCTGTGAATATTTTTATTTCTCCTTCATATTTAATGGGTAGCTTTGATGGGTATAGCATTCTTGGCTGGAAGTTCCACTCTTCCAGAACTTTAAATATTGAGGTCCACTCTCTTCTAGCTTGTAGAGTTTCTGCTGAGATATCTGTTCATAATCTAATAGGCCTTCCTGTATATAATACGTTGTATTCTTATTTTCCCTGGCTGCCTTGAGAATTTTTTTCTTAGTCATTGGTTTGTGCCAATTTCATTATGATGTGCCTTGGAGTACGTTTGTTAGGGTTAAGATAACTCAGTGTTCTGTTTGCTTCTTGAATTCAAGGCTGTAATTCTTTCCACAGGCTTGCAATGTTCTCATTTATTGTTTGTTTGAATATGTTCTCCATTCCATTTTCTCTTTCTTCTTCATCTGATATACCCATTATTCTTATGTTGCTTTTTCTGATGGAGTCAGACAATTCCTGTAGGGCTTTCTCATTTTTTTAAAATTACTGAGTCTCTAACCTCTTCTCTTTGTAGTACCTCTAGTTTCCTGTCTTCTATGTCACTAATTCTCTCCTCTATCTGGCCTGTTCTATTGGCTAAGCTTGTTACCTCATTTCTCAGCTCATGAATTGAGTTTTTCATCTCTGGTTGATTTGTTTTCTTACTTTCAATTTCCTTGGTGAAGTATCTTTTTGGTTCATTGAATTGTTTTTTGAGTTCCCTAAATTGCCTTTCTGTGCTTTCTTATATATCCTTGAGTAGTTTTAGGACTTCAATTTTAAATTCTCTGTAATTTAACTCCAAGGTTTCTAAGCTATTGAAATTTTTTTCTATAGATTTTTCCTCACCTATTTGAACTACATCATTGTCTTTTGTATCCATGATATTCTATTTTTTTCTTTAATGGGATTTGAGAGTGGTATTGTTAATAACACTAATAAGAGTTGATAAAATATTTTTTTGAGAAAATGAAGTGTAAAACTGAAAATTCTATTTTGCTAAGTGGAACAAAAATATGTAGAACAGAAGGCCTGGGTTTTGAGGGAGTGACAAAGAGGCAAAAAACAAGGCAAGAACCAACAAAATGCCACAAGGAAAAAATTTGGATCAAGAATAAAATAAAGCCTGACCTGTGGTTGTGCAGTGAATAAAGCATCGACCTGGAAATGCTGAGGTCACCAGTTCGAAAACCTGGGCTTGCCTGGTCAAGGAACATATGGGAGTTGATGCTTCCAGCTCCTCCCCCTTCTCTGTCTCTCTTCTCTCTCTGTCTCTCCCTCTCCTCTCTAAAATGAATTTAAAAAAAGAATAAAATAATTTGTTTGTAAATGATGGTTGAATGAGATAAATAGTGTAAGAGAAAAAAGAAAAAGTACAGTGAATAAGAAAAATTCTATTGTATTAAGTGGCACAAAAACTATAGAATGGAGAGCCGGAGTTGGGGGAAAGGCTAAAGAGGTGAAGAGTGAAGTAAAAAGCACACAAAATGCCACAAAGAAAAAATTTGAATCCAGAATAAAATATTTTGTTTGTTGGTTAGAGTAGAATGAGAGAAAAAGTGAAAGAGAAAAGAAGAAACAAGAAGATAGAAAAAAAACTGAGTTAAGTTTTTTGGAATATAACACTCATAGAAAAAGAAAAAAATGGAAAATGTAACATCTATGGGTAATAACATTCAAAATAAAAAGAAAGAATAAAACAGAAAGAGGATAAAATGACCAAGGTGGAAGGTAAAAAAAAAAAAAGATAAAAAAAAGAGATAAAAAAATACAAGAAAAAAATGGAAAAAGTTATAAAGACTGTGAATTTTTCCTGATTTTGAGAACTTATCTTCTTCTTTTCACATTCTTTCTCTTTTTGGCTGGTGGCTCTGTACCCCAGGTTCTGCCCCTGTTGCACTCTTAGGCAGAGATTTGCTGTTGTGTCACTATGGTGATGACATAAACTAGGCCTCGGTTCCATTGGTAGACGGGACTTGTTAGCATTTGCTAGCAAGCTCTCCGACAATGGGAGAGTCTGTTTTCCCGCAGCCTCTCCCCAAATCTCTCCTTTCTGAACCAGCAGCCTGGGACCCAGCTGTGAAGTTTCCCCAGCCACTGCCTGGAGAGCAAGAAGCTCTAAGAACTGCCAAATCCCCCCCTTTATCCCTACTCAACACAGGAGTCTAGGTAAGGCTTTTCCAGCTAGAGCCGCCAGTGTAATCAGGCAGGGCTGGGAGCCGATTGCCTTTCAGGTGTCTTTCTGTGAGCCTCTGGGCATGTCTAGTTTGCCTCAGAACTCCGCAGGTCTGCTCTCCAGAGGCTGTCTGCAAGCTGCCTGCATGCTCTTCCCCCCACCACTTCAACAGTTCTCTTCCCCAGGAGTGTGCTTTGTTAGCCTATATTGCTAGTGGAGGTGCCATGCCCAGACAGGTCTGGATGTAGGGAAGCTGACTTTCATGCATTTCCCAAGTGCTGTTATTTGGAAGCCGGGATTATTCAGAAACTCTGGTCACAGCCCACATAGAGGATCACTACTGACAGTCTCTGACCCAGCCCCCACGTCCAGGAACATGGGCACCCATTCCCGAAGCACCAGGTGGATCTACTTGCACACTGCCCATGAATGCCAACCAGTATACCAGGAGTAAACAAGGCAACTGCTCACACAACTCTGCTGGTGTCTGTTGCTGGTGTTAGCTCCTTGTGGGCTAAGCTGCAAGCACACTCTCTCTTTGGCTTGAACGTCTCTGCCCTAGCCCAGCTTTTTCTGCACCCCCAGCCCTTGCTTTCTCTCAGTTCCAAGTGAAAGCAGCCCTTGCTCAGGTCAGTAAGGAAAGCAGAATACTCCATTCTCCATCTTATTTACTTCAGAGTGGATTATATATTCAGCCACCTTTTCACCCAATCGTACCTTGTTTGATGTATGTATATTTCAGATGCTCCTGAGATTGTTTTTCTGTCTCTAGTTGTTGAATTTGTTAAAGTTTCAGGGAGAGGTATTGGGAACACTCCTCATGGCACCATTTCTCTGACCACAAGATCTGCTTTTGGAATTCTTAGTTCTTATAGTTGTTATTTAGTTTTTATTGATTTTATAATTATATAATTATATTAACTATATGTAATGATACTGTTTTCTAATTATATATCATATTTTTTGATGTTATAATTGCATTAGAATCTATTTTCAGAATAATACAAAATAATTTTGATTTTATTTATATCAATGCAAAAGTATAATTTTTTGATTTATATCAAATTTATTATAAAGTGTCCATTATTCATATTTTAATAGTTTTGATAAATAATGTTGAATATTATCAAATATTCTTATGTCAATTATGGAACTGCTCATTGGTGAATTTCTTTTCTTATTTTACTTAGACTAGTATGGAGAATTACTAATATATTTATGAAAATAAAACATCTTTTCACCAATATCTTATTTTAAAATTATGTAGCTTTTTAGATTAAAGATGATGTTTATACATGATGACTCTTGGACATGTACATTCTAAGAGTTTCCATTTTTTTAATTCCATTCATCTTATGAAATATTGATATATAATCAGTTAATAACTAGTACTTCTTTTAAGGTATATTTTTTTATTCACATAATAACTTAACATTGCATAATCCAGTAAAATGATATATTAGAGGGAAACTGCAAAAAATAAAAAAATGAAGAATATTTTGCAGTGAAAAAAAGATTTACATAAATAATGATCATTGCTTTCTATGTATTTCACATTGTTACTTGAAACATGCTAGCTAAATAGTAAACATTTGTTTTTTTCTCTCAAAGTCAGTAAAAAAAATACCCATTTCTATAAATCCAATTTATATATAACTTAGCTACCAAGATTTTTAATAACATTTTTAATTATTTTTTGAAAGGGAATGTACATAAGTCTGGTTATGAGAAATTAGATGTTGAGGTTGTAAATGTAAATAGAAGAACTTCTCCAGCAAAAAAGAAGTATTAAATTTAGGGTTCCAAAGGACACTAATAGCATTTACCTAAATTTAGAGCTCTGAGAAGACAATATAAAAATATACTTTTAAAGTTTGCTTTTGAAACTTCTGTAATTAAACTTATTTAGTTACATAATTGTTTAAATAAGGTAAACCAATGACTTTAATCTAAATAAAAGATCAAGGCTTTAACACTAAGAGCCACTTTAACAACTAGGAGAAGAACTATTCAAATATGAAAATAAACTGTCAAACTATCAGCAAATAGATTTCTTGCAAATGGCAAGGAATTCTGCCCTGGCTGAGCATAGTAATGACCACTCATTATTACTGTGATTTTATTATAAAAATCAAATGCATGCTGTTTCTTTTCTCTTAAGGGAGATGCATCAACAAAGCATGGGTATGTGATGGAGATATTGATTGTGAAGATCAGTCTGATGAAGATAATTGTGATAGTTTCTTGTGTGGACCACCCAAGTACCCTTGTGCTAATGACACTTCAGTCTGCCTGCAACCGGAGAAACTCTGCAATGGAAGAAGGGATTGCCCTGATGGATCTGATGAAGGCGATCTCTGTGGTATTGCCTTTTTAACTGAATTTGCTTCTCTCTGAAAAATAGAACCTTTTAGTTTACTTGCTGATATTTAGTACATATAATAACATTTTTGTTCTTTCCATTCACTTCATTTAAATGAAACTTTTAGGGCTGCACCCTATCTGAATTTTTACGTCCTTCATTCTATAAAAATTTAAAAAATATTAGAAATTTTTGTCCTTGGCTGGTTGCTCAGTGGATAGAGCATGGGCCCAGCGTATGAACATCCTGGGTTTGATTCCAGTCAGGGCACACAGGAGAAGCAACCATCTGTTTCTTCCCCCTTTTTACCCCCTTCCCTTCCCACAGGTAGTGGCTCAATTGGTTTGAGCATGGTCCTGGGCACTCGGTTGGTCCAAGCATATCAGGTGCTAAAATAACTCTGTATTTGAGCACTGGCCCCAGATGAGGTTGCCAGGTTTATCTTGGTCAGGGCACATGTAGGAGTCTGCCTTACTATTTCCCCTCCTCTCACCTTAAAATAAAAGAAGTTTCTGAAAATAAAGCAGAAGAGTCTAGCCTGTATCCATCTCACTTAACTGTATGGTTTTACTCATCATTTAGATCTCTGGATGTTCAATGCTGTTTTCACCATTGAACTGATTATTATTTTGTCACTGAGTCATTCAAACCAGGAGAACCTTGTTATTACTTATCTATGGAATGGAGTTGACTACCACCCAATGGATTTTGCAGAGCCTTCTATTCTTTACAGTAGAAACAATTTTATAAAGAGGAAAGGAATGAAGTAGATAATAAGACCAATTGAATATTAATTTTTCTCTCCAGTTTTTAGTCATCATATAATAGCTTTGTTTAGTATGTTTTAATTAGTTAAAATGATTATTTCTATCTGATAGCTTTTGTGCTTTAAAGTTATTTTTGACTATCTCCTTATGACAACTGGAAGATATAGAGAACATTATATTTTCTCTGTGGGAAGCTCAGAGATGTAACAAGAAGATTTTTAAAATATGTTTTCTAGATAATACTGAACGTGACATCAATAGAATAATGAGAACGAGTTTATAGAATGGAAAGAAGAATAATGAAATAGCTTGAGGCTATGAGAAAATGACTTTAGGAAGCAATGAAGCTGCTTGATTAAAAATAGAAAGGGCAACTACATTTAAGCCTATAGTTATCATATTTTGATCTGAATTGAGCATTAATAGCACAATGAGTGTTATAGAAAAGGACTTATTCCTTTTCAAAATTTATGTAATAAAATGTCTTTTCCTCCAAGGAGTCTGTGATTCTATAAAATTACCTTGAAACAGTATATGCAATAGTCCCAGTCAGTGATGCTAAAGTTTAAAAAAAAAAATTCAAACAAAAACAAAAAAAAAGAAAAAAACTAAATTTAACAACAACAAAATTATAATCAAAGGTGACATATTAGTTTATCTGTATTCACTCCTTTTTCTCCTCGCTTGTTCTCCCAATGGAGTAGTTGGGTGGATGGAAATGTCTCGTGCATTATAAGAAGTGAGGATTGTAAGAGAAATTCTTAATAAAGCAAACTATCAATATTCTTAACATTAAAAGTGCATAATTATAGAAAAAGTCTATACTTTGACAAGTTTAAATTATACTCTTCAATGATTTCAATTAAGTAACCTTGGTAGGTGGATTAATTTTTTGAAATATCAGTTTCCTCATAAAAAAATGAAGATGATGGTCTCTATCAGGAAATTATAGTAATAATTTCTGATGTACAAGTATTGAAAGAACTTATAGCTTTTCACCTTTTCCTTCCCTTGGAGTATATGAAGTAAATAAAAGTAGAAAAAGAAAATACAGTATTATGAAAAATGAAGTGAATGATTTGAAAACAGCTTTATTTTTCTACCCTATGCACTCTGAATTGGGAAAACAAATTTCTTCTAAATTCATTTGTTTACTTCAAGATTGAAAATCACTTTTTGCTTATCTAGCAATTTTATTCATCAGCAAAGGAGACTTGCTCAAACATTTCAAAGGATTACAGAGAGTAGAGAGGTTACAAGGAAGCTGGGTGTTGGCATACCAAAGAGGATAAAAGATTTTTTTTTCTTTTTTTTTTTTTTAATAATTTTATTTTTTTAATGGGGCGACATCAATAAATCAGGATACATATATTCAAAGATAACATGTCCAGGTTATCTTGTCATTCATTTATGTTGCATACCCATCACCCAAAGTCAGATTGTCCTCTGTCACCTTCTATCTAGTTTTCTTTGTGCCTCCCCTCTCCCTTTCCCTCTCCCTCTCCCCCCTCCCTCCTGTAACCACCACACTCTTATCAATGTCTTTTAGTCTCACTTTTATGTCCCACGTACGTATGGAATAATGCAGTTCCTGGTTTTTTCTGATTTACTTATTTCACTTTGTATAATGTTATCAAGATCCCACCATTTTGCTGTAAATGATCTGATGTCATCATTTCTTATGGCTGAGTAGTATTCCATAGTGCATATGTGCCACATCTTCTTTATCCAGTCATCTATTGATGGGCTTTTTTGGTTGTTTTCATGTCCTGGCCACTGTGAACAATGCTACAATGAATATGGGGCTGCATGTGTCTTCACGTATCAATGTTTCTGAGTTTTTGGGGTATATACCCAGTAGAGGGATTGCTGGGTCATAAGGTAGTTCTATTTTCAGTTTTTTGAGGAACCACCATACTTTATTCCATAATGGTTGTACTACTTTACATTCCCACCAACAGTGTATAAGGGTTCCTTTTTCTCCACAGCCTCTCCAACATTTGCTATTACCTGTCTTGTTGATAATAGCTAATCTAACAGGTGTGAGGTGGTATCTCATTGCAGTTTTGATTTGCATTTCTCTAATAACTAATGAAGATGAGCATCTGATAAAAGATTTTTTTATCCCACTGCAGCACTCTGGCATATTGAATTTATCCAGGCTCATTCTCCCTGGCTTTTGTGAGGCAAAGTTAAGGGAAAATTAGAGCAATAAAAAACAAAAACAAATACTGCT
This sequence comes from Saccopteryx bilineata, assembly GCF_036850765.1. Classification (NCBI taxonomy): domain Eukaryota; kingdom Metazoa; phylum Chordata; class Mammalia; order Chiroptera; family Emballonuridae; genus Saccopteryx; species Saccopteryx bilineata. The sequence goes on from NC_089494.1 coordinate 98,852,822, forward strand.
TACAGGGTTGAATTACTGTCTATAGTTCTCATTTTCTTGCCTGCTTGTATGGGCATCTTTGTACTGACAGCTGCCTAGAGCTGTATCCAGGTGAGATTCAGCTGGTTTGCACAGGTTCAGCAGAACCAATACCTAATTTTTTTGTTGAGTTCAGCAAACCGGTTGTTAAAATGGCACTTGTAATCAGGGTTCTCTCTAATGTGGGCACCTGGGCAGCCGCCCAATGTGAAAATTACAAATATACATTCCTTACTTTACTTGTTAACATTTGTCTTAGCAACAGCATATTCTAAGCACTCGAGATAATATTCATTTCATCCATAGGTGAAAAAATTGCAAGTCAGGATACCAATCAAGAAGCAATATGAAAATCTTAAATAATAGTTTTATTGTTTTTTATCAGGTATTATTTAATATTTTTTCATTAATTTAAAACTCATTCTTAAAACAAATCTAGTTTTGTGTACTTCCTTTATTCTTATTTAAGTATTAAATGCATAAAATAATAAACTACCTTTTGCTATATCTTTTTTTATACTTAAAATGGTCATTAGGGCAGATAACTGGTTGTTAAATTATTTGAATCACACCACTGGCTGTGTTCTTATGTATAATATTGGCTCATGCAGAGAGACACCTTAGTGTCTTGTTTTTAAGGCTTTTGTCCATCAATCCTATGTTAGAGTTTGTCCAGCCCAGAAGGGTAATTTATAAGAGCTGTAGCAGTGGACATAATAGATCTTCTACCCAGTGGACACAAAAGATATACCAAGTTAATTAACTTTAAATAATTTTTATGTATTTGCTAGTAGCTAGGAAGTGACTTTTAGAGAGAGATGGCCAAAGTTGAAAGATCTTTTTTTTAAGGCATTTTCTGTAGATAATGAAAATTTTGGGTTTGCCCTCTTCATGTTTACTTTCTTCTAAATAGTTGTATCCATTATGCTGTTTTTCCTCCCACTCCTCCAGCCTGCCTCATGTTAAAACAGAAACGTGGACTGATATGTGTACCATTCCCTAATATGTGTAAAAATTCCACAAAAAAATCTTGGATGGAATTGATTTCTAATCTGTAGTCTTAATAATTGTGAGATGTCTTGAGATATAAAAATCTTACTCTTTGTGTTGTGTGGTCATATTTTTTGTTTTCTCCAAATAATTCTGGAGAGCTCAGGAAATCTTATTCTTTCACTAGAATACTATTTCAGAAGGACTTTTAAATGATATCAAGAGGAAAATTAACTGTTGATCCTTATATGAAGGTATATCATTGATAAACAAAGTTAGAAACTAGTAACAATAAGAATAAATTTTATTCAGTAACAACTATTGCAGTTGTGAAGACTGTCAAGTGTGAACTGATATTAATCTCAACAAAATGAAAGACTAGGAACTTTTGAAAGACTAGTGTGTATATACTATGGAAAAGGCATTGAGGAATGTTGAAGGAATTTTGGTCCATGTGATTTCACAATCTGCATTTATTAATTGCTAATTTCAGAGAAGAAGTAAAGTTCTCAAATATTTATGATTGGAGATTGTTAGGGCAAGTTAAAGTAAGGTTTGAAGCACTAGTGAGAATTATGTCTTTAAATAACTTTCTTTGCATTTGAAAGAGATTACTTGCAAGTCTTTGAGAGACAGTTATGAGTGACAGAAGATTTATATCTAAAAGGTGCAGAGAAAGTATTTCTAACTGCAAGCTTTCTAAAGGAACTACTCTAAAAGAGGGTTCAGGGATCTTTCTATCACCATCTTTTGGCTAAAATAGTAAATTCTCGTGGCAGTGTTGAGCTTTCTTAGGCAAGCACTTTGGGAGGGGGCATATTCTAGGGATACTGCCTTGAGCCAATAGAAACCATGTCTGTATTTGTTGAAAATTTGATGTGGAGTGAAGGAGGAAAGAGTGGAGAATGAAATTATTTATGCCTAGAGTTTGCAATTTTTATCAGCCAACACTGGGGACCAGTTGACAAGAGAGCTTGGAGGAGACTGACTAGAGTTGGGTGAATATGAAAGTCTTTCAGGTAATAAAAAGTTTTAAAAGAAGTTGTAAGATTCAATGACTGGTATAGGGTTAAGGAAGAACTGACAAGGGACTAGTCATTCAAAAATTGGCATTAAATTTACATATTCAGTTTTAGCTTTTGATGTAAATTTTATTTATCCTAAATCTATGACAATTCCTCATATAGGGCCAGGAAGAGATATTTCAGTTCTGAGAGAACAGTCGTATTTAAAGTAAACAAATTATTATAACATTTGTGATTTTTTTTATTCTTTCACTTGCTGGGTACAATGACTTTTCTTTGTGGTAATTCTCTTTAAAAGAATGCCAATTGAATGAAAAAAGGGCAAGTATTTAGAATAAACTGCTGTTTTAAAATGACATGATTACAGGTGAGCAAACATATTTGGAGGGACCAAGAAACAAAAATATTATTTTTTTCTAAAATAAAACCAAGCTTGACCTGAATTCTGAGTGAAATTAGTTAATGTAATTATTATCTTTTTTTTTAACTTTTTTATTTACTTTTAAATGGATTTTTTTGAGTGACATTGGTTGATAAAATTATAAAGGTTTCAAGTGCACAATTCTACATCATCTGTACAGTGACTTGTATGTTCCTCCTCTGAAGTCAAGTCTCCCTCCATCACTATTCTCCCCTCTACTCTCCTCTTCCTTCATCCCCATTTCCTTCCTGCTTCTATAAATATTTCTTATTACTGTAATTTTTTATGGTGACAAATAATATACAGAAAAGTTGAAATACATAGAAGTTTAAAAGGTAAAGGAAATAATATTTAAAAACCCACATTTCAGACAAATTTTGAACTGAATACAATTCCATAAACAGCAGGAAATATTTGAGGTATAAGTATATGTGAATGTAATTGGCTAGTTATTGAACAACATTCTTTTTTAGCTTGTCTCAAAATACAACTTTTAATAAACAGTCTTTGGAAACTTCTTAAAATTTTTTGAAGCAAAAAAGGACAAAGCTTCTTTTGCCCTTATTACTGCTTAATAGCACATAGTACTAAGAAATGTTATTTTTTGCAAGTAATGTACTTACCAAAATAATTAGCTGCTGTTTTCTTCAAGGGATAAGAATGCCATCTTAAAATTTTCCCAATTGGACAAGTAGTTCCTCAATTTGGGGGCACTTGTATGACTTTGGGCAATTTGTTAATTTTTTTTTTGTTCAGTAAATATTTTCAACTCCATACTCTATGCTAGATACAGTATTGACATTTGTATGAACACTGGTAAACAGGGTACATATATTGCAGTGGTCCCCAACCCCCGGACCACAGACTGGTACCAGTCCATGGGCCATTTGGTACCAGTCCTCAGAGAAAGAATAAATAACTTACATTATTTCTGTTTTATTTATATTTAAATCTGAATGATGTTTTATTTTTAAAAAATGACCAGATTTCGCCTGTTACATCTGTCTAAGACTCACTCTTGATGCTTGTCTTGGTCACGTGATACATTTATCCATCCCTCCCTAAAGGCCAGTCCGTGAAAATATTTTCTGACATGAAACCGGTCCATGGCCCAAAAAAGGTTGGGGACCACTGAAATATTGTATACCTTAAGGGAGCATGCAATTTTATGATGGAGTAAAGATAAATCAACGCATCTCATGTAATTATAAGTGCTATGAAAAAAATAGGTTCTTTCTTTATAAACAATTATTATCCATGTAGTCAATACTAGTTGTTATTTCAGCCAAAATACCATATCAACTTTTTGTGCATGTGTATTATTTTTTTTCTATGATCTCATTGAATTAATTATAATAAGCATTATATAAGGTACAATGTACAGTATGTACAGTATACCTAAATTAAAAATTAATGGGCTCTGTCTGAGTAGCTCCATTGTTCAGAGCATTATCCCAATATGCTGAGATTGTGGATTCAATCTCCAGTTAGGGCACATCTATGTTTTCAAGTGAATTTTTTTATCATTCCTACCTGTACCTCTAGAAAAAAAATCCAGAAAAAAAGCTTTTTTCTACTTATTAGTATATACTTGCTTTTATTTAAATTGTAGGGAATTAAGTTCAATGGTTATTATTTAATTGATCAAAACAATTGACAATGCTCTGTATCTCTTCTTCCTTTTTTATAGATGAATGTTCTCTGAACAATGGAGGCTGTAGCAACCACTGTTCTGTTGTTCCTGGAAGAGGTATTGTCTGTTCCTGCCCGGAAGGACTTCAACTCAACAAAGACAATAAAACATGTGAAATTGTAGATTATTGTAGCAATCATCTAAAGTGCAGTCAAGTGTGTGAGCAGCAAAAGCACACAGTAAAGTGCTCGTGTTATGAAGGGTGGAGGCTGGATGCAGATGGTGAAAGTTGCACAAGTGTTGGTAAGTAGATGTGTTTTGCTTTATTTAAGAATAGCAAGTGCTTTTTAAATTTTAGTGTATTGTATATTATTCTATAATTAAGAATAGATTTTAAGAAAAATAATTCAAAAACTCATTCTGAAAATTAACAAAAGAGTTGATTTAATTTTAGGTAAGGCACAAGTATAATGTGTCATTTTACACTTCTAGAATTTCTGGGCAGGAAATAGCACAATATTCCTTACCATTACAATCATCAGATTATTTTCCCTCAGAAACTATTTCATTACTTTCATCTGGATTCTCTTTAGAATCCACAGTCTGGTCTGTCTCACACTTCTAACTGTATTGCCACTACGCTTGCAAACATCTCCTCGTTCTGGCTGGGTTCATCTTCTAACTGCCCATTTGAAACAGTCTGTTGATTCTCTGGGTCATAGACCACAGTGGGGAAAGCATACAAAGGCTATGGAGTCTGACATGTGAACTCTAATATTGTGGCTGGCATTCATTATGTATAATATGTGACTACAGGTAGGTCACATAAAACTTTTTGAGCCTAGTTTCTCATCTCTCAAGTATCAATGTTCAGAATAATAATATCTTCCTTACAGCATGTTGCAAGAATAGCATGAAGCACTTGTTACTGTGCCCCACACCCATCAGTTGCTTAATGAATGATAGTGTCTCACTGTCTTTCCCAGATTTAAAGTCTGTGTCTGCAGGACACTTAGGGGTCCATGAATAGAATTGAAGAGGTCTGTGAACTTTGTTGGAGAAAATATTACAACTTTGTTGTCTTTAACCTCTCACTAAAAGTTAACATTTCTTTCCATTGTGAATGTATGCCTCAGACTGGTTATTATCTGCAACTGCGAGTGTGTATACAATAGTAGTGATAGACATATTTATAACACATTACAGTTGTTGATATCTCAAAATATCACTTATGTTCAAGCTTTGAAAATTACAACTACTTCAATAATAGGAGTCATAGGCACACTGTTCATTTTTCTTACCAAAAGGATTAATTAAAAAGCACATATATTACTCCAAAAGTGTTTATTGTTCAGTATTCACAATTACATTTCAATATGTTTAATTCCTTTATCAATATGTACTTTTTAACTTTTTCTTAGTTTTCTATTTTATACTTTTTAAAACTTTCTAATAAGCAGTTACACAAGCTTCATCAGATTACTAAGAATCCATACATCATAAACTTTTTCCATTTTACTTCTTCTTAGATCGTAATGTTTTCTCTCTGTGTCTCTAAAAGTCCCAGATATGCTTTAAGACCTAGTAGCTCAAATTTTTCTTCTTTAATGGAGTCTTCTTCCAAATATTCTTGCTCTGAAATAATTTTTCCTTTCTGTGTCTAGACTATATTGTCCGTGAATATGTAATTACATTTTAATTTGCAATTAAATTTTGTTTTTATCTATTTTATGTTATAGTTTTATTTTTCATGTTTCTTTAATTCTTATCTCTGATGAAATAATAAGCATGTAAAAGTCAGAAATCAAGTTATAGATTTTTCTCTTATATTTTATATAATATCCAGTTTAGTTCTGAAAAAATAATATGCAATAAAAATACTATTATTTTTTTTTAAGTGAGAGGAGGAGAGATTGAGAGATAGACCTTGCATGTGCTCAAACAGGATCCACCCAGCAACACCCATCTGGGGTCGATGCTTGAATCAACCAAGCTATTCTTAGTGCCTGGGCTGACACTCAGACCAGTTAGGTTTATTACGTATGCAAAAGCATTATGTCTAAGAACACTGTATATAAATTAATTAAAAATATTTTATTGCTAAAGCCTTCAATAGTCATAATCTTTTTGTTGGTAGAGGATCTTGCCTTGATGTTAATGACTGCTGACTGATCAGTATGGTGGTTGCTGGAGGTTTGGGTGGCTATGGAAATTAAAATAAGACAACAATAAAATTTTGTGCATAAACTGATTTTTCCTCTCCAAAGTGATTTCTCTGTAGCATACGATATTGTTTGATAGCATTTTACTTACAGTAGAAGGTTTGGGTTTTTTTTTTTTTTTTCTGTATTTTTCTGAAGCCGGAAACGGGGAGAGACAGTCAGATCCCGACCGGGATCCACCCGGCACGCCCACCAGGCCCAGGCCATCTTTGCTCCAGTGGAGCCTCGGCTACGGGAGGGGAAGAGAGAGACAGAGAGGAAGGAGAGGGGGAGGGTGGAGAAGCAGATGGGCGCTTCTCCTGTGTGCCCTGGCCGGGAATCAAACCCGGGACTTCTGCACGCCAGGCCGACGCTCTACCACTGGGCCAACCGGCCAGGGCTACAGTAGAAGTTTTTTTTCAATTTTTTTTTTTTTTTTTTTTTTTCATTTTTCTGAAGCTGGAAACAGGGAGAGACAGTCAGACAGACTCCCGCATGCGCCGGACCGGGATCCACCCGGCACGCCCACCAGGGGCGGTGCTCTGCCCCCCAGGGGGCGATGCTCTGCCCATCCTGGGCTTCGCCATATTGCGACCAGAGCCACTCTAGCGCCTGAGGCAGAGGCCACAGAGCCATGCCCAGCGCCTGGGCCATCTCTGCTCCAATGGAGCCTTGGCTGCGGGAGGGGAAGAGAGAGACAGAGAGGAAAGCGCGGCGGAGGGGTGGAGAAGCAAATGGGCGCTTCTCCTGTGTGCCCTGGCCGGGAATCGAACCCGGGTCCTCTGCACGCTAGGCCGACGCTCTACCGCTGAGCCAACCGGCCAGGGCCTTTTTTCAAAATTAAAGTCATTTTTTTTTAAATAATGACACAGCTTTATCAACCAAATTCTTCTGTTGTCATTTCAATAATCTTTATAGCATCTTGACCAAGAGTAGATTCCACTGCAGAATACTACTTTCTTGGTTCATTCATAAGAAGTATCTACTCATCTGTGAAAGCTTTTTCAGGCCAGTGCAGCAATTCAGTCACATCTTCAGGCGCCATTTCTAATTCTAGTTCCCTTCCTATTTCTAAAACCTCAGTAGGTAGTTCCTTTGCCAAAGTCTCGAGCCCTTTAAAGTCATCCATGATAGCTGGAATCGACTTCTACCAAGTTCTTCTTAATGCTGATATTTTGTCCTCTTTCCATGAATCATAAATGTTCTTAATGGCATCTGGCATTGTGACTATTTTCCAGAAGGTTTTCAATTTACTTTACCTAAATCCATCAAAAGAATCACAGTCTGTGGCAGGTATCGTCTTACAAAATGTATTTCAGAAATAATAGAACTAGAAGCCAAAATTATACCTTGACCCATGGGTTACAAAATGGATGTTGGGTTAGCCAGAAAGAAAACATTAATCTTATTGTACAACTCCATCAGAGCTCTTCAGTGACCAGGTACATTATCAATAAGCAGTACTATATTATTTTATTTTTTACTCTTTTTAATTATTATTTTTATTATTAATTTTAATAGCAGTTCTATTTTAAAAGGAATCCATTTTCTGGAGCAGTAGGTCTCAATAGTGAGCATAAAATATTCAGTAAACTATGTTGTTTTTAGAGCAGTCAATGTGCTTTGACTTCAAATTTAAATCACCAGTTACATTAGCTAAGAGAGTCAACCTAAGCTTTGAAACTTGAAGCCAGGCATCGACTTCTCCTCTCTAGCTATGAAAGTCTTAAATGGCATCTTTTAAAATAAAGCTGTTTCATCTACACTGAAAATCCATTGTTTAATATAGCCACCTAAATTAATTATCTTAGCTAGCTCTTTTTGTATAACTTTTTCCGGTTTCTGGTAGCAGCACTTGCTGTTTCAACTTTGCACTTTATATTATGGGGATGGCTTCTTTCTTTAAACTTTATGAATCAGCAAACTTCAAACGATTCTTCTGCAGTTTCCTCAATTAAAGACAGGACTTTGCTCTGGATTAGGCTTGGGTTTAAGGAAATATTGTGGCTGGTCTGATCTTCCATCCAGACCACCAAATGATTATACCATCACTAAGGCTCTTTTACTTTCTTATCATTTCTGTGTTCATTTGAGTAATACTTCTAATTTTCTTCAAGAACTATTTCTTTGCATTCACAACTTGGCTAACTGGTTCAAGACACCTATCTTTTGGGTTTATATATACCTTTGATGCTAAATTTAATTATTTCTAGCTTTTGATTGAGAAATATTTGATTCTTACTTCAATTGAACTTAGAGGCCATTTTAAGATTGCTAATTGGCTTAATTTCAATTTTGTTATGTCTCAGAAAATAAATCAGCCCTAGGAGATAGAGTGAGACGGGGAATGGCCAGCTAGTGGAGCAGTCAAGATACACAGAACACTTATTAATTGACTTGTTTTATATGGGTGAAAGTTTACTGTATCCCATAACAATTATAGTAGTAATAAAAAAGGATCACTGATCATAGATCACTATAACAAATACAGTAATAATTTAAAAGTTTGAAATATGCAAAAATTACCAAAATATGATACAGAGACATGGAATAAGCAAATGCTGTTGGAAAAATGATAGTTACAGGCTTGCTTGACTCAGAGTTTCCATCAACCTTCAATTTGTAAAAAATAAAGTATCTGCACATCTCAATAATACAAAGTATACCTGCCTATATTTTACATTTTGATGATTATATGAGGCTTTTTTTACCTGAAGAATTTAACCTGCTGGTAATTTATCTCCTTCTGAAGCATATATTAAAAAAAACATTGTCAGCATTTATATTATTACATATAACATAGACTTTATTGATATTGAAAAATAATTTTTATTTAAACAAAATTTCACATAAAAAAGTTTAGTCTGTATTTGAATTACTTTATTTTTTAGAAAACCTACCACAGATTCATAGTTTAATAATAAAAATGAATAGACTATTAATGATAACACTTCAAAAATAAATTTTTTTCTCTTCTGTTTCTTATTTTCATAATTTTTAAGTTGAGTCTTGGTTTTTAAAATGTGTTGTTCCTATTCAATGCAGTACCCATACTCATTTTTCTTGACATTTCAAAAGTAAAAAATAATAGTATTCTTTATGTTTAAATTACAATAATTACTCCCCATTATTTTTACTTATTTCACTTTCCCTTTAGTTTCTTCACATATTACTTCTCTAATTTTTTTTCTTTCTAAATCTATACAATCAGGTTTTCTCTGAATTGCTGAAATCAACTTACTTTTCTCTAAGTTCACACCTAACATATTATTAGATGAAAATAATAATTTTTATAATTATTGTTTTTATGATCTTTATTTATTTATTTAACATATCTCTAAATTATACCTTTCTTGAATATTTCAATACTTTATTTCATCAGTTTTTACATGTACCCTCTTTAATAATATTACATAACATATTAACCATTTTGTTCCTAAAGCAGTAGTTTATTTGCTTTTGATAGGCAGCTCCCTTGCAAATTTGCAAAGTATTTCTAGTAACACCAGAAAGAACATTATAGCTTTATTTTATATTTTCTCTTAGCCTGAATTGTGATAGATTTTTTTGTTGTTGTTGTTTTCTTTTTTGTATTTTTCTGAAGCTGGAAATGGGGAAGCAGTCAGACAGACTCCCGCATGCGCCCGACTGGAATCCACCCAGCACGCCCACCAGGGGCAAGGCTCTGCCCATCCAGGGCATTGCTCTGTTGTGACCAGAGCCACTTTAGCACCTGAGGCAGAGGCCATGGGGCCATCCCCAGTGCCTGGGCCATCTTTTGCTCCAGTGGAGCCTCGGCTGTGGGAGGGGAAGAGAGAGACAGAGAGGAAAGAGAGGGGGAGGGGTGGAGAAGCAAATGGGCGCTTCTCCTGTGTGCCCTGGCCGGGAATCGAACCCGGGACTCCTGCATGCCAGGCCGACACTCTACCACTGAGCCAACCAACCAGGGCTTAGATTTTCTCACTAGTATTTTCCTTAGTTCTTATTCTCTCAAATTTCCAAATATAGATTTAAAAAATTGTACTTATTTCCCAATTTACATTATTTTTAGATTATGGACAAAAACACAAAATAATGCATAAATTTAATTACCATTTATTGATCCACTATGTCCATTAACCAAATCTTAATTCTCAAATACTTCTTGGAGAGCTCCTTATCACTCTGAAACTTCGTTATCACCTCAAACCTGATTACTGTGGCATTTACATCAACAGCTATTATCTCTTCCCTACTATACAGTTCATTTTGGCAGATATAATCAATTCACATCAACATTAGTTGGACAAAATATCCCATAGTTTTCTCAGTGGTTCCAATTTTCTTCTGGTCTTTAGCGATTACAACCTTAATTTGTGTTTGATTTCTCCAGTTCTTGCTCCCCATTTCTTTGTATTTTAATTTTTTTTATCTACAGTATCTTTGGATTCAGCCCTCCTTCTATAAGTAGCATCTGTCCCACAACAGAGCCCAGGATTTGCCTATACTGTAAAGATGGCAGTCTTCTCTCTGGCCTTTTTGCTGTCATCATCTTATTTCTCCTATTTTTGAAAAGAATATTAAAATTTGAAAGAATTTATATATATAAAATGATGAGAGAGAAATCTGAATCTGGAAAATGAGAATTGAAAGAAAGATATCTAAAAGCTCCAACAAGATCACAATAAAAACAAAATTAATCTGTGACAAAAACAAAAAAGGGGAGAGGATAAAGATTAACAGTAACAAGGGAGGATGAAGTGCAGAAGCACACATGAGGCAATGTACTACAGTGAATATGATATATATCTTTTTTATTACCTAATGATAACCACCCCTGAAAAAAAAACTGCAGAAACACATGGCTAAAAAAAAAAAGAAACAAAGGAAAGAAGTATGGAATACAACCAAACCAAAACAAATGACAGAGAAACAAAAGAGAGAAGAACAAAACAAGAAACAGAGCTATCAGAAAACAATATATAAAATAGCAATAGGCAACCCTCAAGTGACAATAATTACATGAAATGTAAATGGTTTGAACGCACCAATAAAAAGACACAGTAGCAGAATGGATAAAAAAATAGAATCCAAATGTATGCTGCCTACAAGAAACACATCTAAGCTACAAGGAGAAAAACAAATTCAAAGTGAAAGGTTGAAAAACAATTCTCTAAGCAAATAATATCCAAAGAAAAGCAGGTGTAGCCATACTCATATCTAACAATGTTGACTACAAGACAGCAAAGGCAATCAGAGACAAAAATGGTCATTTTATAATAATAAAGGGGACATTGAATCAAGAATATATAACACTTCTTAATATATATGCACCAAACCAAGGAGCACCAAAGTATAATATATAAGATATCTACTAACTGAACTAAAAATAAAATCCGAAAAAATGGTCATAATTGGAGAACTCATTACACTGCTTATGGCTCTAAATTGATCATCCAAACACAAAACTAATAAAGAAATATTGGCCTTAAATGAAACACTAAAATAATTGGATATGATAGACATCTACAGGACATTTCATGCCAAAATGTCAGAGTTTACATTTTTCTCCAGTGTACATGGAACATTCTCAAGAATTGACCATATGTTGGACCACAAAACTAACATCAACAAATTGAGAAAAACTGATATTATACCAAGAATATTCTCTAACCATAAAGCTTTGAAACTACAATACAACTGCAAAAAAGAAGTAAATAAACCCACAAAAATGTGGAAATTAAACAACATACTTCTAAAAAATGAATGAATCAAGGAAGAAAGAAAAGCAGAGATCAAAAGATACAGAAAAAAGAAAATGACAATATGACATATCAAAATATCTGAGATACAGCAAAAGCAGTATAAGAGGGGAGTTCATATCACTACAGGTCTATATGAATAAACAAGGAGAAGCCCAGGTAAACAACTTAACATCACATCTTAAGGAAGTATAAAACAAAGAACAAAGACAATCCAAAACCAGCAGAAGAAAGGAAATAATAAAAATGAGAGCAGAAATAAATGAAATAAAGAACAGAAAAACTATAGAAAAAAATCAATAAAACAAGGAGCTGGTTCTTTGAAAAGATCAACAGAATTGACAAATCCTTGGCAAGACGCACTAAGGAAAAAGAGAAAGGACTCATAAACAAAATCTAAAATTAAAGAGGAGAAATCACCACAGACATCATAGATATACAAAGAATTATCGTAGAATACTATGAGAAACTTTATGCCACCAAATTTAACAATCTAGAAAAAATATATAAATTCCTAGAACAATACAATCTTCCTAGAGTAAGTCAGAAAGAAGCAGAAAGCCTGAACAGACCCATAAGCAGGGAGGAAATAGAAACAACAATCTAAAACCTCCCAGGCCAGAGGACTATACTAGTGAATTCTATAAAACATTCAAAGAAGATTTGATTCCTATTCTACTCAAAGTCTTCCAAAAAATTGAAGAAGTAGCAATACTTCTAAACACATTTTATGAGGCCAACATGACCCTCATACCAAAACCTGGCAAGGACAACACAAAAAAAGAAAACTACAGAGCAATATCTCTAATGAATACAGATGCTAATATACTAAACAAAATACTAGCAAATCGAATACAACAACACATTGAAAAAATAATACATTATGATCAAGTGGGATTCATCCCAGAACCACAATGATGGTTCAACATATGTAAAATAGTTAACATAATACTCTATATAAACAAAATGAAGAACAAAAACAAATGATCCTTTCAATAGATATAGTTTTGTCATTTGATAAAATACAACATCATTTTATGTTTAATTTTTTTTTTAAAGAGACAGAGAGTGAGTCAGACAGAGGGATAGACAGGGACAGACAGACATGAATGAAGAGAGATGAGAAGCATCAATCATTAGTATTTCATTGTGCGTTGCAACACCTTAGTTGTTCATTGATTGCTTTCTCATATGTGCCTTGACCATGGGCCTTCAGCAGACTGAGTAACCCCTTGCTGGAGCCAGTGACCTTGGGTTCAAGCTGGTGGGCTTTTGCTCAAACCAGATGAGCCCTTGCTCAAGCTGGTGACCATGGGGTCTCGAACCTGGGTCCTCTGCATCCCAGTCTGACACTCTATCCACTGCGCCACCACCTGGTCAGGCCATCATTTTATGTTTAAAACACTAAACAAAATGGGGTAGAGGGAAAATATTTCAACATAATAAAGGCCATTTATGACAAACCATCAGCTAACATTATATTAAATGGCAAAAAACTGAAAACATTTCCTCTAAAATCAGGAACAAGACAAGACTACCCACTCTCTCTACTCTTATACAATATAATGCTTGAAGTTCTAGCCAGAGTAATCTGACAAGAGAAAAAAATAAAAGGTACTCATATTGGGAAAGAAAAAGTAAAGTTTTACTTTTTGCAGATGATATAATCCTGTACATCATAACCCCCAAAGACTCCACAGAAAGACTATTAGAAACATTAAACTGGCCCTGGCCAGTTGGCTCAGTGGTGGAGCATCGGCCTGGCGTGCAGGAGTCCCGGGTTTGATTCCCAGCTTTGGCACACAGGAGAAGTGCACATCTGCTTCTCCACCCCTCCCCCTCTCCTTCCTCTCTGTCTCTCTCTTCCCCTCCCACAGCCAAGGCCCCACTGGAGCAGGGCTGGCCCAGGCTCTGAGGATGGCTCTATGGCCTCTGCCTCAGGCGCTGGAATGCCTCTGGTTGCAACAGAGTGATGCCCCAGATGGGCAGAGCATTGCCCCCTGGTGGGTATGCCAGGTAGATCCCAGTCGGGCACATGCAGGAGTCTGTCTGCCTGCCTCCCTGTTTCCAGCTTCAGAAAAATACAAAAAAAAAAAAAAGAAACATTAAACAGTACGTTTGCAGGATACAAAATTTATATACAGAAGTCTATTGCCTTCTTATATGCCAACAATGAAACATCAGAAATCGAACTCAAAAAAAAAAAATCACTTTTATGATTGCAACAACAACAAAATACCTAGGAATAAACATAACAAAGAATGTAAAGGACCTTTATAATGAAAACTACAAACAATTGTTAAGAAAAATCGAAAAAGATACAATGAAATGGAAAAATATTCCCTGTTGTTGGATTGGAATAATAAATATAGTTGAAATGACCATAGTACCCAAAGTGCTATACAAATTTAATGCAATTCCCATCAAAATTCCAATTTAATTTTTATAGAAATGGAACAAAAAATCATTAGGTTTATATGGAACTATTAAAAACCCTGAATAGTCAAAGTAATCCTAAGGAAAAAGAATGAAGCTGGGGGAGGGGGGCATTACAATACCTGACTTCAAATTATATTATAGAGCCATGATAATCAAAACAGCATGGTATTGGAAGAAAAATAGACAGACCAATGGAACAGAATGAGAGCCCAGAAATAAAACCACGTATGTATGGTCAAATCATCTTTGATAAAGGAGCCAAAAACATAAAAAGGATAAAAGAAAGCCTCTTCAATAAATGGCGCTAGGAAAACTGGAGAACCACATGCAAAAGAATGAAACTCAATGACAGTTTGTCCCCTTGTACCAAAATTAATTCAAAATGGATCAAAGAGCTAAATATAAGATCTGAAACAATAAATTATATAGAAGAAAACATAGGTACTAAACTCATGGATCTTGGTTGAAAAGAGCTCTTTATGAATTTGACTCCAAAGGCAACGGAAGTGAAGGCAAAGATAAATGAATGGAACTACAGCAGACTAAGAAGCTTTTGCACAGCAAGAAAAACTGACAGCAAAACAGACAGCCAACTAAATGGGAGATGGTATTTTTAAACAACAGCACAGATAAGGGCCTAATATGCAAAATATGCCAAGAACTCATAAAACTCAACAACAAACATGCAAACAATCTGATACAAAAAAATGGGAAGAGGACATGAACAGACACTTTCCCGGGAAGAAATACAAATGGCCAATAGATATATGAAAAGATGCTTATCTTCACTAGCTATTAGAGAAATGCAAATCAAAACTACAATCTCCTCATGCCTGCTAGATTAGCTATTATTAACAAGACAGGTAATAGCAAATGTTTGAGAGGCTGTGGAGAAAAAGGAACCCTCATCCACTGTTGGTGGGAATGTAAAGTAGTACAACCATTATGAAAGAAAGTATAGTGGTTCCTCAAAAAATTAAGACTAGAACTACCATATGACCCAGCAATCCCTCTACTAGGTATATACCCTCAAAACTCAAAAACATTGGTACGTAAAGACACATGCAACCCCATGTTTATCGCAATATTGTTCACAGTGGCCAAGAGATAGAAACAATGAAAAGTCCTTCAATAGAAGACTGGATAAAGATGGCATACATATACTATGGAATACTACTCAGGCATAAGAAATGATGACATAGGATCATTTACAACCACATGGATGGACCTTGATTATAATGAGTGAAATAAGTAAATAAATTTAAAAAAATTAAGAACTGTATGATTCCATACATAGGTGGGACACAAAATTGAGAATCATGGACATGGATAAGAGTACAGTGGTTACCAGAGGGTAGTGGTGGGAGGTGAGGGAGGGCTTGGGGGAAGTGGACGGGCATAGAGAAAACCAAAGAGAAGGTGACAGAGGGCAATAAGACTTTGGGTGAGGGGTATACAACATAATCAAATGTCAAAATGACCTGGAGATGTTTTCTCTGAATCTGTGTACTCTAATTGATCAATGTCACCTCGTTAAAATTAATTGTCTAAGCGAAATTTCAATTTAAATAAAAGAAAAGATATCAGTGCCTGACCAGGCAGTGGCTCAGTGTATAGAGCTTTGGACTAGGATGCAGAAGACCCTGATTCAAGATCCTGGGGTTACCAGCTTGAGGGTGGGCTCATGTGGTTTGAGCAAGGCTCACCAGCATGAGCCCAATGACCCTGGCTTGAGCAAGGGGTCACTTGGTCTGCTGTAGCCCTCCAGTTATGACACATATGAGAAAGCAATCAATGACCAACTAAGGTGCTGCAACGAAGAATTGATTCTTCTCATCTCTCTTTGTTCCTGTCTGTCCCTCTCTGTGACTCTCTCTGTCTCTATAACAAAATAAATAAATAAATAAATTAATTAATTAATTAATTAAAAATAGAATGAAAAAGAAAGAAAGATATCAGTGAGAATTAAAAAAAAGTGTCAGTTATATGGTCAAGAATAAAATTTGAAAAAATATATATAATAAGAAGCAGTTGGCTACCTAGAGTAATAATGGCAGATAAAGTGAGATTAGAGAATGAAGCTGTAGGATGGTTGTAATCTGGACATTTAGTAAACTGACCTTTTAACATAGTCTCCCTCCATGATTTTAAAGTATCTCTCTATCATTTATAGAAAGAAACTCAAATTCTTCAGCCTGATTTTTAAGACCTTTTATATTTTTGCTCATTTTTTCTCTCTAATCTATTGTTTAACTATCTTCCATAATAGGTTTCCACTCCAGGCACATTATTACTGTTTTCATCATTAGTTTTGACTGTAATCTAGTGAGCAAAAATGTATAAACTATCTTCACAGATATCACTTTATTTTATCATCTCCATGTACACTGCTCATTGTCATCTGTGATTTTTCAGGAAGACAATATCTTCCACATTCCCTCTGGATATCTGAATTCTATACTCTACTCAAAACTCCCCCCCATAAACCATTTTTTAAAGTTATTATGCTATTGTTAATACTTATCATCTATCAAGCTATGAACATCACTCCTGTAGGAACAATTACAGGTCATTGCATAAAGCAAGTTTGACCTCTTCCAGTGTATACCCAAACAACAGTAAATGGAAAGCCTTCTACCACCAGCTTCATCCAAGCTGTCAACCCGCCTAAATGTGATAAGAAATAGACAAGACTATACTGTAGGATAAATCTCTCTGTAAGTTCTCAAAAGCATCTAAAATGCAATGGATAATTTTTTACTTATTTTTTTATTTATATATTTATTTTGGTACTTTTCTGAAGTGAGAAGTGAGGAGAGAGACAGACTTCCGCATGTGCCCAACTGGGATCCATGTGGCAAGCCCCCTAAGGGTCAATGCTCTGCCCATCTGGGGTATTGCTCCATTGCAACCAGAGCCATTCTAGTACCTATGGCAGAGGCCATGCTGCCATCCTCAGTGCCCAGGCCAACTTTGCTCCAGTGGAGCCTCTGGCTGTGGGAGTGGAAAAGAAAGATAGAGAGGGAGAAGGGGAAGGGAGGGGAAGCAGATGGGCACTTCTCCTGTGTGCCCTGGCCTGGAATCAAACCTGGGACATCCACATGCTAGGCAATGCTCTAACACTGAGTCAACAATGGGTAATTTATTTATGACTTATAAGAATCCAATTGGGCCGCTGGCTAGTTGCTCAGTGGATAGAATATCAGCCCAGCTTATGGACATCCCGGGTTTTATTCCTGGTCAGAACACACAGGAGAATCAGTCATCTGCTCCTCCCTCCATTCTCTCTCCTTTCTTTCCCTCTTCCTTTCCCATAGCCAATCACTCAATTAGTTCAGGCATGGTACCGAAATAACTCCATTAGAGCACATCAGCCTTAGGTATTAAATATAGCTCAGTACTCAAGCATTGGTCCCAGATGGGGTTACTGGGCTGATCCGAGTTGGGGAACATGTGAGAGTCTGTCTAATTTTCTCCCTTCCTCTCAGTAAAAAATAAACCAACTGGATATTATTACTGTGATTTTATACCTATAGAAACTGAGACTCAAAAAATTACTTCATTTACTCAGGACCTTGTGACAAAGAGATGTTAGGGCTTATATCTTTCTTTTTTTTTTTTTGTATTTTTCTGAAGCTGGAAATGGGGAGGCTGTCAGACTCCTGCATGTGCCCGACCGGGGTCCACCCAGCACGCCCATCAGGGGGTGATGCTCTGCCCATCCAGGGCGTCGCTCTGTTGCAACCAGAGCCACTCTAGCGCCTGAGGCAGAGGCCACAGAGTCATCCTCAGCGCCCGGGCCATCTTTGCTCCAATGGAGCCTTGGCTGCAGGAGGGGAAGAGAGAGACAGAGAGGAAGGAGAGGGGAAGGGGTGGAAAAGCAGATGGGCACTTCTCCTGTGTGCCCTGGCCGGGAATCGAACCCGGGACTTCTGCACGCCAGACCAACGCTCTACCACTGAGCCAACCGGCCAGGGCCAGGGCTGATTTCTTGAATGTCATTTCTCCTGATGCCAAAGCAAATGCTTTTATAAACTACTGCAAACATCCTAGTCATCTCTTTGTGCTGAGTACACTTGATATATTTGAGTAGTTCATGTTCTATAATTATTTCTATTACCACTTAAACATTTTCAAAAGCTTAAAGTGAATCAATTAGTTTATACCTCTTTTGAAAAATATAAAACTTTTGCAGCAAATGCTTGTTGAAGGCAAAAGCATTCTGTATTACTTTAAAAGGTAACGTTTTCTCTGTTTTTATGATCAGTGTTATGAGTACAACTAATCTGTTGCTTTTGATCACCACCACATGGCAGGTACTCACCTGTTCTTATTTATCCATTCTACCATATGAGTATACTCAACTAGCTCCAACTATCTACACAAACATACACATAGATATACATTTACCTATATTCTTATAAATAAGCATGTGAAATTCTTTGGTCCCCAAATTACTGACTCATAAGATATACTTATACTTACTACAAGTAAGTTGAACCAGTTACACTTCTGAGTAGTTGAACAGTCTATATCCGCATCAACTGTTCACTTCCAGCATTCCCACATCCTTGCCAGCTCTCAAAATCATCCAATATTCTAAGTGTTTTCTCAGGTATAAAGGAGTAAAATCATGTTTTATTGCTTTAGTCTGCATATTTCTTATTATTTATAAATTAGAGCATCTCTCTGCTTATTAGCCTTTAACATCTCTTCATTTCCATTGGCCACTTTCCTGTTAATATAACAGCCTTGTCTTATTGATTTGTGAGAATTTATTTTATGTTCTAAACTTTAGAGATTTCAAATAGCTTCTCTATTTATTAATTTAATTTTAGTCATATTGATCTTTATTATGCAATTTCTCTTTATCTTTCTGCTTCTCTCACTCACTTCTTCCCTGCTTCATTACTTTTCTTCCTTTTCTGTTCCCCATAATTATTTTTAGCTTCTTCATATTTATTGTATTCTGGGCTAATCATTTATTGATTTTTATAAGTAATCATACACTCATTTGTGCCATCCCAAATGTTTGTTAAATGCAATCTGGTGAAAGGCAATGGGCTGTGCCCTAGAAAGGTAAAGGTTTTTTTTTATTCTGTCTTTTACTCCAATGAACTCTCTCTCTCTCTCTCTTTCTCTCTCTCTCTCTTTCTCCCACACACACACACACACATGCACACGCACACACACACGCACACTCACACACAACAGATACCCTAATGCAGATTCTTACCACTTATAAATAGAAAGAATATATAACTTTTAGAAAATCAGTAATATAAAACAGAAAGAAAATATTCAGAAGCTTACAGGCAAATAATTAATAGGAGAGATGCAAACAAATACGATGTCCAAAAAACTTAAAAAATGATGCAGCTGGTGACAAAATTTTATAAATCCATTGCTTTGAATAATAGCTGAAAGTCAACATTGCCCTTCATTCTATATATCCTATCCTCTGCCTTTCTGTATCTCACACTTCAGTAATACTTGACTATTATTTATTTCCAATATAGCTATAGCTGAAAGAATGGAGAAAAAAAGAAGTAGTAATGTTTATTGAGCCAGAGAAATACTAGATCATTTACCCTTCATAAATTTCTACTGTATAAAAGAAATATATCTGGTGATGGGGAAAGAGAAATTTTAAAAAATCTTAAATACAAACAGAAAAACAGAAAAAGATAATAAAAAATGAAATATCATGAGAGATAACACTGTAACTATAATATCACTTTTTGTTTGATGATGTATATTTGTTTCATATATTTGATTGATGATAAAGAATCAGGAGCTAGTCATACAGAATTGCTATGAGTTCTAGAGTTACACTAACAATTTATTCTGAGAGCACAAGAAAAAGACTCTTGTTTTATTTTCTAAACAAGTCATCCACTGTTTTTATATTCTATCTTGTAAAACTTATAATGTGAGTCTGCAATGAAACTTAAAGAAAATTAAAAAAAATAGAATTATATAGAGAACACTACAGTCTTTTTAGTGTTTTTCAAAGCTACCTCTGACATACTACATTTATGAACATGAAATTTGTCACCATAAAAGTTATTAATTGTAACCTTTTTTTCTACATATGTCATCTCATAATATGCTAAAGCAGAAAATGATTAAGCTACTTCTAAATTAAAAGTACTGTACTGATTTGAGCTGTTGAATTCAGTCATTTTGAGACGGAACTAGTATGTCAGAAATATTGGTAGACTATAAAAATAAATGACTACTTCATATTTGTTGATATTCATTTTAACTTGAGTTTGCCTCTAAAGAACATAATATACCTACATCAAAACTGGGACACAACAGAATTTTTTTTTTAAGTGAGAGAAGAAGAGATAGTGAGACAGACTCCCACATATACCCTAACAGGTATCCAACCAGCAACCACTGTCTGGGGCCGATGATGCTCCAAACATTTTAGCTCCTGGGGCTGACACTGATACCAATGAGTTATGCTCAGTCCCCAGGGCCAATGCTCGAACCAATTGAGCCACTGGCTGCTAGAGGGGTAGAGTGATGGAAGGGGGAGAGGGAGGGAGAGAGAAGCTCATGGTAGCTTCTCTTGTGTGCCCTGACTGGGAATCAAACCTGGGACATCCACATGCTGGGCTGATTCTCTATCAGCTGAGCCACCAGCCAGGACCCACAACAGAAATTTCATTGTGTTTTATCTCCAAATATTTTATACAGAGGTGTTTTTCTTTAAAAATTTGAAATTTAGTCTCATCATTTCCCACCAGTTTATGAAATTACATACTGTACTGAATTATTCATTATATCTTTTTATTCTCTTAATAAAGAAATAATAATTTGATACCAACAAATCTTAAAAGTAGAGAGACACTGGAGAAGTTAACAAGACTCAGAGTTCAAATATGATTTTGAATATTTACCCCTTTATTTTTTTATTTTACTTAACTGATTTATTGTAGTAACATTTATCAAACAACCATATTCTCAACACAAAATGACAAATTCAATAACTTGAACAACTTAGAGCAGTTTTAGTGTAATGCTCAATGTAATGGTCATTGTTTAGGAAAAAAAGAAGATATGTTTTTAACTACTTTTTATTTTCTTATGAAATCTTTCAAAAATATTTGAAACCAGTAAGAATAACACATTCTCAACCAATGTTTGTAAAATATTGAAATTTTGTTTTTCATGATTCAATTCATTTTTTAAAAGTAATGGAGCAGATAACTTTAAAGCCCTCTCCCTTTGTGTATCCATTTCTCCATCCTCAAAATCAGTGGTCCCCAACCCCCGGGTTGTGGACTGTTACCGGTCCATGGGCCATTTGGTACCAGTCCACAGAGAAAAAATAAATAACTTACATTATTTCCGTTTTATTTATATTTAAGTCTGCACGGTGTTTTATTTTTAAAAAATGACCAGATTCCCTCTGTTACATCCGTCTAAGACTCACTCTTGACACTTGTCTTGGTCACATGATACATTTATCCATCTCACCCTAAAGGCCGGTCCGTGGAAATATTTTCTGACATTAAACTGATCCATGGCCCAAAAAAGGTTGGGGACCACTGCTCAAAATAACTATTTTTGTGATATTTGTATATCTGTGTTATCATAATGTTCTTAAACAACAAGGAATATGTTTGTGTTTTAAAAAAATTGAAGCCAGCCATGGGTTATTGACTCAGTGTTAAGTGTTGGACTAGCATGTGATGTCACAGGTTCAATTCCCAGTCACAGCATACAGGAGAAGTAACAATGTGATCTCTACTACTCCCACTCCCTCTTTTCTCTCTTTCTTCCCCTCCTGCAACCATGACTCAATTGGTTTGAGTGAGTTGGCCTCAGGCACTGAGAATGGCTCCATGACTTTCACCTCAAGTGCTAAAAAATGGCATAGTTGATGAGCAATGGAGCAATGGCCCCAGATGGGCAGAGCATCTCCCCCTAGTGGTCTTTCCCAGTGAATCTTGTTGGGGCGCATGCAGGGTCTGTATCTCTGCCTCTCTTCTTCTCACTAAAATTAAAAAAAAAAATTAAAGCCAGAGGAACTGCCTTGCACATCTTGTTCCTCAAACCTTTGAGATTTTAAAACAGGGCTAAAATCACCTTTGGACTGGAGCTAAAGCCACAATGTGTGCCAAAGAGATTTTTTCAAGGGTAACATTAAAGCAGACATTATGACGACAGGAATGATGACTACTGGACTGAAAATTAAAAACAATATTTAGAATTAGCATCATTGTGTTATGTTCCCTGCACCAATAGAAATGCCTTTCTTCTACTGGCGTAATTGCTCGTTTTCTCATAAATACCTCTTGCCTTTATCTCTTAATTGAAGCACTATTGGGATTTCTGTCTGAATTAGTATTTCTCTAATAGCTGTTCTTATTGATCTCAAATAAATTCTTGCTGCCTTTCATTAAAAAATGTGTTTAAGCACAAAAATTATACATAGTTATATACATTATAGATCCAGCTGGACTTAGTACTTTTTCACTCACAAATATAACTTTGAGATTTATCTATAGTATTTTATATAACTGTTTTTTTCCTCTCAACAGCACTAAAGCAGTCGGCTATACAGAATATTATAGTTTTATCAGTCCTCTCCTGTTCATCATTGTTGAGGTTGTTTCTAGCATTTTGCTCTGTAAAACTATGTTGTAGTGAATGTTCTTATGATGTCAACATGTAGAGAAGTGCACAAGTTGAACCACACGTTCAAGTGCATGTGCATCTTCAGTTGGACATTTTTATCTCTATTATTGCCAACTATATCTTCCAAAAGTTGTACAAATATACATTGCCATCAGCAGTTTATGGGAGTTCCTGATTCTTCAAATCACTGCTGACACTAGACAGAATAAGTGAGTCAAATCCATGCTACTCCACTCATTAGCTGTGTGACTCTAAAGTGTTAATTACATAATTTCTCTGTATCTCTGTGTCTTCCTGTGCAAAATGGGGATGACACTATCACCTATTTCTGAGGGTCTGTGAGGATTACATCAATTGAATTTATAAGAGTATAAGAATAATTAATTCCACTGCAAAAGAAGCATTTCAGAAGTGTTTGCTATTATACCAATATTCAGACTCTAGATAGTTGCCCTATAGAATGGGTGTTGTTTTGCTGTTTTAATAAAATTTTCTCTCATTTTCTACATGTATCCCATTATGGACTAGTTACAGTTTATAGACTGGCATCAGTCTACAGATACACTTGAACAGCACTTTCTTAAATCACTAAGTTACATATTTTGCTTGTTTATATATTCTAGATAAACACCCATAATGTGAAGTATTTCGGAAGTATTTTCTCCCTTTTTGTAGTCTGTCCTCCCTCCCTCCTTTCCTTTCCTTTCCTTTCCTTTCCTTTCCTTTCCTTTCCTTTCCTTTCCTTTCCTTTCCTTTCCTTTCCTTTCCTTTCCTTTCCTTTCCTTTCCTTTCCTTTCCTTTCCTTTCCTTTCCTTTCCTTTCCTTTCCTTTCCTTTCCTTTCCTTTCCTTTCCTTTCCTTTCCTTTCCTTTCCTTTCCTTTCCTTTCCTTTCCTTTCCTTTCCTTTCCTTTCCTTTCCTTTCCTTTCCTTTCCTTTCCTTTCCTTTCCTTTCCTTTCCTTTCCTTTCCTTTCCTTTCCTTTCCTTTCCTTTCCTTTCCTTTCCTTTCCTTTCCTTTCCTTTCCTTTCCTTTCCTTCCCTCCCTCCCTCCCTCCCTCCCTTCCTTCCTTCCTTCCTTCCTTCCTTCCTTCCTTCCTTCCTTCCTTCCTTCCTTCCTTCCTTTTCTTCCCTTTCTTCCCTTTCTCCTCTTTCTTTCTTTCTTTCTTTCTTTCTTTCTTTCTTTCTTTCTTTCTTTCTTTTTTCTTCTTTCCTTTCTTGGTGTTGTTTTTTGAATCTCAAAAGTTTTTTTTTAAGTTAAAATTTTTGTTATTGTTGCTTGTATTTTGGTGTAACACTAAGAAATCATAGCCTAATCTAAGTTCACTTAGTATACTCATGTATTCTAATAGTTGTTTACTTTTGGCTCTTCTATGTAGGTCTGTGATACATTTTGAGTTAATTTTTGTACATGGTGTAAAGTTTCAACTTCATTCTTTTGCATATGGAAACTCAGTTCCACCAGCACTTGATAAGACAATTGCTCCATTGAACAATTATCTGGAGCTTGGGCTTTTAGGTGAGCTCCAAATCTACCTGACTCCTCTAGTAGCTTCTGGATCAATCATTTGTTTACAAGGCTACCATGAAGCTAGAGAAATGGCACGGGAAAGATAAATGTTCAGATTCCACAGTTTGCTGTTCTTATTGATATTCAGCAGTTTTTCTTGAATAAATACTCATTAGATTGTTACCAGACTTTCATTAATGGTTAATGTTCAGAAAAAGGTGGTTTTGACTATTCTATCAATGTTGTCATTGTTTTTATGGAGGAGAGGACTTTGGAAGGTCCTGCTTCACTGTTCAGAAACTACTTCTCTATCTCTTTAATATTTAATTGTTCATGCTTTTAAATTTTATAAATTAACTGCCGTAAATTTCTCTTTATTTTTGAAATTTTTTTGAGTTCCTCTAGGCCAAGAAATTGTTTAAAATTATATTTAGTTTTAAAGCATATAAGTAATTTAGCAATTTTTATTATGAATTCTTAATTTAATTTCATTGTGTTTAGAAAATGTGTTCATTATTAGATCGATTTTTTTGCTATCTCTTAAGACATACTCTGTGGCCTAGACATGGGCATTTTGTTGAGTGTTGTTTGTTTGTTTTTTAAGATTTTATTTATTCATTATAGAGCAGGGAGAGAGAAAGAGAAGGAGGGAGGAGACAGAAATACCAACTCCCATATGTGCCTTGACCAGGCAAGCCCAGGGTTTTGAACCGGCGACCTCAGTGTTTCCAGGTTGACACTTTATCCACTGTGCCACCACAGGTCAGGCTTGTTGAGTGTTTTATGTGTACTTAAAGAGAATATGTTTTTTATTTTGATGGTAAAGATTTTTAGCAGTTATGGTGGGTAGAGCTTTTTGTTAATTTTTTTGTAATTGTAATCATTTTGTTATAATTCTTATCAGTTTACGCAGGCATTTTAGTTAATATTTCACAATATGATTATAAAGTCATTGTTTTCTCCATTTAATTCTGTGAGATTTTGCTCTATACATTTTCATCCTTTATTATTAATTACCTACCATTTCTAAGATTTTTTATCACGTTTGTCTTATTACATAATGATATTTTTTATTTCTATAAAAGCTATATTACTTAAAATCTATTTTGACTAATATTAATATTGTTTTATTAATATTTCAACTTATAATATAAATACTATTTACAAATATTTTAGAGCATATATGACAAAATATTTTATTTTATTTTAGAAAGCGAGACAGTAAGACCTATATAATTTTAGTGACTTTCTTCTATTTGTATCAGAACAAAAAGTAGAATCCAGGCCTTTGGCTGTAGAATTTCTATCTCGGTTGTAACAGACAAGTCATTAATTTGTGATTCAAAAGAGTATACTTTCTTGCCTGACCAGACAGTGGCGCAGTGGATACAGTGTTGGACTGAGATGCGGAGGACCCAGGTTCAAAACCCGAGGTCGCCAGCTTGAGCACGGGCTCATCTGGTTTGAGCAAAGCTCCCCAGCTTGGACCCAAGGTCGCTTGCTCGAGCAAGGGGTTACTCAGTCTGCTGAAGGCCCGTGGTCAAGGCACATATGAGAAAGCAATCAATGAACAACTAAGGTGTTGCAACGAAAAACTGATGATTGATGCTTCTCATCTCTCTCCGTACCTGTCTATCTGTCCCTATCTATCCCTCTCTCTGTCTCTGTAAAAAAAAAAAAAGAATATACTTTCTCAAATGTGGCATAGAAGAGCAGTAAGTGAGCTCTTAAATATTGCTGTTGTAGAAATATAAGCTTTCCTGAAGAGAAAAAATATTATTTGTCATACTGAATTACCTTGCTCAGCATACATGTCCTGCTTAAACAATTGTTTATTTATTTCTCCAAGAAACTGGAAATAATAATTCCTTCTATTATAGGTTTAATTTTCATTTTTAACAATAACTAATCTTACTGGGAAGATATATGTGAATGCTAAAATATTGTACCAATGCAGGATGAAGTGCAATTTAGTTTTGTTCCCACTCCTGAAACACAGCCACTAGTTCCCGTGGCAGATGTAACAGCATTCTTTCATGAATCCTTCAAAAACTATTCTATAATTACCTTTCTACAGGTCTAGAAATAGCTCTTATTTAACTTAAACAGTAGCATAATATGTGCACTGTTTGCATCTTGCTGTATACAACTTACAAAGTATTGGGAATTATTTCAAATTAGCACATGTATATCAATTACATTAATTTACATGGCCAAATAATATTACATGGTATACCTGTGTCATAGGTTATTTATCCAGCCTCCTATTGATAAACACTTATGTTGTTTTTCAGTTTTTGCTACTACAAATAATATTTCAAAGAGTTTCCTTGTTTGTCTGGCATTTTTGTATATAAAACTTTATTGTTTGGGTTAATAATTTCTTACAAGTGGACCTAGTTGGTCAAGGGATAGATATATTTTTGATAGTATTTCCCAGTGGCTCTCCATATAGATTATAACAGTTTATACTTCTGTTATCAATATATCAGAGTGCCTTTTGTCTATACTTTAATTAATACAGTCTCTTATCAAATATTTTGTGGTTTTAAAATCCATTTTTTTATTTTATGAGAGAAATTAAACACTTTTATAACTATAAAAGTTGCTTTTTAAAAAATAAATATTTCAGTATTATTTGCTTATTATTTATTTGATGATTTTCTTCTTGTTAATTTATAGTTTATAAGTATAAAATGACTTAGTCTTTTATGATATTTTAGATATTTTACCTAGTTTGTTTTTTGCCTCTTTAACACTGTTTTTGTCCTTTAATGTTTGAAACATGTATTAAACATTATTCTTTCATTTAAATATTTTATGATTTGTGTCAAACTCATATAGGCCTTCCTCATTCTGAAGTTCTAAACATAAGTATTCCATGCTTACTCCTAACACTTTCATAATTTCCTCTACTACATCAAAGTTTTTAAGCAATATGGAAATTATTTTTTGTATTCTCAAAAAATATTCTAACAATTTCTTCTCTAGGTGCCCTAAAGCTATCATGTTTTTCAGACCTAAAGTTGGTTATGAATCAGTACCAAAGTATTTCTCTATTGAAACAATAATATATGTTAATACTATTGGAGTTAGTCACTATTATATATTTTTCTGAGAATTTTTCTGGTGAGCTACATTTTTTTTAATATAATCTTTGCGATTACTCATATTATTTTAAAGGATAGATTTGCAAATATTTTTCATCACAGAAAATTTATAAATTAATTTAGGCAGAAGCAAGATATTTGGGATATTGTTTTTTTTCTGTCTAATAATACTAAATACCTTTCCATTTGTTGTAGTCTTCATTCCTCTTATTATGTTTTCAAATTTCACATATGCTTTTTATATTTCCTAATAATTTTACTCCTGTATTTATCCTTTTTATTTTTTGTTGCTAACGTGTATTTTTTTTATTTTGTCTTTTCAGAAGCTGTTGAAGCTTAGTGGTTGTTTTGTCTAACAGTCCGTAATCCCATTCAGACTCTGCTCCTGAGTCTTTATGGGGCTAATGGGCTCTGAGGAGGCCCTGAGACCAGGCTGTCACTTCCATCCTGCTTTTCTCAAAGACTGGTTGGGATCTTGCCCCTTCGTTGTGTTACCTCCTCTGAGAATTTTTCACAAAGAGCTACAGGCATCTGCTCAGAAACTTTCTGAAGTTTGAAAGCATTCCTCAACCTTTCCTCTCATATTGTGGGGTTTAGGTAGTAGATGTCTTTCAGTGCTAGTGAAGATGGAACTTGCAAATTTTTTTTCTTTCTCTTCTCTCTTTTTCTTTCTAAATTCCTTTTTTCTTCAGGTGTGATATTCTAGGGTAAAGGCAGCAACACATTACCTTGCAATTTTAAAACTATGTATTCTCTCTTTCTTGCTCTTTTTGTAGTGTTAGTTCCTTTTTTAACTTAAATTTTTTTATTTTTAATTTATTGTGTTGACATGGTTTCAAATGTCCCACTCAATATAATGCCCTCTATACTCTGCACTGTGTCACCCCATGCATTGTATGTTCTTTAACAGGTGTTTAATATAAATTTCTCTTGCAAATAGCTACTGTACTGATAATGTAGTATTTGACTAAGAGCAAACTAAATCAAAATATGAAGGAGCTGTTCAGAGCTGAAATGTCACTAGTTTCATATATGCTAGGAAATATCTGGCTTCTTTTATCTGCATCATCATTCTAGCCTTTCCTCTTATGTAATATTTATTTTGTTTTTTCCACTAATCTTTGGAATTTAATATTTATAATAACTGCTAAACATATTGATATTATCAAGTGTTCATACTTTAATTATCAATTGCCATAATAAATCAGTATACTTTGCATTTTATAAATAAAAAATAATGAGGATCTGAGAGTTTAAATAAACTTCTAAAATTTACAGTTATTTGTTAGCAGAGCTCTGTCTTAAACCTGCATTTTCGTACTCTAAGTCTATTACTTTTTGACTACATTACAGTTACTTCTAAATTTCTATTTACTGTGATGGTTTTTAGCTCACAAAACAAATTTGCCTATATTATTTAATTAGATTCTGATAACAACAGTTTAAGTTAGATTGAAAGTAGGTTATTGTTAAATGCATTTTATAGGTAAGGACATTTAATTTCTAAAAATACAGAATTTTTCAAAGGCAAACATTTGTTTCATAGCCAGAGCAGAAAATCAAACAGAGCTCCTTATCTAAAATTAGGTATCTTTCTTTTAAATAACTATACATCTAACAAAACAGTTTTTACATTAATAATGATACATTCTTGATTTAAAATTTTATGAGTATTTTGTTCTATTGGAAGCTATTTGAAACTAGTTATTTTGTACATGTTTGGTATCTTGTATCCATAAACTATTGTCATAATAATGTTATGCAATAAACACCCGATACTGTGCAATAAATAACCACAATACCTAAGTGATCACAATACATGTAACTTTTGCTCACATGTTTTCAGGCTTTCTGAGCAATTCCTGTGGTCTTGGCTGGACTTGCTTGTACTGTGAAGTTAGCTGCAAATCTACTTAACAGCTCTGATGATCACAGCAGGGCTTTTTCCCATGTTAGCTATCTCTTGAGATATATTCAATTTCTCTTCACATTTATTCATTCAGAAAGCATTTAGTTAATGTACTGTCCTGGGAAGAGTTTACTAAATTAGATTCATGTCCATTGTGGAGGTGAGGAGCATGGCAGCAACTCTCCTACACCAACGGTAGCCAGGCCATGTTTACACCCTTCGGAATCTAAGACGTGGCACCTATTATATCTTCCCCTGGTGCTAGGACTTAAGGAGATCATAATGAGCAAGACAGACAAGATCTCAACTGGTGATTCTTAGACTGTGGGGAAGGCTGCATCTTCATTTTTTGGAAACCATTACCTAACTTTACACCCATCAACCCTTTTCATAGAAATCCTCTTCTGGTTGGAGCTCTCTCTCCTATGCCTATGTAAGCATGTGATGAGCTACGAGTCACAGAACTAGTTTTAGCCAACTGTTAGCAATTTCGGTGATATTTCTGAGCTTTGGATTGTCAGCTGAAACTCCATGAAAACAGAAAATCTTTCATTTTGTTTTTAAATTACCCTAATTCTTGTAGTCTTTAATTAGAATCAGGTGGGTAATAATTCAAGGAAGAAAAAGATGTTTATACCTTGTTTTAATAAACAAATGTAAACCTAAATTTTCAAGTATTTTTTCTAAATTTTGGATAAAAAGATATTGCTTCTTTACCTACAGATAGTTATATAATAAATTGTACTTTTAAATGAATGGATTTTGACCTCAAACATTTTATTCCACTTACCAAAGTATATAAATGTTTTTATAAGTGTATTAAAAATAAATTTAATTTCAGATCCTTTTGAAGCATTCATCATTTTTTCCATTCGCCATGAAATCAGAAGGATTGATCTACATAAAAGAGACTATAGTCTACTTGTGCCTGGATTGCGAAACACAATAGCTCTTGATTTTCACTTCAATCAAGGTTTACTTTATTGGACAGATGTTGTAGAAGACAGAATATACCGAGGCAAGCTTTCTGAAAATGGAGGTATGTGTGTTACAATTTTGTGTTAATGTTTCAGTTAGTTTTTAACTGAAAATTCAAGAAATATGTGTGGTAATGGAAGGAGTGTTGATTACTGTTTGTCTTTTGGTTATTTCTTTCTTTCTTCATATATGTAAAACCAAGGATATCACATATATGTGTGAAGATATGTTCAAAGAGTGAGGGCCTGTGCTATTCACTCCATTATTAAATTATAGACTTTTCCATTGGCATGTGGCAAAGATATTTATTTATAAGAAAATGATTTCTACATACTAACAGTTATATTTGTGAGTTAAAATAAGTTGTGTTTAATTTTGTTATAATCTTTCAACTTATCTCAAAGAAATGAGAACAAAATTTTTACAAAGACCACTAATATTAGCTAAATATTTTTGCCATATGTTGACTTTTCTGTCTAATCTAGGTTTTTCTTAAGTAGCAAGGCTTAGAGAATAATATTTGTAACATATCTCTTGAAAATGTTACCTATGTGTAGCATTTCAAGAACTACATAGTTCTATCAAATTCTAAATTTCTCCTTAAATCACCTTTGCAATTTTGAAAAAATGGTAATATTTAAGCATACAATATGGTTATGATAGATGAATTTCTGTCCTGTGTCATACTGCAAGATGCTGATTTCAAATGATAGATTTAGATCCATGGGATTAGATGGTTAACTGTTTAAAATACCCACTTAAACAATCTGACTATAATCACTGGTAATGCCATACCTATTAAGAGTTATCCTATGAGACATAGGTGTCTTTTTCTTTAAAACAAGAGAGACGGAGAGAGACACACAGAGAGGGCAGATAGAGAAAGACAGACAGACAGAGAGACAGACA
Source organism: Saccopteryx bilineata (assembly GCF_036850765.1). Lineage (NCBI taxonomy): Eukaryota > Metazoa > Chordata > Mammalia > Chiroptera > Emballonuridae > Saccopteryx > Saccopteryx bilineata. Next base: position 98,884,356 of record NC_089494.1, read on the forward strand.
GGAAGGTAGAAAGATGAGAAGCATCAATTCTTCATTGAAGCATCTTAGTTGTTCATTGATTGCTTTATCGTATGTGCCTTGACTGGAGTGGGGCTCCTGCCTAGCCAGTGACCCCTTGCTCAAGCCAGCAACCTTAGGCTCAAGTCAGCAAACTTTGGGCTCAAGCTGGCAACCACAGGGTTTAGAACCTGGGTGCTCTGTGTCCCAGGCCAGTGCTCTACCCACTGGGCCACTGCTTGGTCAGGCGAGATGCAGGTGTATTTAAAATACTCTATTTAAATTGTTAAAGAAGCTAAGGAAGGGATAAATAAGAATAATGGTGGACATTATCAAATCATTTATTTTTATTTAAACTGCACTAATGCCTTCTTCCCTTATTTGTGAAGGTGTTATATCTCGCAAATCCCATAACCTGGATGGAGGCGGAGGGAGGGTAATGGGGCTCCTGGGGATGGAGGGAGAGGGAGTGTCATGGGGCTCCTGGGGATGGAGGGAGAGGGAGTATCATGGGGCTCCTGGGGATGGAGGGAGAGGGAGTGTCATGGGGTTCCTGGGGGTGGAGGGAGAGGGAGTGTCTTCAGGCTCCTAGGGGTGGAGGGAGAGGGAGTGTCTTGGGGTTCCTGGGGATGGAGGGAGAGGGAGTGTCATGGGGCTCCTGGGGATGGAGGGAGAGGGAGTGTCTTGGGGCTCCTGGGGATGGAGGGAGAGGGAGTATCTTCAGGCTCCTGGGGATGGAGGGAGAGGGAGTGTCTTGGGGCTCCTGGGGATGGAGGGAGAGGGAGTGTCATGGGGCTCCTGGGGATGGAGGGAGAGGGAGTGTCTTGGGGCTCCTGGGGATGGAGGGAGAGGGAGTGTCTTGGGGCTCCTGGGGATGGAGGGAGAGGGAGTGTCATGGGGCTCCTGGGGATGTAGGGAGAGGGGGTGTCATGGGGCTCCTGGGGATGAAGGGAGAGGGAGTGTCATGTGGCTCCTGGGGATGGAGGGAGAGGGAGTGTCTTGGGGTTCCTGGGGGTGGAGGGAGAGGGAGTGTCTTGGGGCTCCTCTTGGCTCTGGTTAAATGCAGTAAAGCGATCACATCTGTCTTGCTTCTAAAGTGAGTAGGTGCTCAGTAGTTATAACGCTGTTGTCCCAAGTGAACTTTTTCTTTGTTCTTCCCATGAAGATCAATATTTAAATTAAATTGCATTGATTTTAGCCAGCACATCATTATTATTCCCAAAATCCTCTGTTCTGCCTAAAAAGTCAGAAAAAAATGACATTTTTTCAACCTAAATATTATTATTAGCTCCAGAATTATTTAAAAATTCTGTTCCATTGTTACTGAAAGAGCCTTAAGAGATTAAAAGTTTCTGGAAAAAAATTAGTAATTCTAAATTTGGCACCTTTTTAATTTCTTTTATGCCAGGTATACCTTTTTTACTCCATCTTTTAGAGTGACTCCAGTGAATGAATACTTTATATGCTGATACATAGGCCTTTTCCTTTGGGCTTAACGTGTTCCTGAAATGTGTACAAGTGTTTCTCTCCCTTCTGCTGTAGGTGTAAGTGCAGTTGAAGTAGTTGTGGAGCACGGCCTGGCTACCCCGGAAGGACTGGCCGTCGACTGGATAGCGGGCAACGTATACTGGATAGACAGCAATCTGGACCAGATTGAAGTGGCCAAACTGGATGGATCCTTAAGAACTACACTCATAGCAGGAGCCATGGAACATCCTCGGGCTATTGCTTTAGACCCAAGATATGGGTAAAGATGTTTGCCTTTTACACATCCACTTTGGCTTAAGAAATATAATCTTTCAATTTAATGTCAAATTCAATTATCTCATAAATTATGCAACAAACTGCTTGTTTTGTGCATGTGTATATACATTATATATATGTGTGTGTGATATGTGTATATGTGTATATATATATAATTGTATAATATATAATTATATATATAATGTATAATACACACACATATTACCATGAGTTTGGTTATAGGATTTTTAAAAAGACACTTTTAGAAGTTATAAATGTCTTTTTTTAAAGATATGGGAATTAAGCTGGCCTTATTGAAAGCAATTACAACTCTATTTTGAAACAATAATTTAATGACGTTCTCTTTGACCTTCTAAAAATGCTGTAATTGTACCTAAGATATAGTTGCAAATGACAAGGCCAATTTTTGATCCAAACAGTCACAGATGTTAACCATCTCACACTATTTATTTTGTATGTACTTGGCATCAGTTTAAGAGAAAATCAGAAAAGCTTAAAGGAGACCAATGGTGAGATTCTGATTATTAGGACATTTGGAAGACAGGCATTTGGTTCTAAAAAACAAGGTCAGATGTTGAGTAACTCAGGTTATTGCCCTCAGTGTTTCCTGTGTGTTCCTTTCTAAAAGATCAAAAAAGAGGGACTATATTTGGAGCCAGACAATGAGGGTTCCAGTTCCTGATCAGTAAATTATTCTTTGGAGAAGCTACTCAGGTGTATTATCTTTCCTTAGAATTTAGTTTAAGTTTTCTCTTTTACAAGTCAGAGATAATAATATATGTATATATATAAATATGTATCATTAGCTTGTTTTTGAGAAGACAGGAAATATGTGGGATATAATATATAGCTGATATATGTGAGAGCACTGTATTCCTCCTAATTATTTATTTTCATGGTAATTACTCTGTAAATATAAAACCATTGTCAAATCTAAAAGGTAGTACAAAAAGCTTTTTCTTGTGTGACTCTGTACCCTTAAGTAATACAAAGTCCAAGAGCACCATTGAGATTGGGGAGTTTGCCAGTTAATGAGATGCAGAAGAGAAAAAGGGAGCTTTGTGTTTTGTCAGTTCCCTGGATGCACTGACTGCCTTGTGCTCTGGTTTATGCCCAAGGTCAGAAAGCAGTATATTGGGAAGTCTGTTGGGTTTTTTTTCCTTTTCCTGACTTTAGACACAGAAATTAAAGGGGTTGAGCAGGTTGTCTAGAGCAGGGTTCCAAACTGGCAACCCTTGTGGATGTGTTTTCTTTCTCTTCCACAGTGTTTTAAATTTATTTGAATTAGTTGCCAATTTAAAATACTGAAAGATTTTGCATAGTGCTGTGGATTTCCGACTTCTTTTGGAAAACCAAGGAGATCTGGCAGTGATGAGCAGAGCAATAGCGGCTTCTTTTAACTTGGGGATGTGTTCTCTAGTTTACACAGTCCTCACTTTGCCCATTTCACTTATTAACTCTAATAGTAGCAATAAATTCACAAGAAGATATATGCTATGATTAATGAGAAATTCCACTTTTGTAAAGAAACTATTTCTGAGGTTTCAAGTAGATTGCTGATCCTGACCCTTTAATTCCTGGAAGGCTTCATCATCAACAGAGGCTGCACCCTCAGTGTGACTGCTGCTGGCATGAAAGTTTCACCTAACATCCATGCCTATGTTGCGCCAGCTCCATATCTGCATGAGAAACTTTCTGGATAAGTGAAAAGTGATATTTTAGAGAAAGTTGTAGTTTTAGTATTTAAACTAACACAATAGAAAAACTGAGAATGTCTCTCATATTACAATTGTCACATAGAGAGGAAAACCAAGAAACAAACAATAAAATAGGTGTACTGAAATTTTAAAAATAATCTGACCAAATAAAACAGTGATGCAGGAAGTTGAAATTTCATTTTCTACAGCTTTGAACTGACAATATTTAGGCTAACCTTATTCATATCAGTTTGTTAGGAAAACATAAAACCCGAAAGCAGAAAAGAAAAAACAAAAAGAACATACAAGCCCCACATACTGTTTAAGTAAAAATATCAGATGCTATTTCAGAGATATAAAAGGAGCTTCAAAAGTAAATTATCCTTTAAGACTGAAAGTTAGAATAGAGCAAGCATGTGAGTAGGGAGAACTTGAGGATGCTTCAGTGAAAGGTGATGCCTTTTCTTATTAGTGACTGCTATTATGGTGTGAAGTTAATTAAAACAACTACAGTAGTATTAATTTTTTTTGAAATGGGTGAAGTAATAATACTTATGATATTTTTTTAGCATAGATTACCAAGTCTCAAAGTTGTGATGATATTTCTTATTTATTCAAGTCCAGGAAAGAATTGAAAGGTTGACAGGTTTGGGTGTCTTAATGTGGTAAACTTTTTTTTGTTAAAAAAGATTTTATAGAAGATTGATACAATTAAGAAATGAGGTTTCTATAAACACCTTAAAAGCCCAGATGTAGCAATTAAAATTTAAAATATACTGCAAATATTAACACATTTCAGATTTATTGGATATTTTAGTAAAAATATACATAAAAAATTTTAAACATTGGACCTTTTATAGACTTTTTAAATTCATTTTGGAGAAAAGAGAGAGAAAGAGAGAAGAGGGGGAGGAGCAGGAATCACCAACACCTGTATGTTGCTTTGACCAGGCAGGCCCAGGGTTTCGAACCAGCAATGTCAGTGTTCCAGGTCATCACCTTATCCACTGAGCCACCACAGGTCAGGCAGCACTGGACCTCTAAAAGGTAGACTGAACAGCAAGTAAAGCATGGAGGTACTAGAAGGAAAAAAATAAATAAAGATCAGAGCAGAAATAATGACATAGAGGCTAAAGAAACAATACAGAGGATCAATGAAACCAGGAGCTGGTTCTTTGAAAAGGTATACAAGATCCATAAACCTTTAACCAGACTCACCAAGAAAAAAGAAAAAATACTCAAATAAATAAAATTAGAAATGAGAGTGGAGAAATAACAACTGACACAACAGAAATACAAAATATTGTAGGAAAATACTATGAAGAACTGTATGCCAAAAAACTAGACAACCTAGATGAAATGGACAAATTCTTTGAAACATATAATCTTCCAAAAATTAATCTGGACAAATCAGAAAACCTAAACATACCAATTACAACAAATGAGATTGAAACAGTTATCAAAAAACTCCCAAAAAAGAAAATTCATGGGTCTAATGGCTTCATAAGTAAATTCTACCAAATATTCAAAGAAGAACTAACTCCTATTCCTCTCAAGCTATTTCAAAAAATTAAAGAGGAAGGAAGACTTCTAACCTCCTTTTATGAGGTGAGCATAATTCTGATTCCAAAACCAGGCAAAGACAACACAAAGAAAGAAAATTATAGGGCCAATATCCCTGATAAATTTAGATACTAAAATCCTCAATAAAATAGCAAACTGGATCTAGCAATATATGACAAAAATCATACACCATGATCAAGTGGGATTTATTCTGGTGAGACAAGGCTGGTACAATACTCACAAATCAATCAATGTGATTCATCACATAAAAAAAGGAAGGAGAAAAACCATATGATAATTTCAATAGATGCAGACAAAGCATTTGATAAAATCCAGCACCCATTCATGATCAAAATTCTCAGCAAAGTGGGAATACAGGGAACATACCGCAACATGATAAAAGCCATCTATGAAAAACCCACAGCCAACATCATACTCAATGGGCAAAAATTAAAAGCAATCCCCTTAAGATCAGGAACAAGGCAGGGGTGCCCCCTTTCACCACTCTTATTCAACATAGTACTAGAAGTCCTAGCCACAGCAGTCAGACAAGAAAAAGAAATAAAAGGCAAGGCCATTGTACTCAAAACAGCCTGGTACTGGCATAAGAACAGGCATATAGATCAATGTAACAGAACAGAGAACCCAGAAATAAACCCACACTTTTATGGACAACTGATATTTGATAAAGGAGGTAAGAGCATACATTGGAGTAAAGACAGCCTCTTCAAAAAATGGTATTGGGGAAATTGGACAGCTACCTGCAAAAACATGAAACTAGACCACCAACTTACACCATTGACAAAAATAAACTCAAAATGGATAAAAGATTTAAATGTAAGCCATAAAACCATAAGCATCTTAGAAGAAAACATTGGTAGTAAGCTCTCTGACATCTCTCACAGCAATATATTTGCTGATTTATCTCCACGGGGAAGTGAAATAAAAGACAGGATAAACAAATGGGACTATATCAAACTAAAAAGCTTTTCCACAGCTAAAGACAATAAAAACAGAATAAAAAGACAAACTACACAATGGGAGAACATATTTGACAATATATCTGATAAGGGGTTAATAACCAAAATTTATAAAGAACTTGTAAAACTCAACACCAGGAAGACAAACAATCTAATCAAAAAATGGGTGAAAGAAATGGATAGACACTTCTCCAAAGAGGACATACAGATGTCCAATAGGCATATGAAATAATGCTCAACATTACTAATCATTAGAGATATGCAAATTAAAACCACAATGAGATATCATCTCACACCAGTCAGAATGGCGCTTATCAACAAAACAACACAGAATAAGTGCTGGCGAGGATGTGGAGAAAAGGGAACCCTCCTGCACTGCTGGTGAGAATGGAGACTGGTGGAGCCACTGTGGAAAACAGTATGGAGATTCCACAAAAAATTAAAAATTGAACTGCCTTTTGACCCAGCTATCCCACTTTTAGGAATATACCCCAAGAACATCATAGCACTGTTTCAAAAGGAGAAATGCACCCCCATGTTTATGGCAGCATTGTTCACAATAGCAAAGATCTGGAAACTGCCCAAGTGTCCATCAGTGGACGAGTGGATTAAAAGGCTATGGTACAGATATACTATGGAGTACTACTCAGCCATAAGAAATGATGACATCGGATCACTTACAACAACATGGATGGACCTTGATAACATTATATTGAGAGAAATAAGTAAATCAGAAAAAACTAAGAAGTGTATGATTCCATACATAGATGGGACATAAAAATAAGACTCAGAGACATGGACAACAGTGTGGTGGTTATGAGGGGGTGGGCATGAAGAAAACCAGTTAGAAGGTGATAGAAGACAATTAGACTTTGGGTGATGGGAATGCAGCATAATCAAATGTCAAAATAACCTAGAGATGTTTTCTCTGAACATATATACCCTGATATATCAATGTCACCCCATTAAAATAAAAAAAAGGTAGACTGAGAATATAGTAAAATTAAGCACCCATACACTTAACTGCAAAGCCAAGCTAAGCATAAGAAGACCAACATTAAAAAAAAAAATTGTGCTATTAGTATATTCAAAAAGACACATAAGGGTGACGTCACGGAAATGGCGCTGTGAGAAGCGCATCCGACAGCTCTCCCCTAAATCACAACAAATTTATCAACTAGAAACAGAAAAATTTATCCTCGGAGCATTCTGGAGTTCCACACAAACTGAAAGCAAAAGGACTGTTATCACTTGAATCTGAGAGACGAGGGTGTGGAGGAAGCTACCGCAGCGACGCTCATTCAAGCCGCCAGGGAGTGCGCCCGCGGTGAGTCAGCCCATATACTTGGGAACCGCAAGCCGCCGGGAGCCCGCGAGCTGCCACGAACCCCCGCGAACCGCCACCGCGAGCTGCCGCGAGCCCCCGCGAACCGCCACCGCGAGCGGCCGCCACGAGCCGCCGCGCGCGCGCCCGGTCCGGTTGAGCACCGCTGACGTTCCCAGCGGCCCGCACACTGCAAGTGGGGGTCGCCGAACACCGGTGCCCGGAGCGCCCCATTCGCGCGCGTGCCTTGGGCATTCCACGTGCCCAGGGCGCCCTACTGGCCCTCACACCCAGGGGGCTCCATTATCCTGCGCCTGGTGCGGTCCAGCCGCCAGCGGCGGGGCGATCGGGAGAGGCTTGGGAGATTCTCTCCGTGGGCGGGGCACCTCACCCAGCCATTCAAGCTAACAATCAAGCATTGGGGGAGGGGTGCGCGCAGGCAGCCTAAAATACCTTCGGAAACACAGCTGCGACACAATCACTGAAATTAGCTTAACCCATAAAATCTGCGCACCCTCGGTTCTAATTGATAAGATCTCTCTCAGTTCAGCGATCCAAGACAAGAGGCGTGATATTTTTTAGTGCCTCTCCGTAAAGGGGTGGGGGCAACTTCTGATTGATAGAGCCTCCATATTCAGGGATAAACGCTAACAAGAAGGACTTGGCAGATAATAAAGTCTATACTACACTAGTCGTAAGCAGAGACTAGTGCCTCTTCTTCCCTGCAAAAACAGGCTACAAAGTGTGGAAAGCCTGGGTTGAGAGGTCCAAATAAATGATAGGCGCTGAACAGTCACCTTGACAACAATTGACTCCCACCCCCGCCTGATTACACTGGAGGCCCTGACTGTCAGAGCCTTTCCCAAAGCCTTGCACTGAGTGGGGATAGAGTGGGGATTTCCCAGCTCTTTGAGTCTCTTACTCCCCAGGCAGAAGCAGTTGCAGCCTTATAGCTGGATCACCAGGCTGCTAATTCAGAAAGGGGGGACTAGGAGAGAGAATCCAGGAAAGCAAACTCTCTCATCGTTGGACCCGGCAAACGCCAACAATCCTTTACTTCCAGCAAGACTAAAGCCAATTATATGACATTGCCATAGAATCCCATCAACTGCAAATCCCTAACTAAGAGTGACACAGGGGCAGAGCCTGGGGTACAGAGTCACCGACTAGGAAGAGGGAGAGAAAAGAAAAAGAAAGAAGTTAACCTCTCAAAATCAAGAAAAACCCACAGACTTTACAACTTGATCCACTAATTTTTTTTTTGTTGTTGTTGTTGTTGCTTGTTTCTTCTATCTTTTTGCCTTTATTTCCTCCACCTCGGTCCTTCTATTCTCTGCCCATCTTATGCTTCCCCTTTCTTGAACTACACTACCCATGAGTGTTGCATTTTATTTTTCTTCTTCATCCTCACCCTCCTTTAAGGTTATACTCCAAAACACTTAACTCTCACTCTCTCCTCTTTTTTTTTTTTTTTGTCTTGCTTTATTTTGTTTTTTTCTCCTCATATTTTATTTCTTCCTTCGTTTTTCTCTTTTTCTTATTTTTTCCTTTCTACTCGTTTTTTCTTTTCTCATTTTACTTTCCTCCCATATAATCCTCAATCACGAACAAATTAGTTAATTTGGGACTCAAGGCTTTTTTTTGGTTTTATTTCTCTTTTTTGCTTTTGTTTTTATTTTTTTTTCTCTTGTTTGTTTATTTTTGTGGCATTTTGGGTCCTCCCAACCCAACGTCTCGATTGTATTTAGTCTTCGCTCCACTTAATACAACAGATTTTTACTTATTATTTTTATTTTTTCTTCTTTATTATTCTTTTTTGGTCTTTTTTTCTGATTCCCTCTTATCCCTCTCATTATATCTCTTAGTTGACCATCACTTACAAGCAAATCATCTTATGCTTGTCTAAGATTTTCTTCCTTTTTTTTTTTTTTTTTTTTTTTTTTTTTGCATTTAGTAGGTCCCTACTCCCTTTTTTTGCCCCTTGAACTCTTCACCCCAAATTAGGCCCTCCATTATAGGCACGATATTTCCCTGAGGAGGGGAGAGGAGGGAAAGAGAAGAGAGAAAAAAGGGGGAAATAATAAATTATTACTGTTTTTTTTTTTTGTGGGCTGTTTTACCCTTTTTTTTTTTTCTTTTTACTCTTTATTAATTCTAATTAGTGCTATCAATAAGACCACCCTCAGATGCCGATAAGAAAGAGGAAATCGAATATTATGGATACAAAAGAAAGAGAGGTAACACAAATAGATGTGGAAAAATCTATGGAGAAAAGACTTAACATATTGGAAGCCTTGGAGCTAAATGACAGAGAATTTAAACTAGAAATCTTAAAAATACTCAGAGATATACAAGAAAACACAGAAAGGCAATATAGGGAGATCAGAAAACAACTCAATGAACACAAGGAATATATTACCAAGGAAATTGAAACTATAAAAACAAATCAAACAGAAATGAAAAACTCAATTCACGAGCTGAAAAACGAGGTAACAAGCTTAGCTAACAGAACAGCCCAGATTGAAGATAGGATTAGTGAAATAGAAGACAAACAACTTGAGGCACAACAGAGAGAAGAAGAAAGAGACTCAAGAATAATAAAAAATGAGAAAGCCCTACAGGAATTGTCTGACTCCATCAGAAAGAATAACATAAGAATAATAGGTATATCAGAGGGAGAAGAGAAAGAAAATGGAATGGAGAATATACTCAAACAAATAATAGACGAGAACTTCCCAAGCCTGTGGAAGGAACTAAAGCCTCAAATTCAAGAAGCAAACAGAACACCAAGTTTTCTTAACCCCAACAAACCCACTCCAAGGCACATCATAATAAAGATGACACAAACCAATGACAAAGAAAAAATTCTCAAGGCAGCCAGGGAAAAGAAGAGTACAACATATAAAGGAAGGCCTATTAGATTATCATCAGATTTCTCAGCAGAAACTCTACAAGCTAGAAGAGAGTGGACCCCAATATTTAAAGCCCTGAAAGAGAGGAACTTTCAGCCAAGAATACTATACCCATCAAAGCTATCCTTCAAGTATGAAGGAGATATAAAAACATTCACAAACACAGAAAAGATGAGAGAATTTATCAACAGAAAGCCCCCACTCCAGGAAATACTAAAGGGGGTTTTCCAACCAGATTCAAAGAACAAAAGAAAACAACACCACAAGTAACAGCTCCACCAAGAACACAATAAAACCAAACTTAAACTGTGACAACAAAGGAAAAAAAGGGGGGAGAGGATGGAGATTAACAGTAGCAAAGGATGATGAAGTGCAGAAATACTTATAAGATAGGGTACTACAATGAATATGGTAGGTACCCTTTTCATTACTTAATGGTAACCACCCTTAAAAAAACCACCACAAAAACACTTGACTTAAAAAAGGTAGCAACAGAGGAAAGAAGTATGGAACACAAACAAACAAAAACAAATGATAGAAAAACAAAAGAGAAGAATCAAACTAGATACAAAACTAACAGAAAGCAATTTATAAAATGGCAGTAGGGAACCCACAAGTGTCAATAATTACACTAAATGTAAATGGATTAAACTTACCAATAAAAAGACACAGAGTAGCAGAATGGATTAAAAAAGAAAATCCAACTATATGCTGCCTACAAGAAACACATCTAAGCAACAAGGATAAAAACAAATTCAAAGTGAAAGGCTGGAAAACAATACTCCAAGCAAACAACACCCAAAAAAAAGCAGGCGTAGCAATACTCATATCTAATAATGCTGACTACAAGACAGAAAAAGTACTCAGAGACAAAAATGGTCATTTCATAATGATTAAGGGGAAGTTGAATCAAGAAGACATAACAATCCTTAATATATATGCACCAAACCAAGGAGCACCAAAATATATAAGACAGCTACTTATTGACCTTAAAACAAAAACTAACAAAAATACAATCATACTTGGAGACCTCAATACACCGCTGACGGCTCTAGATCGGTCATCCAAACAGAGAATCAATAAAGATATAGTGGCCTTAAACGAAATACTAGAACACCTGGATATGATAGACATCTACAGGACACTTCATCCCAAAGCGACAGAGTATACATTTTTCTCTAGTGTACATGGAACATTCTCAAGAATTGACCATATGTTGGGCCACAAAGACAATATCAGCAAATTTAGAAAAATTGAAATTGTACCAAGCATATTTTCTGATCATAAAGCCTTGAAACTAGAATTCAACTGCAAAAAAGAGGGGGAAAAACCCACAAAAATGTGGAAACTAAACAACATACTTCTAAAAAATGAATGGGTCAAAGAAGAAATAAGTGCAGAAAATCAAAAGATATATACAGACAAATGAAAATGAAAATAGGACATATCAGAATCTCTGGGATGCAGCAAAAGCAGTAATAAGAGGAAAGTTCATATCACTTCAGGCCTATATGAACAAACAAGAGAGAGCCGAAGTAAACCACTTAACTTCACACCTTAAGGAACTAGAAAAAGAAGAACAAAGACAACCCAAAACCAGCCGAAGAGAGGAGATAATAAAAATCAGAGCAGAAATAAATGAAATAGAGAACAGAAAAACTATAGAAAAAATCAATAAAACAAGGAGCTGGTTCTTTGAAAAGATCAACAAAATTGACAAACCCTTGGCAAGACTCACTAAGGAAAAAAGACACAGGACTCAAATAAATAAAATCCAAAATGAAAGAGGAGAGATCACCACAGACATCATAGAAATACAAAGAATTATTGTAGAATACTATGAAAAATTATATGCCACCAAATACAACAACCTAGAAGAAATGGATAAATTCCTAGAACAATACAACCTTCCTAGTCTGAGTCATGAAGAAGCAGAAAACCTAAACAGACCAATCAGCAGGGAGGAAATAGAAAAAAACTATTAAAAATCTCCCCAAAAATAAAAGTCCAGGCCCAGACGGTTATACTAGTGAATTCTATCAAACATTCAAAGAAGACTTGGTTCCTATTCTACTCAAAGTCTTCCAAAAAATTGAAGAAGAAGCAATACTTCCAAACACATTTTATGAGGCCTACATAACCCTCATACCAAAACCTGGCAAGGATGGCACAAAGAAAGAAAACTACAGACCAATATCTCTAATGAATACAGATGCTAAAATACTAAACAAAATACTGGCAAACCAAATACAACAACATATTAAAAAAATAATACATCATGATCAAGTGGAATTCATCCCAGAATCTCAAGGATGGTTCAACATACGCAAAACGGTTAACGTAATACACCATATCAACAAAACAAAGAACAAAAACCACATGATCTTATCAATAGATGCAGAAAAGGCTTTTGATAAAATACAACACAATTTTATGTTTAAGACTCTCAACAAAATGGGTATAGAAGGAAAATATCTCAACATGATAAAGGCCATATATGATAAACCATCAGCCAACATCCTATTAAACGGCATAAAACTGAGGACTTTCTACCTTAAATCAGGAACAAGACAGGGTTGTCCACCTCTCTCCACTCTTATTCAACGTGGTGCTAGAAGTTCTGGCCAGAAGCAATCAGACAAGACAAAGAAATAAAAGGCATCCATATCGGAAAAGAAGAAGTAAAAGCTATCACTTTTTGCTGATGATATGATCCTATACATCGAAAACCCGAAGGATTCCACAAAAAGATTATTAGAAACAATAAACCAATACAGTAAGGTCGCAGGATACAAAATTAACATACAAAAGTCCATAGCCTTTCTATATGCCAACAATGAAATATTAGAAAACGAACTCAAAAAAATAATCCCCTTCACGATTGCAACAAAAAAAATAAAATACCTAGGAATAAACATAACAAAGAACATAAAGGACCTATATAATGAAAATTACAAAGCATTGTTAAGGGAAATCGAGAAAAGATACAATGAGATGGAAAAATATTCCTTGTTCTTGGATAGGAAGAATAAATATTATCAAAATGGCCATATTACCCAAAGCAATATACAAATTTAATGCAATTCCCATCAAAATCCCTATGAGATTTTTTAAAGAAATGGAACAAAAAATCATCAGATTTATATGTAACTATAAAAAACCCCGAATAGCCAAAACAATCCTAAGGAAAAAGAATGAAGCTGGGGGCATTACAATACCTGACTTTAAACTATATTATAGGGCCACGATAATCAAAACAGCATGGTAATTGGCAGAAAAATAGAACACTCAGACCAATGGAACAGAATAGAAAGCCCAGAAATAAAACCACATATATATGGTCAAATAATCTTTGATAAAGGGGCCAACAACACACAATGGAGGAAAAGGAAAGCCTCTTCAACAAATGGTGTTGGGAAAACTGGAAAGCCACATGCAAAAGCAATGAAACTCGACTACAGCCTGTCCAGGCCGTGTACTAAAATTAATTCAAAATGGATCAACAGACCTAAATATAAGACCTGAAACAATAAAGTACATAGAAGAAGAAATAGGTATTAAAATCATGGACCTGGGTTTTAAAGAACATTTTATGAACTTGACTCCAATGGCAAGAGAAGTGAAGGCAAAGATAAATGAATGGGGACTACATCAGAATTAAAAGTTTTTTGCTCAGCAAGAGAAACTGATATCAAAATAAACAGACAGCCAACTATATGGGAACTGATATTTTCAAACGACAGCTTAGATAAGGGCCTAATATCCAAAATTTTACAAAGAACTCATAAAACTCAACAACAAACAAACAAACAAACCCAATAAAAAAATGGGAAGAGGACATGAACAGACACTTCTCCCAGGAAGAGATACCAAATGGCCAACAGATATATGAAAAGATGCTCAGCTTCATTAGTTATTAGAGAAATGCAAATCAAAACTACAATGAGATACCACACTCAACCCCTGTTAGATTAGCTATTATCAACAGAGAGGTAATAGCAATGTTGGAGAGGCTGTGTGGAGAAAAAGGAACCCTCATTCACTGTTGTGGGACTGTAAAGTAGTACAACCATTATGGAGGAAAGTATGGTGGTTCCTCAAAAAACTGCAAATAGAACTACCTTATGACCCAGCAATCCCTCTACTGGGTATATACCCCAAAACCTCAGAAACATTGATACGTGAAGACACATGTAGCCCCATGTTCATTGCAGCACTGTTCACAGTGGCCAAGACATGGAAACAACCAAAAAGCCCTTCAATAGAAGACTGGATAAAGAAGATGTGGCACATATACACTATGGAATACTACTCAGCCATAAGAAATGATGACATCAGATCATTTACAGCAAAATGGTGGGATCTTGATAACATTATAAGGAGTGAAATAAGCAAATCAGAAAAAAACAAGAACTACATGATTCCATACATTGGTGGAACATAAAAATGAGACTAAGAGACATGGACAAGAGTGTGGTGGTTACCAAGGGTGGGGGGGGGGAGGGAGGACATGGGAGGGAGGGAGGGAGAGAGTTAGGGGGAGGGGAGGGGCACAGAGAACTAGATAGAGGGTGACGGAGGACAATCTGACTTTGGGCGAGGGGTTTGCAACATAATTTGATGACAAAATAACCTAGACATGTTTTCTTTGAATATATGTACCCTGATTTTTAATGTCATCCCATTACCATTAATAAAAATTTATTAAAAAAAAAGAAAAAAGAAAATATTGTTGTAAAAAAAAAAAAAAAGACACATAAGATGTCCACCTATTTTTCAAATTATTGTTGAAATACATAAGGAAGCTATGAACCAAAATTGATAGGAGTCCCAAAGACATTTAAACCTCTATTGAAAATTTTTATTTTTGGATAAATCCACTGGACAATTTTTTGATAAATATGTTTTGTATAAATACTGTTATCTTCCCTAAGCTTTCCTAACATAAATTTTCCAATATTGAGCAAAGTTGCTTCTAAGTCTATGAAATCATTCACTGCTCTTGGTATATATAAATTATGCTCAATATATGTTCTTGATATATATAACTGAGCTAAATAAATTAATGCATACATATGAATAGATTTTGTTTACATGTAACATTCAGAAACTCAGGGATGTACCTTAAAATATGAATTATACAGTAAAAATAAGAATCTGATACTATACATTTTGTTACAAGGAAAACATTTTTTTTTTTTCTTCCTGAAGCTGGAAACAGGGAGAGACAGTCAGACTCCCACATGCGCCCGACCGGGATCCACCCGGCACGCCCACCATGGGGCGATGCTCCTGCCCATCCTGGGCATCGCCATGTTGCGACCAGAGCCACTCTAGCGCCTGAGGCAGAGGCCACAGAACCATCCCCAGCGCCCGGGCCATCTTTGCTCCAATGGAGCCTTGGCTGCGGGAGGGGAAGAGAGAGACAGAGAGGAAGGCGCAGCGGAGGGGTGGAGAAGCAAATGGGCGCTTCTCCTGTGTGCCCTGGCCGGGAATCGAACCTGGGTCCTCTGCACGCTAGGCTGACGCTCTACCTCTGAGCCAACCGGCCAGGGCAAGAAAAACATTTTTTTAAGAAAGTTTACAGTGTTTACAACCAGCAACTTTGCTTACTCAGCCCAGCTGAGGGAAAAACAAAACAAGCTATAACATTAGCCCCATAAAACACACTTACATCATGTAAAGTTCTACAGCAATCAAAGTCTTTGTGACTTATTTTACAAATACTAAAGAAGTGTTTTTTATAAACTACTTTCCATCGTAAGCATTGAGTCCCCTGGCCTTCATATTACATTACTAATATGAAGGTTTGACTAAGTATCTCAAGTGACAAGTTCTTCTAGGATGGTAAATTGGGAGTCTTAGGGAGCAGATATGTTTCATTGATTCCATTTTAAGGGAATATACTTATTTTTAAGGTGACCTGAATGAGTACATGAATCTCTTCTAAACATCAAGCTTGTTATTAGGGAGTAACAAGCACCACGGGGTTCACAATCTGTCAGGCAACACTCACTTCAGTTCTTAAACTTCCATTGCCTTTATTCTTGCGCAAGGGCATGGCCTCACCCTGCTCCACTGTGGTATTAGGTTTTTTTTGACATGATAACTGGACTCTGCTATAACAATTATAGTTGATGAAAACAGATATAGTAATTGTGAAGACTGATAGAAATGTCTAAATAAAATTTTAATTTTATCTGGGAGTGATCTTAAACCAAAATAATAAAGATGTTGTTTTTAGCAGACCTCAAGATTGTAGGTAATAACCTCCTTTTTTAGCCAAGATCATTTATTTTTCACCTTCTGCAGCTTGACCTGATAAATGATAATGGCCTTTTCATGACTGTAATGGTACAATTTGTTCATGGTCTATTGACCCAATTTAATCCTGATACAAACTAAACCATGAATGCAGGAACTGTAGAATCAGTAGACTGTAGTCTCTTTTTTAAAAAGCAATTGTGGCTGAATATTTTCATAGGTCCTGTAAAAAAAAGGGTATTTAGTCATTGTATATATGATGAAATAATACAATCTTTGAAATGCTAATAATTTTAACAATAGTAAAGTAATATGGGAAAATATTCTCTTGAAATAGCACATTGTAAAGTACACAAAAGTGTGCCTAGAGTTTTGTGAAACAATGATTCTTGAAATCAACTTTTAAATTGATTATAAACTGACTTATGGCTTTCAAGGTTAAGAACACTTTTAAGGGAACTAATTCTAGAACATGGTATTTTATAAAACATGTTGGAAACTTCCCACCTGAATTGATGAAAGGTTAGTACTAGGGTGACCACTGCAGAGGAACACCTTAGTGTGGCTATATTTAGTAAAACAGTGAGGGGATCACTTGTTTTAGAATGCTAAAAATTGCTCCCAGCCATATTTCTTTTTGTCCACTGAAAACAGCTATTTAAGTACCCATGGTACTTCTTTTTGATAAATTTACACAGAGCACTCAGATTTGCAGGGATGCTGATATGTAGGTTGGAATGCTGCAACCACATAAGGCAGAACTGGGTAGGAAGTTACCAGGGAGACACCAGATCTTCATTTGTCTAATCTGGTGATGATTTAGTCACAGATATTCAAAGTACCTATGACTCTCAAATTTATTGTTTTCAGGAATTATTTTTACTGATCTTTTTCAAATTTGCAAATCTTCTTGTTTGTCAAGGTATCACCATAATTTTGATTGATGTTTTTTTTTGTTTCTATTTTAAATCTTATTTCTTAAATACTCAGTTAAAAGGGAAACTAAAAAATAACAACTTGTGTCAATAAAAAGATGTATGCATCCAAAAGTAAATTTGAAGTAAATCATATAATTCCTTTTATATTCATTGTTATTAAGGACAAGATTCAACTATTTAACTAAATGGCCTACCAGTTTTATATTAATTAATCTTTGTTCCATTTTAACTGGCAACATATTTTATGTATATACTTATATTTATTTATATATCTATTTCTCTGTGTGTATATATATTGCTTTAATTAGTTTATACTTACATTTCTATATTAGTATTTTTCATACAAAACAATTCCATCTTTAAACAATAATCTTTTCAGAAGAAAATCTCAATAGTTTTATAAATGTCCTCTAATAGTATACATTTAAAATATTTACCTATTTATTTAATTTTAATTATTCACTTTTAAATATTATAAAATTTTTAAATATACAAAATAAATTTTATTTATTTTTTATTTACAAAGACAGAGAGTCAGATAGAGGGATAGATAGGGACAGACAGGAACGAGAAAGATGAGAAGCATCAATCATCAGTTTTTTGTTGTGACACCTTAGTTCATTGATTGCTTTCTCATATGTTCCTTGACCGTGGGCCTTCAGCAGACCGAGTAACCCCTTGCTTAATTCAGCGACCATGGGTCCAAGCTGGTGAGCTTTGCTCAAACCAGTACTCAAGCTGGTGACCTCGGGGTCTCGAACCTGGGTCCTCCGCATCCCAGTCCGACGCTCTATCCACTGCGCCACCACCTGGTCACGCTATACAAAATAAAAATTTACAGAATAACCTCTCTTATATTAATCATACAAATGTTCACTTTAACTTTTTCCCACAGTTTGCTTAATTTATTCAAATATTTAGTGGTAAAACAATAAACAGTTTGGATGTTGTTTTTATGAATTTAGTTCCAGCACCAGGGCTGCAGAAGCACTTAAAGCTACCCATAAAACTAATTTTTTTAAAAAAATATATAAATTTATTATTTGAGATTTATTCTATGCCATAAACCAAATCTTAGGACCTACTCCTCATACTTTTTTCATGGCTTTGACTCATGGTAACTTTATAAAACTAACCTATGTTCACATATATGCTATTGTAACATTTAAACATCAACATTAGCATTAATTATAATTCTTTTTCTCTCCATTTCTTTAACAATATAGAAAAACTTTGAAATTTTATCTTTAAAAAATATTCTCGGCCTGACTTGTGGTGGCGCAGTGGATAAAGCGTCGACCTGGAAATGCTGAGGTCGCCGGTTCGAAACCCTGGGCTTGCCTGGTCAAGGCACATATGGGAGTTGATGCTTCCAGCTCCTCCCCCTTCTCTCTCTCTGTCTCTCCTCTCTCTCTCTCTCTCTCCCTCTCCTCTCTGAAATGAATAAATAAATAAAAATTAAAAAATATTCTCTATGAATACGTGTATGTGTATGCTTGTACAAATGCAAATATTTTCTAAGTGCTAGCCACCCTGTGCACTAAATTGAAATCCATTTCCTCATGAAATGGTCCCAACAGATGTGATCATTATACCTTTCATTTATAGAAGAGATAATGCAGTCAGAGATTAATTATACTGGAGTTACAGATCCCCGCCTTGAGATATATATATATTTATGGCCACATAAATTAAGTATATATATATGGCCACAATTCAGCATCAACACATTTAATAACATTTTTGAACTTCCATTCTTATCAAGGTCAATATCTTCCTTTCCTATTCACCATACTTGCAGCACATATAGTACTTACTAAATTGATTACATAATATTTTGAATTATCTTTTAATCATTTTACATTTGCAATTCCTATATTCTGAGACTAAATGCTTCTCAAAAATTGAAGTCAAAATAAATACTTACTTTATATCATTTAACAATTCCTTACAAAGATCCATCATAATTATTATAAAAAAAGAAAATAGTTTTATTTTAGATTTTTATTTATTCATTTTAGAGAGGAAAGAGAGCAAGCGAGCAAGAAGGTGGAGGAGCAGGAAGCATCGCCTCCCATATGTGCCTTGACCAGGCAAGTCTGGGGTTTCAAACCAGAACTAAAAATAACAAAATTTTCTTTGGTAGCAGAGCCCAATGGATAGCATAGAGATTTGGTAAGGAAGAAAACATCTTACTGAGAAATTGTAAAGCTTGGTAAAAACTAAATTTGTTCTTTGTTATAATTTAATATATTGTACTATTTTTCAATCTTTCATTATCTGGAATGATCCTTAATTATAGGAATTTGGTTATCTTGGAAAATAAAACAACTCTCTGGAACAAAACTTAAAATTCAATGAAAACTATCTTCTTTCTGCCTAACCTGTGGTGGCACAGTGGATAAAAGTGTCGACCTGGAACGCTGAGGTCGCTGGTTTGAAACTGGGCTTCACTGGTCAAGGCACATATGAGTGTTGATGCTTCCTGCTCCTACCCCCTTCTTGCTCTCCTTCTCTCTCTTTTCTCTCTAAAATGAATAAATAAAAATTTACTCTTGCCTCACTGTGATCCATTTATGTATGATGTCATGCTTCTCTCCTACTTAATTGTGCTTCTTATTCCCTTTTAATAAATTCCCAAATAATTGCCTTATAGTACACGACCCATAAAATCACCCTTTATTTTTTCTTCTTCTCTTTTGCTCCTCACTCACCACATTTCTGATGCATTGACCACATTCTCCATCCCTCTCTGTTAGGGCTTTTGTATCTGCTGTTTATTTTCCTTGGCAGGCTCTTATACTCTGCATCTTTCTCTGTGAATATCACCTCCTCAAAGTGCTTTTTGCCTTGATCACATTCTCTAAGTCATTCACCTGCTATTATTCTAATAACAACTTTTTCTTCAAAATATTTTAGAAGCTGTTATTATATAGTTATGTGTTTATTTAGTCTGTCTCCTCCATTGGACTCTAAACCCCATGAAGGTAGACAATACACTGATTTCCCTTGTGACTGTTTATCTAGCCAGTACCTAGCATATAGTAATTCTTGAGTAAATATTTGTGAAATAAATGAATAATACATTAACATTTTCTATTTCTTCAGAATTCTCTTCTGGACAGATTGGGATGCCAATTTTCCTCGCATTGAATCTGCCTCTATGAGTGGCGCTGGAAGAAACACCATCTATAAAGACATGAAAACTGGTGCTTGGCCCAATGGACTAACTGTAGACCACTTTGAAAAAAGGATAGTTTGGACAGATGCCAGGTTTAAAAAATAATCTTTTATTTTCTTTTGTATTTTTTATTACATTCCTCAGATAATATTTACAAATTCAAAACATTTCTTTTTTTTTTTTTTGTATTTTTCTGAAGCTGGAAATGGGGAGAGACAGTCAGACAGACTCCCGCATGCGCCTGACTGGGATCCACCCGGCATGCCCACCAGGGGTGACACTCTGCCCACCAGAGGGCGATGCTCTGCCCTCCGGGGCGTCGCTCTGCTGCGACCAGAGCCAATCTAGTGCCTGGGGCAGAGGCCAAGGAGCCATCCCCAGCACCCAGGCCATCTTTGCTCCAATGGAGCCTTGGCTGAGGGAGGGGAAGACAGAGACAGAGAGGAAGGAGGGGGGGGTGGAGAAGCAAATGGGCGCTTCTCCTATGTGCCCTGGCCGGGAATCGAACCCGGGTCCCCCGCATGCCAGGCTGACGCTCTACCGCTGAGCCAACCGGCCAGGGCCCAAAACATTTCTTAATACGGATGTATTACATATACATACATTGAAAAAGATGGTGATTTTTGTTTGGCTTTACTATAATGGTGATTTTCTGGCAATTGGTGACTTTTGTTGGTTTTTAATTATGATTTTTTTCTTTCTACAAATTAGATATAGTCTCATAAATTTGTTTTTATAAAATATTTTCTATCATTTATCTAAATAATATAATCACATTACTCTACTCTCTAAATCAGTTTTAATAAATTACTGATGTATTTACCTTTCTGTAGGTCAGATGCTATTTATTCAGCCCTCTATGATGGAACAGGAATGATAGAAATCATCCGTGGTCATGAATACCTTTCTCATCCCTTTGCCGTGTCTCTTTATGGGAGTGAGGTCTACTGGACGGACTGGAGGACCAACACATTATCGAAAGCCAATAAATGGACAGGGCAGAATGTCAGTGTGATTCAGAAAACTAGTGCACAGCCATTTGACCTTCAGATATACCATCCTAGTCGGCAGCCACAGGGTAAGTGGTTGTTATGAGAATGTATTTTTACCTTAATCATATAAAAATGGAGAATCTTAAAAATTCAGGGTTTATACCACACTTTTAGTCACTGCTATTGCATCAATAAAAAAATACTCTGAAAAGTTGTAGACAGTCTTTGGGATTTGTTTCTCCTACCTAAGTATGATTAGTAAATTAGAGGAAAACAAAAGGACGCATTTCTGTTAGCCTGCAAACAGTCACTGTGCAGAGTGCTGGGAGGAGAAGGGGTGTGGACGAGGAAGGACAGACTGCTTGAGCTCATCCATCTTAAGAGAATTGAGTTCACGTTAACACGTCTGTTCCCTCTCCCCGTGTGTTCCACATTTTGGTGCATCAGTAATATTTATCTTGGTTCTGTTATTTTTATCTCCTCCACATCATCCTTGCCATTGTTCTTAAACCTGTCTCACATGTCTTTTTCTTCTTTTTTCCTTTTTCCCCAGGGATAGCATGGTCATTTGGTATAACATCAGCTCATATTTTTATACCTCTTCTTTATGCTTCCTCTTTATGATATATCATAACCTATGATAATCCAATTCTAATGAAAATAAAGTTCTCTTTTTATTAACATACTTTTATTTGAGACATGTGATTTTCAGATGACAAGCTCTTTCCTACAAAGCGTACATTTTCTCCCTCTTTAAGTATACAGTAAGCAGATTTTCCACTTCACTGGCATTTTTGGTCTTAGAGATCGCACTTCAAGCCTTCTTTAGAATTCATGTTATATTATCTTCTGCTAGATTTAACTGAAAGTACTCATCTCTGTGGTCCATAAATGACACAGCTATCCTTTGTTTTTCTTGGATAGTTGTCCTTCATTCTCCTTTAATACTATTATTTTTCTTATCAAAATGTTCTTTTCTGTAAATTTTTCTGTGCTTACTCTGACATAGTCTGATGGAATCCAGTTCTTTTCCCATATACTCTCAATTTCTCAGTTCTAGTTTTTATATCTAATTGATCCTTCTTTGTCACATGAGAGTTTCTGCATACCAAGGAATATATGAGCAATCATTTTATTCCTTTATTACCCTTCACTCCTTTATACCTTTCATACTAAAAACCTACAAAGTATGAGGATTTTATTTATATTTTTATTTTTTATATTTTTATGTAATACATTTTTTTAAATTTCAGTCCCCCAAATTAAGGTGCATCTGTACATAGGAGCATCTTCTCCACAGGGAAATATGGTAACTAATTTATTGTTAAACATTTCCA